>NW_027204826.1:57500-710000 GCF_024711535.1 Dipodomys merriami
TTCCATAGAGAAATTGACAGCACCAATCTTCCCAAGAAGCTCTGGTCTGCCTCCTAGCAAGACAGAAAGTGTCTCATCCTGTCTACAATCACAGGTTCCGTTTTTCTCCTTACCACTGGGAGGGTTGAAAAGTTTTTGAGATCTCAGTTTGTAAACGACAAGATAGAGCACTCAGAATTCCGGTGAGGTAAACAATATTGCCAAAGTTCTGAAGGATCTACAATTCCTCAAAGAAGATACAAGCCACTAAAGAGAAATAGACAGCATGGTTCTATCACAGGCAACACCGGTCTGCATCCTAGCAGGGTTTGAAGCCCCTCACACTGTCCACAGTAACAAGACCGAATTTTATCCTTGCAATTCAGGGTGGGCTGACCAGTTATAGGATGATCAGGATGAAAATGACAAGATAGAGCACTGAGAATGTGGGGAACTTAAAACAAAATTGTTTTATGGCGCCAAGGTTCTGAATGCTCTACACCTTCGAAAAAGAAAAAACCAGCCCCCGAAGAGAAATACACAACATCATTCGGTTTCTGGAATCCCCTGTGTGCATCCTGGCATGATTCAAACCCCCTCTTGGTGTCACCATCCCCTGGAAAATTCTTTTGACTTGCAATTTTGAGAGAGCTGTGGAGGGTTTGGGAGCACAGGATGCAACAACAAGAGACAATTCTCAGAATTTGGAGAACATAAAGAAAATTGTTTTAAGGTCTCCAAGTTCTGAGTGCTCTTAACTTTTCCCAAAAGCAAGACAAGCCACTTAGGAGAAATAGAAAGCATTGTTCTGTCCCAGTCAACTGTGCTCAGAATCTTAGCAGGGCTTAATGTCCCTTGCACTATCCACAGTAAACAGTCCAAACTTTGTTCTTCCAATTCTGGGAGACGTGACCAGTGTTAGGGAATGCAGGTACAAACGATAAGATAGAGTACGCAGAATATGGGGACCCTAGAACAGTCTTAAGGCCCCCAGGGAAGGAGGGCTCTACACCTTCCCCAAGGAACGGACTCCCCTCCAAAGAGAAATTCACAGCACCCATCTTTCCCAAGAAGCTCTGCTCTGCATCCTAGCAATATTGAAAATACCTCATTCTGTCTACAATAACAGATGAAATTTTTTATCCTTTTAATTCTGAGAGAGGTCAAAAGTGTTCAGGAACTCAGGATGTAAAGAACAAGATAGAGCCGAGTACTCGTGGCTCAAGCCTGTAATCCTATCTACTCCGGAGCCGGAGATGTGAGGTACATGGTTGCAAGGCAGCCCGGGCAGGAGAGAAGGTGAGACACCTATCTCTATTAAACCACCAGAAAACCGGAAGTGCTGCTGTAGCTCAATTGGTAGAATGCTCTCCTTGAGTTGATGAGCTGAGGACAACGTCCAGTCCCAGAGTTCAAGCCCCATGACTGACAAAAAAAAAAAAAAACTATATAGAGCACTAGGAACCTCCGCGATTTAAAACATTATTATTTGACGGTGAACAGGTTCTAAATGCTCTACACATTTCCCAACGGAAAGACAGGGCAGTAAGGAGAGTTAGACAGCTTCGGTCTGTCCCAGGCATCTTTGCTCTGCATCCTAGCAGGGCTTAACCCTCCTCACACTGTCCCCATTAACCAGTCCCAATTTTTTCCTTGCAATTCTGGGATTGCTGAGCAGTGTTAGGGACCTCAGGGTGAAAATGACAGGATAGAGCCCTGAGAACTTGGGTACCTTAAAACAGAACTGTTTTTTGGTGCCTCAGTTGTGAATACTCTCTACCTTCCATAATGAAGAGACAAGCCACCAAAGAGAAATAGACAGCATATTTCGTTCTCTAGTAGCTCCTATGTGCATTCTGGCTTGGTTCACAGGCCCTCTCTGTATCACCATGAATAGGTCAAAAGAATTCTTTGAAATATTTGGGAGAGCTGAGGAGGTTTTCTGAACACAGGAAGCAAATTAGAAGAAAGAGCACTCAAAACTTGGGTACCTGTAAACAATTGTTTTAAGGTCCCCAAGTTTTGAGTCCTCTACACCTTCCCAAAAGGAGAGAAAAGCCGCTCCGAAATTGGTGACCTTAAAACAGTTTTAATGTCCCAAAGTGAGGATGCTCTACTCCTTCCCCAAAGGAGAGACAAGCCTCCAAAGATAAATGGACAGCACCGACCTTTCTGAATAAGCCCTAATCTACATCCTGTTCCATATAATGTCAACAATAACAGGTCCAATTACATTCCTTGCAATTCTGGAGAGCTGAAAAGTGCTTGGAAGCACAGGATGCAAACGACAAGATAGAGCAACACAGAAATTCGACGCCTTAAAACAAAATTGTTTTTCAGGGCCCAAACTATTACTGATCTACATCTTCCCCAAAGGAGAGATAAGCCTCTAAATACAAGTAGACCACCTCTTTTTAACCCGGGTTTCTGCGGTCTGCATCCTAGCTTGGCTGAAAGCGACTTATCATGTCCATCCACAGGAACCAGTCCAATTTTGTCTTCCAATTCTGGGAGAGCTGACCAGTGTTAGCAAGTTCAGCATGCAAACGAAAGTTTGAGTAAAGCAGAGAAAGTCAGATAAGGTGATGTTAATGAAATGAACCATAAGTTACGTATTCGAAAGTTTTTTATTTGCTTTCAAGCGATTGTTTATGACACATTCATAAGATCATTTCTTTTTTACTTTGTAAGTCCCTCCCCCATTGTGTGATAACTGCTTTCACTGTATTTCATGTAGATATAATTTGTGGAAGGGAAGGGGAAAAACAATTCGTTTAAACAGTGATAGAGCTGGACGCATAGCAAAAATGTGATGTACATTCGTTATGTCCAAAACGAACTTTACAACCAGCATCGGTCTATCCCAGGCAACTTTGGTCTGCATCCTAGAAGGGCTTAAACCTCCTCACACTGTCCCCATTATCCAGTCCCAATTTTTTCCTTGCAATTCTGCGATTGCTGGGCAGTTTTAGGGGGCTCAGGATGAAAACGACAAGATAGAGCCCTGAGAACTTGGGTACCTTAAAACAGAACTGTATTTTGGAGCCTCAGTTGTGAATACTCTCCACCTTCCATCATGAAGAGACAAGCAACCAAAGAGAAATAGACAGCATATTTCGGTCTCTAGTAGCTCCTATGTGCATCCTGGCTTGGTTCACAGGTCCTGTCTGTATCACCAGCCATAGGTCAAAAGAATTCTTTGAAATATTTGGGAGAGCTGCGGAGGTTTTGGGAGCACAGGATGAAAATAACAAGAAAGAGCACTCAAAACTGGGGGACCTTACTTGGGGACCTTAAAACAATTGTTTTAAGTTTTAAGTGCTCTACACCTTCCCCAAAGGAGAGAAAAGCCGCTAAATAGAAATAGACTGCATTTTTCTCCACCAGGGAACTCTGGTCTGCATCCATCAGCGCTTAATGCCCCTCACACTGTCCACAGAGCCCAGTCCAATTACTTTCATCCAATTCTGGGAGAGCTGATCTGTGTTAGTCAGCTCAGGATGCAAACGACATGATAGAGCACTCCGAAATTGGTGACCTTAAAACAGTTATAATGTCCTAAAGTGAAGATGCTTTACTCCTCCCCCAAAGGAGATGCATGTCTCCAAAGACACATGGACAGGACTGACCTTTCTGACTAAGCCCTAATCTTCATCCTGTTCCATATACTGTCAACAATAACAGGTCCAATTATATTCCTTGCAATTCTGGGAGAGCTGAAAAGTGTTTGGAAGCACAGGATGCAAATGACAAGATAGAGCAACACAGAAATTAAAGAAAATTGTTTTTCAGGGCTCAAATTCTCACTGATCTACATCTTCCCCAAAGGAGAGATAAGCCTCTAAATACAAGTAGATGACATCTTTCTGACCCGGGTTACTGCGGTCTGCATCCTAGCTTGGCTGAAAGCCACTTATACGGTCCATCCACAGGAACCAGTCCAATTTTGTCTTCCAATTCTGGGAGAGCTGACCAGAGTTAGCGAGTTCAGCATGCAAACGAAAGTTTGAGTAAAGCAGAGAAAGTCAGATAAGGTGATGTTAATGAAATGAACCTGAAAATATGTATTCGAAAGTTTTTCATTTGCTTTGAAGTGATTGTTTATGACACATTCATAAGATCATTTCTTTTATACTTTGTAAGTACCTCCCCCATAGTAGAACAACTGCTTTCACTGTATTTCATGCCGGTATAATTTGTGGAGGGGAAGGGGAAAAACAATTCATTTAAACAGGGATAGAGGTGGACCCATAGCAAAAATTCGATGTACAAGTCGTTATGTCCAAAACGAACTTTACAACTTTGGTTTGTGAGTGGTGGGGGGGTATGGGAGAGGGGAGGACTGTGGGGGAGGGCAGTAGGAGGATAGGAAAAGATGGGAATGTAAAACAAAGAGGATGTTACAGTACTTTACAAAAAATGTACTCATTATCTTGCACATGTAATTGTAACCCTCTGTAAATTGTTTGCTAAAAAATAAGTGAACAAGTAAATAAATTAATTAATTTAAAAACAAAAAAAGATGGAGCACTCAGAACATGGGGACCTTGAAACCATTTTAAGGCCCCCAAGCAATGAGTGCTTACTCTTTCCCCAAAGTAGGGACACGCCTCCATAGAGAAATTGACATCACCAATCTTAGCAAGAAGGTCTGGTCTACATCCTAGCAAGACAGAAAGTGTCTCATCCTGTCTACAATCACAGGTTCCGTTTTTCTCCTTACCACTGGGAGGGTTGAAAAGTTTTTGAGATCTCAGTTTGTAAACGACAAGATAGAGCACTAGGACCTTCGGTGAGGTAAACAATATTGCCCAAGTTCTGAAGGCTCTACAATTCCTCAAAGGAGATATAAGCCACTAAAAAGAAGTAGACAGCAGGTAGTATCACAGGCAACAGCGGTGTGCATCCTAGCAGGGTTTGAAGCCCCTTACACTGTCCACAGTAACAAGTCCAAATTTTTTCCTTGCAATTCAGGGTGGGCTGACCAGTGTTAGGATGCTCAGGATGAAAACGACAAGATAGAGCACTGAGAATGTGGGGAACTTAAAACAAAATTGTTTTATGGCGCCAAGGTTCTGAATGCTCTATACCTTCGAAAAACAAAAGACCAGCCCCCGAAGAGAAATAGACAACATCATTCGGTTTCTAGCAGCCCCTGTGTGCATCCTGGCATGGTTCAAAGCCCCTCTTGGTATCACCATCCCCTGGACAATCCTTTTGACATGCAATTTTGAGTGAGCTGTGGAGGGTTTGGGAGCACAGGATTCAAACAACAACAGGGAGTTCTCAGAATTTGGAGAATATAAAGAAAATTGTTTTAAGGTCTCCTGTAGTGATCTGCGTGCAGCCGCACCTGGAAGATGGTGCCGGCTTCCGCCTTCCGCCTTCCTGATGGCCAGTGCTCTCTGTGGTAAACAACTCCTTATATGGCTAAGGCAAAGAATCTGGCTTGCTTCCGAGTACCTGATCTTATTGATGTTTCCCAAGTGGCGTATCAAGGTTGGCTACCCAGTGGGTACTTAAGGTTGAGGGGAACGCTCCCCGGGGTTGGGCTCAGAAGATTACTCAAAGGTCCTGAATAAACTGCAGAGAGAAGAGTTCGGTGTCGCGTCTTCCTTGCTGGTCGAGGCAGTAGCGACACGTGGTGTCCCGTACGGGGACTCAGCCACAACCCCAAGGAGGACTCAGAACTCACTGTGGTCAGGGTGGTGCACCGGTAAGTTCCCAGGTAAAAGGGGAATCCGCGACAAGAGCGGGGATAAGTTCCCAGGTAAAAGGGGAATCCGCGACAAGAGCGGGGGTAAGTCCCCAGGTAAAAGGGGAATCTGCGACAAGAGCGGGGATAAGTCCCCAGGTAAAAGGGGAATCCACGACAAGAGCGGGGGATAAGTTCCCAGGTAAAAGGGGAATCCTCGACAAGTGCGGGGGGATTTTTGCTCTTCTCGGTAGATAAAGAGAGAGCGAGAACCCGGGGCTAGTCAGTAAAGTAGCCAAAAGTAAAAGTAAAAGTTTTTTTGCCAGCTTTAAATGTTTAAAACATGGGCGCTTCTTCTTCGCACCCAATTTTTTTGGCTCTCAATGAGCTACTGCACTCAAAAAAGTTAAAAAAAGAGTACTTTAGAGAGATTTTTGGATGAATGTGACATCGTTGCCCCGTGGTTCGCTGTCTCCGGAAGCCTCACGGTGGCCTCTTGGGAGAAACTAGGGAGGGACCTAGATTTTGCCTCTGAACAAGGAACGCTTAAGAGCGGAGTGAGACCAATATGGAAACTGATAAGAGGCTGTCTCGAGGACCAGCATTGCAGTGAGGCGGTAGAGAATGGTCAGGCCGTCCTAGAAATGCTACAGGAAGAAAGATCGGAAAGGGCAGACAGCAAAAAGGAGGAGAGCGGGGGGGGGGGGGGGTTATACCCCGTTCTTGCCGAACTAGCGACCTCTGAGTCTACAGGCTCAGAGGAATTACAATCACTCATAGAACAAATAGAAAAAACAAAGATAAGAAAGAGGAGGAAAGGGAAGGAGAGAGAGGACCCAGATAAAGACGAATGCACGCCCTCCGTGCGCCGCGCCACACCTTCGGCCCCTCCGCTTTATGCGGAGGACCCCGGAAGTGGCAGCCCCGGCTGTTCTTTCAGCCCAGGTGTGTGGAAAGCGGTCAGAACCGAGTTACATCTAGCCTGTCCAATATTTCAGGATCCACAGGGACAGCATTATCATGAACCCTTAGATTTTAAGGTGATAAAATCTTTAGCTGAGTCTGTGCGGACATACGGAATCACGGCCTCCTTTACTGTAGCCCAGGTGGAGGCCCTAAACAGACACTGCATGACGCCCAATGATTGGAGTGGGCTCGCACGAGCTTGTTTGAGCCCAGGTCAGTATTTAGATTGGAAGGCCTTTTTGATTGAATTTGCTAGTGAAGAGGCTGTGGCCAATCAGGCTGCAGGAAACCCAGCTTGGGACAGAGATATGCTGCTTGGACAGGGGAGATTCGCCAATCAGCAGATAGGCTACCCGGTTCAAGTTTATGAACAAATCAATAAAATTGGCATAAAGGCATGGAAGGCCTTACCAAATAAAGGCGAGGTGAGTGGCAATCTCACCAAAATCCTGCAGGGCTCTATGGAGCCGTTTTTGTACTTTGTTGCCCATATGGTCGAGGCCGCTGGCAGAATTTTTGGTGACACAGACGCAGCCATGCCATTAATTAAACAGCTTGTTTACGAGCAGTGCACTAAGGAATGCAGAGCCGCCATAACCCCATATAAGAATAGGGGACTTGGGCTGGGAAGGTGGCTCAGTGGTAGAACGCTTGCCTTGCATGCATGAGGCCCTGGGTTGGATCCTCAGCACCACATAAGCAGAAAAAAAAGCCGGAAGTAGCACTGTGACTCAAGTGGTACAGCGCTAGCCTTGAGCTGAAGAGCTGAGGGACAGTGCCCAGGCCCGGAGTTCAGGCCCACGACTGGACCCAAAAAAAAAAAAAAAAAAAAGTATAGGGGACTAGAAGCATGGATGAAAGTTTGCAGAGAGCTGGGCGGACCATTAACTAATGCTGGATTAGCTGCTGCTGTGGTGCAATTAACCCAGAAGGGGGCTGGGAAGGTGGCTCAGTAGTAGAGCGCTTGCCTCGCATGCCTGAGGCCCTGGGCTCGATTCCTCAGCACCACATAAGCAAAAAAAAAAAGAGAGAGAAAAAGCCAGAAGTGGCGCTATAGCTCAAGTGGTAGAACACTAGCCTTGAGCTGAAGGGCTGAAGGATAGTGCCCAGACCCAGAGTTCAGGCCCAGGAAAAAACCTATTCAAAAAATGCTGCAAGTTTGTCTAAACAGTTGTCTAGTTATCTTTTAGGTAATTGAACTGGGGAGTTCGACAGCCTGATGGAACAGCTCAGGGTTGCCATCGTCATGGTGAACTCGACCCTAGTGGATGCCGGATTGGCGGAGGGGTTATCTTCAAGGATCTCCGCTGCTATGAATCATCTTAAGGAATGGGCGGGTTTGGGAGCCCTGACAGGCCTCCTGGTGTTAGCCTCCTTGGTATGTCTGTGGTGCATTTGCCAAATTAGAGGTTCTCAGCGTCGCAGTGCAGCCATGATTATCCAAGCCTTTACAGCCATTGGAGCAGGTCAGTCCCCCCAGCGAGGCTTGCCACCCTAAAACAATGAGCACAGATTGCAAAGCCAAAGTACTGCAGTCGAGAGGCATGAGTTTTGCCCTCAAGGAGAGCATGTCTGATTGGACATGGGTTCCATTCACCTTTTCCCGTCCTTGTGAAAAACGAATCAATGGACAGGCTGAGTCATCCCTAGAGAAGGTTCCCTCTGGGAGAAGGCTTGTATGCAGTCCTTGCATTGCACAACAGGGATCAGACCTCTGTTCTCATCTGTGTTCTTTAAACAAAAAAGGGGGAACTGTAGAGAGCTGCGTGCAGCCGCACCTGGAAGATGGTACCGGCTTCCGCCCTCCACCTTCCCGATTGCGAGTGCTCTCTGTGGTAAACAACTCTTTATATGGCTAAAGCAAAGAATCTGGCTTGCATCCACGTACCTGAACCTACTGGGGGTTCCCACGTGGCGTATCAGGGTTGACTACACACGGGTACTTAAGGCTTTGGGGAACGCTCCCCGGGGTTGGGTCAGAAGATTACTCAAAGGTCCTGAATAAACTGCAGAGAGAAGAGTTCGGTGTCACGTCTTCCTTGTTGTTCGAGGCGGTAGCGACAGTCTCCAAGTTCTGAGTACTCTCAACTTTTCCCAAAAGCAAGACAAGCCACTTAGGAGAAATAGAAAGCCTTGTTTTTCCCAGTCAACTGTGCTCTGAATCTTAGCAGGGCTTAATGACCCTTGCACTATCCACAGTAAACAGTCCAAACTTTGTTCTTCCAATTCTGCGAGAAGTGACCAGTTTTAGGGAGCGCAGGTACAAACGATAAAATAGAGTACTCGAATAAGGCCCCCAGGGAAGGAGGGCTCTACACCTTCCCCAAGGAAGAGACACCCCTCCAAAGAGAAATTCACAGCACCCATCTTTCCCAAGAAGCTCTGCTCTGCATCCTAGCAATATTGAAAGTGCCTCATTCTGTCTACAATAACAGGTGAAATTTTTTTTCCTTTTAATTCTGAGAGAGGTCAAAAGTGTTTAGGAACTCAGGATGCAAAGAATAAGATAGAGCCGGCATTGGTGGCTCACGCCTGTAATCCTATCTACTCCGGAGCCTGAGATCTGTGGTACAGGGTTGCAAGCCAGCCCGGGCAGGAGAGAAGGTGAGACACCTATCTCTAATAAACCACCAGAAAACCGGAAGTAGCGCTGTAGCTCAAGTGATAGAGCGCTCGCCTTGAGTTGAAGAGCTGAGGGACAATGCCCAGGCCCAGAGCTCAAGCCCCACGACCAAAAAAAAAAAAAAAAACTATATAGAGCACTCATAACCTCGGTGATTTAAAACATTATGGTTTGACGGTGACCAGGTTCTAAATACTCTACACATTCCCCAACGGAAGGACAGGAAGGTAAGGACAGTTAGACAGCATCGGTCTATCCCAGGCATCTTTGGTCTGCATCCTAGCAGGGCTTACACTTCCTCACACTGTCCCCATTAACCAGTCCCAATTTTTTCCCTGCAATTCTGGGATTGCTGAGCAGTGTTAGGGAGGTGAGGATGAAAACGACAAGATAGAGCCCTGAGAACTTGGGTACCTTAAAACAGAACTGTTTTTTGGTGCCTCAATTGTGAATACTCTCCACCTTCCATAATGAAGAGACAAGCCACCAAAGAGAAATAGACAGCATATTTCGGTCTCTAGTAGCTCCAATGTGCATCCTGGCTTGGTTAACAGGCCCTCTCTGTATCAACAGCACTAGGCCAAAAGAATTCTTTGAAACATTTGGGAGAGCTGCGGAGGTTTTGGGAGCACAGGATGCAAATAACAAGAAAGAGCACTCAAAACTTGGGGACCTTAAAACAATTTTTCAGGTCCCCAAATTTTGAGTGCTCTACACTTCCCCGAAGGAGAGAAAAGCCGCTAAATAGAAATAGACTGCATTTTTCTCGCCCAGGCAACTCTGGTCTGCATCCATCAGGGCTTAATGTCCCTCACACTGTCCACAGAGCCCAGTCCACTTTGTTTCATCCAATTCTGGGAGAGCTGAACTGTGTTAGTCAGCTCAGGGAGCAAACCACATGATAGAGCACTCCGAAATTGGTGACCTTAAAACAGTTTTAAGGTCCCAAAGTGAGGATGCTCTACTCCTTCCCCAATGTAGAGACAAGCCTCCAAAGACATATGGACAACTCCGACCTTTCTCACTAAGCAGTAATCTACATCCTGTTCCATATACTGTCAACAATAACGTGACCAATTATATTCCTTGCAATTCTGGGAGAGCTGAAAAGTGTTTGGAAGCACAGAATGCAAACGACAAGATAGAGCAACACAGAAATTCGACACTTTAAAACAAAATTGTTTTTCAGGGCTCAAATTCTCAGTGATCTACATATTCCCAAAAGGAGAGATAAGCATCTAAATACAAGTAGACCAGATCTTTCTAACCCGGGTTTCTCCGGTCTGCATCCTAGCTAGGCTGAAAACCACTTATACTGTCCATCCACAGGAACCAGTCCAATTTGGTCTTCCAATTCTGGGAGAGCTGACCAGTGTTAACGAGTTCAGCATGCAAACGAAAGTTTGAGTAAAGCAGAGACAGCCAGATAAGGTGATGTTAATGAAATGAAGCCTAAGATATGTATTCGAAAGATTTTTATTTGCTTTCAAGCGATTGTTTATGACACATTCATAAGATCATTTCTTTTTTACTTTGTAAGTCCCCCCCCATTGTATAACATCTGCTTTCACTGTATTTCATATCGGTATAATTTGTGGAGGGGAAGGGGAAAAACAATTCGTTTAAACAGGGATAGAGCTGGACCCATAGCATAAATGCGATGTACAAGTCTTTATGTCCCAAACGAATTTTACAACTTTGGTTTGTGAGTGGTGGGGGGTATGGGAGAGGGGAGGAATGTGGGGGAGGGCAGGAGGAGGATGGGAAAAGATGGGAATGGGAAACAAAGAGGACGTTACAATACTTCATAAAAAATGTACTCATTATATTGCACATGTAATTGTAATCCCTCTGTACATTGTTTGAAAAAAATAAATGAACAAATAAATAAATAAATAAATTTAAAAACAGGAAAACATGGAGCCCTCAGAATATGGGGACCTTGAAACCGTTTTAAGGCCCTCAAGAAACGAGGGTTTACTACTTCCCCAAAAGAGGGAAACGCCTCCATAGAGAATTGACAGCACCAATCTTCCCAAGAAGCTCTGGTCTGCCTCCTAGCAAGAAAGAAAATGTCTCATCCTGTCTACAATCACAGGTTCCGTTTTTCTCCTTACCACTGGGAGGGTTGAAAAGTTTTTGAGATCTCAGTTTGTAAATGACAAGATAGAGCACTCAGATCTTCGGTGAGGTAAACAATATTGCCCAAGTTCTGAAGGCTCTACAATTCCTCAAAGGAGATACAAGCCACTAAAGAGAAATAGACAGCATGGTTCTATCACAGGCAACAGCGGTCTGCATCCTAGCAGGGCTTGAAGCCCCTTACACTGTCCACAGTAACAAGTCTGAATTTTTTCCTTGCAATTCAAGGTGGGCTGACCAGTGTTAGGATGCTCAGGATGAAAACGACAAGATAGAGCACTGAGAATGTGGGGAACTTAAAACAAAATTGTTTTATGGTGCCAAGGTTCTGAATGCTCTATACCTTTGAAAAACAAAAGACCAGCCCCCAAAGAGAAATAGACAACATCATTGGGTTTCTAGCACCCCTGTGTGCATCCTGGCATGGTTCAAAGCTGCTCTTGCTGTCACCATCCCCAGGACAATACTTTTGACTTGCAATTTTGAGAGAGCTGTGGAGGGTTTGGGAGCACAGGATGCAAACAACAAGAGAGAGTTCTCAGAATTTGGAGAACATAATGAAAATTGTTTTAAGGTCTCCAAGTTCTGAGTGCTCTCACATTTTGCAAAAGCAAGACAAGCCACTTAGGAGAAATAGAAAGCCTTGTTCTGTCCCAGTCAACTGTGCTCTGAATCTTAGCAGGGCTTAATGACCCTTGCACTATCCACAGTAAACAGTCCAAACTTTGTTCTTCCAATTCTGCGAGAAGTGACCAGTGTTAGGGAGCGCAGGTACAAACGATAAGATAGAGTACTCAGAATATGGGGACCCTATAACAGTCTTAAGGCCCCCAGGGAAGGAGGGCTCTACACCTTCCCCAAAGAAGAGATACCCCTCCAAAGAGAAATTCACAGCACCCATCTTTCCCAAGAAGCTCTGCTCTGCATCCTAACAATATTGAAAGTGCCTCATTCTATCTACAATAACAGGTGAAAATTTTTTTCCTTTTAATTCTGACAGAGGTCAAAAGTGTTTAGGAACTCAGGATGCACAGAATGAGATAGAGCCGGGCACTGATGGCTCACGCCTGTAATCCTATCTACTCTGGAGCCTGAGATCCGAGGTACACGGTGGCAAGCCAGCCGGGGCAGGAGAGAAGGTGAGACACCTATCTCTAATAAACCACCAGAAAACCGGAAGTGGCGCTGTAGCTCAAGTGGTAGAGCACTCCCCTTGAGTGGAAGAGCTGAGGTACAACCCCCAGGCCCAGAGTTCAAGCCCCACGAACGACCAAAAAATAAAATAAAATTATATAGAGCACTCAGAATCTCGGCGATTTAAAACATTATTGTTTGACGGTGACCAGGTTCTAATTGCTCTACACATTCCCCAATGGAAAGACAGGGCAATAAGGAGAGTTAGAAAGCATCGGACTATCCCAGGCATCTTTGGTCTGCATCCTAGCAGGGCTTACACCTCCTCACACTGTCCCCTTTAACTAGTCCCAATTTTTTCCTTGAAAGTCAGTGATTGCTGATTTATGTTAGGGAGCTCAGGATGAAAACGACAAGATAGAGCCCTGAGAACTTGGGTACCTTAAAACAGAACTGTTTTTTGGCGCCTCAGTTTTGAATACTCTCCACCTTCCATAATGAAGAGACAATCCACCAAAGAGAAATAGACAGCATATTTCAGTCTCCAGTAGCTCCTATGTGCATCCTGGCTTGGTTCACAGGCCCTCTCTGTATCACCAGCCATAGGTCAAAAGAATTCTTTGAAATATTTGGTAGCACAGGATGCAAATAACAAAAAAGAGGAGCTTTTGGGAGCACAGGATGCAAATAACAAAAAAAAAATCAAAATTTGGGGACCTTAAAACAATTGTTTTGAGTGCTCTACACCTTCCCCAAAGGAGAGAAAACTGCTAAATAGAAATAGACTGCATTTTTCTCGCCCAGGCAACTCTGGTCTGCATCCATCAGAGCTTCATGCCCCTCACACTGTCCACAGAGCCCAGTCCAATTTGTTTCATCCAATTCTGGGAGAGCTGATCTGTGTTAGTCAGCTCAAGATGAAAAAGACATGATAGAGCACTCCGAAATTGGTGACCTTAAAACAGTTTTAAGGTCCCAAAGTGAGGATGTTCTACTCCTTCCCCAAAGGAGAGTCAAGCCTCCAAAGATATATGGACAGCACCAACCTTTCTCACTAAGCCCTAATCTACATCCTGTTCCATATACTGTCAACAATAACAGGTCCAATTACATTCCTTGCAATTCTGGGAGAGCTGAAAAGTGTTTGGAAGCACAGGATACAAACGACAAGATAGAGCAACACAGAAATTTAAAAAAATTGTTTTTCACGGCTCAAATTCTCAATTATCTACATCTTCCCCAAAGGAGAGATAAGCCTCTAAGTACAAGTAGACCACATCTTTCTAACCCCGGTTTCTCCGGTCTGCATCCTAGCTTGGCTGAAAGCCACTCATACTATCCATCCACAGGAACCAGTCCAATTTTGTCTTCCAATTCTGGGAGAGCTGACCAGTGTTAGGGAGTTCAGCATGCAAACGAAAGTCTGAGTAAAGCACAGAAAGTCAGATAAGGTGTTGTTAATGAAATGAACCCTAAGATATGTATTCGAAAGTTTTTTATTTGCTTTCAAGCGATTGTTTATGACACAGTCATAAGATCATTTATTTTTAATTTGTAAGTCCCTCCCCCATTGTATAACAACTGCTTTCACTGTATTTCATGTCGGTATAATCTGTGGAGGGGAAGAGGAAAAACAATTCGTTTAAACAGGGATAGAGGTGAACCCATAGCAAAAATGCGATGTACAAGCCTTATGTCCAAAACGAACTTTACAACTTTCGTTTGTGAGTGGTGGGGGGTATGGGAGAGAGGAGGACTGTGGGGGAGGGCAGGAGGAGGATGGGAAAAGATGGAAATGGGAAACAAAGGGGACGTTACAATACTTTGTAAAAAATGTACTCATTATCTTGCACATGTAATTGTAAACCCTCTCTAGATTGTTTGCAAAAAAAATAAAGGAACAAATAAATACATAAATAAATTTAAAAACAAGAAAAGTTGTAGCACTCAGAAAAGGGGGACCTTGACACCGTTTTAAGGCCCCCCAAGCAATGAGGGTTTACTCCTTCCCCAAAGGACGGACATGCCCCCATAGAGAAATTGACAGCACCAATCTTCCAAAGAAGCTCTGGTCTGCATCATAGCAAGACAAAAAGTGTCTCATCCTGTCTATAATCACAGGTTCCGTTTTTCTCCTTACCACTGGGAGGGTTGAAAAGTTTTTGAGATCTCAGTTTGTAAACGACAAGATAGAGCACTCAGACCTTCGGTGAGGTAAACAATATTGCCCAAGTTCTGAAGGCTCTACAATTCCTCAAAAGAGATACAAGCCACTAAAGAGAAATAGACAGCATGGTTCTATCACAGGCAACAGCGGTCTGCATCCTAGCAGGGTTTGAAGCCCCTTACACTGTCCACAGTAACAAGTCTGAATTTTTTCCTTGCAATTCATGGTGGGCTGACCAGTGTTAGGATGCTCAGGATGAAAAAGACAAGATAGAGCACTGAGAATGTGGGGAACTTAAAACAAAATTGTTTTATGGCACCAAGGTTCTGAATGCTCTATACCTTCGAAAAAGTAAAGACCATCCCCAGAAGAGAAGCAGACAACATCATTCGGTTTCTAGCAGCCCTTGTGTGCATCCTGGCATGTTTCAAACCCCTCTTGGTGTCACCATCCCCTGGACAATCCTTTTGACTTGCAATTTTGAGAGAGCTGTGGAGGTTTTGGGAGCACAGGATGCAAACAACAAGAGAGAGTTCTCAGAATTTGGAGAACATAAAGAAAATTGTTTTAAGGTCTCCAAATTCTGGGTGCTCTCAACTTTTCCCAAAAGCAAGGCAAAGCCACTTAGGAGAAATAGAAAGCCTTGTTCTGTCACAGTCAACTGTGCTCTGAATCTTAGCAGGGCTTAATGACCCTTGCACTATCCACAGTAAACAGTCCAAACATTGTTCTTCCAATTCTGGGAGAAGTGACCAGTGTTAGGGAGCGCAGGTACAAACGATAAGATAGAGTACTCAGAATATGGGGACCCTAGAACAGTCTTAAGGCCCCCAGGGAAGGAGGGATCTACACCTTCCCCAAGGAAGAGACACCCCTCCAAAGAGAAATTCACAGCACCCATCTTTTCAAGAAGCTCTGCTCTGCATCCTAGCATTATTGAAAGTGACTCATTCTGTCTACAATAACAGGTGAAATTTTTTTTCCTTTTAATTATGAGAGAGGTCAAAAGTGTTTAGGAACTCAGGATGCAAAGAATAAGATAGAGCCAGGCACTGGTGGCTCACGCCTGTAACCCTATCTACTTCACAGCCTGAGATCTGAGGTACATCGTTACAAGCCAGCCCGGGGAGGAGAGAAGGTGAGACACCTATCTCTAATAAACAACCAGAAAACCAGAAGTGGCGCTGTAACTCAATTGGTAGAGCGCTCACCTTGAGTTGAAGAGCTGAGGTACAACACCCAGGCCCAGACTTCAAGCCCCATTACACACACACACACAGAAAAACTATATAGAGCACTCAGAACCTCGGCGATTTAAAACATTATTTTCTGACGGTGACCAGGTTCTAAATGCTCTACACATTCCCCCATGGAAAGACAGGGCAGTAAGGAGAGTTAGACAGCATCCGACTATCCCAGGCATCTTCGGTCTCCATCCTAGCAGGGCTTAAACCTCCTCACACTGTCCCCATTAACCACTCCCAATTTTTTCCTAGCAATTCTGGGATTGCTGAGCAGTGTTAGGGAGCTTAGGATGAAAACGACAAGATAGAGCCCTGAGAACTTGGGTACCTTAAAACAGAACTGTTTTTTGGCGCCTCAGTTGTTAATACTCTCGACCTTCCATCATGAAGTGACAAGCCACCAAAGAGAAATAGACAGCATATTTCGGTCTCTAGTAGCTCCTATGTGCATCCTGGCTTGGTTCACAGGCCCTCTCTGTATCACCAGCCATAGGTCAAAAGAATTCTTTGAAATATTTGGGAGAGCTGAGGAGGTTTTGGGAGCACAGGATGCAAATAACAAGAAAGAGCACACAATTGTTTTAAGGTCCCCACATTTTGAGTGCTCTACACCTTCCCTAAAGGAGAGAAAAGCCACTAAATAGAAATAGACTGCATTTTTCTCGCCCAGGCAACTCTGGTCTGCATCCATCAGGGCTTAAGCCTCTCACACTGTCCACAGAGCCTAGTCCACTTTGTTTCATCCAATTCTGGGAGAGCTGATCTGTGTTAATCAGCTCAGTGAGCAAATGACATGATAGAACACTCCGAAATTGGTGACATTAAAACAGTTTTTATGTCCCAAAGTGAGGATGCTCTACTCCTTCCCCAATGTTGAGACAAGCCACCAAAAATTCCTGACACTAGCGACCTTTCTCACTAAGCCCTAATCTACTTCCTGTTCCATATACTGTCAACAATATCAGGTCCAATTATATTCCTTGCAATTCTGGGAGAGCTAAAAAATGTTTGGAAGCACAGGATGCAAACGACAAGATAGAGCAACACAGAAATTTGAAGCCTAAAAACAAAATTGTTTTTCAGGGCTCAAACTCTCAATGATCTACATCTTCCCCAAAGGAGAGATAAGCCTCTAAATACAAGGAGACCACATCTTTCCAACCCAGGTTTCTCTGGTCTGCATCCTAGTTTGGCTGACAGCCACTTATACTGTCCATCCACAGGAACCAGTCCAATTTTTTCTTCCAATTCTGAGAGAGCTGACCAGTGTTAGCGAGTTCAGCATGCAAACGAAAGTTTGAGTAAAGCAGAGAATGTCACATAAGGTGATGTTAATGAAATGAACCCTAAGATATGTATTCGAAAAGTTTTTATTTGCTTTCAAGCGATTGTTTATGACACATTCATAAGATCATTTCTTTTTTACTTTGTAAGTCCCTCCCACATTGTATAACAACTGCTTTCACTGTATTTTATGTCGGTATAATTTGTGGAAGAGAAGGGGAAAAACAATTCATTTAAACAGGGATAGAGGTTGACCCATATCATAAAAGCTATGTACAAGTCGTTAAGTCCAAAACGAACTTTACATCTTTGGTTCGTGAGTGTAGGGGGGGTATGGGAGAGAGGAGACCTGTAGGGGAGGGCAGGAGGAGGATGCGAAAAAATGGGAATGGGAAACAAAGGGGACGTTACAATACTTTATAAAAAATGTACTCATTATCTTGCACATGTAATTGTAACCCTTCTGTACATTGTTTGCAAAAAAAATAAATGAACAAATAAATACATAAATAAATTTGAAAACAAGAATAGATGGAGCACTCAGAATTTGGGGACCTTCAAACCGTTTTCAGGCCCCCAATCAATGACGGTTTGCTCCTTCCCCAAAGGAGGGACAAGCCTCCATAGAGAAACTGACAGCATCAATCTTCCCAAGAAGCTCTGGTCTACATCCTAGCAAGACAGAAAGTGTCTCATCCTGTCTACAATCACAGGTTCCATTTTTCTCCTTAGCACTGGGAGGGTTGAAAAGTTTTTGAGATCTCAGTTTGTAAACGACAAGATAGAGCACTCAGACCTTCGGTGAGGTAAACAATATTGCCCAAGTTCTGAAGGCTCCACAATTCCTCAAAGGAGATACAAGCCACTAAAGAGAAATAGACAGCATGGTTCTATCACAGGCAAACGCGGTCTGCATCCTAGAAGGGCTTGAAGCCCCTTACACTGTCCACAGTAACAAGTCTGAATTTTTTCCTTGCAATTCAGGGTGAGCTGACCAGTGTTAGGATGCTCAGGATGAAAACGACAAGATAGAGCACTGAGAATGTGGGGAACTTAAAACAAAATTGTTTTATGGCACCAAGGTTCTGAATGCTCTATACTTTCAAAAAAGAAAAGACCAGCCCCAGAAGAGAAATAGACAACATCATTTGGTTTGTAGCAGCCCCTGTGTGCATCGTGGCATGGTTCAAAGTCGATCTTGCTGTCACCATCCCCTGGACAATCCTTTTGACTTGCAATTTTGAGAGAGCTCTGGAGGGTTTGGGAGCAGAGGATGCAAACAACAAGAGAGAGTTCACAGAATTTGGAGAACATAAAGAAAATTGTTTTAAGGTCTCCAAGTTCTGAGTGCTCTCAACTTTTCCCAACAGCAAGACAAGCCACTTAGGAGAAAGAGATAGCTTTGTTCTGTCCCAGTCAACTGTGCTCTGAATCTTAGCAGGGCTTAATGACCCTTGCACTATCCACAGTAAACAGTCCAAACTTTGTTCTTCCAATTCTGCGAGAAGTGACCAGTGTTAGGGAGCACAGGTACAAATGATAAGATAGGGTACTCAGAATATGGGGACCCTAGAACAGTCTTAAGGCCCCCAGGGAAGGAGGGCTCTACACCTTCCCCAAGGAAGAGACACCCCTCCAAAGAGAAATTCACAGCACCCATCTTTCCCAAGAAGCTCTGCTCTGCATCCTAGCAATATTGAAAGTGACTCATTCTGTCTACAATAACAGGTGAAATTTTTTTCCTTTTAATTCTGAGAGAGGTCAAAAGTGTTTAGGAACTCAGGATGCAAAGAATAAGATAGAGCCGGGCACTGGTGGCTCACGCCTGTAATCCTATCTACTCAGGAGCCTGAGATCTGAGGTTCACAGTCGCAAGCCAGCCCGGGAAGCAGAGAAGGTGAGACACCTATCTCTAATAAACCACCAGAAAACCGGAAGTGGTGCTATAGCTCAAGTGGTAGAGCGCTCACCTTGAGTTGAAGAGCTGAGGGACAACGCCCAGGCCCAGAGTTCAAGCCACACGACAGACAAAAAAAAAAAATTTATAGAGCTCTCAGAACCTCGGCGATTTAAAACATTATTGTTTGACGGTGACCAGGTTCTAAATGCTCTACATATTCCCCAACAGAAAGACAGGGCAATAAGGAGAGTTAGACAGCATTGGTCTATCCCAGGCATCTTCGGTCTGCATCCTAGCAGGGCTTAAACCTCCTCACACTGTCCCCATTAACCAGTCCCAATTTTTTTTCTTGCAATTCTCGGATTGCTGAGCAGTGTTCGGGAGCTCAGGATGAAAACGACAAGATAGAGCCCTGAGAACTTGGGTACCTTAAAACAGTACTGTTTTTTGGCGCCTCAGCTGTTAATACTCTCCACCTTCCATAATGAAGAGACAAGCCACCAAAGACAAATAGACAGCATATTTCGGTCTCTAGTAGCTCCTATGTGCATCCTGGCTTGGTTCACAAGCCCTCTCTGTATCACCAGCCATAGGACAAAAGAATGTTTTGAAATATTTGGGAGAGCTCAGGAGGTTTTGGGAGCACAGGATGCAAATAACAATAAAGAGCACACTGTCCACAGAGCCCAGTCCAATTTGTTTCATCCAATTCTGGGAGACCTGATCTGTGTGAGTCAGCTCAGGATGCAAACGACAGGATAGAGCACTCCGAAATTGGTGACCTTAAAACAGTTTTAAGGTCCCAAAGTGAGGATTCTCTACTCCTTCCCCAATGGAGGGACAAGCCTCCAAAGATATATGGACAGCACCGACCTTTCTCACTAAGCCCTAATCTACATCCTTTTCCATATCCTGTCAACAATAACAGGTCCAATTATATTCCTTGCAATTCTGGGAGAGCTGAAAAGTGTTTAGAAGCACAGGATGCAAACGACAAGATAGAGCAACACAGTAATTTGTCGCCTTAAAACAAAATTGTTTTTCAGGGCTCAAACACTCAATGATCTACATATTCCCCAAAGGAGAGATAATTCTCTAAATACAAGTAGACCACATCTTTCTTTTTTTTTTTTTTTTTTTGGTTGGCCGTGGGGCTTGAACTCTGGGTAGACCACATCTTTCTAACCCTGGTTTCTCCGGTCTGCATCCTAGCTTGGCTGAAAGCGACTTATACTGTCCATCCACAGGAACCAGTACAATTTTGTCTTCCAATTCTGGGAGAGCTGACCAGTGTTAGCGAGTTCAGCATGCAAACGAAAGTTTGAGTAAAGCAGAGAAAGTCAGATAAGGTGATGTTAATGAAATGAACCCTACGATATGTATTCGAAAGTTTTTTATTTGCTTTCAAGCGATTGTTTATGACACAATCATAAGATCATTTCTTTTTTACTTTGTAAGTCCCTCCCCCATTGTATAACAACTGCTTTCACTGTATTTCATGTCGGTATAATTTGTGGAGGGGAAGGGGAAAAACAATTCGTTTAAACAGGGATAGAGGTGGACCCATAGCAAAAATGCGATGTACACGTCATTATGTCCAAAACGAACTTTACAACTTTGGTTTGTGAGTGGTGGGGGGTATGGGAGAGGGGAGGACTGTGGGGGAGGGCAAGATGAGGATGGGAAAAGATGGGAATGGGAAACAAAGAGGATGTTACAATACTTTATAAAAAATGTACTCATTATCTTGCACATGTAATTGTAACCCCTCTGTACATTGTTTGCAAAAAATAAATGAACAAATAATAAATAAATAAATAAATAAATAAATAAATAAATAAATAAATAAATAAATAAATTTAAATACAAGAAAAGATGGAGCACTCACAACATGGGGACCTTGAAACCATTTTAAAGACCCCAAGCAATGAGGGTTTACTCCTTCCCCAAAGGAGGGACACGCCAGCATAGAGAAATTGACAGCACCAATCTTCCCAAGAATCTCTGGTCTGCTTCCTAGCAAGACAGAAAGTGTCTCATCCTGTCTACAATCACAGGTTCCATTTTTCTCCTTAGCACTGGGAGGGTTGAAAAGTTTTTGAGATCTCAGTTTGTAAAGGACAAGTTATTGCAACATAGGAGTGTTTCACTGCTTTCAAGGCTTCTTAGGAAGAATTCCAGAATATTGCTGCCGGCAGGCCTCCGGGTGTTCAGGGTGAACATCTCCTTGTAAATCCTTCGTGGTTTCTTCTACACCCATGAAGTTTGGCAAGGGTACGCAATTTGCATTGCTGTACAATTGCGTCTGCAGAGCTCTGCCGCGGTTGCAAACATTCAGACGTGGCAGCCAGATATGCTTGTCCCCATGTGACACTGCCAGCTGACTGGGTATATCTGCTTCCCGTTCTTCTCACCTGAGTGCTACTGATTCCAGCTTTCACGGCTATACTCTACTCCACCTGAGGAGTAAGTTGAACCTCTATTTATGGCACTGTGTGAAAGTTTGGAGAACCAGACCTCAGTTGTTTGGCACGCGACCACTGTCCATCCAGCAGTGTGGACAGCACTGGCTATATCTGGCTCTAATTAGTCCATGGTTGTGTTCAGCCGAATGACCTCTGCCGGGAACACTAGGAATCAGGTTCTGAGTTATTACAACATAGGAGGGTTTCACTGATTTCATGGCTTCTTAGGAAGAATTCCAGAATCTTGCTGCCGGCAGGCCTCCCGGTGTTCAGGGTGAACATCTCCTTGTAAATCCTCCGTGGTTTCTTCTACACCCGTGAAGTTTGGCAAGGGTACGCAGTTTGCATTGCTGCACATCTGCCTGCAGAGCTCTGCCACTGTCACAAACATTCAGACGTGGCAGCCAGATATGATTGTCCCCGTAGGATACTGCTAGCTGATTGAGCATATCTGCTTCCCGTTCTTCTCACCTGAGTGCTACTGATTCCAGCTTTCATGGCTACACTCTACTCAACCTGACAAGCAAGTTGAACCTCTCCTTATGAAACTCTGTGAAAGTTTGGAGAACCAGACCTCAGTTGTTTGGCACGCGACCACTGTCCATCCAGCACTATGGACGGCACTGGCTATATCTGGCTCTAAAAAGTCCTCGGTTGTGTTCTGCCAAATGATCTCTGCCAGGAACACTCAGAATGAGGTTCTGAGTTATTACAACATAGGAGCATTTCACTGCTTTCAAGGCTTCTTAGGAAGAATTCCAGAATATTGCTGCCGGCAGGCCTCCGGGTGTTCAGGGTGAACATCTCCTTGTAAATCCTCCGTGGTTTCTTCTACACCCGTGAAGTTTGGCAAGGGTATGCAGTTTGCATTGTTGCACAACTGTGCCTGCAGAGCTCTGCCGCGGTTGGAAACATTCAGACGTGGCAGCCAGATATGCCTGTCCCCGTAGGAAACTGCCAGCTGACTGGGTATATCTGCTTCCCTTTCTTCTCACCTGAGTGCTACTGATTCCAGCCTTCACAGCTACACTCTACTCAACCTGAGGAGTAAGTTGAACCTCTACTTATGGCACTCTGTGAAAGTTTGGAGAACCAGACCTCAGTTGTTTGGCACGCGACCACTATCCATCCAGGACTATGAAGGGTACTTGCTATATCTGGCTCTAATTAGTCCACCATTGTGGTCAACCGAATGACCTCTGCCAGGAACACTGAGAATGAGGTTCTGAGCTATTCCAACATAGGAGCGATTCACTGCTTTGAAGGCCTGCTGGCAGCAAGATTCTGGAATTCTTCCTAAGGAGCCTTTAAAGCAGTAAAACGCTCCTGTGTTGCAATAACTCAGAACCTCATTCTGAGTGTTCCTGGCAGAGGTCATTCGGCAGAACACAACCGTGGACTAATTAGAGCCAGATATAGCCAGTGCCGTCCATAGTGCTGGATGGACAGTGTTCACGTACCAAACAATTGAGGTCTGTATATCCAAACTTTAACAGAGTGCCATCAGTAGAGGTTTAACTTACTCCTCAGGTTGAGTAGAGTGTAGCCATGAAGCTGGAATCAGTAGCACTCAGTTTAGAAGAACGGGAAGCAGATATACCTAGTCAGCTGGCAGTGTCCTAAGAGGACAAGCATCTCTGGCTGCCATGTCTGAATTTTGCAATCGTGGCAGAGCTCTGCAGGCGCAGTTGTGCAGCAATGCAAACTGCGTACCCTTGCCAAACTTCACGGGTGTAGAAGAAACCACGGAGGATTTACAAGGAGATGTTTTCCTGAAATACCCAGAGGCTTGCCGGCAGCAAGATTCTGGAATTCTTCCCAAGTAGCCTTGAAAGTAGTAAAACGCTCCTTTGTTGCAATAGCTCAGAACGTCATTTTGACTTCTCGGCAGAGGTCATTTAGCTGAACACAACTGTGGACTAATCAGAGCCAGATATAGCCAGTGCCGTCCACACTGCTGGATGGACAGTGGTCGCGTGCCAAACAACTGAGGTCTGGTTCTCCAAACTTTCACAGAGAGCCTTAAATAGAGGATCAACTTACTCCTCAGGCTGAGCAGAGTGTAGCCGGGAAAGCTGGAATCAGTAGCACTCAGGTGAGAAGAACGGGAAGCAGATCTACTCAGTCAGCTGGCAGTGTCCTACGGGGACAAACATATCTTGCTGCCACATCTGAATGTTTGCAACCACGGCAGAGCTCTGCAGGCACAATTGTGCAGCACTGCAAACTGCGTACCTTGCCAAACTTCACGGGTGTAGAAGAAACCACGAAGGATTTACAAGGAGATGTTCACCCGGAACACCCGGAGGCCTGCCGACAGCAATATTCTGGAATTCTTCCTAAGAAGCCTTGAAAGCAGTGAAACGCTCCTATGTTTCAAGACCTCAGAACCTCATTCTGAGTGTTCTTGGCAGAGGTCATTCGGCTGAACACAACCGTGAACTAATTAGAGCCAGATATAGGCAGTGCCATCCATAGTGCTGTATGGACTGTGGTCGCATATCAAACAACTGAGGTCTGGTTCTCCAAACTTTCACAGAGTGCCATAAGTAGAGGTCCAACTTAGTCCTCAGGTTGAGTAGAGTGTAGCCGAGAAAGCTGGAATCAGTAGCACTCAGGTGAGAAGAACGGGAAGCAGATATACCCAGTCAGCTGGAGGTTCCAGGCAGCCCTGGCTTGGAGAGGGCTCTTTGAGGCTAGCCCCCATCGGTACAGGCAACGCTGGCTTGCACAGGGCTCGAAATTCTCTCCCCCGCCTGGTCTAGGCAGCCCTGATTTGGACAAGGCTCTGTGAGCCTGCCTGCGCTGGTCCAGGCAGTGCTGGTTGCAGAGGGCTCTGTGAGGTTGGTGCTGTCTGGTCCAGTTGAAGGTAGCATAGACCGGGCTTTGTAAGGCTGACTAGGGCCAGTCAAGGAACAGCTGGCTTGGAGAAGTCTCTGTGAGGTTGGCCCGGGCCAGTCTAGAAGGAGCTGGCTTGGACAGGGCTCTATGAGGCTGGCCCAGGCCGGTGTAGGCGTGGCTGGCTTGGACAGGACTTTGAGAGCCTGTCCCACGGTGGCCCAGGCAGTACTGGCATGGACAGTGCTCTGTGAGCCTGGCCCATGTTGGTCCAGATGGTGCTGGCTTGGACAGGGCAGTGTGAGGATGTCCCAGGCCAGTCCAGGTGGCCCTGTCATGCACAGGGCTTGTGCAGCTGGCCCCAGGCTGTCCAGGATGAGCTGGATTCGACAGGGCTCTGTGAGGATGGCCTGGTCAAGTCGAGGAGCAGCTGGCTTGGACAAGACTCTGTGAGGCTGACCCGGCCCAGTCTAGGAGGAGCTGGCTTGGATTGAGCTCTTTGAGGCTGGCCCCCATCGGTCCAGGTGGCGCTGACTTAGACATGGCTCAAAAGACTGTCCCCACGCCAGTCCAGGTAGTGCTGGCTTAGACAGGCCTCTGTGAGTCTGGTTCAGTCTGGTTCAGTTGACGCTGGCTTGGACAGGGCTCTGTGAACCTGCCCAAGACCGGTCAAGGTGCAGCTGGCTTGGACAAGACTCTGAGGCTGGCCCGGTCCTGTCTAGAGGAGCTGGCTTGGACAGGGCTCTTTGAGGCTGGCCCCCATTGGTCCAGGACGTTCTGGCTTGAACAGACTCGAAAGGCTATCCCCAGGCTTGTCCAGGGGGCCCTGCCTTGGACAGGACTCTGTGAGCTTGGCCTGCACTAGTCCAGGAGGACTAGACTTAGGGTTCTGTGAGACTGGCCATCGCGGGTCCAGGCAGCCCTGGCTTGGTCAGGGCACTGTGAGGTTGGTGCAGTCAGATCCAGTTGACACTGGTTTGGATAGGGCTCTGTGAGCCTGGCCCAGGCCAGTCAAGGAGCAGCTGGCTTGGACAAGATTCTGTGAGGTTGACCCGGGCTAGTCCAGGTGGAGCTGGATTAGACAGGGTTCTGTGATGCTGGCCACGGCCGTTCCAGGTGGCCCTCTCTCGCACAGGGCTGGTGCAGCTGGCCCCAGGCTGGTCCAAGAGGAGCTGGCTTCGACAGGGCTCTGTGAGGCTGGCCTGGTCAGGTCGAGGAGCAGCTGGCTTGTACAAGACTATGTGAGGCTGTCCCGGCCCAGTCTAAGAGGAGCTGGCTTGGACTGGCCTCTTTGAGGCTGGCCCCCATCGATCCAGGTGGCGCTGGCTTGGACATGGCTCAAAAGACTGTCCCAATGCCGGTCCAGGTAGTACTGGTTTAGACAGGCCTCTGTGAGCCTGGCCCATGCCAGTCCACGTAGTGCTGGCTTAGACAGGGCTCTGAGTCTAATGCAGTCTGGCGCATTTAACGCTGGGTTGAACAGGGTTCTTTGAGGCTGGCCCTCCTCAATCCAGGCACTGCTAGCTTGGACAGGGCTGGATAAGCTGTCCCCAGGGTGGTCCAGGTGGCGCTGGCTTGGACAGGGCTCTGTGAGCCTGGCCCAGGCTGGTCAAGGAACAGCTGGCTTGGACAAGACTCTGTGAGGTTGGCCCAGGCCAGTCTAGGAGAAGATGACTTGGACAGGGTTCTGTGAGCCTGGCCTGGTCCAGTCCAGGAAGAGCTGGCTTGGACAAGGCTCTGTGAGGTTGGCCTGGGCCAGTCTGGTAGAAGCTAGCTGGCTTGGACAGGTTTCTCTGAGGCTGGCCCAGGCCGATGCAGGTGTGGCTGGCTTGGATAGGACTTTGAGAGCCTGTCCCGCTCTGGCCTAGGCAGTACTGGAATGAACAGGGCTCTGTGAGCCTGGCCCACGACAATTCAGGCGGCACTGGTTTGGACAGGGCTCTGTGAGACTGGCCCGGGCATATCCAGGTGGTGCTGTCTTGGACAGGACTCTCTGAGCCTGGCCTTGGCGACTTCAGGTGGAGCTGATTTGGACAGGGATTCTGTGAGGCTGGTCTGGTCAGTTCCAGGGCAGCTGGCTTGGACAAGACTCTGTGAGTCTGGCCCGGCCCAGTCTAGGAGGAGCTGGCTTGGACTGAGCTCCTTGAGGCTGGCCCCATTGGTCCAGGCGGCGCTGGCTTGGACATGGCTCGAAAGACTGCCCCACGCCGGTCCAGGTAGTGCTGCCTTAGACAGGCCTCTTTGAGCCTGGCCCATGCAGGTCCAGGTAGTGCTGACATAGACAGGGCTCTGTGAGTCCGGTGAGCTCCGGTTCAGTAGACACTGGCTTGGTCAGGGCTCTGTGAACCTGGCCCGGGCCTGTCAAGGAGCAGCTGGCTTAGACAAGAGTCTGTGAGGTTGGCCCGGGCCAGTCAAGCAGGAGCTGGCATGGACCTGGCTCTGTGAGGCTGGCCCAGACCTGTCCAAGTGGCCCTGGCTTGGACAGGACTCTCTGAGCCTGGCCTGGGCCGCTTCAGGCAGAGATATCTTGGACAGGGCTCTGGGACGCTGGCCCGGTCCAGTCCAGTTGGCGCTGGCTTAGACAGGGCTTCTGAGGATGGCCTGGTCAGGTCGAGGAACAGCTGGCTTGGACAAGACTCTCTGAGGCTGGCCCACACAGTCTTGGAGGAAATGGCTTGGACAGGGCTCTTTGAGGCTTGCCCTCCTCAGTCCAGGCACTGCTGGCTTGGACAGGGCTCGAAAAGCTGTCCCCAGGGTGGTCCAGGCGGCACTGGCTTGGATAGGGCTCTGTGAGCCTGGCCCAGGCCAGTCAAGGAACAGCTGGCTTGGACAAGACTCTGTGAGGTTGGCCCAGGCCAGTCTAGGAGAAGATGACTTGGACAGGGTTCTGTGAGCCTGGCCTGGTCCAGTCCAGGAAGAGCTGGCTTGGACAAGGCTCTGTGAGGTTGGCCTGGGCCAGTCTGGTAGAAGCTAGCTGGCTTGGACAGGGCTCTGTTAAGCTGGCCCAGGCCAATGCAGGCGTGTCTGGCTTGGATAGGACTTTGAGATCCTGTCCCCTGCTGGTCCAGGTAGTACTGCCATGGATACGGCTCTGTGAGCCTGGCCCGTGACGGTTCAGGCTTTGCTGGCTTGGACATGGCTCGAAAGACTGCCCCACGCCAGTCCAGGTAGTGCTGGCTTAGACAGGCCTCTTTGAGCCTGGCCCATGCAGGTCCAGGTAGTGCTGACATAGACAGGGCTCTGTGAGTCGGGTGCAGTCTGGTTCAGTAGACGCTGGCTTGGTCAGGGCTCTGTGAACCTGGCCCGGGCCGGTCAAGGAGCAGCCGGCTTAGACAAGAGTCTGTGAGGTTGGCCCGGGCCAGTCAAGCAGGAGCTGGCATGGACAGGGCTCTGTGAGGCTGGCCCAGGCCTGTCCAAGTGGCCCTGGCTTGGACAGGACTCTCTGAGCCTGGGCCTGGGCCGCTTCAGGCAGAGATATCTTGGACAGGGCTCTGGGACGCTGGCCCGGTCCAGTCCAGTTGGCGCTGGCTTAGACAGGGCTTCTGAGGATGGCCTGGTCAGGTCGAGGAACAGCTGGCTTGGACAAGACTCTCTGAGGCTGGCCCGCACAGTCTTGGAGGAAGTGGCTTGGACAGGGCTCTTTGAGGCTTGCCCTCCTCAGTCCAGGCACTGCTGGCTTGGACAGGGCTCGAAAAGCTGTCCCCAGGGTGGTCCAGGCGGCACTGGCTTGGATAGGGCTCTGTGAGCCTGGCCCAGGCCAGTCAATGAACAGCTGGCTTGGACAAGACTCTGTGAGGTTGGCCCAGGCCAGTCTAGGAGAAGATGACTTGGACAGGGTTCTGTGAGCCTGGCCTGGTCCAGTCCAGGAAGAGCTGGCTTGGACAAGGCTCTGTGAGGTTGGCCCGGGCCAGTCTGGTAGAAGCTAGCTGGCTTGGACAGGGTTCTGTGAGGTTGGCCGAGGCCGATGCAGGCATGGCTGGCTTGGATAGGACTTTGAGAGCCTGTCCCCTGCTGGTCCATGAAGTACTGCAATGGACAGGGCTCTGTGAGCCTGGCCCGCGACGGATCAGGCGGCGCTGGTTTGGACAGGGCTCTGTGAGACTGGCCCGGGCCTATCCAGGGGGCGCTGGCTTGGACAAGACTCTCTGAGCCTGGCCTTGGCCACTTTAGGCAGAGCTGGCTTGGAGAGGGATTCTGTGAGGTTGGTCCAGTCGTGTCCATGGCAGCTGGCTTGGACAAGACTCTGTGAGGCTGGCCCGGCCCAGTCTAGGAGGAGCTGGCTTGGACAGGGCTCAAAAGGCTGTCCCCAGGCTAGTCCAGGGGACCCTGGCTTGGACAGAGCTCTGTGTAACTGGCCCGCACTGGTCCCGCTGGTGCTGTCTTGCACAGGGTTCTGTAAACCTGGCCAGCGCCGGTCCAAGTTGTGTTGGATTGGACAGGGCTCTGTGAGTCTGGTGCAGGCTGGTCCAGTCCAGGTGGCTCTGGGTTGAACAAAGCTCTGTGAGGCTGGCCCAGTCAGGTCGTGGTGCAACTGGCTTGGACAAGACTCTGTGAGGCTGGCCCGGCCCAGTCTAGGAGGAGCTGACTTGGACAGGGCTCTTTGAGGTTGGCCCAGGCCGGTGCAGGCGTGGCTGGCTTGGACAGGACTTTGAGAACCTGTCCCACTCTGGTCCAGGCAGTACTGGCATGAACAGGGCTCTGTGAGCCTGGCCTGCACCGGTCCAGGCAGTGCTGGCTTGCAAAGGGCTCTGTGAGGCTGGTGTAGTCTGGTCCAGTTGAAGGTCGCATGGACAGTGCTATGTGACGGTGGCCAGGGCCGGTCAAGGAGCAGCTGGCTTGAGGAAGTCTATGTGAGATTGGCCCGGGCCAGTATAGGAGGAGCTGTGTTGGACATGGCTCTGTGAGGCTGGCCCAGGCCGATGCAGGCTTGGCTGGCTTGGACAGGACTTTGAGAGCCTGTCCCGCTCTGGTCCAGGCAGTACTGGCATGAACAGGGCTCGGTGAAACTGGCCCACGACAATTCAGGCAGCACTGGTTTGGACAGGGCTCTGTGAGACTGGCCCGGGCATATCCAGGGGGCGCTGGCTTGGACAAGACCCTCTGAGCCTGGCCTTGTTCACTCCAGGCATAGCTGGCTTGGACAGGGATTCTGAGAGGCTGGTCCAGTCGGGTCCAAGGCAGCTGGCTTGGACAAGACACTGTGAGGCTGGCCCGGACCAGTCTAGGAGGAGCTGGCTTGGACAGGGCTCAATAGGCTGTCCCCGGGCTGGTCCAGGCAACCCTGGCTTCGACAGAGCTCTGTGTGTCTGGCCTGCACCAGTCCCGGCAGTCCTGTCTTGGACAGGGTTCTGTAAACCTGGCCGGTGCCGATCCAAGTGGTGCTGGATTGGACAGGGCCCTGTGAGCCTGGTGCAGGCTGGTCCAGTCCAGGTGGTGCTGGCTTGGACAAGGCTCTGTGAGGCTGGCCCAGTCAGGTCGCGGTGCAGCTGGCTTGGACAAGACTCTGTGAGGCTGGCCCGGCCCAGTCTAGGAGGAGCTGGTTTGGACAGGGCTCTTTGAGGCTAGCCCCCATCAGTCCAGGCAGCGCTAGCTTGCACAGGGCTCCAAAGGCTGTCCCCAGGCTGGTCTAGGCAGCGCTGATTTGGACACGGCTCTGTGAGCCGGCCTGCACCGGTCCAGGCAGGGCTGGCTTGCACAGGGCTCTGTGAGGTTGGTGTAGTCTGGTCCAGTTGAATGTGGCATAGACCGGACTTTGTAAGGCTGACTAGGGCCAATCAAGGAGCAGCTGGCTTGGAGGTCTCTGTGAGGTTGGCCCAGGCCAGTCTAGAAGGAGCTGGCTTGGACAGGGCTCGGTGAGGCTGGCCCAGGGGGTGCAGGCGTGGCTGCCTTGGACAGGACTTTGAGAGCCTGTCCCACGGTGGTCCAGGCAGTACGGGCATGGACAGTGCTCTCTGAGCCTGGCCCATGTTGGTCCAGATGGTGCTGGCTTGGACAGGGCAGTGTGAGGCTGTCCCAGGCCAGTCCAGATGGCCCTGTCACGCACAGGGCTTGTGCAGCTGGCCCCAGGCTGGTCCAGGACCAGCTGGATTCGACAAGGCTCTGTGAGGATGGCCTGGTCAAGTAGAGGAGCAGCTGGCTTGGACAAGACTCTGTGAGGTTGGCCCGACCCAGTCTAGGTGGAGCTGGCTTAGACTGGGCTCTTTGAGGCTGGCCCCCATTGGTCCAGGCAGCGCTGGCTTAGACATGGCTCAAAAGACTGTCCCCACGCCGATCCAGGTAGTGCTGGCTTAGACAGGCCTCTGTGAGTCTGGTTCAGTCTGGTTCAGTTGACGCTGGCTTGGACAAGGCTCTGTGAACCTGCCCCGGACCGGTCAAGGTGCAGCTGGCTTGGACAAGACTCTGAGGCTGGCCCGGTCCTGTCTAGAGGAGCTGGCTTGGACAGGGCTCTTTGAGGCTGGCCCCCATTGGTCCAGGATGTGCTGGCTTGAACAGGCTCGAAAGGCTGTCCCCAGGCTTGTCCAGGGGGCCCTGCCTTGGACAGGACTCTGTGATCGTGGCCTGTGCCAGTCCAGGAGGACCACACTTAGACATGGTTCTGCGAGACTGGCCGTCGCGGGTCCAGGCAGCCCTGGCTTGGTCAGGGCACTGTGAGGCTGGTGCAGTCTGGTCCAGTTGACACTGACTTGGACAGGGCTCTGTGAGCCTGGTCCAGGCCGGTCAAGGAGCAGCTAGCTTGGACAAGACTCTGTGAGGTTGACCCGGGCTAATCCAGGAGGAGCTGGATTAGACAGCTTTCTGTGATGCTGGCCCAGGCCGGTCCAGGTGGCCCTGTCTCACACAGGGCTTGTGCAGCTGGCCCGAGGCTGGTCCAAGAGGAGTTGGCTTGGACAGGGTTCTGTGAGGCTGGCCTGGTCAGGTCAAGGAGCAGCTGGCTTGTACAAGACTATGTGAGGCAGTCCCGGCCCAGTCTAGGAGGAGCTGGCTTGGACAGGGCTCTTTGAGGCTAACCCCCATCGGTCCAGGCAGCGCTGGCTTGCACAGGGCTCAAAAGGCTGTCCCCAGGCTGGTCCAGGCAACCCTGACTTGGACAGAGCTCTGGGTGCCTAGCCCACGCCGGTCCCGGTGGTGCTGTGTTGGACAGGGTTCTGTAAACCTGACCAGCGCCAGTCCAAGTGGTGTTGGATTGGACAGGGCCCTGTGAGTCTGGAGCAGGCTGGTAAAGTCCAGGTGGCTCTGGATTTGACAAGGCTCCGTGAGGCTGGCCCAGTCAGGTCGAGGTGCAGCTGGTTTGGACAAGACTCTGTGAGGCTGGCCCGGCCCAGTCTAGGGGGAGCTGGCTTGGACAGGGCTCTTTGAGGCTGGCCCACATCTTTCCCCAATGGACAGACAAGCCTCCAAAGATATATGGACAGCACTGACCTTTCCCACTAAGCCCTAATCTACACCCTGTGCCATATACTGTCAACAATAAGAGGTCCAATTATATTCCTTGCAATTCTGGGAGAGCTGAAAAGTGTTTGGAAGCACAGGATGCAAACGACAAGATAGAGCAACACAGAAATTCGACGCCTTAAAACAAAATCGTTTTACAGGGCTCAAACTCTCACTGATCTACATCTTCCCCAAAGGAGAGATAAGCCTCTAAATACTAGTAGACCGCATCTTTCTAACCCGGGTTTCTCCGGTCTGCATCGTAGCTTGGCTGAAAGCCACTTATCCTGTCCATCCACAGGAACCAGTCCAATTTTGTCTTCCAATTCTGGGAGAGCTGACCAGTGTTAGCGAGTTCAGCATGCAAACGAAAGTTTGAGTAAAGCAGAGAAAGTCAGATAAGTTGATTTTAATGAAATGAACCCTAAGATATGTATTCGAAAGTTTTTCATTTGCTTTCAACCGATTGTTTATGACACATTCATAAGATCATTTCTTTTTCACTTTGTAAGTCCCTCCCCCATTGTAGAACAACTGCTTTCACTGAGAATGTGGGGAACTTAAAACAAAATTGTTTCATGGCGCCAAGGTTCTGAATGCTCTATACCTTCGACAAAGAAAAGACCAGCCCCCGAAGAGAAATAGACAACATCATTCGGTTTCTAGCAGCCCCTGTGTGCATCCTGGCATGGTTCAAAGCCCCTCTTGGTGTCACCATCCGCTGGACAATCCTTTTGACTTGCAATTTTGAGAGACCTGTGGAGAGTTTGGGAGCACAGGATGCAAACAACAAGAGAGAGTTCTCTGAATTTGGAGAACATAAAGAAAATTGTTTTAAGGTCTCCAAGTTCTGAGTGCTCTCAACTTTTCCCAAAAGCAAGACAAGCCACTTAGGAGAAATAGAAAGCCTTGTTCTGTCCCAGTCAACTGTGCTCTGAATCTTAGCAGGGCTTAATGACCCTTGCACTATCCACAGTAAACAGTCCAAACTTTGTTCTTCCAATTCTGGGAGAAGTGACCAGTGTTAGGGAGCGCAGGTACAAACGATAAGATAGAGTACTCAGAATATGGGGACCCTATAACAGTCTTAAGGCCCCCAGGGAAGGAGGGCTCTACACCTTCCCCAAAGAAGAGATACCCCTCCAAAGAGAAATTCACAGCACCCATCTTTCCCAAGAAGCTCTGCTCTGCATCCTAGCAATATTGAAAGTGCCTCATTCTGTCTACAATAACAGGTGAAATTTTTTTCCTTTTAATTCTGAGAGAGGTCAAAAGTGTTTAGGAACTCAGGATGCAAAGAATAAGATAGAGCCGGGCACTGGTGGCTCACGCCTGTAATCCTATCTACTCAGGAGCCTGAGATCTGAGGTACACGGTCGCAAGCCAGCCCAGGCAGCAGAGAAGGTGAGACACCTATCTCTAATAAACCACCAGAAAAGCGGAAGTGGCGCTGTAGCTCAAGTGGTAGAGCGCTCGCCTTGAGTTGAAGAGCTGAGGGACAACACCCAGGCCCAGAGTTCAAGCCCCACGAACGACAAAAAAAAAAAAAAAATTATATAGAGCACTCAGAACCTCGGCGATTTAAAACATTATTGTTTAACGGTGACCAGGTTCTAAATGCTCTACACATTCCCCAACATAAAGACAGGGCAGTAAGGAGAGTTAGACAGCATCAGTCTATCCCAGTCATCTTCAGTCTGCATCCTAGCAGGGCTTAAACCTCCTCACACTGACCCCATTTACCAGTCCCAATTTTTTCCTTGCAATGCTGGAATTGCTGAGCAGTGTTAGGGAGCTCAGGATGAAAACGACAAGATAGAGCCCTGAGAACTTGGGTACCTTAAAACAGAACTGTTTTTTGGCACCTCAGTTTTGAATACTCTCCACCTTCCATAATGAAGAGACAAGACACCAAAGAGAATTAGACAGCATATTTCGGTCTCTAGTAGCTCCTATGTGCATCCTGGCTTGGTTCACAGGCCCTCTCTGTATCACCAGCCATAGGTCAAAAGAATTCTTTGAAATATTTGGGAGAGCTGAGGAGGTTTTGGGAGCACAGGATGCAAATAACAAGAAAGAGCACTCAAAACTTGGGGACCTTAAAACAATTGTTTTACGTCCCCAAATTTAGAGAGCTCTACAGGTTCCCCAAAGGAGAAAAAAGCCGCTAAATAGAAATAGACTGCATTTTTCTCACCCAGGCAACTCTGGTCTGCATCCATCAGGGCTTAATGCCCCTCACACTGTCCACAGAGCCCAGTCCAATTTGTTTCATCCAAATCTGGGAGAGCTAATCTGTGTTAGTCAGCTCAGGGAGCAAACGACATGATAGAGCACCCCGAAATTGGTGACCTTAAAACAGTTTTAAGGTCCCAAAGTGAGGATGCTCTACTCCTTCCCCAATTGAGAGACAAGCCTCCAAATATATATGGAGAGCACCGACCTTTCTCACTAAGCCCTAATCTACATCCTATTCCATATACTGTCAACAATAACAGGTCCAATTATATTCCTTGCAATTCTGGGAGAGCTGAAAAGTGTTTGGAAGCACAGGATGCAAATGACAAGATAGAGCAACACAGAAATTCGACGCCTTAAAACAAAATTGTTTTTCAGGGCTTAAACTCTCACTGATCTACATCTTCCCCAAAGGAGAGATAAGCCTCTAAAAACAAGTAGACCACATCTTTCTTTCTTTCTTTCTTTCTTTTAATTTTATTTTATTTTATTTGAGAACATACTGTACAGAGTGGTTACAATTACATTGGCAGGATAATGCATACATTTCTTACCAAGCATTGCAGCCTCCTCCTTTGTTTACCCTTCACCTCCCTTCCCAGCCTGCAACCTCCCCCCACCCAATTATACCCCCCTAACCCCCCACACCGACATTGTAAAGCTTGCTTTGACATGACATTTTGTAATTCTCCTTGTTGCAACAGGTCCACCTGAATCCTTAAACTACTTGTTTGTCCCCATCTCCTCCACATGTTATACTGACATCAAATATAGTGAAAGCGGGAGTTACACTGTGGGGGAGGGACATACAAAGCAACAAAGAAATAATCTTATAAATGGGTTAGAAACACATGCATGAAAGAAACGAAAACATTAAAATACATATTTAAGGGTTCATTTTCCTAACATTACATTATCTGACCTTTTCTGCTTGACTCATACCTATACTAGATATTGCAAATAAGGGAAACCATGCGACCTATGCTTCTTTGGGCCTGGCTTACTTCACTTAATATAATTTTTTCCAAGCCTTTCCATTTCCTAACAAATGGGGAAATGTCATTCTTTCTGATGGAGGCATAGAATTCCATTGTGTATATATACCACATTTTCTTGATTCATTCATCTACTGAGGGGCATCTGGGTTGGTTCCATATCTTAGCTATGGTAAATAATGCTGCAATAAACATAGTTGTGCTGGTAGCTTTAGTGTGGTCTTGTTTGTATACATTTGGGTAAATGCCCAAAAGTGGGATTGCTGGATCATAGGGGAGATCTATGTGAAGTCTTTTGAGGAACCTCCATACTGCTTTCCAAAGAGGTTGAACAAGTTTACATTCCCACCAACAATGAAGTAAGGTTCCTTTCTGTCCACATCCCCTCCAGCATCTGTTGTTGTTAGAGTTCTTGATTTTTGCTGTTCTAACTGGAGTGAGGTGATATCTCAATGTTGTTTTGATTTGCATTTCTTTTATGGCTAGGGATGTTGAACATTTCTTCATGTGTCTATTGGCCATGCTTCTTTGTTCTTCGGAGAAGCTTCTGTTTAAGTCTTTCGCCCACTTATTTATTGGGCAGTTGTTTCTTTGAGGATTTGTTGTTGGGGGATTTAATTTTTTGAGTTCCAAGTATATTTTAGATATGAGACCCTTGTCCGTTGTATGGCTAGTAAAGATCTTCTCCCAATCAGTGGGCTTTCTATTGATCTTGCTAGCTATGTCCTTTGCCCTGCAGAAGCTCTGCAACCTTATGCAATCCCATTTGTCCAACCTTTCTTTGATTTGTTGTGTTTCCGGGTCTCTATTCAGAAAATTTCGGCCTGAGCCAAGGAGACCTAGGGTTTCTCCTATTCCATCCTGTAATGTTTTCAGAGTGTCTGCTTTGAGTTCAAGGTCTTTGATCCATTTGGAGTTGATTCTGGTGCAGGGTGATATATAAGGATCTAGCTTTAGTTTTCTACATGTAGTTAACCAATTTTGCCAGCACCATTTACTGAAGAGGCTGTCTTTCTTCCATTCTATTGTTTTAGCTTCCTTATTGAAGATTAGATGGCTATAGGTCTGTAGGTTCATTTCTGGGTTTTCAATTCTATTCCATTGGTCCTGAGGTCTGTTCTTATGCCAATACCAAGCTGTTTTGATTACTATGGCTTTATAGTAGAGTTTGAAATTTGGTATTGATATTCCTCCAGCAGTGTTCTTTCCGTTGAGGAGTGTTTTTGCTATTCGGGGTCTTTTGTTGTTCCATATGAATTTTTGGATTGCCTCTTCTATTTCCTTGAAGAATGAGGGTGGAATTTTCATAGGTATCGCGTTGAATTTGTAGATAACCTTGGGAAATATTGCCATTTTCACGATGTTAATCTTGCCAATCCAGAAGCATGGGAGGTTTTGCCATTTTTTAAGTTCTGTGTTGATTTCCTTTTTCAAGATTTTAAAGTTTTCATCATAGAGGTCCTTCACTTCTTTAGTTAATTTAATTCCTTGGTATTTTATTTTTTGTGGGGCTATTACAAATGGAGTTGCTTTCCTAATTTCAGCCACACTTTTCTCATTGTTGGCATACAGAAAAGTCATTGATTTGGGGGGGTTAATTTTATAACCTGCTACTTTGCCAAAGTTTTGAATCAGCTTGAGTACTTTGGGAGTGGAGTCTATGGGATTCTTTAAATACAAGATCATGTCATCTGCAAAGAGGGAGAGTTTTATTTCTTCTTTCCCTATTTGGATCCCCTTTATGTCTGCATCTTGTCTTATTGCTGTAGCTAGGCATTCTAATACTAGATTGAAGAGAAGTGGAGAGAGTGGGCATCCTTGTCTTGTTCCTGAGTTAAGAGGAAATGGCTTTAGTTTTTCACCATTGAGTATAATGCTGGCTGTAGGTTTGTCATATACAGCCTTTATTGTATTGAGGAATGTTCCATGGATTCCTAATTTTTTCAAAACCTTCATCATAAAGGGGTTTTCGATCTTGTTGAATGCTTTTTCTGCATCTATTGAGATAACCATGTGGTTCTTATTCTTGCTCCTGTTGATGTGATGAATAATATTAATTGATTTGCATATATTGAACCAGCTTTGCATCCCTGAAATGAATCCTGTTTGATCGTGGTGTATGATTTTTTGGATGAATTGTTGAAGTCGATTGGCCAAAATTTTGTTGAGAAGTTTTGCATCAATGTTCATCAAAGAAATGGGTCTATAGTTCTCTTTCTTTGATGAGTCCATGCCCGGTTTTGGGATGAGGGTTATGATGGCTTCATAGAATGTGTTCGGTAGTGAGCTTTCTCTTTCAATTTCATTGAAGAGTTGGAGGAGAATTGGTGTGAGCTCTGCTTTGAAGGCCTTGTAAAATTCCACTGTAAAACCATCTGGGCCTGGACTTTTCTTAGCTGGGAGGTCTCTTATTGCTGTTTCTATTTCAATGCTTGATATGGGCCTGTTAAGCTGGTTTAACTCATCTTGGTTTAGTTTTGGCATGTCAATATTTGCTAGGAAAAGGTCCATTTCTGTCAAGTTGTCAAACTTATTAGCATAAAGTTTTGAGAAGTATTCCCTTATAATGTTCTGAATCTTGGTTGTTTCCGTGGTGATGTTTCCATTCTCATCTCTGAGTTTATTAATTTGGGTGTGTTCTCTTCTTTTTCTGATAAGGTTTGCTAAGGGTCTGTCAATTTTGTTAAGTTTTTCGAAGAACCAACTCTTTGTTTTGTTTATTCTTTCTATAGTTTTTTTGGATTCTAATTCATTTAATTCTGATTTAATTTTGATTATTTCTATCCGTCTACTGGATTGGGGTTTATCTTGCTGCTCTTTTTCAAGGAGGTTTAGATGTGTCATTACATTGCTAGTTTCAGATCTCTCCTATTTGTTGATGTAGGAGCTCAGAGCTATAAACTTGCCTCTGAGTACTGCCTTTGCTGTGTCCCAGAGGAGCTGGTAATTTGTGTGTTCATTTTTGTTGAATAGCATGAACATTTGAATTTCCTTTCTAATCTCTTCCATGACCCACTCTTGATTCAGCAGTGTGTTGTGCAGCCTCCATGTGATACCGGACTTTCTTTGGAGGCTTTTGGTGTTGAGTTCTAATTTTATTCCCTTGTGGTCAGAGAGAATGCAAGGTATAACTTCAATGTTTCTGAATTTAGACAAGTTTGCTTTGTGGCCTAAAATGTGGTGTATTTTAGAAAACGTTCCATGTGCTGCTGAGAAGAACGTGTATTCTGATGCTGCTGGGTGAAATGTTCGGTAAATGTCTGTTAAGTCTAGTTGATCTATGCAGCTGTTTAGATCTGCAGTTTCTCTGTTGAGTTTTTGCCGAGTTGATCTATCTAGTGGGGAGAGTGGTGTGTTAAAATCCCCAACAATTAATGTCTTTGGATCTGTATGGGATTTGAGGGAAAGTAGTGTTTCTTTGATAAATTTGGGTGCTCCATTGTTTGGCGAATAGATATTTAGAATTGTAATATCCTCCTGAAGGAGAGATCCTTTAATTAGGATGTAGCGACCTTCTTTATCTCGTCTCACGATTTTTAATTTGAAGTCTATTTTATCTGATATTAGGATTGCAACTCCCGCCTGTTTATGAGGGCCGTTTGCTTGGTAGATTTTGTTCCATCCTTTAACATTGAAAATGTGTTTGTTTTTACAGGCAAGATGTGACTCCTGCAGGCAGCAGATAGAAGGGTCTTGTTTTTTAATCCAACTAGACAGTCTATGTCGCTTAATTGGAGAGTTTAGTCCGTTAACGTTAAGAGATAGGACTGCCCCTCCCCCACAGTGTAACCCCCTTTCACTATATTTGATGTCAGTATAACATGTGGAGGAGATGGGGACAAACAAGTCGTTTAAGGATTCAGGTGGACCTGTTGCAACAATGAGAAGTACAAAATGTCATGTCAAAACCAATTTTACAATGTTGGTGTGGCGGGGAGGGGGGTATAATTGGGAGGGGGGAGGGGGGAGGCTGGGAAGGGAGGTGAAGGGTAAACAAAGGAGGAGGCTGCAATGCTTGGTAAGAAATGTATGCATTATCCTGCCCATGTAATTGTAGCCCCTCTGTACAGTATGTTCTCAAATAAAATAAAATTTAAAAAAAAAAAAAAAAGAGATAGGACTGAGAGGTATTTGGGAGTTCCTGCCATGTTATCTATCTTCTTGGGGGCTGCGAAAACTGGGTTCTTCCTATGGTTCTTGGATTCTCAGTTTGGGTGCAGTTTCTTGGCCTTTATTGTGGTCTTGTTGGTTTTCTATGTGTAGGACATCTTTAAGAATCTTTTGTAGGGCTGGTTTGGTGGAGATGTATTGTTTCAATTTTTCTTTGCTGTGGAAGGTTTTTATTTGGCCTTCAGTTATGAAGGAGAGTTTAGCTGGGTTCAGTATTCTTCGTTGATAGTTGTTTGTTTTTAGGGCATGGCATACATCATTCCAGACTCTTCTTGCTTTGATTGTCTCTGCTGAGAAATCTGAGGTGATTCTAATTCGTTTCCCTTTATAGGTGATTACCCTTTTCTCCCTGACAGCTTTAAGGATCTTTTCCTTGTTCTGAGTTGATCCTGTGTGGATTATAATGTGACGGTGGGATGTCCTATTCTGGTCTGGTCTATTTGGGGTTCTAAAGGGTTCTTGTATCTGAATAGGCCTATCTTTTTGCATGTTTGGGAAGTTCTCTGCTAGGATCCTGTTAAACAAATTTCCTAGACCATTAACTTCTGTTCTAGGTGCTCCTCTACACCCATTATCCTTAAGTTAGGCCTTCTGATGGTGTCTTCCAGGTGTTGGATAGATCTATCATATTTCTTGGACTTGTCTTGGATGGTTGTATGTTCTTTCTCTATAATATCTAGGCTGTCTTCAATCCCTGAGATTCGATCTTCTGCATGGTCTAACCTGCTGTCAAGACTCACTACTTTGTTTTTTATCTCTTTTCCTTCTAATTGGTCAGCTTTGATGGCTTCAAGTTCTTTGTTGAAGCTCTGTTTTAGGTCTTGTATGAATCTCTTTACTTCCTTAATTTGGTGTTCAGTGTTTGTCCTCAAATCACTTAGTTGATTGGATATGGTTTCTTTGGACTCCCATTCCTTCTGTTGGGTTCCATTCAGCATTCCCTTTGTGGTCTCCCTGACTTCCTTCAGCTCTTTGTTGATGGATTCTATGGATGCCTTTAGTGATCTTTGTGTGTTCTCTACCTTGTCTCTCAATTCCTGTATTACTCTTTGTTTAGCTTCCTCACGTTCGTGGGATTCCTGCAGTTCTCTTTGAGTGTTCTCAGACTGCTCACGCCATTCCTCCCTTTCTCTTTGAGTATTCTCAAGTTGTTCATGCAAATCCTGTATCAGTTTTTGAGTAGCTTCCTCACGCTTATGATATTCCTGTATAAACTTCTGGGATGCCTCCTCTCTCTCCCTATCACGCTCATAGAGAGTCCTTTGTAAGTTGTCAAACTTCTCATTTATCATGTTTGCCAACAGTGTTTGTAGAGCTATTTGGGAACTCTCCTCTGGATTGTTCATTATCTCATCTCACCCCTGATTATCAAGATTGGGAATTGAGATACCCGAATTTGCCATTTTTCCTTTTTTTTTCCGGCTTACTCTGCCCATTTGAGATGAAGATAGCACCAGTTTTGTGCTAGAACACTATCTTAAGGCAACCATCAACCAAAGTTTGCATTTGTACAGTCAATAGTCTACAGATACAATCTAGTTCAACAGATACATCTATTCAACATCAAACAACTATATTTTAAAGGTCTTCGAACAGCAGAAAAGAATTTGGAAAACCAGAAATTATTAGGATTAGGGAGAGATGTGGGTAAAAAAATAGGAATAGATTGTAGAGAGCTGCAAGAGGCCGAACCTGGAAGATGGCAGCCGGCTTCCGCCCTCCGCCTTCCCGATGGCGAGTGCTCTCGTGGTAAACAATTTCTTATATGGCTAAGGCAAAGAATCTGGCTTGCTTCCGCGCACCTGAACCTAATGGTGGTTCCCACGTGGCGTATCAGGGTTGGCTACCCAGCGGGTACTTAAGGCTGTGGGGAATTCTCCCCGGGGTTGGGGTCAGAAGATTACTCAAAGGTCCTGAATAAACTGCAGAGAGAAGAGTTCGGTGTCGCGTCTTCCTTGCTGGTCGAGGCAGTAGCGACACGTGGTGGCCCGTATGGGGACTCAGCCATAACCCCAACGAGGACTCAGAACTCTCTGCGGTCAGGGTGGTGCACCGGTAAGTTCCCTTGTAAAAGGGGAATCCGCGACAAAAGCGGTGGTAAGTCCCCAGGTAAAAGGGGAATCCGCGACAAAAGCGGGAGTAAGTTCCGAGGTAAAAGGGGAATCCGCGACAAGAGCTGGGGGGGGGGGATTTTTGCTCTTCTCGGTAGATAAAGAGAGAGTGAGAACCCGGGGCTAGTCAATAGAGTAGCCAAAAGTGAAAGTAAAAGTTTGTTTACCAGCTTTAAATGTTTAAAACATGGGCGCTTCTTCTTCGCACCCAATTTTTTTGGCTCTCAATGAGCTACTGCATTCAAAAAAGTTAAAAATAAAAAAGAGTACTTTAGAGAGATTTTTGAATGAATGTGACATCATTGCCCCGTGGTTCGCTGTCTCCGGAAGCCTCACGGTGGCCTCTTGGGAGAAACTAGGGAGGGACCTAGATTTTGCCTCTGAACAAGGAACGCTTAAGAGCGGAGTGAGACCAATATGGAAACTGATAAGAGGCTGTCTCGAGGACCAGCGTTGCAGTGAGGCGGTAGAGAATGGTCAGGCCGCCCTAGAAATGCTACAGGAAGAAAGATCGGAAAGGGCAGACAGCGAAAAGGAGGAGAGCGGGGGGGGGGGGGGGTTATACCCCGTTCTTGCCGAACTAGAGACCTCTGAGTCTACAGACTCAGAGGAATTACAATCACTCATAGAACAAATAGAAAAAACAAAGATAAGAAAGAGGAGGAAAGGGAAGGAGAGAGAGGACCCAGATAAAGACGAATGCACGCCCTCCGTGCGCCGCGCCACACCTTCGGCCCCTCCGCTTTATGCGGAGGACCCCGGAAGTGGCAGCCCCGGCTGTTCTTTCAGCCCAGGTGTGTGGAAAGCGGTCAGAACCGAGTTACATCTAGCCTGTCCAATATTTCAGGATCCACAGGGACAGCATTATCATGAACCCTTAGATTTTAAGGTGATAAAATCTTTAGCTGAGTCTGTGCGGACATACGGAATCACGGCCTCCTTTACTGTAGCCCAGGTGGAGGCCCTAAACAGACACTGCATGACGCCCAATGATTGGAGTGGGCTCGCACGAGCTTGTTTGAGCCCAGGTCAGTATTTAGATTGGAAGGCCTTTTTGATTGAATTTGCTAGTGAAGAGGCTGTGGCCAATCAGGCTGCAGGAAACCCAGCTTGGGACAGAGATATGCTGCTTGGACAGGGGAGATTCGCCAATCAGCAGATAGGCTACCCGGTTCAAGTTTATGAACAAATCAATAAAATTGGCATAAAGGCATGGAAGGCCTTACCAAATAAAGGCGAGGTGAGTGGCAATCTCACCAAAATCCTGCAGGGCTCTATGGAGCCGTTTTCGTACTTTGTTGCCCATATGGTCGAGGCCGCTGGCAGAATTTTTGGTGACCCAGATGCACCCATGCCATTAATTAAACAGCTTGTTTACGAGCAGTGCACTAAGGAATGCAGAGCCGCCATAACCCCATATAAGAATAGGGGACTAGAAGCATGGATGAAAGTTTGCAGAGAGCTGGTCAGACCACTAACTAATGCTGGATTAGCTGCTGCTGTGGTGCAAGGGGGAGAAAGGGGGAGGCTCAGGTGCGTGCTTTAGATGCGGCAAGATGGGACACATAAAGCGTAATTGCCCTGAAAGAGGAAGTGTGATAGAAACAGGAAAGGGACAACAGCCTAAGCAGCCTGGGCTGTGTCCTAGATGTAAAAGGGGGAAGCACTGGGCAGTTGAATGCCGATCTGTGAAAGACATCAACGGTTGAACCTTAACGCAGGCCCATTCAAAAAACGGGCAGCAGGGCCCCGCCCTCAGGGCCCACAAATATATGGGGCAGTCGAGAACCAGCACAGGAGCTACTACCCAGAACAGTGGCCGACCCTCTGGCACCCCAAGGACCGCGGAGAGCCACTGCGGGCTCAGCAGGACTGGACCTCCGTGCCACCACCAGACTCATATTAACTCCCCGAATGGGGGTCCAGTTAGTTGACACAGACTTCCAAGGACCCCTTGAGCCTGGCACGGTGGGATTGTTGATAGGGAGTTCATCCACAATTCTGCGGGGCCTTAAGGTGCATCCTGGTGTGATTGACCCAGACTATACTGGAATTTTAAAGATTATGGTTGAATCTCCTAAAGGAATTTTAGCCATCTCCCCAGGAGATAGAATTGCTCAGCTTTTGATTTTACCCAGTTTACATGACCATTTTGCGGCTCAGCCCAAGCTAAGAGGAAAAGGGGGTTTTGGATCCACGGGAATAGACTTAACATTCCTGTCTCTTGATTTGGACCAAAGACCAGTTCTTGAACTCAATGTTGATAATAAGAAAATTTTGGGCCTTTTGGATACTGGGGCAGACAGGAGCATTATTGCCAGAAAAGATTGGCCATCAGGATGGCCTGTACAAGCATCCTCCCAAACCTTACAAGGTCTGGGATATGCTAAGGCCCCTGACATGAGTGCGAGACAGCTGCACTGGAGTGATGAAGAAGGACATTCTGGTATAATACAGCCTTATGTGTTAGAGCTCCCGGTTTCCTTATGGGGCAGAGACCTTATGAAAGAAATGGGATTTAAATTAAGTAATGATTATTCCCCTGCATCACAGGACATGATGGTGCATATGGGTTATCACCCCAGTTTTGGACTAGGTAAATTTCTACGAGGGAACAAGGAGCCTATTAAAGTGTACCAGAGAAACCACAGGCAGGGCTTGGGTTTTTCCTAGGGGCCACTGGGGGAGGGATCCCCATATCCTGGAAAACGGAGGAGCCGGTGTGGGTGCCTCAGTGGCCACTTTCCTCTGAAAAATTAACTGCCGCCAGGACATTAGTACAGGAACAGTTAACCCAAGGACACATTAAACAATCAGTATCCCCGTGGAATACACCCATTTTTGTTATTAAAAAGAAGTCTGGAAAATGGCGTTTGTTACACGATTTACGAGCCATCAATAACCAGATGCAAATTATGGGCCCCGTACAACGAGGCCTACCTTTGCTTTCTTCCCTGCCGGCCTTTTGGCCCATTATTGTGATTGATATAAAGGATTGTTTTTTTTCCATTCCCCTACATGATGAAGACAGTGTGAGGTTTGCTTTTACTATTCCCTCCTGCAATCATGAGGAGCCAGATAAAAGATATGAGTGGGTAGTTTTGCCTCATGGGATGGCCAATAGTCCTACTATGTGCCAACTTTATGTGGATGAAACTCTTGCCCCTCTTAGACAAAAATATCCCAAATTAAGATGCATTCATTATATGGATGATATTTTACTAACAGCAAAGAGTAAACATATGCTGGAAAAGGCGTATGTGGATTTGATTGAGATGCTAAAGTACAGAGGACTGTTTATAGCTCCTGAAAAGGTACAGTAGGACCAGGTTATAGATTATTTAGGAGCAAAAATATGTAAAAATTGCGTTACTCCACAAAAGGTAGAGTTGAGAAAAGATAATCTAAAAACCTTAAATGATTTTCAAAAATTGTTAGGAGATATTAATTGGGTTAGAAGCTATTTAAAGCTACCAAATTATGAGTTGAGACCCCTTTATGCTATATTACAAGGAGACTCTGCTTTGGATTCTCCTAGACAGTTAACCAAAGAGGCAAGAGAGACTTTACATAAGATAGAAGAGAGATTACAAAATGCCTGCTTACAGAGAATACAGGAAGACAAGAGTATTACCCTGTGTATACTCCCTACCTTGTCTCAACCTACTGGGTTGTTGTGGCAAGAAGGCCTGTTGTTTTGGATTCACCCGAAAATATCACCGGCCAAGTCCATTGAATATTACCCTACTGCTGTGGCTGGTGTTGCACTCTCTGGAATTCAACAATGCTTACAGTATTTTGGAATTGCCCCATCTACCATTATAGTTCCTTACACCAGCCATCAATTTCAAACTTTGTGTGCTACTATAGATGATTGGGCTATTTTACAATGTAGCTTTACTGGACAAATAGACAACCACTTTCCAAAACATCCCCTTTTGGGGTTTTTCAAGGAACACCCAATTATCTTTCCTAAGGTAATGACTTCTCAACCTATTGTAGGTGCCCCAATGTATTTACTGATGGCTCAAAAACGGGATGTGGTGTATACATGGTTGAGGCACAATGACCGGTACAACACCAGTTTCAGCCCGGTGCTCCTCAGATGGTAGAGTTAAAAATTGTTATAAAAGTTTTTGAAGCATGCCCGTTTTCTTTTAATTTAATATCTGATTCTGCTTATGTTATTAATGCTCTCAAGGTTTTAGAGGTTGCCGGACCTATTAAGAGTTCCAGTCCGGTTGGTCCATTGTTTCAACAATTACAACAGTTGATTTGGCAGAGAAAAATCATGCTTTTATCCCTTGCATATTCGGGCTCATACGGGCCTGCCAGGACCCCTGGGCAAAGGAAATGATGTAGTGGATCAATGGACCAGACAAGAATGGGTATTTATTAGCTCTGTCTTAGACAGAGCCAAAACCTTTCATAAAACATTTCATGTTAATGCAAAAACACTACAACAAAAATTTCAAATTTCTCGAGCCGATGCAAGACAGGTGATATTAGACTGTCCTCGGTGTGTAATTTATCAGCATCCGCCTAGTGTTGGGGTTAATCCCCGGGGTTTGCTCCCGCTAAAAGTTTGGCAGATGGATGTGACTCACATCTCTGAGTTTGGACACCAAAAATATGTACATGTGTCTGTGGACACCTGTTCAGGTGTTATACATGCCACGCCCTCGGCTGGAGAAAAGGCACGCAATGTTATTGCCCATTGTTTGGAGGCCTGGGCAGCCTGGGGAAAACCTTATCAACTTAAGACTGACAATGGACCTGCGTACACAGGACAACAGTTTGCCTCCTTTTGTCATCAAATGGAGATGCAACTTATACATGGTTTGCCCTACAATCCCCAAGGCCAAGGCATTGTGGAACGTGCTCACCGCACGATAAAAGAGTGCCTACAAAAACAAAAGGGCGGAATTGGCCATGGCCGTACCCCAAAGGAAAGACTTTCTCTTGCTTTATTTACTATTAATTTTTTAAATTTGGATGTTCAGAGTCAATCCGCAGCAGATAGACATAATGAACCTTATGGCCCAGCAAAAGGGATGGTAAAATGGAAGGATGTCTTGACAGGGCTCTGGCGTGGGCCCGATCCCGTACTGACATGGGCACAAGGCTCTGTTTGTGTTTTTCCTCAGGACCAACAAGATCCGGTGTGGGTGCCTGAACGCCTCACTAGAAAAGCCCAGTGTGAAGAGGCACGAGATGCGGGGGGTGATGGTCCTCCTGCTCATCCTTGCGATGGTGCAACCGGGAAGACCAGTACCGAGATGGGGAACCCTGTCTGTGTTCCCGAGACCGATGCCCATACGACATGATGCATAACTGTTTCCTTGATTACAGCCTCTTCGGGTTCTGGTACCGTGACTGGTGTTGTGGCAACTGCCACGGGTTGCGGCGGCCAAAGTGTTAAACCTAAATCTTCTATTACTCACAGGCCTACCTCTGTGTGCGTGTATCCCCCATTTTTGTTCATTGTGAGTATGGAAGAACTTACCTCGTGCAGTAACCCAATGCTGGAATGCCTCAAAGTTTAAATATGCTTTAGTTACCCGCATGCCTTGTTGGGTGCCTGTGCCTGAGGATGCTCCTAATGCTATGACCCAATCATCTTAAGGAGAGGGGCTGGGAAGGTGGCTCAGTGGTAGAGCACTTCCTCTGCATTCATGAGGCCCTGGGTTCAATTCCCCAGTACCATATAAGCAAAAAGAAGAGAAAAAAGCCGGAAGTGGCGCTGTAGCTCAAGTGGTAGAGCGCTAGTCTTGAGCTGAAGAGCTGTGGGACAGCGCCCAAGCCCAGAGTTCAGGCCCAGGAAAAAACCTATTTAAAAAACGCTGCAAATTTGTCTAAACAGTTGTCTAGTTATCTTTTAGGTAATTGAACTGGGGAGTTCGACAGCCTGATGGAAGAGCTCAGGGTTGCCATCGTCATGGTGAACTCGACCCGAGTGGATGCTGGATTGGTGGAGGGGTTATCTTCATGGATCTCCGCTGCTATGAATCATCTTAAGGAATGGGCGGGTTTGGGAGCCCTGACAGGCCTCCTGGTGTTAGCCTCCTTGGTATGTCTGTGGTGCATTTGCCAAATTAGAGGTTCTCAGCGTCGCAGTGCAGCCATGATTATCCAAGCCTTTACAGTCATTGGAGCAGGTCAGTCCCCCCAAGCGTGGCTTGCCACCCTAAAACAATGAACACAGATTGCAAAGCCAAAGTACTGCAGTCGAGAGGCATGAGTTTTGCCCTCGAGGAGAGCATGTTTGATTGCACACGGGTTCGATTCGCCTTTTCCCGTCCTTGTGAAAAATGAATCAATGGACAGGCTGAGTCATCCCTAGAGAAGGTTCCCTCTGGGAGAAGGCTTGTATGCAGTCCTTGCATTGCACAACAGGGATCAGACCTCTGTTCTCATCTGTGTTCTTTAAACAAAAAAGGGGGAACTGTAGAGAGCTGCGAGAGGCCGCACCTGGAAGATGGCGCCGGCTTCCACCCTCCGCCTTCCCAATGGCGAGTGCTCTCATGGTAAACAACTCCTTATATGGCTAAGGCAAAGAATCTGGCTTGCTTCCGTGCACCTGAGCCTATTGGTGGTTCCCACGTGGCGTATCAGGGTTGGCTACCCAGCGGGTACTTAAGGCTGTGGGGAATTCTCCCCGGGGTTGGGGTCAGAAGATTACTCAAAGGTCCTGAATAAACTGCAGAGAGAAGAGTCCGGTGTCACGTCTTCCTTGCTGGTCGAGGCGGTAGCGACAATAGATTGGTGTGGGGAGGCACAGGGAGAGTTAACTATGTCCTAATCACAATGCAGGAAATGGGTTGGGTAGGATGCAAGTAGAGAGAGAGAGAAAAAGAAGAGAGGGATAGGGGAATGAAAAGAGACCAGAAAAAAATAGAAACGTAAAAATTATTGTTATTATAGAGATTAAAAGACCATCTATTTAGAGAGGAATGTGAATATGTTGAGAGAAAGGGAGAGACATAGAGGAGATGTGAAAAACTTTAAGGATGGGAAAGGGAGAAGAAAAGATCAGAAGTTCAGTAGAGCTAGACAAAAAAACAAAAAGATAATTAAGAAAGAAAGAAAAAGAGAAAGAAGATAAGAAAAGAAAGGAAAACGCTCATTCACATATTCCTAAAATAAAAATTATAAGAGGAGAAAAAAAAAGTTACTGGAAATCAATTATTTTTTCAGAAGAGGCAAAAATTAAAGATTAATAAAACTTTAAGAAGAGAAAAAAAATTATATATATAAGGTAACAAAAAACAAAAACAAACAAAAAAAAGAAAAGAAGAAAAAGAAAAAAAGAAAAAAAAAGTTCTTTGATTTTGTTGGGGGGGGAGGGGTGGGAAGAATCCTGTATCTCCCTTTTGTCTGTAACCAGCCTTTTGTTGGAGTCTCTGGTCAGCTTGAGGTCCTGTGGCTTGATTGGTTTCTTAAGTCGGTTTGTTGGAAGAGGCAGAAAAATGCTCTGCTTTACCCAAGATATAGAGATCCCCCTCCCAGGTTAGTTTTCTAGGAGGGTGATCTGCTTTGAGAATCACAAAAGAGGGGGATGCAGTGGTGAGGCTAGGTTCTGGGTAGAGTTGAGGCCTTTCAACAATCAGTAGCTTTTTCCTGGGGCTGTTTTGTGCAACAAAAAAAAATCTCCCAGAGCCCAGCCTGGAGCCATTCTCAGGGATTCTGTTTTTCAATTGATTGTTGAGGCTGCTAGAGGGAGGGGCAGCCTCTGGCTCTGGTTACCCAGTGAGGGAAGCCACTCCAATGGCTGGCGCCTGAGCTGGGTGACTTTTCCCTGGATGGAGCCGAGTCTGGCAGGTCACTTCACCGTTAAGTTCTTGTGACCTGCTAAATGACTCGTTTTAATCCAAGGCCTGGGTTGGAGCTGGAAGCTCCTCCGAGCTTTGTCCATATCCAAGATGGAGATCACCGGTGCTGGGGGGGGGGAGGGGTGGCCTTCCCTCCTCTGCTCCCTGAGAAGGAGTGAGGACGTAGGGCTTGTACTCACGCCGAGTCTTGGATCCTGGGTCGTCTCTGGTCTGCAAGCTGCAGGATGAAGATGTCCGCTCTTTGTTGGTTCTTGCTGGTGTTGAGTAGAATCCGCTCGCCCGCTGCATCTGGCTCCTTCTTCCCGGACTCTCTGTGTAAGCGCTCAGGTATGGCCCCGGCTGCGGTCTCCGCCGCTTGCGACCCTGCCGCCGCCGCCGCCGCGGCTGCTGGCGAGCACTCAGATGTGTCTTTTTGCCTTGGCTTCCCTCTCTTGTCTAACTCTCTGTCCTGTGATGGCACACTTGGTGTGATTCTCTGGCTTAGGACTGTTCACTGGAACTCTAAAACTGCTTTCTATGCGAGAGCTTGTTCAGATTACAGCTTCTCCTCCGCCATCTTCCCGGAACTCCCCTAGACCACATCTTTCTAACCCGGGTTTCTCCGGTCTGCATCCTAGCTTGGCTGAAAGCCACTTATATTGTCCATCCACAGGAACCAGTCCAATTTTGTCTTCCAATTCTGGGAGAGCTGACCAGTGTTAGCGAGTTCAGCATGCAAACGAAAGTTTGAGTAAAGCAGAGAAAGTCAGATAAGGTGATGTTAATGAAATGAACCCTAAGATATGTATTTGAAAGTTTTTTATTTGCTTTCAAGCGATTGTTTATGACACATTCATAAGATCATTTCTTTTTTACTTTGTAAGTCCCTCCCCCATTGTATAACAACTGCTTTCACTGTATTTCATGTCGGTATAATTTGTGGAGGGGAAGGGGAAAAACAATTCCTTTAAACAGGGATAGGGGTGGACCCATAGCAAAAATGCGATGTACAAGTCTTTATGTCCAAAACGAACTTTACAACTTTCGTTTGTGAGTGGTGGGGGGTATGGGAGAGGGGAGAACTGTAGGGGAGGGCAGGAGGAGGATGGGAAAAGATGGGAATGGGAAACAAAGAGGACGTTACAATACTTTATAAAAAATGTACTCATTATCTTGCACATGTAATTGTAACCCTTCTGTACATTGTTTGCAAAAAAAATGAACAAATAAATAAATAAATAAATTTAAAAAGAAGAAAAGATGGAGCACTCAGAACATGGGGACCTTGAAACCGTTGTAAGGCCCCCAAGCAATGAGGGTTTACTCCTTCCCCAAAGGAGGGACACGCCCCCATAGAGAAATTGACAGCACCAATCTTCCCAAGAAGCTCTGGTCTGCATCCTAGCAAGACAGAAAGTGTCTCATCCTGTCTATAATCACAGGTTCCGTTTTTCTCCTTACCACTGGGAGGGTTGAAAAGTTTTTGAGATCTCAGTTTATAAACGACAAGATAGAGCACTCAGACCTTTGGTGAGGTAAACAATATTGCCCAAGTTCTGAAGGCTCTACAATTCCTCAAAGGAGATACAAGCCACTAAAGAGAAATAGACAGCATGGTTCTATCACAGGCAACAGCGGTCTGCATCCTAGCAGGGCTTGAAGCCCCTTACACTGTCCACAGTAACAAGTCCAAATTTTGTCCTTGCAGTTCAGGGTGGGCTGACCAGTGTTAGGATGTTCAGGATGAAAACGACAAGATAGAGCACTGAGAATGTGGGGAACTTAAAACAAAATTGTTTTATGGCGCCAATGTTCTGAATGTTCTATACCTTCGAAAAAGAAAAGACCAGCCCCAGAAGAGAAATAGACAACATCGTTCGGACTCTAGCAGCCCCTGTGTGCATCCTGGCATGGTTCAAAGCCCCTCTTGGTGTCACCATCCCCTGGACAATCTTTCTACTTGCAATTTTGAGAGAGCTGTGGAGGGTTTGGGAGCACAGGATGCAAACAACAAGAGAGAGTTCTCTGAATTTGGAGAACATAAAGAAAATTGTTTTAAGGTCTCCAAGTTCTGAGTGCTCTCAACTTTTCCCAAAAGCAAGACAAGCCACTTAGGAGAAATAGAAAGCCTTGTTCTGTCCCAGTCAACTGTGCTCTGAATCTTAGCAGGGCCTATCCACAGTAAACAGTCCAAACTTTTTTCTTCCAATTCTGGGAGAAGTGACCATGCGAGGGCCTCACCTGTGAGGAGCTTTAATTGTGTTAAACTTGAGGTCCTATTCATTGGGATTACTGCTCCTCCATTGTTTCTTTACATTCTGAAGTTTAGAAAGCAGCAAATGCTTCACAGAAACCCCTGTTTTCCATAGCACTGGCTGCTGTAAGTTTGCACACTGTTAAGGAACTTATTGAAAATTATTTTAAGCAGGCTAATAATTAAAGGGCTTGTAGTGGAGCTCACCTTTTGCTGGATTTTAGATGGTGACAAGTGTTATGTGTGTGCTGTAGGAAGCCTCTGCTGGCCTCTTGCTTGGCCAGCAGCTAATGTGAATCTAACAGTAGGAGTCTTATTGGGCTCCTCTAAGCATGGGGGCTCTTATATTGGTAAGTATGTTCACATACGATGAAATTTTTACTTAGAAGAGCTGGAGATTTTAAACTTTTTGGAATGATCAAATCAGCTCCTTGAACTCAGATGGTAGGAATATTCAGCTGCTAACTGCTACCCAGGATAGAATCCTGGTTAGAGTGGTAGACAGTTTATGTCAGTGATGAAATGAGGACAAATTGAAGGTTTCAAGCAGTCTTAAAGATTTTAAAGAACACACCATTCAATGGAAGTTGCCCTGTGCCTGAAAGTGGTACAGCTCTAGCCTTGAGAAAAAAAAGTTCATGCCACAATAAAAAAGGAAAACAAAGTTCATGGACATCTCCCAGGTACTGAGTCCAAGATCTATAACCAACTTAAAACTAAAACAAAACAAAACAAAACAAAATGAAAATACATACAATTCAAATAACAATGTACTTCAGCATCTCATTTTGAAATGTCCTCTGAAGTTCTTTATTCAGAGTGTTTGGAATACTTGGAAAGTTCTCTAAAAGCTTAGGTAAAGGACACTGTAAAGCCATTGTGAGATTAATTAGGAATCTAGGTCCTGAAAGGCCATAGATGTAAAAGCTAAAATGTGTGTTAGAAGAATGGAAACAAAAAGCTTGATTTTCTATGGATAGACTTTCAATCAAGCCTTTTAACACGTTTGTCTGTGTAGCTGGTGCTACATTTTGGGACTTTTGCATCTCTGTGAAAAACTTGACAAGGTTTTGTACGTAACAAGAAAATCTCTTTTGCTTCACTATCTATGAAGTGAGTGTTAACAGTTTACCAAAGGACCTTCAGTGGCCCCCTTTCAACTGAACGTATTTCAAGACTTTTATGACCTAGAATCCTTTGTATCTTTATCTAGGCTTAATTGCATTATTTACTGTCAAATTTATTAGAGTAACCCATTTGACCTTGTAAGGAGGATGATTCTGTGCTGAAGCCTGCTTGCTAGAGTTGTTTGTAAACAATGAAGCATTGGATATTTTGCATCACCCTGTGTAGAACAGACTGGATTGGGTTAACATTTCTATGATTTCCATGCAAAAGCTACACAATACCATTTGAAGTGTAGGATCAAATGAGTGGTGGACATTGGTTTAGATTTTGTTTTTCTTTGTTTCAATGCTCTATATGGCTTTATTATTCCTGATGCATTGTATTATAAATGGTTGATATACAGCATGATGGGATTAGAAATTAAATCAAAAGGGGACATTGGTCTTAACAATGTAAGTTTTTGATTAGTTTTAAAAAGGGGGAAAGTTTGAGCGAGAATTAAATTAGCAGGTTGTTAACATTCATAACTGAATATTTAAAGGACCTAAAATAGAAGAAACTTAGTGGTTCTTAATATATCCAGCCTTTCTTGTTTCTGATGTTTGTTATCACCTAGTTGTAATAGATTTGCAATGAGTAAAAGTCAGTTTTGTTGGGCTGCTACAGCAAGCCTTGAGAATGTCTGTTGATACTGAACTTGAGTTTTGTAAGAGGAAAAACATACATTTAAATCCTTAATGATGCTGACTAAAATTAATGACATTCACAGTCCTTTCTTAGCAGGGAGTAGTATACCTGTTTTGTTGGCTATCTTCAGCAGCAAAATGCATTTTTATTTATTTTTTTTTTTTTTGGTCGGTCATGGGGATTGAACTCTGGGCCTAGGCACTGTCCCTCAGCTCTTCAGCTCAAGGCGAGCGCTCTACCACTTGAGCTACAGTGCCACTTTTGGTTTTCTGGTGGTTTATTGGAGATAGGAGTCTCATGGTCTCTCCTGCCTGGGCTGGCTTTGAACCACAATCCTCAGATCTCAGCCTCCTGAGTGGATAAGATTACAGGTGAGAGCCACCAGTGCCCGGCCCAAATGCATTTTTTTTTGTCGGTAGTGGGGCTTGAACTCTGGGCCTGGGCATTGTCCCTCAGATCTTCAGCCTCCTGAGTAGCTAGGATTACAGGCATGAGCCACCAGCACCTAGCTCCAAATGCATTTTTATAGGCATGTGACTATCAAGAAAGAAGAGACTGAAGGCAGACTCAATTCATAGATTCAGTTAAATGATGAAAGCAAGGAGCTGTGTGGATACCTGGTGCCAGATGGAAACCAGTTCTACAGACAACAGACCTCCCATTGAAGAAGAGGTTGTGACATTTCAGAAAGTGAGCCAGCAGGCATTCTCAAGTGGACATAGTTAGAACCCTCTATTCACTGCTGAGAATCTAATGTTACATCGGTGTTCTCTGTAATCCTTGAATTTTTAGAACTACTTTTCATCTTTCTGTAGGAAAGGAAAAGAATATAAAGAGGTGAGAAGTGTGAACCCTTTGTAGGTGGGCATGTATTGAGAGCAGTTGTTTTCTCTGGGTTGACAAGTCTGGTAGGAGAAAGGGCTTGTGTCTCCTGAAGCATTTTGATGTCTCAGACCTATTAAGGATTCTAGTTATTAACAAAGGTCAGAGGTCAACCACAATGGACATGATGATTTTAGGTGGTCACTAGGCCCTAGATGTAATATAAATAACAAGACCAATGTTCTTACAGTTAATCAAACTGATTTCCACCCATTTGTAGGTTCTCAAGTACGATAGAATGGAGAGAAATTAGAGAGGCTGTTGCATTAAGAAAATAACAACACACCTCGTGAGTATGCTTAGAGGGTCTTTCTTGAGTTTTTAGCCTTTCCCTGTAAATTTGTGTTGTCATAATATGATGAGAATTTTTCAATTACAAAAATCATTAAGAGGTAAGCATATATTTGTTGGTAAAGAAGAAATGCATTTGGGGGGCTGGAATTGAAAAAAAAAGAATGGGGAATTGGGATAATAATGGAGCTTCCTGTTTTTAATTCCTCTTGTAGGACTGCATGAAGGAAAGAATCCTCCTCAGTGCAATCAAGTCCCAGTTGAAGAAAATGGGGTAGCAGTTGCTATGGCCAGCAGCAATATGACAACTGTCAAGATGCATGCCAAGCTTTGCAAAATCGATGAGCACTCTCAACATGCCCTTGATGTCATTGGAAGGAGGTAAGGAATGCCCTACAATTGTTTTCTACTCCCATGGTTATTCACAGAGCTAAGAAACTAAGCATGTTCTTCCTCTACTGTCATCTAGCAGTTTTATAAAACTGCAGATTCATGTTTGGTGATTAGAAAGAAAAATTGGAAATTTTGCACTCAGCATTAAAAGAGATTTATTATTAGTTAAAAATGTTATGCATTAGGTTAATATTGTTTTTCTAGTACTGGGGATCAAATGCTGCACTTGTGTTGCTTTGAGACTCAGTGTTCCTATGTTACCCAGAATGGCCTTCATCTCCTGAGCTTGAATGATCCTCCCTGCTCAGCCTTACAAGTTGCTGGACTATAGGTGTCCCACTGTGCCTGTATAGATTTGGCTTACACATTTATTTTGAGATTTCCTAGGGAAATTTTCATGAGGATTTAGTAATTCTCTGTTGAAGCTGCATTATCAGCAAAGGAGCTCTCTTGTCCCAAATGATGCCTGTCTTTTCCTGACTGTGTGGCAATTGTGAGAGTCAGGGCAAAAGCCTGGCTTCTAGAAGTGGGACCTGATGGCTCCCACACTAAGAACCTAAGGTAACAAAGATTTATTCCACAGACTAATGGATAATGTCAGGGAAGACAAATATGAGGTAACTTAGACTTCCCTAGAGGAAACTTTTAGGATCAGAAAAGAGGTAGGAATCCAAACCAAAGTAGGGCCTGCAGAACAGAAAAAACAAAGACAGACTGGTTTGGGCCAAGCCATCAAGCTTCACTCTTGCACCTTGCCCATATTCCCCCTGATCTGCCCAAACCACCATCTCTTTGAACAGCAAGGTGGTGATGTACCATGCTCTAAGACTGCTCTTCTCACCCACAGGATGCTTTTCACTGGTTAGCTGGAGAAATTATTAATGAAAAGATAGTGTCCCTAATTTCAAGCCACAGAACAACAACAAGAAGAAAAGAGGAGGGAAAAAAACCTTAAAGGACAGGAAAAATTTGGAAACAGCCAAAAACTCCGTAAAGTTTCATATATGGAATTGGGGTGTTTCTGGGAAATTCTTAGATTTTTGAAAAATCTACATTGGTGTAAGATTTATGCTGCATATCTACCTAGCAATTCTGCTACTTTATTGCTGTGTATATTTGAGAGCACTGAAAATGACCCAAGAATCAGTTTAGTGTCTGTGAATACCTTATGTATAGTGAGCAGGGAGCTATTAAAAGAGGTAAAGAAGGACATAATTTACATTCAACCGAACTTATCTGTTAAACAAAAACAAAAACAATAGTCTCATAACCCCAATTATAATAATAGAACTAAGAATAAAAAAGCCATCTAATCTCTTGATCCCAATACAATTTCCATTTTTCAGTTGGTCTAACAATGTTTCAGGAGGAACACAGTACTTTTTCATGAAAAAAAACCTTACCTATGCTCCCACAGGTGGGAGAGAAAAGTCCATAGGCAACCATAGAGTCTTGGGACCTAGGGTCTAGCACTGGTGGAACCCCACTTCCTCCTGAGTGGCACAGTGCATTGTGGGAATTGTAGTTTCCCTTGCAGCACAGATGCTCTGAAAGTGCTTGGTGTCTTTTTTTTTTTTTTTAAGGCGCAAAAATCCTTGTGCACTTTGCTATGGAAGGTTTTTATTTGGCCTTCAGTTATGAAGGAGAGTTTAGCTGGGTACATTATTCTTGGTTGATAGTTGTTTGTTTTTAGGGCATGGCATACGTCATTCCAGGCTCTTCTTGCTTTGATTGTCTCTGCTGAGAAATCTGAGGTGATTCTAATTGGTTTCCCTTTATAGGTGATTAACCTTTTCTCCTTGACAGCTTTAAGGATCTTTTCCTTGGTCTGGGTTGATCCTGTGTGGATTATAATGTGACGGTGGGATGTCCTATTCTGGTCTGGTCTATTTGGGGTTCTAAAAGCTTCTTGTATCTGAATAGGCCTATCTTTTTGTATGTTTGGGAAGTTCTCTGCTAGGATCCTGTTAAACAAATTTCCTAGACCATTAACTTCTGTTTCTAGGTGCTCCTCTACACCCATTATCCTTAGATTGGGCCTTCTGATGGTGTCCTCCAGGTGTTGGATAGACCTATCATATTTCTTGGACTTGTCTTGGATGGTTGTATGTTCTTTCTCTATAATATCTAGGCTGTCTTCAATCCCTGAGATTCGATCTTCTGCATGGTCTAACCTGCTGTCAAGACTCTCTACTTTGTTTTTTATCTCTTTTCCTTCTAATTGGTCAGCTTTGATGGTTTCAAGTTCTTTGTTGAAGCTCTGTTTTAGGTCTTGTATGAATTTCTTTACTTCCTTAATTTGGTGTTCAGTGTTTGTTCTCAAATCACTTAGTTGATTGGTTATGGTTTCTTTGGACTCCCATTCCTTCTGTTGGGTTCCATTCAGCATTCCCTTTGTGGTCTCCCTGACTTCCTTCAGCTCTTTGTTAATGGATTCCATGAATGTCTTTAGTGATCTTTGTGTATTCTCTACCTGGTCTCTTAATTCGTGAATTACTCTTTGATTAGTTTCCTCCCTTCTGTGGGATTCCTGCAGTTCTCTTTGAGTGTTCTCTGCCTGCTCACGCCATTCCTCCCTTTCTCTTTGAGTATTCTCAAGTTGTTCACGCAAATCCTGTATCAGTTTTTGAGAAGCTTCCTCACGCTTATGATATTCCTGTATAAACTTCTGGGATGCCTCCTCTCTCTCCCTATCACGCTCATACAGAGTCCTTTGTACATTGTCAAACTTCTCATTTATCATGTTTGCTATTAGTGTTTGTAGAGCTATTTGGGAACTCTCCTCTGGATTATTCTTTATCTGTTCTAATCCCTGATTATCAAGGTTGGGAATTGAGATACCCGAATTTGCCATTTTTCTTGTGTTTTTCCGGCTTACTCGGCCCATTTGAGATAAAGATTGCACCAGTTTTGTGCTAGAACACTATCTTAAGGCAACCATCAACCAAAGTTTGCATTTGTACAGTCAATAGTCTACAGATACAATCTAGTTCAACAGATACATCTATTCAACATCAAACGACTATATGTTAAAGGACTTCGAACCGCAGAAAAGAATTTGGAAAACCAGAAATTATTAGGATTAGTGAGAGATGTAGGTAAAAAATAGGAATAGATTGGTGTGGGGAGGCACAGGGAGAGTTAACTATGTCCTAATCACAGTGCAGGAAATGGGTTGGGTAGGATGCAAGTAGAGAGAGAGAGAAAAAGAAGAGACGGAAAGGGGAATAAAGAGAGACCAGAAAAAGAATAGAAACGTAAAAATTAATGTTATTATAGAGGTTAAAAGACCATCTATTTAGAGAGGAATGTGAATATGTTCAGAGAAGGGGAGGGACATAGAGGAGATGTGAAAAGCTTTAAGGGAGAAGAAAAGATCAGAAGTTCAGTAGAGCTAGATAAAAAACTAAAAGATAATTAAGAAAGAAAGAAAAAGAGAAAGAAGACAAGAAAAGAAAGGAAAACTCATTCACGTAATTCTGAAATAAAAATTATAAGATGAGAAAAAAAAAGTTACTGGAAAACAATTATTTTTTCAGAAGAGGCAATAATTAAAGATTAATAAAAGTTTTAGAAGGGAAAAAAATTTATATACATATATATATATATATATATATATATATATATATATATAAGGTAACAAAAAACAAAAAACAAGCAAAAAAAAAGAAAAGAAGAAGAAGAAGAAAAAAAAAAAAGTCTTTTGATTTTTTTTGGGGGGGGGGGGAGGAGTGGGAAGAATCCTGTATCTCCCTTTTGTCTGCAACCAGTCTCTTGTTGGAGTCTCTGGTCAGCTTGAGGTCCTGTGGCTTGATTGGTTTCTTAAGTCGGTTGGTTGGAAGAGGCAGAAAAATGCTCTGCTTTACCCAAGATTTTGAGATCCCCCTCCCAGGTTAGTTTTCTGGGAGGGTGGTCTGCTTTGAGAGTCACAAAAGAGGGGGATGTGGTGATGAGGCTAGGTTCTGAGTAGAGTTGAGGCCTTTCAACAAACAGTAGCTTTTCCCTGGGGCTATTTTGTGATAAAGCTCACAGCGCCCAGCCTGGAGCCATTCTCAGGGTTTCTGTTTTTCAATTGATTGTGGTGGCTGCTAGAGGGAGGGGCAGCCTCTGGCTCTGGTTACCCAGTGAGGCTAGGCTGGCGCCTGAGCTGGGTGACTTTTCCCTGGATGGAGCTGAGTCTGGCAGGTCACTTCGGCGTTAAGTTCTTGTGACCTGCTAAATGACTAAATGGCTGAAATTAGGAAAGCAACTCCATTTGTAATAGCCCCACAAAAAATAAAATACCTAGGAATTAACTTAACCAAAGAAGTGAAGGACCTCTATGATGAAAACTTTAAAATCTTGAAAAAGGAAATCAACACAGAACTTAAAAAATGGCAAAACCTCCCATGCTCCTGGATTGGCAAGATTAACATCGTGAAAATGGCAATACTTCCCAAGGCTATCTACAAATTCAACGCGATACCTATCAAAATTCCACCCTCATTCTTCAAGGAAATAGAGGAGGCAATCCAAAAATTCATATGGAACAATAAAAGACCCCGAATAGCAAAAACGCTCCTCAACGGAAAGAACACTGCTGGAGGAATATCAATACCAAATTTCAAACTCTACTATAAAGCCATAGTAATCAAAACAGCTTGGTATTGGCATAAGAACAGACCTCAGGACCAATGGAATAGAATTGAAAACCCAGAAATGAACCTACAGACCTATAGCCATCTAATCTTCAATAAGGAAGCTAAAACAATAGAATGGAAGAAAGACAGCCTCTTCCGTAAATGGTGCTGGCAAAATTGGTTAACTACATGTAGAAAACTAAAGCTAGATCCTTATATATCACCCTGCACCAGAATCAACTCCAAATGGATCAAAGACCTTGAACTCAAAGCAGACACTCTGAAAACATTACAGGATGGAATAGGAGAAACCCTAGGTCTCCTTGGCTCAGGCCGAAATTTTCTGAATAGAGACCCGGAAGCACAACAAATCAAAGAAAGGTTGGACAAATGGGATTGCATAAGGTTGCAGAGCTTCTGCAGGGCAAATGACATAGCTGGCAAGATCAATAGAAAGCCCACCGATTGGGAGAAGATCTTTACTAGCCATACAACGGACAAGGGTCTCATATCTAAAATATACTTGGAACTCAAAAAATTAAACCACCCAACAACAAATCCTCAAAGAAACAACTGCCCAATAAATAAGTGGGCAAAAGACTTAAAGAGAAGCTTCTCTGAAGAAGAAAGAAGGATGGCCAATAGACACATGAAGAAATGTTCAACATCCCTAGCCATAAAAGAAATGCAAATCAAAACAACATTGAGATATCACCTCACTCCAGTTAGAACAGCAAAAATCAAGAACTCTAATAACAACAGATGCTGGAGGGGATGTGGACAGAAAGGAACCTTACTTCATTGTTGGTGGGAATGTAAACTTGTTCAACCACTTTGGAAAGCAGTATGGAGGTTCCTCAAAAGACTTCACATAGATCTCCCCTATGATCCAGCAATCCCACTTTTGGGCATTTACCCAAATGTTTACAAACAAGACCACACTAAAGCTACCAGCACAACTATGTTTATTGCAGCACTATTTACCATAGCTAAGATATGGAACCAACCCAGATGCCCCTCAGTAGATGAATGGATCAAGAAAATGTGGTATATATACACAATGGAATTCTATGCCTCCATCAGAAAGAATGACATTTCCCCATTTGTTAGGAAATGGAAAGGTTTGGAAAAAATTATATTAAGTGAAGTAAGCCAGGCCCAAAGAAGCATAGGTCCCATGGTTTCCCTTATTTGCAATATCTAGTATAGGTATGAGTCAAGCGGAAAAGGCCAGATAATGTGATGTTAGGAAAATTAACCCTTAAATATGTATTTTAATGTTTTTGTTTCTTTCATGCATGTGTTTCTAATGCATTTATAAGATTATTTCTTTGTTGCTTTGTATGTCCCTCCCCCACAGTGTAACCCCCGCTTTCACTATATTTGATGTCAGTATAACATGTGGAGGAGATGGGGACAAACAAGTCGTTTAAGGATTCAGGGGGACCTGTTGCAACAATGAGAAGTACAAAATGTCATGTCAAAACCAGCTTTACAATTTCGGTGTGGGGGGGGAGGGGGGTATAATTGGGTGAGGGAGGGGGGTAAAATTGGGTGGGGGGAGGGGGGAGGCGGGGAAGGGAAGTGAAGAGTAAACAAAGGAGGAGGCTGCAATGCTTGGTAAGAAATGTATGCATTATCCTGCCCATGTAATTGTAGCCCCTCTGTACAGTATGTTCTCAAATAAAATAAAATACAATTTAAAAAAAAAAAAAAAAATCCTTGTGCACATGTGCCTCCGCACGCCCTGTGGGTATTTTCAGCCTGCAAATTCCAGTTCCTTTCCCGTTGCCTTGCTGCTGGAAGTTTTCTCTTCAGTGGAGCTTGGGAGGTGTAATTTGAAGGGATCTCAGGCTGCAGAACCAACTTCAGGTAGGAACTTGGAGCTGGATGCAGAACCGAAGAAGGAGTCTATCCTCCACATGTTCCTCCAGTATGGGGCTCATGATTTGTTCAGGGTTCAAGAGCTTGTGCTCCCACAGCCCGTGTGCCTCCAGGTGCCAGACACTGGCTCGCAAACTTCTGACCACAAATTGAGTGGCTCTCCAGAATAGGAAAAACAGGGAACTGTGCATTTATATTTCCATGACTATGAAACACTGACGTTAACCATGTGATTTTATTAATTTTGCCCAGGTACAAGATGACCATGGTAACAATTGTAGTCAAATTGTGAAGTGTGTGCCTGCTTTGACTCCATTTATATTGCAGTTGTATTTTGGGTTTCTGTGTTGTTTCTCCTAGAGGTGTCTCTGTTCTGCTCCTTCCTTGTTAGATTCCTCAGCACTCCTGCCTTTAGTTCACACGTGTTTGTACAAGACCTTCTTTCTAGGAACAGGTCTACATGAGATATTACAGTAGTGTGTGATGGTCCTGTTTTTTTGTTTGTTTCTTTTAAGCAATGAAGCTTAGCAATGTTTGAAGGAGGATACTTTGTCAACTCTGACAAGCCCTACAGAGCAGAGGGAGAAAGGCAAAGGAAGGGCAAAATGTTTTCAGCTTCCTTGCCTTAAGCAAAGATTGGTTCTACTTCCTAGAGCACAAGACTCAGGTGGTACTTATTCCTCTAAACAGTCCCAATCACTTGGTGCTGTTGGAAGGTTAACAGTAACTACTAGGAGGGGAAATGAACTTGCCTGAGGAATCAGACAGAGCCTAAGTCTAAGAAGGGAAATGGGCTGTGGTTTGTGGGATAGGAATTATTGTCACAACTGAAAGTATCTATCTCTGTTCTCACTAATTTATTCAACCTCTTCACAGTATCTATTCTAGTACATGACCTCTCAAATGTCTCACCTGTGTATATACTGATAGTCACCTAGAAGCATTGGTTTTTACCTGCAGTTGAGAAAGTGTTGGTCACGGAGTGTTACAGAAGGAAATTAAGGTACGGTGTCTTCCTCAAAGTGGTATGTTTTTTCGATGTAATGTATAACGAACTTTTAGCTAGTGTTCCCCATTTTGTGTCAATCTGCTCAAAGAAGTATTATTTCACTTAAGAAATTCTTGTGGGAATTGAAGTCAATGAAGCTTGAACATTCCTTTAAAAAATCTAAATTGAAAAATATAAATTGGTGTAAGGATTATGCTGTATATCTACCTAGCAATTCTGCTACTTTGTTGCTGTGTATATATGAGAGCATGGAAAATGACCCAAAAATCAGTTTAGTGTCTGTGAATACCTTTTGTATAGTGAGCAGGGAGCTATGAAAAAAGGTAAAGAAGGACATAATTTATATTCAAACGAACTTATCTGTTAAACAAAAACATAAACAAAAAAGTCTTATAATCCCAATTATCATAATAGAACTAAGAATGAAAAAGCCATCTAATCTCATGATCCCAATACAATTTCCATTTTTCGGTTGGTCTAACAATGATTCAGGAGGAACACAGTGCTTTTTCATGAAAAAAAAACCTTACCTATGCTCCCACAGGTGGGAGAGAAAAGTCCATAGGCAACCATAGAGTCTTGGGACCTAGGGTCTAGCACTGGTGGAACCCCACTTCCTCCTGAGTGGCACAGTGCATTATGGGAATTGTAGTTTCCCTGGCAGCACAGATGCTCTGAAAGTGCTTAGTTTGTTTTTTTTTTAAGGAGCAAAGATCCTTGTGTGCATGTGCCTCCGCACGCCCTGTGGGTATTTTCAGCCTGCAAATTCCAGTTCCTTTCCTGTTGACTTGCTGCTGGAAGTTTTCTCTTCAGTGGAGCTTGGGAGGTGTAATTTGAAGGGATCTCAGGCTGCAGAACCAACTTCAGGTAGGAACTTGGAGCTGGATGCAGAACCCAAGAAGGAGTCTATCCTCCACATGTTCCTCCAGTATGGGGCTCATGATTTGTTCAGGGTTCAAGAGCTTGTGCTCCCACAGCCCGTGTGCCTCCAGGTGCCAGACACTGGCTCGCAAACTTCTGACCACAAATTGAGTGGCTCTCCAGAATAGGAAAAACAGGGAACTGTGCATTTATATTTCCATGACTATGAAACACTGACGTTAACCATGTGATTTTATTAATTTTGCCCAGGTACAAGATGACCATGGTAACAATTGTAGTCAAATTGTGAAGTGTGTGCCTGCTTTGACTCCATTTATATTGCAGTTGTATTTTGGGTTTCTGTGTTGTTTCTCCTAGAGGTGTCTCTGTTCTGCTCCTTCCTTGTTAGATTCCTCAGCACTCCTGCCTTTAGTTCACACGTGTTTGTACAAGACCTTCTTTCTAGGAACAGGTCTACATGAGATATTACAGTAGTGTGTGATGGTCCTGTTTTTTTGTTTGCTTGTTTCTTTTAAGCAATGAAGCCTAGCAATGTTTGAAGGAGGATACCTTGTCAACTCTGACAGGCCCTACAGAGCAGAGGGAGAAAGGCAAAGGAAGGGCAAAATGTTTTCAGCTTCCTTACCTTAAGCAAAGATTGGTTCTACTTCCTAGAGCACAAGACTCAGGTGGTACTTATTCCTCTAAACAGTCCCAATCACTTGGTGCTGTTGGAAGGTTAACAGTAACTACTAGGAGGGGAAATGAACTTGCCTGAGGAATAAGACAGAACCTAGTTCTCAGAAGGGACATGGGGCTGTGGAATAAATACAATAAAATGCCTTTTTGTGTGTGCCAGTTCTGGTTCTTGGGCTTAAGCACTAGACACTGACCCTGAGCTTCTTATGTTCCAGCCTAATGTTCTACCACAGAAGCCACATCTCCACCTCCAGATATATATATATATATAGTAGTTTATTGGAGATCAGAGTCTCTTAGACTTCCCTGCCCTAGCTGGCTCTAATCTGTGGTGCTTAGATCTCAGATTTCTGAGTAGCTAAAACTACAACAATGAGCCACCAGAGCCCAGTTACAAAATAAATTCTTTTAAATATAGATTATATTTGTAATAAAATAATATGAAACAGAAGACTTTAAATTTTAAGGAGGATTGTCCAAATCCCAAAATAAAAAGAAAATATCCCACCCTGAAATTTACAACACTCCTGGTTTGGAGTATTTGAATATGGATAATTAATGTATAAAAATTTCTTTGTAAGTCTTTAAAGTAAGAAAACATTCTTGTGATGTGGAGCAATCCAATATGAATGTGCAAATGTTGCTTTTAAATGATTCATATTGTTTCTTAGCACAAATGACCTAACTGAAGTTTACAGAGTAGGTTTTCATTTTTCATACATATCACTGTAAACTTTATGTTATTTTATATTGAGTTTCTATGCCACGTAATTGTGTAAAAAAAACAAAACTCTGGGTAGTAGCATTTCCTGTGTAACAAGCCAAACAATAAATATAAGCAAAGGCATATAGGTATTTAATTTATTCTTTATAGGTATTTATTTTTTTATTTGTATAAGTCTATATTTTGGGGTGTCCTCAGCTTGGAATTTTGTGTTAGTATTATTTGTGCAACATAAAATTATAATCTTCTGGTTCTTTGTCTGTGATTGGTTCGTTAGTATTGTGTCACTCCTATGACTAATATTTCATGTTACATCTTTATTAAACCCTTTATCTCCAGGAGAATGGTCAAAATTCTTCATATGATTGTTTAGGAAAGTGAGAATTAGGGACGTCTCAAACCTGTATTTACATAATCTTTACTGATTATGTAAGGCAAGTTAAATGACAAATATCAAGTCATTGCTCAAGGATGCTCTGAGTATTTGGATGCAGGAAATGTGCAATTTGAAAACCACTACGGTAATATTATAATACAAGTAATACATATTGTATACATTTTCCTGTATAATTTTGGGTGAAAAAGTACTGAGTTATAACCTACATGCTCTCCATGGAGTTTAAATATATATATGAATAAGATAGAGTACAAAAGCTCAATGGAGTCCTAGGATCCATTTTAATGAATAGAAAAATAATTCATACAACCCTAAATGTATTTCATTAGTAAGTGTTTCTATTAAAGGTGTGGTTTTTTTGTTTCAATTATTTTTGGGAACCTTAGTTTTTATGAATTCTGTATGTATATTAACCCAGAATACTGTCTGTCTACCAAGTAACCGACTGTGGAGTCATCTTCAGTGGAGAATTTAATACTTTACTTGAGACATCAAAGATTCTTCTCCTATAAGAAGGCTTTGTGCTTTTTCACTCCATGTTGGAACAGGAAAATCTGGGCATAATCACACAGGTTCTTTCCTGACTATGTCAATTGTCTTTTCTCTAAGCCATGCTTCCAGAATCATCTGTTCATCTTCAACAGCAAGGAAGAATGATAGGATCTCTGGTGAGTTGCTTTTTATTTCTCATTTTTTACATTCTATTATAGGAAGCTAAGTTTATCCAAGATTTAAAAAGAGATAAAAAGATTCAGCTTTAAGAACATGTTCCTAAATCAGGTAAAGATGGTTTTTAGAATGAGTAGATTATAAAATGGTACAGTCTGTCTTAGATGAGGGCAGACTTGCTTCCAGTTTTCTGATGTGAGAAAATGTAGTCACACTTGTTTTGTGATTCAGTGACATTGAGGGGGGTCACTTATCATGTAAAGTGGACATTTGCTGGCAACTTGTCAGAGATCACCTCCTTATGAGTAAGTTTGAATTATGTTAAAGAGGTTTTACTGGAGTTTCTGAAATAGTGTGGTCACACACACACACCTTCAAATGTTAGAGATTACTTAGTATGATACATGTGATTGAATTACTCTCCATACATACTTCTTGGACTGCTTCCTGATTTTGACTACATAAAACTTGATAATATTTGATGATTTAGTGTACGGTCTTCCTAGAAAGCCCTCTGTATTTTTCTTTTTTTTGGGGGGGGGGTGTCCGGTCATGGGGCCTGAACTCTGGGCAAAGGGCACTGTCCCTCAGCTCTTCAGCTCAAGGCTAGCGCTCTACCACTTGAGCCACAGCACCACTTCCAGCTTTTTTCTTTTTGCTTATGTGGTGCTGAGGAATCGAACCCAGGTCCTCAGGCATGCAAGGCAAGTGCTCTACCACTAAGCCACCTTCCCAGCCCCCCTCTGTATTTTTCCTAACGTGTCCTCACAAGATTTTTTTCTCTCTCTTTACTCTCTTCATTCTGTTTTCTACTGATAAGCTTTCATCATTTCTCTCTTTCTCTCACTTTTTACATATTTTCCTCCCTGAGTCTTCTTCTCTTTCAGTCCCCCTTCTCTCCATCTGTCTCTCACTTTTTTTCAAATGCTGTATCTGGGAAGTTGTTTGTTTTACTGATCAATTTTCTTTGCTGACATGGCTCTTAGAATTGAAATTTTTCTTACCAATTCAGTTCCTTTTCTCTTTATGTCTGAGATGAGGATTTGTTGTGTTGCCATATTTGGTGTCTAAATTCAAAACTAATGGGATACACCTACCTCATCCTCCACTATGCCTTTCTTGTGCTAGCATTGGAACAGGAACTCACAGGCCTCACAGTCAATCAGCTTCCTCCTTCATTGTTGGCACTACTTTTTTAAAATTATCTTTTTGTATTGTAAAATAGCGTACAGAGGGGTTACAGTTACATGAGTACATTTCCTATGGAGCATTGTTACTTCCTCCTTTGTTTTCTCCCTACCATTTCTTTCTTCCTCACCTCTGAACTCCTCCCACCCTCCATCACACAAATGGTAAAGTTCGTTTCCAACATAGTGTCTTGTACATCTCATTGTTACAATAGGTCAGCCTGTATCCCTATTTAAGCATTTTGCTTTTTCCCTTCGTATATCCAAATTAGAAAAATGTATATACAAAAAGCAGGGCACCACACACTACTACAGTGAAACAGGGGTTATACCATGGGGAACATACCTAAGGAACAAAAAATCACATAGTACATTATAAGTACATTAAAAACAATAGCAAGAAAGAAAAATACACTTGGGTTCCTGTCTTAGGTCTTATTTCACTTCATATCCTCTTGTATGGTCATATGTGCATAGCTTTTGACTATTTCTGCTTGTCCTAGACATGTATTAGTTATTACAAATAAGGGAGACCATAGGACCTATGTTTCTTTGTGCCTGGCTTACTTCACTTAATACAAGTTTTTCCAAGTCTTTACATTTCCTAACAAATAGGATGATGTCATTATTTCTGATAGAGGCATAGAATTGTATTTTGGATGTGTGTGTGTGTGTGTGTGTGTGTGTGTGTGTGTGTGTGTGTGTGTGTGTGTACACATATATACATATACATGTGTATCTATATGGATATATAGATATCCATATATATATATGGATATATATTTTCTTCATTCATTTCATAGGAAATGGAAAGAATTGGAAAAAAATATATTAAGTGAAGTAAGCCAGGCCCAAAGAAACATAGGTCCCATGGTTTCCCTTATTTGCAATAATTAGTATATGTCTGAGACAAGCACAAACGGTCAGAGAAGTTGATTTTATGGAAAATGAACCCCAAGATAAAGATTCAAATGTATTTTTTCTTTCTCACGATTATTTCTAACTTATTTATAAGTTGAGCCTTTTTTAATGTGTCTATTGGCCATTCTTATTTCCTCTTCAGATTAGATTCTTTAAGTCTTTAGCCCACTTATTTATTGGGCAGTTGTTTCTCTGAGGATTTTTTGTTGGGCATTTAATTTCTTGAATTCCAGGTATATTTTGGATATAGACCCATGTCCATTTTGTGACTCGTGAAGATCTTCTCCCAATTTGTGGGCTTTCTATTGATCTTGTTAGCTATGTCCTTTGCCATGCAGAAGCTCTGCAGTTTCATGCAATCCCATTTGTCCAACCTTTCTTTGATTTGTTGTGTTTCTGGGTCTCTATTAAGGAAATTTTGGCTGGTGCCATGTAGCTCTAGAGTTTCTCCTATTCTTTTCTGTAAAGCTTTTAGGGTGTTTGCTTTGAATTTGTGGTCTTTGATCCGTTTGGAGTTCATTCAGGTGCAGGGTGAGATATACAGATCCAGCTTAATTTTCTACAGGTGATTAACCAACTTGGCCACCACCATTTACTGACAAAGTTGTCTTTCCTCCATTCTATTTTTTAGCTCCCTTCTCAAAGGGTGGCTATAGGTCTGTATGTTCATTTCTGGGTCTTCAGTCCTATTCCATTGGACCTCAGGTCTGTTCTTGTGCCATTACCAAGCTGTTTTGATTACTATGGCTTTGTAGTACAGTTTGAAATTTGGTAGTGATATTCTGCCAGCACTGTTCTTTCTGGAATGGATCATTTTTGCTATTTGGGGTCTTTTATTTTTCCATACAAATTTCTGGATTGCTTTTTCTATTTCATTGAAGAATAAAGTTGGAATATTGATAGGTATGGCATTGAATTTTTCGATAGCCTTTGGAAGTATTGTCATTTTCACAATGTTGATCCTCCCATTCGAGTAGCATGGGAAGTTTTTCCACTTCCTAAGTTGTGCTTTAATTTCCTTTTTGGCACTATCGTTTGAGCCACACCTCCTCCAATCTGTTGATTAGCCGCTTAATTTGAGTTGTCTACCCAGTGTGGCTTCCAGACCTCAGCATCCTAGGGTAGGATAAGAATCTTGAGCCAGCAGTACTTGTTTTGTTTTTACTTACCTGAATATTTATCATTAACAGTTAATTGGATACTACAATAAAATTAGATTATTGTTTACTGCTTATGTAAAATTAATATTCAAACTAAGCTCCAGTATTTCATGTTTCAATTAAGTGTTGTATTTTATTTCTAATAATTGTAGCTGTTCTTCTAACTGTGGTACATTTTCTTCACTAACTTTATGCTCACACAACTCCATGGAGAAATTGTTTCAAATTTAATTGTATTTATTGTTATAGTGGTGATGTACGGGGAGACTACCTGTCCTTGGTCCTTTCAGCTGTGTCTTCCATACCCTCACTCTCTCACAATCTTTCCCTTCCATCTTGACTCATGACTTGTATAGCTTACTTTCATCAATGCCTAATGACCTCCACAGATGCACTTTTTACCCCATTTCCTTCTAGTTCTCTGGCTTTTCCCCACTCTCCAGAAGATATCCATGTGAATACACCAAACATATTTAAACCTTTTTTTTTTTTGCCATTCCTGGGACTTGTATTTGAGCCTGTCCTGGACACCATTCCTGATCTTGATTTGCTCAATTCTACAACTGTACCACTTGAGCCACAGTGACATTTCCTAATTTTTCTGTTTATGTAGTGCTGAGGATTTGAACCTAGGGCTTCATGCATGGTACACAAGTATTAGGTGAAGTAAGAGTCTACTTTTAATGTTCTATTAATTACATGGCTGGGAAGGTGGCTCAGTGGTAGAGCGCTTGCCTTGCATGCTTGAGGCCCTGGGTTCGATTCCTTAGCCCCACATAAGCAAAAAGAAAAAAGACGGAAGTGGTGCTGTGGCTCAAGTGGTAGAGTGCTAGCCTTGAGCTGAAGAGCTGAGGGACAGCACCCAGGCCCACAGTTCAGGCCCCATGACCGGACCTCCCCCTAAAAAATATTCTATGAATCACAATGGTAGAATACACTTTTTTGAGATCCATTGTAATTTCTCTGTGTTTATTTCACTCATAGAATACTACAAATATATCTGTAATTTTCATGTATGTATAATATTTTTATTTCTCATAATGATTTCTACAACATTTTCTTCAGATTTACTTTTAATCTCGGCATATGTGACTTGGTAACTGTAACACCATTGTGTTGTTTTTTTTGGGGGGGTGTCTGGTCATGGGGCCTGAACTCTGGGCCTGAGCGCTGTTCCTCAGCTCTTCAGCTCAAGGCTAACGCTCTACCACTTGAGCCACAGCGCCACTTCCGGCTTTTTTCTTTTTGCTTATATGGTGCTGAGGAATCGAACCCAGGGCCTCAGGCATGCAAGGCAAGCACTCTACCACTGAGCCAACTTCCCAGCCCAACACCATTGTGTTTTATAAACAGCATTAATTTTAAGATAATGGCAGCCATGTGTGTGTTCATGCTGATTTTTTCTCTGGTTGTTATATCAGTAAGAGGAGTGTTAGTTCTGCAATAGTAATGGTAGATTAAAGATATTATAACTGCATGGTCTTTTAAACATGTCTTTGTACACTTTGCTTTTCAGCATAAATTTTTTATTATCAAAATGTATGATCTGTCTGTTATTTTCGATGGTCTGAATCTGTGGTCATATATTTTTGGCTGATGCTTATTTCCTATATATTATCACTATTTGTATTTTTCATTATTAATTTTTGTTCATGGTATATTTCTATTTTTTTATTTTTACTTCTCTCTAGTCCATGCTCATTAAATTTTCTTTCTTCTGTTCATGTCACACAGTGCCTTATTTATTTACTATATTTTATAACATAAATATGGTTTTATTTTGATGGACATTTTGCTATTTAATATCTGTTTGTCTCATCTGATATTTATTTCTTATTTTGCTTTTATGTAACCTGCACACACCTCAAATTCACTGTAAATCACCTCTCATGTAATCTGCAGCCATTCTCCTATACACTGTGAATCATCTCTGATATCTATTTAAAATTAAATCTGATGTAAATAGTTGTTATACTGCATTGTTCATAGGATAAAAATAGGACTGCACATCCAATTCAGATGACATACTTTTTCAAAGATTTGTTTCAATGTTCCACTGAATTTGTGCAACCCAAAATATGCAAAGCCTGCAAGATTTTTTGGAAAGAGTATTATGTACTTACTATAATCTAGTCTGGAAATATGAATCCCAGCTACTCACAAGGCTGAGATCTGAGGATCGCGGTTCAAAGCCAGTCCGGGCAGGAAAGTCTGTGAAAATCTTATCTCTAATAAACCACCAGAAAACCAGAAGTGGCATGTAGTTCAAGTAGTAGAGCACTAGCCTTGAGCTGAAGAGCTGAGAGACAGCACCAGGTCCAGAGTTCAAACCCCACGACCAACCCAAAAAAAAAAAAAAAAGAGAAAAAGGAAAAAAAGAGAAATAACGAGATTTCATTTAAAGAACAAAAGCCATTCTCAGGCTGAAACATAGAGCTTCAGCAGATTTAAAATGTACAGGAAAATTGTTATACTATAGAACTGCAAGAAAATGAATTTCCGACCCAGTGAGATTCTTTGTTAGGAACACAATGGAAATTAACTTGCTGGATGCACTGTTAGAAGGAACATTAAAACTACAATATTATCATAGCGGCAGTATATAGCATAATGTAGTTACTTTTCAATGGAATTGAATGGAATTTATAACCTATTTATAATCTGTCTATTCCCCTTCTAAATTTTTGTAGAATTCTTTAAACTCAGGCACCCATATTTGCAAGGTAAGTACAATATTAATTGATCCAAATGCAGGGTTCACAAACTTTGTTTTTGAAACACTTATGTGTTTGTATGTTGAATTTGCATTCTTTATGAATCATGAATATGATGCTACAAGCTTTCTTTTCACAAGAGCAATTACATACAAGATGTTTTCTGTACATTCTTTTATCTACACAATTACCATTCCTTTATCTACACATTTACCATTTTAATAATCTTGTCCTCTGTGTAGATCTATGTTAGCAATTTTTATTTTTCTCTTGATGTAGAATATTTTTTATAATGCCTAAAATGAAGATGTGTTAATGATGCATTATCTTTCCCTAGTAATACCTTCAATCTATATTGTTAGAAGAGGCTCTTTGCCCAATGGATTGTGTATTGAAGTCTATTTTCTTTCAACACTTTATAGATATATTTCCTTTCTGTGTGTTAGTCATCATTCACCTCTGATATTGTCAAGCATGACTGTATTGGAGGGATTGTTACCCATTGTTGATTTGTAATGGATTTCAATTTCGGAATAAAAAATCTTTCCTTTTAGACATTGTACAACAAATTAGTGCCATATTTTATTCCAATTTTTAAAACTTCTATATTTTTTAGATCATGTCCCAATTCATAGATTTTTTTTCTTTATCCATCTTGTAGTGGTCATATTTCACATTTTTGGGTGGTCAAGTTGAGTATCCTTAAACCTCTATCCATTTACATCCATCCTTCTATTAAGGCTTGTTAAAATGCAAAGTTGGTTAAGAAACATTTTATGGTAATAAATATGTATTTGGTATGGTAGGAAGTAGGCAATGTTCAAAAATGTTCATGCTAGCAGTTCTTTTTTACTTATGAAGAAAACATCTGGCTATGACCATACTTTTATATCTAGAATTTTAACAAATGATTAATATGGGATGTTTTATTGTGCGAGCTAATTTAGATCTTATGAGAACCAAATCATTCATTTACTATTTTTAACATTCACCTGGGAATTGTGTTTTTGTAGATCTACTAATGTGTTATGTATTCTGTATGATGTAATGACCATGTTATGATTGCTTATGAGAATACTACTTAATAGAAAATCTAGGATTTTCAGTGAGGCAGAATATGAAAATGAAGGAAACGTATTTGTTTACTTCATTGTATTATCTTACCAAAATAAGCTAAACACACATTTTCAGACTCCTACTTATGCTTAATGGTGTCTTGCTAGATTATTAGCTTCTTAGAACTGTTTTCTTGTCTTTATTGCTGGAACTAGAAATGTGTTCTGATGTATTAGAAAAACTTCGTATGTGTAATTACCAAGTTACTATGGAGGCAAATATTTCTACTTTGATTATATTTTCTCTCATTGTATAGATAACACAGAAAGTTCCAAACACATTCTGTAATACAAAAGCATACGTGTAGAAAAATGAAATTCTAGCCTTGGTGTTCTCATGACTCAGGGATATTAAATTGATGGAATGTGCCCTTACAGAAGCTGGTGTTATTTGATGATGTGGCTGTGGAATTCAGCAGGGAGGAGTGGCAGGAATTGGATATTTCTCAGAGGACCCTGTATAGAGATGTGATGCTGGAAACCTATAGCATGCTGGTGTCCTTAGGTAAGCCAAAAATATCACATTAACTTGAAAGGTCAAATGATTTTTTTTTGTCAGTAGTAGAGCTTGAAATGTGGGCTTTAGTACAATGTGTCAGATCTCAGCTCAATGTGAGCACTCTACCACTTGAGCAACAGTGCCTCTTCAAGCTTTCTGGTAGTTAATTGGAGGTAAGGGTCTCACAGATTTCCTATCGGGGCTGGCTTTGTACCGGGATCCTCAGATCTCAGACTACTGAGTAGTTAAGATTATAGGTGTGAACCACTGGTGCCTGAAAAATGATTTGTTTTTAGTAGATATGTGTATATTTATCGAACTTTCAATGCTATTTGGATGTAAGATTCCAGTCTGTGGGAAGTGTCATTTGTTTCTAAGGAAAGCTTCAGGTGGATTATATACATTCTGAGGCAATTTTATACTCCTTGTTCAAGAATCCAAATCAGCAGTTTGACAAAAGTTCCAAACTATGTTCCATGAAGAAGACACTGTCTTCCCAAACTTGAGGTGATTATTGTGGGTGGATATAAAATCTAGAAAACACATACATGTATACATACATACATACATACATACATGCATGCATACATACATACATACATACATACATACATACATACATACATACATACATACAAACACTCACACATACACACATATCACTATTGGAAGTATGAACTGGAAATCACTAGCTTAGCGGGTTTGTTTATAATGCAAACCTGGTACTGGGTACAGTGGTTCACCCCTGTAATCCTGGTTCCTTAGGAGTCTGAAATCTGAGGCTTTCAGCTTGAAACTAGAAATGCCAGTAAAGTCTCTGAGACTCATCTCAAGATAACCACTCATAAATTGGAAGTGGAGCTAGGACCCAGATTAATAGAATGCTAGCCTTGAGAAAAAGAATTGAGTTTAAGCCACACAATCTGCAAAGTTAATCCAAAGCTGGGGTAAAATAAACCATGGAGCCAGTGAGAAATGGAAAAGAAGACTTAGGAACAAACTGGTATCTTGGAACAATTTTGACACAGCATGAGCAATAGGTCTCCACTCTTATTAACAGGGCACACTGGTCCTAAACCTCAATTGATTGTCAAGCTGGAGCAAGATGAAGAGCTATATATGAGAGAAGACTCAGACAAGAAGTTCACAGGTGAGTTAAAGCATCTTGCATAGTGATCTTGGATCCAGAACCCAGTTGGTAAGTTCATCTTGCTCTGTACTGACCAATAATATTCCTAGTTCCCCTGAATCCCATGTGTGGCAGAAAATTGGATGATCTTTTGTGTTAGATTTGTGAATCAAAAATGCATGTAGATGCATACTGAACTGTGCATAGCAGTAAAGTTAAAGTTAGCAATTCTTTCTCTTTGTGGAAATTGTTCTGACAAAAAAGAAAATTAGAAATGTCGATAGTGAGATTTAATTTTCTTTGAAACTAGGATTACGCAGGTATAGAAAATGAGTATGCCAAGGTTGTTATCATCTGGTAAGGATAAGGTAGGTTGAGGCTGGAATACGGAACCAAAGTTTTAGTCTTCAGGGAATGATTAACTAGGTGGTGAGCTGGTGTGGCTTTGGTTTTCCATGAATCTGAGGGGCAGGAGTATCAGAAAAATAATTTTGATGAGACTTTTTCTAAGATGGAGAGAAACCAATTTTAAAATTCTACAGATACTTAAAGTAATTCACAGTGAGAACTTAGAACTGAAGAGATGTGGTTATAAAACTTTATTCTCAGGTGAATGACAAAGGTTTGTATAAAAAAAGGTACAATATCCAAAGTTAGAAAATACTCTTCACCTGTTTGAGAAGTAAAGTAGCACAGTATATAAATTATTTTAAGAAAATGAAACAACACAAAGCAGCTATTCCTCTAAGATCAAACAAAACAATATTTGGAAAAAAAATCCAAGAATACTAAATACTAAAGTATACAGGTTAAAACAGTAGCAGTAAATAGATTAGTAATTTGTGTAAATTATTTCTAATAAAAAAGAGAAGAAAAAACTGAAACAGATAAAATATTTTCCATCATAAAATATCTGTAGTACTTTCCTAATCAATACATTGTTGTGAAAGAAATTTATTTCTCATCAATCAATTCCTACTTTAATATTTTAAAATCTGTAACAGTGAAGATGGGAAAAATGTCTTTACTTTTACATTAAAGAGTATTGGGATCTCATTTATGTTTTTGTCTTCTTTTAATGACTCATTTTAGATGTTCAAAAAGTGGATCATGTGATGAAGACTTACCAGGAAAGTCCAGATGGATGTTTGTGTGAAGTAGCTGTCCCAAATCTTAACACAGTGGACCAAAGAGTGAGACTAGTATCAACTTCTAACTTGACCTCAAAACAGAAGCCATATCTGAATAGGAATGATGGGAACTGCTCCTTAAGGATGAGGACTGTGGAGTTCAGTCAGTGTCAGAACATGCTCCCCTATCCTGAGCCTGGTGAGATGCTGGCTGCATATATGCCTGGTGAGTCTCCTGTAGTTAAACAATCCCTTAGATATTCCAATCCTCTAAGTCAAAATTATGAGGGTCCAAATGAGCTTCCATGTTTTGAATATGGAGGAGGGAAGATATTAAACTCAGAGACTATATTCTTTCAACATAATTGTGTCAGAGATCCCACCTATAATCATAATGAACATAGAGAAGAATATGATAACTCTGCTCTCCTTGCCCAAGAAATTTGTCAGGGAGGGAGGAAAACATCTGAAAGCACTATATGTGGAAAATCATTCAGAATGAAGTCATACATCCCTTTGCATCAGAGAATACACACAGGAGAGAAATCTTATGTATGTTACAAATGTGGAAATTATTTCAGACAGAAGTCAGACCTTACTGTTCATCAAAGAACACATACAGGAGTGAAAACTTATGAATGTAACAAATGTGAAAAGTTTTTTAAATGTAAGGCACACCTTCATCTTGATGAGAATACACACATGGGAGAGAAACCTGATAAATGTAATTCATATGGAAAGTCTTTCACCCAGAAGTCATACTTTAATATCCATCAAAGAACACACACAGGAGAGAAGTCTTATGAATGTAAGAAATGTAAAAAGTCCTTTACCCAGAAATCAAACTTCAACACAAATAAGAGAATTCACACATGTGAGAAAAGTTATGAATGTAACAAATGTGGAAAAATTTTTACCTATATGGTACACCTTCATCTTCATCAGAGAACACACACAGGAGAAAAACCTTATGAATGTAACACATGTGGAAAGTTTTTTATTCATAAGTCACACCTTTGTCGTCATCAGAGAATACACACAGGACAAAAACCTTATGAATGTAATGTGTGTGGAAAGTCTTTTACCCAGAAGTCACAACTTACTGTTCACCAGAGAACACACACAGGAGAGAAACCTTATGAATGTAACACATGTGGAAAGTATTTCAGACAGAAGTCAGACCTTACTGCCCATCAGAGAATACACACAGGAGACAAACCTTATGAATGTACCACATGTGGAAAGTATTTCAGACAGAAGTCATGCCTTTGTCGTCATCAGAGAACACACACAGGACAGAAACCTTATGAATGTAATGTGTGTGGAAAGTCTTTCACCCAGAAGTCACAACTTACTGTTCACCAGAGAACACACACAAGAGAGAAACCTTATAAATGTAACAAATGTGGAAAAGTATTTCACACGTAATTAATACCTCATTAACCATCAGAAAACACACACAGGAGAAAAACCTTATGAATGTAACAAATGTGGAAAGTATTTCAGACAGAAGTCAGACCTTACTGTCCATCAGAGAATACACACAGTAGACAAACCTTATGAATGTGACAAATGTGAAAAGTGTTTTACTCATAAGATGGCACTTTGTCGTCATCAGAGAACACACACAGGAGAGAAACCATATGAATGTAACAAATGTGGCAAGTCCTTCACCTGGAGTTCACAACTCAGCAATCATAAGAGAATACACACACATGAGAAAACTTAGGAATCTGATAAATATGGAAAGTCTCATCTGGAAGTAAAATCAGTTTGCATCAGAGAACCCAAATAGGATAAAAGCCTTGTGAATGTAGCAAATATGTGTTCTTTTACCCAGAAGGCATACCTCATGGTTCCAAATTGAATGAACTCAGGAGAAAAATCTTATGAATAAAAAAACGTGGAAAGTATTCTAGAAATCATACTTAAATTTTCATCAGAAAACACACAGGAGAGAAACATTATGAATGAAACAAGCATCAAAAAATCCTTCACTAAGAAGTCATGCATGGATGAGTGTTCATAGATCACTCACAAGAAAGAAAATTTATGGATAATATCAGTGTAGAAAATCTCACTTCGAAGGCATACCACAGTGTTCATCAGAGAACTGACTCACATAGGAGAAAAGAAAACTAATAAGTATAACAAATATGTAATGACTTTTACTGTGAAGTCAGTTGTCAGTGCATCCAAGAACATAAACAGGAGAGAAAGTGTGGGTATAATCAATTTAGACAAATATTTAGCCAGAAGTGACATCTCTACAGGTTTCAGAGACCTGGTGACATGACAGAAGGCCAAGTGAACATTAGAGGATGTCTTTCAAGCAGAAATCAAGCTTCAGCCAGCATTAGGGCACTCACACAAAAAAGAAACCCAACATAGGAAAACCTTTGGCAGTAAACTCTGTAAATCATAGAGAAATCCTTCCTGGCAGAGTTAAGCTAGGTTTAATAGGAAACCACACACTGAGCTAACATTTCTCATCCCCTCATTGTGTTCAGTAGGGATGATTTACCTTTATATTATTCAAGAGTTGGACAAAAGAGATTGATATAAATTACTTCCAGGCTTGACATGTAATGAAGATAGTGAAGTTGTTGACTTGTGTCTTTTATATTAAGGTATGTATGAACATATCCCCATACCAATAGCTCAGATTTCCCATTTCTCAGGACTTTAGACAGGAAATTGAGCATGTCCCAAATGTTCATAAATGTGAACCTCTTAGCTCTGAGTAACAGTTGGAGTACAAGGCAAGATTTCATTCATTATCTCATCCTCATGGTGGGAGGTCACCATAAAATGTTCACATTGTGCACCTGTCACCAAACACACTTCCATAGACAGTATTGTTTCAAAACATAGATCCCACAGTCATGTTACTATAACGTCTGGACATGAAATCATTTTCAAATGACAAAAAATGAGCAACAATCAAAATGTACTTTCACCGATTAAGAAAATTTCAGGGTGAATTAAGGATATAGGTGATGTAAAAACAATGAAATTGGATTGGAGGAAGCCCCAAGTCTGCAGAGCCAGAGTCTGTGAGCTGCGAGGTCCAGGGACAGAGTGTCAGCCTCATGGCTGCTGTTGCCACCATCAAGAGACCATTAAACCACCATGTGTCCTCCACCACTTACTCTGGACCCAGAAAATCCAGTCATGGACAAAAATGAGCTGGTGCTGAAGGCCAAAGTGGCCAAGCAGGCTGAGTGATATGGTGACATGGCAGCCTGCATGAAGTCTGTAACTGAGAAAAGAGCTGAATTATCTAATAAGGAAAGAAATCTTCTCTCAGTTGCTCATAGGAACCCATAAGAACTCAGTTGCTCAAATGACCCATGGAGAGAGTCATTTCAAATATTGAGCAAAAGATGGAAGGTGCTGAGAAAAAGCAGCATATGCTGCAAGAACACAGAAAGAATTCCAATGATGTACAGTCTCTCTTGGAATAGTATTTGATCCCTAATTCTTCATGAGCAGAGAGCAAATCTTCTATTTGAAAATGAAGAATGACTACTTGGCTGAGGTTGCTACTGGTGATGGCAAGAAAGGGATTGTGAATCAGACACAACAATCATACCAAGAAGCTTTTGAGATCAGCAAAAAGGAAATGCAGCCAATGCATCCTATTAGATGAGGTCTGACCCTAAACTTCTCAGTGTTCTGTTATGAGATTCTAAACTCCCCAGAGGAAGCTTGTTTTTTTGCAAAGACAGCTTTTGATAAAGTCATTGCTGAACTTGATACTTTAAGTGAATGATCATACAAAGACAGTATGCTAATAATGTAGTTACTGAGAGATAAATTAGCATTGTGGACACCAGATACCCAAGGAACGAAGAAGAAGCAGAATAAGGGGGGGGAAATTAACCAGCCTTCTGAATCTTGTCTGCCTCATTTATCATCCATGGTGTCCCAGAAATAGTTTTTCATTTATGATTTATGACAGTTTTGTATTACTTATATTTGAATTTCTATATTTCCTAGGTATATTTTTTGTTTAATATTAGGGGAGGAGAGCCAGTAACATTTATTATCTGTCTTCATCTTCAGATAACTTATATGAGTAATATGAGGATTTGGAATTTTTATACAAGTTATAAATGTTTGGCATATACTTTGGTACATGGTGACTTCACAGTGCTAAAACTGCTTCCATGAAAAGTGAAGACATCTTCCTATATATTGGTTTGTACTGGTGGGGCATAAAAAGGAAAACTGGTTCCGGTCAAAGGTGTAGTTATCATGGGTATTGTAAAGTTTTGGAGAAATTTCAGGGCTGTGGCACCAACATGGATATTCCATGTTGGAATCATGTATTTCTGTGGAAGCATCAATCTCAGTGTGCAACCTTTGACTATACCGCCAGGAATGTTCTTTGAGACAAAATTATGACCAATTAACTCCAGATAAGGACAGAAATGGTTCACATTCAATTATTTGTAAAGTTACCTTCTGTTTGTTCTTGTTATTTTTTTCTACACATTTTATTTGTATTTCAATGTTTTAGTCACCTAAGAACTAATGTAGAAGTAAAGGTGCAGTAAAAATGAACTCCTTGGTATTCATTATTCATGTATATCAAGCACAGCAGTAAACAAAAACCCTATGTATTTAACTTGATTTTAGGGTGTTTTTTTTTTTGCTTTTGTAAACTTTTATTTTCTTTCTTGATATGAGCCTCAAATGCATGTGCTATAAAAATAGTTAACAGGGAAATAACTTAAGACTATGGCCTGCTTTGTTTAATGTCTTTTGAAATTTTCATGAACAATCCAAGCATAATTGTTAAGAACACATGTATTAAGTTCATATAAGTGGAATAAAACATTTTGAATACACTTTTCAACTACTTTTTCTACAACTTTTCATGTAAACTAGTCTTTTGATTTGAATCTCCTTTAAAGAAATTGTACATTATTAGAAATTTGTTCCTTCATCTCTTTTGGCAGGTAATGGGCTTTTACCAAGTTAAAGTGCAAAGTTCATCCTAACAACAAAACATAACATAAAAACATAACAACAAAAATCTAATTACCAGGCTAGGAAAGTGGCTCAGTGGTAGAGTGGTTGCCTTGCATTCACGAGGCCCTGGGTTCAATTTCTTAGCACCATTTAAGCAGAAAAAAAGCCAGAAGTGGCACTGTGGCTCAAGTGGTACTGCACTACCCTTGAGCTGAGGAGCTGAGGGACAGCGCCCAGGCCAATAGTTCAGGCCCATGAATGCAAAAAAAAAAAAAAAATCTGTATACCGACCACCTCCTATATTCCCAATTCTACCCCCAACTGAAAAACAAAAGTTTTATCTTCAGGGAAGGGAAAATTGATTGGAAAACTAATATGTTCTAGTTAAAATTTTAGTATATGGCGTTTTCTAAATTAAGAAGTCACAATGTTCTTAGCCCTTCATGACAGTGGGTAGCTTTAACTAAATTCTGTGCTTCCAAATCAGTTTTTGTTTTTGAGAATTTCGTGATACAGTTTGCCTTTGATTTTGGTCATTCTGTTTGTAAGGTGCACAGGATTACCTTCTTTTTTTTAACCTTCTGTGGTGTCACCAATGATTCCTCCTTGGTGGCTGTGTTCTTTGGAAAAGGCCACATGATCTTTCTGGCTCTACTCACTGTCTAAAAACACTTGCTTTCTTTGCTTGCATCCCACAAACTATTTCCAACATCCTATACTGCAGCACATCTCTGCTTAGTTGATGAGTTTGCTTATCTCCTATAAACTCTATCCTGAATGGTCTGTCTGTCATTTTTGCCTTTAAATCTTTCTTTTCTCAATAATGATGAGGCTATTAAACCTAAATCTCACCCTACAGAATATTTCCTTGGTACTTTACAGAAAACACCAAACAAAACTGCCATTTTAAAAGGTGCTTTTTTTTCTTACAGAATGTAAGATCCTCTAGAGCAGGGGCAATATTTTCTGTATGTTCCATTGGGCCTAGCACACTGTAAATGCTCAATAAATACTGATGATCTGAGGCAAAAAGTCTGCTTTATTTGAAATATCATCTATGCCAATTACTATTCTTGAGTTTCATATAGCTTTAAAATAAAAAGGTTGCAGTTATTTCGAAGACAGTCAGACATATGGACACACATATATGTACATAAACACACATATATATTGCTTTGGTGTAAGCAGTAAGATTATATTTACCTAATTCAAAATATAAAATCAATGCTATATAAAATCAATACAAACTCATGCAGTCAATTGAATGGTGGCCAGGAGTCTGGGTGGCCAGACTCTTTCATAACTCCTGGAAACTTATCAGATATTTTTCACAAGTGTTAGCACAACTGAGTAAGCTCATCTCAGGAGATGCAATGATGGAACAGGACACAACACCCATATCAAGAAGGGATATCATTAAGAATATTTAATATTTGGGATTGAGAAACAAAGAAATGAAGATCTCTACAAAGAAGGGAATTAACAAGAAAGGAAATTAGTTCATTCAAAAACTAAAAACACAATTCAACTTGATGTGAATTGTTTCTCTGACATATCATCAGTCTCAGCAATTATTCCTGGTTCTCCTACTCAGCTGGCTCCTCCCTTATAAACTCTGATGTGTAACCCCAAAAATGGAAAAAAAAATGCTGGTCATTGTGAAGTATTCAAGGAAGCTTTAGGACTTAGTATTTGGCCGGACAACTGTGGTGCAAACCTGTCCTCCTATCTACTCAGAAGGCTGAGCTTTGAGTCTCATGGTTCAAAGTCAGCCGGAGGTAGGGAAGTCATTGAGATTATTTTTTCGAACTCATCATCAAAATACCTAAGGAGGAAAAGCGGCTCAATTGCTAAGAGTGCTCTCTTGAGCAAAAAAGCTCAGGAACAGCACATAAGCCTTTAGTTCAAACCTCAGGACCAGCACCCTAACAAACAAAAGCCCTTAGTAAGTACCAGAAATAACCCAACACATGTAAATAAAAATATCTAAAGCTGCTGATTGCAGGTGGCTCATGCCTGTAAACCTATTATCTGAGGATTGAACTTGGAAAGCAGCCAGGGCAAAAAATTCCTTGAGATTCTTATCTCCAACTAATCACCAAAACGTGGGAAATGGAATTAGAGATGTGGTTCAAGTTGTAGAGCAGTCACCTTTAGTCTGCAATGCAGACTAAAATTTCCACAATGCACTGTGCCACCCTGGAGGAAGTGGGGTTCCATCAGTGCTAGACCATAGCTCCTAGGACTGCATGGATGTACATAGTCCTTTCTTTCCCAACCGTGGGAACATAGTGAGGGGTTTTTTCCATGAAAAGAACTGTGTGCCTTCTGAAACATTGTTAGACCACTCGAAAAATGGAAATGTATTGGGAGCGTGAGATAAGCTGGCTTTTTAATTCTTAGTTCTATTAATATAATTGAGGTTGAGACTCTTTTGTGTTTATTTGTAACAGATAGGTTCTGTTGAATGTAAATTATGTCTGTCCTTTACATTTTGTAATGGCCTTCTGGTCACTATAAAAAGGTATTCGCAGCCACTAAATTGATTCTTGATTCATTTTCCATGCTCTAATATATACACAGCAATAAAGTAGCTGAATTGCTAGTTAGATATACAGTATAATCCTTCCACCAATTTAGATTTTTAAAAAATCTAAACATTTCCCAGAAATGCCCAAAACCCATCTCTGAAATATTCAGGAGTTTTTAGCTGGTACCAAAGTTTTCCCTTTTTAAAAAGTTTTTTTTTTCTTTTCTTTTCGTTGTTGTTCATGTGGCTTGAACTTAGGGTCAGTAACTGCTAACTAATGAAAAGCATCCTGTGAGTGGGAGGAGCAGTCTCAGAGCATGGTACATCACCACCATTGCTGTTCAAAGACATGGTGGTTTGGGGAGTACAGGGGGAATGTGGGTGGGTGTGCAAGATTGAAGTGAAGGGTAGGTCTATGTGCAGCTTGATGTCTTGCCATCTGTTTTGCATGCCCTACTTTGGTTTGAATTCCTACCTCTTCTCTGATGCTAAAAGTTCCTCTCAGTCACTCTAAGCTAACTCAGATTTGTCTGCCCAGATATTACCCATTAGACTTTGGAATAAATCTTTGTTATCTCAGGTCCTGTGTGTAGGAGTAGTCAGGGGCTACTTCTAGAAAGCAGGCTTGTGCCATGACCTCTGGCATTTGCCACACAGTCAGAAATAGTCAGGCGTCATTTGGGACAATAGAGTTCCTTTAATGATAATGCAGCTTCAACAGAGAATTCCTAAATTCCTCATGAAAAGCTCCCTAGGAACTCTTCTCAAAATGAATGTGTAAGCCTAATCTATAAAGTGGTACACCTATAGTCCAACAACTTGTAAGGAAGAACAAGAAAGATCATTCAAGCTCAGGAGATGAAGGCCATTCAGGGTAACATAGGAGGATTGAGTTTCAAAGCAACACAAGTGCAGCATTTCCTTACCAGAGGCTCTGGGTTTCATCCCCAGCACTAGAAAACCAAAACTAACCCAATGCATAACAATTTTCACTAATAACACATCACTTTTAATGCTGAGTGCACAATTTCCAATTTTTCTTTCTAATCACCAAACATGAATCTGCAATTTTAAAAACTGCTGAATGACTGTAGAGGAAGAAGATGCTTAGTTTCCTAGCTCTGTATAGAACCATGGGAGTAGAAAACAATGTTAGGGCATTTCTTACCTCATTCCAATGACATCAAGGATTTGTTGCCAGTGCTGATTGATTTCCCTAAGCTTGTCATCGCCTTGACAGGTCTCATAATGCTGCTGGCCTTAACAACTGCTATCCCATTTGCTTCAACTGGGACTTGATTGCACTGAGGAGGATTCTTTCCTTCATGCAGTCCTGCAAGAGGAATTAAAACAGGAAGCTCCATTGTTACCCCAATTCCTTTTTCCTTTTTTTTTCAATTCTAGCCTCCCAAATGCGTTTTTTTCTATTCCAAAAATATATGCATGCCTCTTAATGTTTTTTTGTAATTGAAAAATTCTCATCATACTATGACTTAAAGCAATTTTACAGAAAAAGGCTAAAAACTCAAGCAAGACCATCTAAGCATATTCACAAATTGTGTTACTTGTTACTTTCTTAAGGCAAGAGCCTCTCTAATCTCTCTATATTCTAACTTACTTGAGATCCTACAGATGGATGGAATTCAGTTGGATTAACTATAGGAACAACAGTATTGTTACTTATATCACATCTGGGGCCTACTGACCACCTAAAATTACCAAATTCATTGTGGTTGACCTCTGCCCTTTGGTAGTAACTAGAATCCTTCACAGGTCTGAGACATCAAGATACTTCAGGAGACATAATTCCCCTGCTCCTACCAGACTTCCCAATCCAGAGAAAGCAACTGCTCTCAATACATGCCCACCTACAAAGGGGTCACACTTCTCACCTCTTTGGACTCTTATTTTCCCTCAGATAGATGAAAAGTAGTTCTAAAAATTCCTGTTTTAAATAAAACACCTATGTAACAGATTCTCAGCAGTGGGAAGAGGGTTCTAACTACATCCAACTGAGAATGCCTGCTGGCTCACTTTCTGAAATGTCACAACCTCTTCTTCAATGCTGAGGTCTGTTGTCTGTAAAACTGGTTTTCATCTGGCACCAGGTATCCACACAACTCCTTGTTTTCATCATTTAATTGAATCCATGTATTGAGTCTGTCTTCAATCTCTACTTTCCTGATAGTCATCTGCCTATAAAAATGCATTTGGCTGGTGAACATACCCAACAAAACAGGTGTACCATTCCCTCCTAAGAAAGGACTGTGAATTTCATTCATTTTAGTCAGCATCATTAAGGATTTAAATGCATGTTTTTCTTCTTATGAACCTCAGGTTCAGCATCAACAGACATTCTCAAGGCTTGGTGATGTAACACCTGTAGCAGCCCAACAAAACTGACTTTACTCATTGCAGATTTATTACTATCAGGTAATATCTAACATCACAAACAAGAAAAGCTGAATATATTAAGCACCACATAAATTTCTTCTGTTTTCATGCCTTTGGATATTCAGTTATGAATGTTGACAACTTGCTAATTTAATTCTGACTCAAAACTTTCCCCTTTTCAAAACTAATCAAAAAACTTACATGGTTAAGAACAATGTTTCTCTCATTTGATTTAATATATAATCCCCATCATGCTGTATATCAACCATTTGTAATACAATGCACCAGGAATAATAAAGCCATATACATGATAGAGTATTGAAAAAAATAATAAAAAACTAAACCAATGTCCACCAATCATTTGATCCCACACTTCAAATGGTACAGCATAGCTTTTGCATGGAAATCATAGAAATGTCAACCCAATCTAGTCTGCTCTACACAGGTGATGCAAAATATCCAATATGTCTTTGCTTACAAACAACTCTAGCAAGCAGGCTTCAGCATGGAATCATTCTCCTTATAAGTTTAAATGGGTTACTCTAATAAATTAGAAAGTAAATAATGCAAACCACCCTAGATAAAGGTACAAAGGGATTCTGAGGTCCTAAAAACCTTGAAATACATTTAGTTAAGAAGGGGCCACAGGAGGAAGATGGCGGCAAGCTCTCAAGTAGTCTCACTATGTGTCTCTGACCAAAAGAAGATCTGGAGGCACAGCCACACTTCACCTGAAGAGATCCACTCCAATCAAACCCTAAATATGTTGAATTTTCCTACTACAAGAGAAATATCCTAGCAGGCAAATAAGGAAAGCAAAATGAGAAACAGTGAAACAGACCCCTGAGGAGCAGCTATACCATGGAGCACTGTGTGCTATGCCAGGATTTCCCAGCTGCATGCAGCCAGCCACACGGCTGACTGCTGCCTCCCACAGCCTCTGCTGCCGACCAGCATGGCCACCACTCCCCACAATAGCCCACCAAACCAAGATCCACTCAATCCTCCCAGCTGCAGGACTCCCCATGCCACAGAGGAGACCCTTCAACTTCTGCAGATGCCACCCGCCAACCTGGACCTGCAAACACCCAGATCCTATGATGGAGAACCTGCCAACTCCATCCTGACAGCCACAGCACAGGCTCTGTGGTCCAGTGCACTACTAGCTACAGACCTTGTGATTTACGCAATTTGGTCCACTCCCTAGGAGTGGCAATTCTCTGTGGAATCCCAAAGGCCTCTGACCCAAGCCCCATTCCAAAACAGAGGGATCAATCAGAGACCAACACCAACATAAGCTCTCTTCCTAAGGCTCCCATGCTTACCTGGGAAAGCCTGGGAACACAGCTCCACACCTGTGATAGCAGTCTACAAACCTGACACCCCCAAACTCCATGCCTGAGAGTAGGACTCTAGACAGTAGGCACCCTCTCTCATCAAAAGGCCATCTGTTCACACCAAGCCACAAGGAAAGTGGACTATTATAAGGCATACAAGGTTCTATCAGGAATCAGCTTTGAGGACTACATGGTGACTCAAGCTCCCACGAACAACCCAAAAAACCCACTCTTTAGGGGTTTTTTTGTTTTTGTTTTGTGTGTTGTTTTTATGTTTTATCATTTGCTGTTTGTTTTTATTTCTGTGTATTACTTTTGTGTATTGTGTTTTAGGATTTGCAAGTTCACTTAAATCTGGGATTTTTCATTAGTATTTTGTGTTTTCTTCTACTTTCCAATTTCCTAATTTGTATTTTTTTCTCTCACTCTCCCCTTTTTGTTTCCCTCCACATTATACTACTACTCCATCAGAACTACCCTGTCTAGTTCTGTACACAAAGTAAGGCCTCCTTCTATGTGTGTAAACAATAATTACAGGCGTTATCTTAGAATAAGTGACTTTCCAATAATATCTGAATAGAATTTTTTCTAATCTCAACAAGTCTCCCAAATAAACTTATATATATATATATAATTCTTTTCTTATCTTCATCAGATCTAAACTATTCCCCACATAACTTTTCTTTGAATTATTTTCTCCCTCTTATATGCGGAAATAAGGTCTCTATTCTACTACTACAAATACCTCTCCGCTCAGCTGTTTTTACCCCACTACTATCATTATACTGAATTTCTCTTCTGAATTTAAATTTATATGTCTCCAATCCTAGCCCTTCTCTTGTCCATGTGTTCCAGTCCATTGATCCCTGTTTATATCTGATTCAATATACAGTTGGTTATATTTTGACCATAAAATTGGTTCCATTTGACTATTTTTAGTACAAGGGACCCATCTTGTTAACTCTAAGGGGCAGACTACTTATCAGTCAAACACAGACTGTCTCAAAATTACAACTATCCATAATCTTGACCCCTAAGCCACAACATCCCTCTCCAAGCAAAGAAAAAGAGAGCTAAATAGGAAAAATACCTACACATAACTCTGAAACCCTAAGGTCTATACTTCTACACAACACCCAGTTGGCTCCAGTCCTAAAAGAATTTCCTATTTTCTACCAGTGTGGTTCTTGTCTCCAAATGCATAGAACTACAGAAACACAAGAAACATGGCCAATACACCATCTCCATATAAACAGAGCAGTCCCAGAATACCTAGAAATTAATGCTCAACATAGTTTAAAAGCATGACTGGTAAATATGAATGAAAAATTGAACACCCTACCTAGGGCTAGAGAACATGATGAGGCCAACCAGAAGCTAATAGATGAGTTCATGGAATCTACAAATAAAAGAATAAAGGAACTCCAGCAGAGGGAGAAAGAATCTAATGAAAAGATAGAACCCAGACAAAGGAGTGGAAAAGAAGTCTGAAAGCCAACTCCAAGAGGTAAGGCAATCTATTATTAAATTAAATTAATTAAAATAAAATAAATTAAATTAATTAAAATAAAACCTTAATAAGAGGTGGCTACTATTAAGAAAGACCAGCAAGAAGGAAGAGAGATAAACAGTAAGTTAAAAAAAAAAAAACCTTGAAAGCAGAATGGAGGAGGCAGAAGAAAAACTCTTCGAGGCAGAAGACAGTTTAGACTCCATAGAGAAAGAGGACACAGATATTTATAACAAAAACAAGAATCATGACAGATCACTGCAGGAAATACAGTATACATTCAGAAAGCCTAATTAGAGATTATTAGGTATACAAGTGGACTTTTCTGAATGCCAATAACAAGAAGAGTGTGGCTGAAATTAAGGAAGCAGTTCCTTTTGGATATGCCCCCCAAAAATAAAATACTTAGGAGTTTACTTCAAAAGAGGTGAAGGACCTCTATGACAAAAACTTTAAAAACCTGAAAAAGGAAATTAGAGGAGAACTACGGAAGTGAAAAAACCTCCCATGCTCCTGAATGGGCGATTAACATAATAAAAATGGCCATACTGAGCCAGGCCCAAAGAAGCATAGGTCCCATGGTTTCCCTTATTTGCAATATCTAGTATAGGTATGAGTCAAGCAGAAAAGGTCAGATAATGTGATGTTAGGAAAATGAACCCTTAAATATGTATTTTAATGTTTTCGTTTCTTTCATGCATATGTTTCTAACGCATTTATAAGATTATTTCTTTGTTGCTTTGTATGTCCCTCCCCCACAGTGTAACCCCCGCTTTCACTATATTTGATGTCAGTATAACATGTGGAGGAGATGGGGGCAAACAAGTCGTTTAAGGATTCAGGTGGACCTGTTGCAACAATGAGAAGTACAAAATGTCATGTCAAAACCAGCTTTACAAAGTCGGTGGGGGGGGGAGGGGGGTATAATTGGGTGGGGGGAGGGGGGAGGCTGGGAAGGGAGGTGAAGGGTAAACAAAGGAGGAGGCTGCAATGCTTGGTAAGAAATGTATGCATTATCCTGCCCATGTAATTGTAGCCCCTCTGTACAGTATGTTCTCAAATAAAATAAAATAATATTAAAAAAAATGGCCATACTGCCAAAAGCTAGCTCTAAATTCAACGTAATATCTATCAAAATACCAACCTCATTCTTCAATGAAATAGAAGAAGCATTCCAAAAATTCATATGGAACAATATAATGACCCCAAATAGCAAAAACTATCCATCCTAGAAAGAACAGCACTGGAGTTATAGCAATTCCAAATTTCAGACTCTACTAAAAACCCATAGTAATCAAATCAGCTTAGTGCTGGCACAAGAACAGACCTGAGGACCGATGGAATTGGACAGAAGACCCAGAAATGGACCCACATACCTATAACCACCTTATCTTTGAGAAGAGAGCTAAAGAAATAGAATTTAAGAAAGACAGTCTTTTCAGTAAATGGAGCTTACAAAATGGGTTAAACACCTGTAGAAAACTAAAACTAGATTGGTATATATCACCCTGCACCAGAATCACCTCTAAATCAATCAAAGATCTTGAAAAAATCTGAAAACATTACAGGAAGGAGTAGGAGAAACTCCAGAGCACCTTAGTGCTGACTGAAATTTTATTAGTCCTGATCCAGAAACACAACAAACCAAAGAAATGTTGGTTTTGCATGAGACTGAAGAGCTTCTGCATGGCAAAAGACATAGCTAGCAAGATCAGCCCACGGACTGGGAGAAGATCTTCACTAGCCATACAACAGACAAGGGTCTCTTATCTAAAATATACCTAGAACTCAAAACATTAAATCTCCCAACAATAAATCTTCAAAGAAACAACTGCCCTATTAAAATGTTGGCTAAAGACATAAAGAGAAACTTTTCTGAAGAGGAGGTAAGAATGGCCAATAGACAGATGAAGAAATGCTCAACTTCTCTAGCCATAAAAGAAATGCAAATCAAAACAACATTGAGATTCCACTTCACCCCAGTTAGAATGGCTATAATCAAGAAATCTAGTAACAACAGATGTTGGTGGTAGTGTAAACTTATTCAACCACTTTGGAAAGCAGTATGGAGTTTCTTCAAAAGATTCCACATAGATGTCCCCTACTACTCAGCAATCTCACTTCTGGGGCATGTACTCAAATAATCACAAACATGGTCATATCTAAGCTACCAGCATAACCATGTGTATGGCAGCATTATTCACCATAGCTAAGATATGGAACTAACCCTGATGTTCTTCAGCAGATGAATGGATAAAGAAAATGTTGTAGGAGGTATATATATGAATTCTGTTCCTACATCAGAAATAATGTCATTGCCCCATTTATTAGGAAATGAAAAGACTTGGAAAAAATTATACTAAGTGACATAAGCCAGGCCGCAAAAACATAAGTCCCGTGTTTCCTTATTTGCAATAACTAGTATATGTCTAGGACAAGCAGAAATTGTCAAAAGCTATGTTCATATGACCATATAAGGTGATGTTAAGCAAAATAAACACTAACCAAGGACACAAGTGGGTTTTTTCCTTGCTTGCTATTGTTAACATACTTAAAATGCACTATGTGTTCCTTTTGTATGTTCTTCCCCATGGTAAAACTCCTGTTTTCACTGGATCTGATTCCAGTATCCTGCATCTTGTATATATATTTTTATAATTTGTGGTGGGAAAGGAATACAATAAATTACTTAAATAAGGACACAGGTTGTACACGACACTGTGTTGAAAATGAACTATACAATTTCAGGGCAGGGAGGGAGGAGTGGGGGAGGTGGTGAGGGAAGGGATAGTAAAGGAAAATCAATGGAGGAGGTACCAATGCCCAATAGGAAATGTACACTACTCATGTTACTGTCTCCCTTCCATACAGTGTTTTTATGATATAAAATATATAGGGAAAAAACAGAATGGAAGAATTCTCTTCATTAAATAGTGCTGACAAAGTTGATTAAACACCTTTGAAAACTAAAGCTAGATCCTTATATATCACCCTGCACCCAAATCAACTCCAAATGGCTGAAAGACCTGGAAGTAAAAGCTCACATCATGAAAACATTACAGGATGGAATAGGAAAAAATTTAGGGTTCCTTGCCAAAGGTCGCAATTTTCTTATACAGACACAGAAACATAAGAAAAACAAGAGAAAAATTGTACAATTGGTATTGCATGAAACCACTGAGCTTCTTCATGGTAAAGGACATAGCCATCAAGATCAATAGTAAGCCCACAAATTGGGTGAAGATCTTCAGTAGCCATCCAACAGACAAGGGCCTCATATCTACTCCAATGCAGACTACAGTTCTCACAATGTGCTGTGCCATCCTTCAGGAAGTGAGCTTGTTGCAAGGGTTGGACCAGTGCCAAACCCTAGGTCCCAGGAATGTGTGGATGCATGGGGACCTTTCTCTCCCAGCTGCAGAAGCCCAGGTGTGTTCATATGATAAACCCCACAAAAATTCAAGGTATCTGAGTTAGTATTCACTGGCAGAAAATTCCTTCTATTGTCTGGCCTCCTGAGAAGTCAGCCTCCTGAATAGTTAGGATTACAGGAATGAGCCACTAGCACTGGGCTAGCTAAACATTTTTATATAGTCTATAGTTCTCTGACAATGGTTTCACCTTTTTAAATAAAAATTTATCACTGAGGTGATGTATAGATGGATCACAGTTACACAAGGCAGGTATTGAGTACATTTCTTTTGAACAGTGATGTTTTTTTGTTTTTCATTCATGTTAGTTTTGCAGATTGGTTTCACTTTGGTATTTCACAATGCATAAATTTACTTTAATCAGATGAACCAATTCAGATGTCTTCTCTTCCCCTGTCCATACCCTCCCCTACTTCTATTACTCAACACCTGTCCTTGAGTTTCTGTATGCAGTCTTTATATATACACAGTGGACATCAGTATTATTCAATATTTGTCTTTCTCATTCCCTGTACTACTTCCTCCTTAGCATCCCCATCCAGACTCACTATTAAAAAGTTGGTTTAAGCATATTATTATGCATATTGCATATACAGGTTTGCATATGGATATTTTTAAGATTTAAAATCCATATAAGATCATATAAACTTAATTTATTTCAATTAAAATTTGATAGCTGGTTCCAGCATTTTGACAATAAATGAAAATGTCTTTCTTATTTATAGCTGAATAAGTGTACACTTTGTATGAATGCCACATTTTCTATTTTTTCTTTAATTTTCCTTAAATAGTTGAACAAAAGTGTTGCTATTTAACAAATCAGTTAATGAATACAATATGGTCAATATTCTTACAATCCTTCCTTTATGGCCCTTCTTTAACTCTTTTTCACTTTGTAAGTTATACATTGGATTCCTGATTATTCACACCCCTTTTCTCTTCTTCATTTCTCCACTAATTTCCCATAACCCCACTTCACCCCTCTCAAGGACCCATTTCTTGGTGTTTTGAAAATCTAATTTCCAATCTCTTGTAAAAGTAGTCTTTGTTTTTTTCATTTGTGCTCCTGCCTACCAGGATGAGAAGTACCATTAAACCATAATACTAACATGGAAGATGCATTGTGATTCTTTGCATTCAAGTAACCAAAACAAGCAGAGATAGCCTACCAGGATGAGAAGTACCATTAAACCATAATACTAACATGGAAGTTGCATTGTGATTCTTTGCATTCAAGTAACCAAAACAAGCAGAGATAGCCTAATCAGGAAATGTGCAACTCCTCAAGTTGTGTCAGAGGTAAGATCTCCAGCACATATTCTTTACATTCAGTATAAAAATCTGCTTATTCATGGAACAAACATACATGGATTGCCTGGAATGTTGTGAAATATTCTAGAGTTCTCAATCATTTCCACTTTCTTTAAAATCTTCACATTGTCCCTGATCACTGTGTAGATCAGAGTTTCCTGAGACAAGGTGACTGTTTTTGTAACTCACTAACACTATGCTCAGACATATTCCAAAAGCCTTTGGGCCCTGATTTCTCTTCAATTTGATGGGAGAGACAACTGCATGCCTCTGTAACCTTAATATTGATAGTTATGAAAGCATATTATTGTGAGCAGAGAGAATAAGATACAAGATACCTAAACGTGTCAGGTCTAAGCCCCATTTTCATTATCTACTCATCTAGTGCTTCTAGACTGCTTCCAGTTTGGCTATTGGAAGTAGTGCAGCAATACAGATGCGTGTATAAAAGCCTCTATTCTATCCTTACATAAATTTCTTCAAATACATGGTTAGTATGGCTGGATCCTCTGGTACTTCTATTTTTTTGCTTTTTTTTTTTTTTTTTTTTTTTTTTTGCTTTTTTGAGGGACTTCAATACCATTTTTTCCCTACTGGTTACACTAATTTATACTCACAGAAATAGGAACCTTATGTTTCCTTTTCCTGCCATCCTCACTAGTAGTTGTTCTTGTTTACTTGCTGATTGTCGCTCTGATTGGAATGAGATGAAATGCCAACGTCATTTTGATTTCCATTTTCTTATGGCCAGGAATGCTGAGCATTGCTTCACCTACAGATGCTCTCATTTGTACTTCTTTTGGAACTCAGTTCACTCTTGTCTCTTCCATTCATTTGCTGGTTCATTAATTGGATGATTGGTTCTTTGGGAGTTTAGCTTTTGAGCTGTCTTTGTATCTTGGTTATTAGTCTGCAGGATGTTGTCCCATCCTGCAGTCTGTTAGGCCATGTTCTAATACTACATTTAGTGAAATCTGTAATAACATTCAAATAATTAAAGGCCTCATACTGTTACTTGATATATAAATGCTGGAGCATTTCCATGAGAAAAAAAATCTCTGCAAACTTTCTCCTGCAAATATCCAGTTTTTTTTATTTACTTGTCTTTAACAGTAGGTACTTTCCTCTTTTTTTAACCACTTTTGTGCTTGTTGAATTTCCTTGCTCATAACTACCTCTCTAATCTTTTATTTAAATTAAATGAAATTTTTTTTGTGAACACACTGTACGGAGGGGTTACAATTACATGGGCAGGATAATGCATACATTTCTTATCAAGCATTGCAGCCTCCTCCTTTGTTTACCGTTTACATCCCTTCCCAGCCTCCCCCCCACCCCCCACAGAATCCTCCCCCCTCCCCCCTTCTACACCCCCATCCCCCGCACCAACGTTGTAAAGCTCATTTGACATGACAACTTGTACTTCTTATTGTTGCAACAGGTCCACCTGTATCCTTAAACGTCTTGTTTTTCCCCATCTCCTCTACAAGTTATACTGACATCAAATATAGTGAAAGCAGGTGTTATACTGTGAGGGAGGGACATACAAAGCAACCAAGAGATAATCTTATAAATGCGTTAGAAACAAATACATGAAATAAAAACATTAAAATACATATCTAAGGGTTCATTTTCCTAACATCACACTATCTGACCTTTTCCGCTTGACTCATACATATACTAGATATTGCAAATAAGGGAAACTATGGGACCTATGTCTCTTTGGGCCTGGCTTACTTCACTTAACATAATTTTTTCCAAGTTTTTCCATTTCCTAACAAATGGGGCAATGTCATTCTTTCTGATGGAGGCATAGAATTCCATTGTGTATATATACCACATTTTCTTGATCCATTCATCTACTGAGGGGCATCTGGGCTGGTCCCATATCTTAGCTATGGTAAATAATGCTGCAATAAACATAGTTGTGCTGGTAGCTTTAGTGTAGTCTTGTTTGTAAACATTGGGTAAATGCCCAAAAGTGGGATTGCTGAGTCATAGGGAGGTCTATGTGAAGTCTTTTGAGGAACCTCCATACTCCAAAGTGGTTGAACAAGTTTACATTCCCACCAACAATGAACTAAGGTTCCCTTCTGTCCACATACCCTCCAGCATCTGTTGTTGTTAGAGTTCTTGATTTTTGCCATTCTAACTGGAGTGAGGTGATATCTAATGTTGTTTTGATTTGCATTTCTTTTATGGCTAGGGATGTTGAACATTTCTTCATGTGTCTATTGGCCATCCTTCTTTCTTCTTCAGAGAAATTTTGCTTTAAGTCTTTAGCCCACTTATTTATTGGGCAGTTGTTTCTTTGAGGATTTGTTGTTGGGGGATTTAATTTTTTGAGTTCCAAGTATAGTTTAGATATGAGACCCTTGTCTGTTGTATGGCTAGTGACGATCTTCTCCCAATCCATGGGCTTTCTATTGATCTTGCTAGCTATGTCCTTTGCCATGCAGAAGCTCTGCAACTTCATGCAATCCCATTTGTCCAACCTTTCTTTGATTTGTTGTGTTTCCGGGTCTCTATTCAGAAAATTTCGGCCTGAGCCAAGGAGACCTAGGGTTTCTCCTATTCCATCCTGTAATGTTTTCAGAGTGTCTGCTTTGAGTTCAAGGTCTTTGATCCATTTGGAGTTGATTCTGGTGCAGGGTGATATATAAGGATCTAGCTTTAGTTTTCTACATGTAGTTAACCAATTTTGCCAGCACCAATTACTGAAGAGGCTGTCTTTCTTCCATTCTCTTGTTTTAGCTTCCTTATCGAAGATTAGATGGCTATAGGTCTGTAGGTTCATTTCTGGGTTTTCAATTCTATTCCATTGGTCCTGAGGTCTGTTCTTAAGGCAATACCAAGCTGTTTTGATTACTATGGCTTTATAGTAGAGTTTGAAATTTGGTATTGATATTCCTCCAGCAGTGTACTTTCCATTGAGGAGCGTTTTTGCTATTCGGGGTCTTTTATTGTTCCATATGAATTTTTGGATTGCCTCTTCTATTTCCTTGAAGAATGAGGTTGGCATTTTGATAGGTATCGCGTTGAATATGTAGATAGCCTTGGGAAGTATTGCCATTTTCATGATGTTAATCTTTCCAATCTAGGAGCATGGGAGGTTTTGCCATTTTCTAAGTTCTGTTTTGATTTCCTTTTTCAAGATTTTAAAGTTTTCATCATAGAGGTCCTTCACTTCTTTGGTTAAGTTAATTCCTAGGTATTTTATTTTTTGTGGGGCTATTACAAATGGAGTTGCTTTCCTAATTTCAGCCACACTTTTCTCATTGTTGGCATACAGAAAAGCCATTGATTTTGGGGGGTTAATTTTATAACCTGCTATTTTGCCAAAGTTTTGAATCAGCTTGAGTAATTTGGGAGTGGAGTCTATGGGATTCTTTAAATACAAGATCATGTCATCTGCAAAGAGGGAGAGTTTTATTTCTTCTTTCCCTATTTGGATCCCCTTTATGTCTGCATCTTGTCTTATTGCTGTAACTAGGCATTCTAATACTAGATTGAAGAGAAGTGGAGAGAGTGGACATCCTTGTCATGTTCCTGAGTTAAGAGGAAATGGCTTTAGTTTTTCACCACTAAGTATAATGCTGGCTGTACGTTTGTCATATACAGCCTTTATTGTATTGAGGAATGTTCCATGGATTCCTAATTTTTCCAAAACCTTCATCATAAAGGGGTGTTGGATCTTGTCAAATGCTTTTTCTGCATCTATTCAGATAACCATGTGGTTTTTATTCTTGCTCCTGTTGATGTGATGAATAATATTAATTGATTTGCGTATATTGAACCAGCTTTGCATCCCTGAAATGAATCCTGTTTGATCGTGGTGTATGATTTTTTTGGATTAATTGTTGAAGTCAATTGGCCAAAATTTTGTTGAGAAGTTTTGCATCAATGTTCATCAAAGAAATGGGTCTATAGATCTCTTTCTTTGATGAGTCCCTGCCTGGTTTTGGGATGAGGGTTATGATGGCTTCATAGAATGTGTTCAGTAGTGAACTCTCTCTTTCAATTTCATTGAAGAGTTGGAGGAGTATTGGTGTGATCTCTGCTTTGAAGGCCTTGTAAAATTCCGCTGTAAAACCATCTGGTCCTGGACTTTTCTTAGCTGGGATGTCTCTTATTGCTGTTTCTATTTCAGTGCTTGATATGGGCCTGTTAAGATAGTTTAACTCATCTTGGTTTAGTTTTGGCATGTCAATATTTGCTAGGAAAAGGTCCATTTCTGACAAGTTCTCAAAATTATTAGCATAAAGTTTTGACAAGTATTCCCTTATAATGTTCTGAATCTTGGTTGTTTCTGTGGTGATGTTTCCATTCTCATCTCTGAGTTTATTTACTTGGGTGTGTTCTCTTCTTTTTCTGATAAGATTTGCTAAGGGTCTGTCAATTTTGTTAAGTTTTTCGAAGAACCAACTCTTTGTTTTGTTGATTCTTTCTATAGTTTTTTTTTATTCTAATTCATTTAATTCTGATTTAATTTTAATTATTTCTTTCCGACTACTGGATTGGGGTTTATCTTGCTGCTCTTTTTCAAGGAGGTTTAGTTGTGTCATTAAATTGTTGGTTTCAGATCTCTCCAATTTGTTGATGTAGGAGCTCAGAGCTATAAACTTGCCTCTGAGTACTGCCTTTGCTGTGTCCCAGAGCTGGTAATTTGTGTGTTCATTTTTGTTGAATAGCATGAACATTTGAATTTCCTTTCTAATCTCTTCCATGACTCACTCATGATTCAGCAGTGTGTTGTTCCGACACCATGTGATACCAGACTTTCTTTGGTGGCTTTTGGTGTTGAGTTCTAATTTTATTCCCTTGTGGTCAGAGAGAATGCAAGGTATAACTTCAATGTTTCTGAATTTAGACAAGTTTGCCTTGTGGCCTAAAATGTGGTCTATTTTAGAAAATGTTCCATGTGCTGGTGAGAAAAACATGTATTCTGATGCTGCTGGGTGAAATGTTCAGTAGATGTCTGTTAAATCTAGTTGATCTATGCAGCTGTTTAGATCTGTGGTTTCTCTGTTGAGTTTTTGCTGAGTTGATCTATCTAGTGGGGAGAGTGGTGTGTTAAAATCCCCAACAATTAATATCTTTGGATCTATATGGGATTTGAGGGAAAGTAGTGTTTCTTTGATAAATTTGGGTGCTCCATTGTTTGGCGAATATTTAGAATTGTAATATCCTCCTGAAGGAGAGATCCCTTAATTAATATGTAGCAACCTTCTTTATCTCTTCTCATGAATTTTAATTTGAAGTCTATTTTATCTGATATTAGGATTGCAACTCTCGCCTGTTTATGGGGGCCATTTGCTTGGTAGATTTTGTTCCAGCCTTTAACATTGAAAATGTGTTTGTTTTTACGGGCTAGATGTGACTCCTGAAGGCAGCAGATAGAAGGGTCTTGTTTTTTAATCTATCTAGACAGTCTATGTCGCTTAATTGGAGAGTTAAGTCCATTAATGTTAAGAGATAGGCCTGGGAGGCATTTGTGAGTTCCTGCCATGTTATCCACCTTCTTGGGGGCTGCAAAAACTGGGTTCTTCCTATGGTTCTTGGATTCTCAGTTTGGGTGCAGTTTCTTTGCCTTTGTTGCGGTCTTGTTGGTTTTCTATGTGTAGGACATCTTTAAGAATCTTTTGTAGGGCTGGTTTGGTGGAGATTTATTATTTCCATTTTTCTTTGCTATGGAAAGTTTTTATTTGGCCTTCAGTTATGAAGGAGAGTTTAGCTGGGTACAGTATTCTTGGTTGATAGTTGTTTGTTTTTAGGGCATGGCATACATCATTCCAGGCTCTTCTTGTTTTGATTGTCTCTGCTGAGAAGTCTGAGGTGATTATAATTGGTTTTCCTTTATAGGTGTTTAACCTTTTCTCCTTGACAGCTTTAAGGATCTTTTCCTTGGTCTGAGTTGATCCTGTGTGGATTATAATGTGAAGGTGGGATGTCTGGTCTATTTGGGGTTCTAAAAGCTTCTTGTATCTGAATAGGCCTATCTTTTTGTATGTTTGTGAAATTCTCTGCTAGGATCCTGTTAAACAAATTTCCTAGACCATTAACTTCTGTTTCTAGGTGCTCCTCTACACCCATTATCCTTAGATTAAGCCTTCTGATGGTGTCTTCCAAGTGTTGGATAGATGTATCATATTTCTTGGACTTGTCTTGGATGGTTGTATGTTCTTTCTCTATAATATCTAGGCTGTCTTCAATCCCTGAGATTCGATCTTCTGCATGGTCTAACCTGCTGTCAAGACTTTCTACTTTGTTTTTTATCTCTTTTCCTTCTAATTAGTCAGCTTTGATGGCTTCAAATTCTTTGTTGAAGCTTTGTTTTAGATCTTGTATGAACTTCTTTACTTCCTAAATTCTGTGTTCAGTGTTTATTCTCAAATCACTTAGTTGATTGGTTATGGTTTCCTTGGACTCCCATTCCTTCTGTTGGGTTCCATTCAGCATTCCCTTTGTGGTCTCTCTGACTTCCTTCAGCTCTTTGTTAATGGATTCCATGAATGCCTTTAGTGATCTTTGTGTATTCTCTTCCTGCTCTCTCAATTCCTGTATTACTCTCTGATTAGCTTCCTCCTGTTCGTGGGATTCCTATAGTTCTCTTTGAGTGTTCTCAGCCTGCTCACACCATTCCTGCCTTTCTCTTTGAGTATTCTCAAGCTGCTCACGCAAATCCTGTATCAGTTTTTGAGTAGCTTCCTCACGCTTATGATATTCCTGTATAAATTTTGGATTGCCTCCTCTCTCTCCCTATCACGCTCATACAGAGTCCTTTGTATGTTTTTAATCTTTTCATTTATCATGTTTGCCAGCAGTGTTTGTAGAGCTATTTGGGAACTCTCCTCTGGATTATTCATTATCTGTTCTGTCCCCTGATTATCAAGATTAGGAATTGAGATACCCGGATTTGCCATTTTTCTTGTGTTTTTCCGTCTTACTCTGCCCACTTGAGATGAAAATAGCACCAGTTTTGTGCTAGAACACTATCTTAAGGCAAACATCAACCAAAGTCTGAATTTGCACAGTCAATAGTCTACAGATACAATCTAGTTCAACAGATACATCTATTCAACATCAAAAAACTATATGTTAATGTTCTACGAACCACAAAGAAGAATTTGGAAAACCAGAAATTATTAGGGTTAGGGAGAGATGTGGGTAAAAAATAGGACTAGATTGATGTGGGGAGGCACAGGGAGAGTTAACTAAGTCCTAATCTCAAAGGAGTAAATAGGTTGGGTAGGATGAAAGTAGAGAGAGAGAAAAAAAGAAGAAAGGGAAAGGGAAAGGGAAAAGAGACCAGAAAAAATAGAAAAGTAAAAATTAATTATATCATGCTGATTCGACAACAATTTAGAGAAGAACGTGAATATATTGAGAGAAGGGAAGGGATATAAAGGAGATGTGAAAAACTTAAAAATAAAAATGCTTAAAATATTATATTGGTATAAAGAGGTAGTACTGCTATTAAGGAATTTAAGTCTCAGAGGTTTTGAATTATGTAATAAATTTGTGGATTAAGTGTGTACACAATGGGGGATAGGGTCTAATAGTCAACTACGGGTTTATCTGAGGATGTGCAGGACAAGAGTTAAGTCACATAAAGAAGAATGAAAGAGAGGAAAAGGTGAAAAGGATAAGAAAGGAAGAAAAAAGATCAGAAGTTCAGTAGAGCTAAACAAAAAACAAAAAGATAATTGAAAAAGAAAAAAGAGAAAGAAAACAAAAAAAGAAAGAAAAACGCACACTCACGTATCCCTAAAATAAAAATTATAAGAGGAAAAAAAGTTACTGGAAAACATTTTTTTTCAAAAAAGGCAAAAATTGAAGATTAAAAAAAGTTTTAGAAAAAAAAAATTTTATATAAGGTACCAAAAAGAAGAAGAAGAAAATAAGAGAAGAAGAGGAGGAGGAGGAGGAGGAGGAGGAGGAGGAGGAGGAAGAGGAAGAAGAGGAAGAAGAGGAAGAAGAGGAAGAAGAAGAAGAAGAAGAAGAAGAAGAAGAAGAAGAAGAAGAAGAAGAAGAAGAAGAAGAAGAAGAAGAAGAAGAGGAAGAAGAGGAAGAAGAGGAAGAAGAGGAAGAAGAAGAAGATCTTTGATTTTTTTGGGAGGGGTGGGAAAAATCCTGTATCTCCCTTGTGTCCGTAACCAGCCTCTTGTTGGAGTCTCTGGTCTGCTTTGTGGTCCTGTGGCTTGGTTGGTTTCTTAAGTCAGTTTGTTTGGGCAGGCAGAAAAATGCTCTGCTTTACCCAGGATTTTGCGATCCTCCTTCCAGGCTAGTTCAATGGGAGGCAGATCTGCTTTGAGAATCACAAAAGTGGGGGATGCAGTGATGAGGCTAGGTTCTGGGTAGAGTTGAGGCCTTTCAACAAACAGTAGCTTTTCCTGGGGGCTAGTTTGTGAAAAACTCACAAAACCCAGCCTGAAGCCATTCTCAGGGTTTTTGTTTACTGAATTACAATTGATTGTCGAGGCTGCTAGAGGGAGGGGCAGCCTCTGGCTCTGATTACCCAGTGAAGAAAGCCACTCCTAGGGCTGGCGCCCAAACTGGGTGACTTTTCCCTGGGTGGAGCTGAGTCTGGCAGGTCACGCCGCCATTAAGTTCTTGTGACCTGCTAAATGACTCGTTTTATTCCAAGGCTTGAGTTGGAGCTAGCAGCTCCACCGAACTTTGTTGGTATTCAAGATGGAGATCTCCAGTACTAGGGGGGGGAAGGGTGGCCTTCCCTCCTCTGCTCCCTGAGAAGGAGTGAGGACGTTGGGCTTCTACTCACGCCGAGTCTTGGTTCCTGGGTTGTCTCTGGTCTGCGAACTGCAGGATGAAGATGTCCGCTCCTTGTGGGTTCTTGCTGGTGTTGAGTATAATCTGCTCGCCCGCTGCGTCTGGCTCCTTCGTCCCGGACTCTCTGTGGCTCAGGTATGGCGCCTGCGATCGCCACTGCCACCGCCGCCGTGGCGGCTGCTGGCAAGACCTCAGATGTGGCTCCTTGCCTGGATTTTCGACTCTGGCCTGACTCTCTGTCCAGTGATGGCACACTTGGTGTGATTCTCTGGCTTAGGACTGTTCACTGGAACTCTAAAACTGCTTTCTATGTGAGAGCTTGTTTAGACTCCAGCTTCTCCTCTGCCATCTTCCCAGAACCCCTTTTATTTCATTTTTAAAAGGTTTCAGTGACATTATTTTCCAAATATGTTTATGGAACAGCCACCATTTTCAATGGCTGGAAGTTGACAGTTCCCAGGGTGTTATTGTTAATAAGTCATTACTAACCATTATGATGCAGCATGGAACTCTTTATGGCTCTTGAAGGAAGGTGGCATCTTTCCTAAGTAGGTTTTGATAATCGATAAGTAATTGTACAGGACTGGGAATGTGCGTTAGTGGTAGAGCTCTCTCCTAGCATGCACAAAGCTCTGGGTTTGATTCCTCAGTTCCACATAGATAGAGGAAGCCAGAAGTTGAGCTGTGCCTCAAGTGGTAGAGTGCCTCAAGCAAAAGAAGCTCAGGGACAGTGCCTAGTCTGAGTTCAAGACCCAGAACTGGCAAAAAAAAAAAAAGCGAGGCAGGGGGGCAAATGATCTAAAACGAAATTTCTAAAAAGAAGAAATGCAAAGAGCCAAAAATATATGAAAAAATGTACAGTGTCTTTAGCCATGCTGGAAAACTAAAATAAAATAAATAAAACAATAGAAAGATAACACATGATGGCAACATGTAGAGAGAAAAGAACTGTCAGACAGATTGTAAATTGATACAAGCATTATGGCAAACAGGTTGACGGTCTCTAAATAAATATATGATCTCAAGTACAATTATACTATGTCTATTTCAAGATTGTTTATAATAGCTCTGGTAAGGGATCAGTCTAAATGTCTATCAATGGAGAAATTGGTAATGGTCTCTCTCTCTCTTTCTCTCTCTCTCTCACACACACACACAGACACACAAATACATGCATGAAAACACATATCCATGCATACACACACACACACACACACACACACACACAAATGAGAATTTTCCAGGCATAACAGTGATTGGAAAGCTATCATTTGTAGCACAATGGAAGCAATGATTAAGTAAAGTCATGGAGACAAATGGCCCAGGATCGCTCAGATATGTAGAGAACAATGTTGATCATGGACTAGTGCTGAGCAGAGATTGGGAAGAAGGGATGAAAAGGGGAGGGGAGGTTTGATAGATCAGTGTGTGTCACATCCTGTGTACGATTACTACTTGCTTATAAACAGGATAGTCATCTTCCATGTCCAGAAGAGAACCGTTTCTTTCTGCCTAGATGACACCACTGCAGCCTAGGCCCCTGCCCTGTCCCTAGCTAGTCTTCCCATTCCCCCTCCCCTGTCCCTCCCAAAATCATCCTTGTAAACACAACCCACAGCATACTATTCTGTGTGTGTGTGTGGGTGCAAGCACAGGCCAATATGTGGGCTTGAACTCCCTGTTCAAGGTGAGTGTTCAACTCTTTAAGTTACAGCTCTACTTCCAAGTTTTCTGGGGTCATGCACTTTCCTACCCTGGATAGATTTGAATAATGACCTGTCAGCAGTTAGCCGTACAATACTTTTTTATCTACATGCATGTTGTGTTTACTATAGATTCACAATAAAGATAAGGAATCATTCAAGTGTCCATCACTGGACCAATAAAAAGACAGTAGTATATTATTCATCCAAAAACAAAAACAAAAGCAAAATCTGCCTGGTGCTGGTGGCTCCTGCCTGTCATCCTACCTACACATGAGGCTCAGATAGGAGGATTGAAGTCAAAGCCTGGAGCCCAGGCAGGAAAGACCCTGAGACTCTTACTTCAAATATCCATCAGAAAACCAGGAATGGAGCTGCGCCTTAAAGTGGTAAAGCTCTAGCCTTGAGCAAAATGCTCATGGACTGCTTACTGGCCCGGAGTTCAAGCACCGAAAAGGAACCAGAAAAACAAGAAAAAGAAACCAACAGTCAGACACTATGGATGGAACTGAAGGACACTGATTTTCAAGAAGTAATGCAGGCAGAGAAACACCAATATCACACACACCCTTTCATATTTGAAGACTAAGAAATGTGACTTTAGAGTAGACAGGAGAACCACAGGACATTGTTGAAGCATGATAGGTCAGCCCTCTGCTCACAGCCTCCTTGGGTGAAGCGCAGAGCCTGTGCTGCCCAGAGGCTCCTGTGCCTTCTCTGATCCTGTCTCTCCCCACTGAGCCCAGGCATCCTAGCTGTGGCCACACTGGCATTTGCACTGTGCCAGCTGGGGGCCACTGCTATTCCAACTGCCTGGAAGCTTTTCCTGACACCCAGCTGCTCACTCCCCCATCCTTCCCCAAGCACCCCTTGCCAAAGAGGTCTACTGTGATACTCAAAAATACAACTTGTGCACGTGTGCACACAACACACATCTGCAAACACAAAGACTATTTTCAACACTCATCCTCATTCTTTCTGCCTTAATCTTCCTTTTCATATGTACTATGTAGTTCTTTTGTAAGTTTGGCTATTCTCATTCTCCATGCTTGAGTGTAAACTCACAAGGAGAGATATTTTTGTGCTGTTCCCAGCATTGTGTCAGTCTTCAGCATGATGTCTCTCACCCTGTGAAGGCCTACCCATTCCCTCACACACTTATTCAACAAGTGTGCTGCCACACATGGTCAAAGCTCTTTCCCACTGTTTTCCCATGACTCCTCTCCACAGCCCCTGTCACCCTTGCCTCGGGGTCTCCTCACCTGTGTTTCCAAACCCTTTGCCTGAAGCTTTGCACCCCTCAATCTTACATATGGAGATGCTGTGCACACACCACATAAACTGTTCCTCCTCTGGGAATTCTTCCCATACCACATCAACTCCTCACTCGAGTTCTTCCAAGTCTCTCTGGGAGCCATGAACCCGTCCTAGGTAATGGTCTGTGTAACATTGTGGCCAACCTGTGGAACCCTCATCCTAGGCCAACTGTTTGTTTTCTCTCCTTCCAGTGCTGAGCCAAATGTACTCCAGCTGTGCCACAGAGGTTTAGGAGTGTTCTAGCATGCCTGTGCATCAGACTGTCATTTGAAAAGTCAAAAGAAGACCTGAGTTTTGGACAGTGAGCTTATCTGGCCACTTAAGGCAAGACTGGCATGGAATCATAAAATGACTTGTCTCCTGCTTGGCACAAGGCCCTGCCCACAGCCCCAATGGTCCACACTGCCCCTCTCCCACATCTCCATAATGCAACCCAACACTGAAATCCCACCCAGTGCAGCAGTGATGAGGCACCCTCTCTACTGCCCTGGGACTACTAGAAACTAGCCTCAAGCCAAACCCACTGCCGGGAACTGAAGCCTACTCCCTTATTTCAGGACCCCTGAGACAAAGAAAAAGAACTTAGAAACCATGGAAATTCACAGTACTTCCCTCCCCATCCACCCACTTCACTGAACAATGATCCATGCGGAATTCAGGAGTCCTTAGTTTTCTCTTCTCAGCTCTCCTTCAGCATCAGGGTCAACCCTGCCTATCAGCAAGGTGCCCATTTCTTGTACACTTTTGGCTTTCAGTACTTCCGTCACAAAAATCCTATCTCATTCTCTGGGAGGAGCTCTGCAACCTAAATACCTGAGAGGTATACTACTGTTCCACCAAGAGCCCAGCCTTCTCCTGATGCAAATCTCATCAGTCTGCCCTGCATGCTCAGCCTCTTGACTCCAGGGAACATACAGCAGAGGTCCAATGTGTCCAACTCCTCCCCATCACACACCTGTCACCCAAAAGCAGAATCACCCTCAGTACTTCCTCTGTGTAGAAATCTAATGCCCTGCTGAATGACTATCACAGTGTTGGAGGTTCATATCCAATCTTACTGAATTTCTGCTCATGTCCGCATGTACTCATCTCCATCCACATGCTCCTATATTTTCATGCTTTCTTAGGTCTCTTGCTCATTCAAAGGTTTCTCCACCTCTAGCTGATAGGAAGGAAAAGTATTGTAATTTCTACATTTTTGGGTTCAAAAATGGGCTCTGGAGTTTTATAGTGTGGTAATATTTGAAATTCAGCTTCCTCTACATCATGGTTCCCCTAGGACAATCAGGCCCTACTCTTCTTCCATGAGACCTAGAGGCTTCCCCTGGGAACTGCCAGGGAAAAGGAAGCACCATGCCAAAGCCTGGTGCTCAGGGGAAGGGAGTATCAACTGGAAGCATCTTTGGGGACTCAAAGGGTCTCTCCTAAGAATCTGACATGTCTCAGTGCTGACACCCTTGTATTATGCAAATGTAATTCTCTACCTGTCCATTCTCCACATGCAGCCCAACCCAACACCGTTTCCTTCCCCAAACATTTCTAAGTTGTCCCTCATACAAGTACACAAATTCCTTTTGTAATAACAGAGAAACCAACCTGTGCTGTACCAGATTCACACGTCAAGGTGCTGGAGGCTGACCTGTGTAATCCTAACTATTGCACACGTGGACACTGAGAAGACTGGAGATAAAGCCAGCCTGGGCAGACTCCATGTCCAACTCAGTAGAAAATCAGGCCTAGAAGAGTGACTCCACTGGTAGAACACCAGCCAGAAACACGCCCACACTCAAAAGAAAGGGAAAGCGGGAGCCTGAGGGGGAGAAGGAAAACAGACAGAGAGAAAAACAGAGGGACAAGCATACATACCTAAAGTCAGAGAGACAGACAAAGTCAGGAGAAAAGATTGAGTGAGAAGGAATGGAATAGGGAGAAGAGAATGATTAGAGGAAGGAGATGAGAAGAATACAGGTATAATAAAAGAAATTAGAGACAGTAGTGGGGAGAAGGGCCCAAGAAAAGACCATGGATGGAAAAGGAGACTGAGAAAGAGAAAAGAACAGAGTTCAAGCCAAGCACACTCCCAAATGCATACACACAACAAACAAAAAGACAATAAAAAAGCATTGAGAAATCATGGAAATTAAATAGTACTTCCCTCCCCACCCACCCTCTTCACTGAACACAGTTCCATGAGGAGTTCAGCATTCCTTACATTCCTCCTCAGCTCTCTTTCGGCATCAGTATCAACCCTGTCTTCAACCAGTTATGCATGCTTTGCATATCTGGACCCTTATTGCTTCTCTCACCTGAGAATAGCATTGCTCCCCAAATACCCCTGAGCAGTACCACTGATCCACCAGGAGCCCCAGCCCTCCTCTTGCTGGTCATCTCATCAGTCTGCTCTGCAGGTTCAGCCTCCTGACCCAGAGTACACATAGAAAAGGCCAGGTTTGCCCAACTCCTCCCCATCACACACTTGTCACCCAAGGGCAGCATCAGTCCTCAGCACTGCCTCTATGGGCAATTCTAATGCCTTGGATGCACCAATACAAATATTGTGGTGTGAAGGCTCATATGCAATCTTACTGAATTTTTGTTCATGTGGGAAGGCAGTCATCCCAGGCAGGGTCCATGCAAGGGTGTGGTCCATGTGCAACCAAAGTCCATCCAGGCCCTATCCTTCCATAGACCTCAGTATATGTCCATGATTCCTCAGGTCCCCTGTTTCTTGACTACCTCTAGCTGAAAGGAAGGGAATATATTTTAATTCATACACTTTGTGATTCCAAAAATGGTCTCTTGAAGTTCAGAATGTTCAAATATTGAAAACTTGGCTCCCATAGCACTCTTGATTCCGCAAGGAGAAAACGTGGGCTCTGCTATTCTTCCATGAGGCCTAAAGTCTTTACCGGGAAACGGAAGCACCATGCCCAAGCTGGGTGCTCTGGGAAAGGGGGTGTCATCTGGGGGCTCTCTGGGGACTCATAGAGTCTCTACTAAGACTCTGACAACTCTCAGTGCACTTATACAGTGCACAAGTCGTCCTTCCCTGTCCATTTACACCAACCCATCACCCCCTTCCTTCCACAACCATATGTAAGGTGACCCATACACAGCTGTCCCTCACATTAAATACACAAATCCCTTTCAAAATAGAGAAACCAACCTTTGCCACACCCGATTAACAAAGCCAATTGCATTCTCTGATGCTGTAGGCTCTTGTCTGTAATCCTACCTATCTCCCAAGTTGACACCTTGAAGACTGCATTTACAGCAAGGCTGGGAAGACTCCCTTTTCAAATAACTAGAGAAATGCAAGCCTAGAAGTGTAACCCAAGCAGGAGAGAACCAGACATATCCATGAAAACTCAGAGAGAGATAAAAGAGAAAGACAGAGAGGGAGAAAGGGAATGAGGGAGAAAGGGAGAAGTGTAGAGAGAGAAGGAGTGAGGGAGTGGAATGAGAGAGAGACAGATTCAAGAGCAGGAAGAGAGGGAGAGGGAATGGTAGAGGGTAGTAGAACAAGGAGAGGAACAGGAGAATTAGAATAGGACTAGTTATAGGAGGAATGAAAACAAAGGAAGACAAATGGAGAGCGGGAGCAGGGGGAAGGTGAGAAAAGTAGAGAGAGGACAGAGAAGGCAAAGGAAACAGAGCATAGGAAAAAAAGCACTGAGGTGTAGCAGCACACACTCATAAACATACAACAAACAAAGGGAAAAAATACAATAATAGCGATTGAGAAATCTTACAAATCAAGTTAATTTCTTCCCATCCACCTTCTTCACTGAAGAATGGCCTGTGTGGAATTCAGGATTCCTCAGCCTCCATCTGAACCTGCCTCCTGTCATTTCTCCTTTACATTTATGTCCACCCTGTCATTTAACCCGTCCCCATCTTTTTCCTCTTGTAGCCCTTATTGGGTCTCTCACCAGAATCCCATTTTGTTCTTTCAGGGGAGATCTGCTCCCGAATAGTCCTGAGCTGGACCACTGATCCAAAGGAGCTCCAGCCCACCTCCAGCAGAAAATCTCATCAGTCTGCTCTGCAGGCTCAGCCTCCTGACATCAGTGCACACACAGCAAAAGCCAGGTGTTGGGGCTGGGAAGGTGGCTCAGTGGTAGAGTGCTTGCCTTGCATGCATGAGGCCCTGGGTTCGATTCCTCAGCATCACATAAGCAGAAAAAAAGCCAGAAGTGGCGCTGTGGCTCAAGTGGTAGAGTGCTAGCGTTGAGCTGAAGAGCTGAAGGACAGCGCCGAAGCCCCGAGTTCAGGCCCCACGACCGGACTCCCCCCCACACACAAGACAAAAGAGAGTCAGGTGTGCCCAAATCCTCCCCATCACACACTTGTCACCCAAGGGCAGACAGCATCAGCCTGCACCACTCCCTCTCTGTGGAAATCTCATGGCCCTGGCTAAACCAACACAAATAACCCAGTGGTGGAGGTCATATCCAATCTTACCGAATTTTCGCTCCTGTCCAGATGCAGTCATCCCAGCAAGGTCCATCCACAGGCACCACTGTATCTTTATGCTTTCTTAGGTCTCGTGCTCATTCACAGGTTTCTCTGATAGGGAGAAAATGTATTTAATCCAGATACTTTTTTTTCATTCAATAATGAGCTCTGGATGTTCAGAATGTTCTCAGATTTGAAACTCTGCTCCCCTGGCAATCTGATTTACTAACCAGAAAACTTGGGCTCTGCTCTTCTTCCATGAGGCCTAAAGTCTTCACCTGGGGACTGCTAGGAGAAAAGAAGCACCCTGCCCAAAGCCTGGTGTTCTGGGCAAGGGGGTGTCAGTAGAGGGACTCCCTGTGGATGAACAGGTTCTCTACAATACCTCTCACTCCTTTCTGTGCTGACATACTGGTACTGTGCACAGGCTCTTTCCTCCCTGTCCATTCTGCACAACCCAACACGTTTCCCTCCTCAAACATTTCCAAGGTGTCTCTCACACACCTGTCCCTCAGTTAAGTACACAAATCCCTGTGCTACACCAGATTAACAAGGTCAGAAACATTGCTGATGGTGGTGGATCATGCTTGTAATCATAGTTCTTCCAGAAGCTGACACCAGAAGATCAGAATTTAAACCAGCCTGGGCACACTCCATCTTCAATTAAGTAGAAAAATGCTGGCTTAGAGGTGTGACTTAAGTGATAGAGCAAGAGCTATGAACATGCCAACTCAAAGAGAAAGATCTAGAGAGGCAGGAGAGAAAAAGACAGATTCATGAGGACAGTGGAAGGGAGAGAGAATAGAAGAGGAAGAGAAGAGGAGAGAGAAGAGGGAAAGGGGAAGAAGAGGAGGAGAGGAATGGCTTGGAGGGAAGTTAGCTGGAAAGGGGAAGAGAGACAGGAATTAGGGAGAAAGAAGAGACAGAAAAGGAGACAGAGAAAGAGAGAAAACCACTCGGTTCAAGTGCCAGTACCAGCACACACTCACAGACGTGCACACAACCACAAAAAAGCCCCAAGAAAATAAAATCAAAAGAGTGACACAACATGGAAATCAACAGTACTTCCTTGCCCACCCTTCTTCACTATAGATGGTTCCATGTAGAATTCAAGAGATATTAGCTTCCTCCTCTCAGCTCTCCTTCAGCATCAGTGTCAACCCTGTCTATCAGCAAGGTGCCTATGTTTTGCCCAATTTTGGCCCTCATTGCTTCATTCACCAGATTCCCCTCATTCTTTCAGCTGAGTTCTGTTCCCCAAATACCCCTGAGCTGCGCCACTGATCCCACGGGAACCCCAGCCCACCTCCTGCTGCAAATCACATCAGTTTGTCCTGCAGCTGCAATCTCCTGGCCCCAGTGCACATATAGCAAAGGCCAGGTGTGCCCAAGTGCTCCCCACCGCTCATCACCTAAAAGCAGCACCAGCCCTCAGCATTGCCTCTGTGTGGATTTCTAATATCCCAGCTGAACCAACACACATAACCCAGTGGTGCAGGTTCATATCCTATCTTACCAAATTTTTGTTCATGTGGGAAGTGTCTACCCAGGCAGGGTCCATCTTCAGGCAAAGCTCATCCAGGCCCTGTCCATCGCAACTACTTATAAGCAGAAGTCCACAAGCAACTACTATTCTCCAGCTTTCTTAGGTCTCTTGCTCCTTCAGAGATTTCTCTCACTCTGGTGAATGGAAGGAAAAAAATGCTTTCTTTGTGATACCAGAAATTGACTCTGGATGTTAAAAATGTTCTAATATTTGAAACTCAGCTTCCTTCCCTCCATGGTTCCCATAGGAAAAAATCAGGTCCTACTATTCTTCCATGAGACCTGGATTCTTCCCTTGGGAACTTCCAGGGAAAACACCATGCCCAGAGCCTATGCTCTGGGGAAGCAGGGTCAGCTGGGGCCTCTTTGGGGAGTCTCACAAGGTCTCTACTAAGAACCGGACACCTCTCAGTGCTGACACCCTTGCACTGTGCAAATGTAATTCTCTACCTGTTCATTCTGCACACCAGCCCACCATACCCTTCCTTTCGAAACACTTGTAAGGTGTCCCTCACACAGCTATCCCTCACATGAGCATACCAATCCCTTTTGTAACACCAGCGAAACCAACCTGTGCTCTACCACATTCACAACATCCAAAGAACTGCCAGGTACTGGAGGCTCATGTGTGTAATCCAAACTATTCTACTAGTTGACATCGGGAAGACTGCAGACAAAGCCAGCCTGTGTAGACTCCACATATTGCAACCAGAAAAATTCAGGACTAGAGGTGTGATTCCAGAGGTAGTTCACCAGCCAGAAACATGCAAACTGAAAGAGAAAATGAGAGCGAGAGACTGAGACAGACACAGAGAGAGAAAGAGAGAAAGAGAGAGAGGGAAATAGAGAGACAGAATCGGCGGAGAGACAGAGAGATTCAGGAGGAAGAAAAGAGTGAGATGGAATGGGAAAGGGAGAAGAGGGGAAACATCAGAAGGAAAGGAGAAGGAGAAGAGGAAAATGTGAGAAAGTAGGAATGAAGAGAAATGGTAGAGGGAGGAGAGCAAAGAAAGTCCAGAGAGGAAAAGGAGACTCAGAGAGAAAACCAGACAAGTATGGAGTTCAAGCCATTATATTACCACATGCTGACAAATGGATACCAACAACAAACAAAAAGAAAGACAATAAAGAAAAAGCATGGAGACATCATGGAAATTCACAGTACTTCCCTCTCCACCCACCCTCTTCAGTGAACTGTGGTCCATGTGGAGTTCAGGACAGTTAGCTTCCTCCTCTCACTTCTCCTTCAGCATCAGTTTCAACTCTGTCCATCACCAAGATGCCTGTCCTATGACCACTTTGGACCTCGCTGCTTCTCTCACCAGAAACCCATCTCATTCTTTGACAAGAGCTCTGCTCTCTACATATCCCTGAGCTGCACCACTGGTCCAGCAAGAGCCGCAGCCTTCCTTCTGCAAATCTCATCATTATGCAGTGCAGGCTCAGCCCTCTGAGTCCAGTCCCCCCATAGCAAAGGCCAGCTGTGCCCAACTCTCCCCATCCCACACTTGTTACTCAAGGGCAGCATCCGCCCTCAGCACTGCCTCTGTGCGAATCTAATGACCTGGCTGAATCAAAACAAATTTCACAGTGGAGAAGGCTCACATCCAATCTCACTGGATTTCTGTGGGAATGCAGTCAGCCCAGGCAGGGGCCAGCCACAGGCACCATTATATAGCCATGCTTTCTCGGGTCTCCTGTTCCTTCACATAATTCACCACCTATATCTGATAGCAAGGGAATATATTTTAACTCGTACACTTTGTGATTCCAAAAACAAACTCTTGCTGTTTCTCCCTGCAGAAAATTAGGGTTTACTTTTCCATGAGTCCTACAGTTTTTCCCAGGGAACTGCCAGGGGAAAGGAAGCATCATGCCCAAAGCCTGGTGCTCTTGGGAAGGGGGTGTCAACTGGGGGCTTCCCAGGAAACTACCAGAATCTCTAGAAAGATATGACAACACTCAGTGCTGACCCTTTGTGCAGTACACATCTTCCTCCCTCCCTGTCCATTTGCACACCAGGCCACCACCCCCTTCCTTCCACACCATTCGTAAAATATCCCTCACACAGCTGTCCCTTACAGAAGTACACAAAACCCTTTCTAATAACAGAGAAGCCAACCTGTGCTACACCAGACTAACAAAGCCTAATGTGTTGCCTGATGCTAGAGGCTCTTGCCTGTAATCCTAGCTATCCCACAAGTTTACCTGCAACATTACACATACAGCACTTTGGGAAATTCCTTCCTCAATTAACTAGAGAAATGAAAGCCTGGAGGTATGACTCAAGTGGGAGGGAACTAGTTATGACCATGTAAACTGAAAGAGAGAAAGAGAGACAGAGAGAGGAGAGACAGAGAAACAGACATTGTGAGAGACTGATTCAAGAGCAGGAAGAGAGGAAGACAGAATGGAACAGGAAGATTCATGAGGAGGGAATAGGAAGAGAAGAAGAGGGAGAAGAATGAAAGGGGAAGAATAGGAGGAATGTAAGAGGGAGAAAGAAAATTAGAGAAGGTAGTTGGGATGGGGTGGAGAGGTGAGAAGGGGAGGATGAGAAGAGACAGAAAGAGAGAAAAGCACTGAGTTCAAGCCCCAGTATCAGTACACATGCACAAACACATACACACAACAAACCAACACGAGGAGAGAAAAGAAAAAGCATGGAGAAATCAAGGAAATTCAGAGAACTTTCCTCCCCACCCACCCTCTTCACTACTGATCCATGTGGAGTTCAGGATTCCTCAGCTCCTTTCCTGACCGTCCTCTCTGAGTTGTCATACAGCATCAGTGTCAGTCCTTTCTTTCAATAAGGTGCTCATCCTTTACCCTCTTTTGGCCCTCCTTGTTTCTCTCACCAGAATCCCATCTCATTCTTTGAGGGGAGATTTGCTTCCCAAATGGCCCTGAGTTGGATCTGATTCATCCAGAGCTCCAGTTCACTTCCTTCCACAAATGTCATCAGTCTACTCTGAAGGCTCAGCTTCTTGACCCAGAGCACAAATAGCAAAGGCTATGTGGACCCAACTCCTCCCCATCACTCCCTTGTCACCCTCTGTAGTGAACCAACACATATGGCCCAGTGGTGAAGGGTCACATCCAATCTTACCGAGTTTCTGCTCATAGTCAGAAACAGTCAGCCCAGTCAGGGTCCATCCACAGGCAAAGTCCACCGAGGCGTCCATCCACAGGCACCACTGTATCTCCATGCTTTCTCAGCAATCGTGCTCCTTTACAGGTTTCTCCACCTCTCCCTTCAAGGAAGGAATATTATTCTACTTCATATCCTTGGCCAGTCTAAACAGTGGCTCTGGTTGGTCAGACTGTTCTCTTATTTGAAACTCAGCTAACCCAGCCTTCTGCTTCCCCTTAGAGAAAATGCGGGCTCATGGGAGGAGTTGCAATTCAAAACAACCTGTCGAGGTAATAGGGTCTCTTTGATAGTGAGCAAATAAATAACTCTGAAAGAAGAGATTCTTGGATGATGGTTTTATGTTGGGATAATGAGATTTAGAGAGAAATCACACAGGCAGGAAAGTGCATTGAAATGGAGGGAAGTAAGGGGAGAAACCATTGAAAGTGAATGGGGTGAATGGAGACAGTTCCTCTCCATTCCCAGTGAAAATTTGCCTTTATGCTCCAACGCAGCCAGGGTAACTCGTGTGGTCACTAGTTGTACCCAGTCACCTAGAGACTGCGGAAGGAGAAGCAGAGTCCAGGATGCTTCCTGCCCCTCATATGCATGCATTCCTATACCACCAAGCTCAAGGGCCTCATCTTCAACTGAAATAAAGAAATCAATAAACTAGCAAGTAGGGACACAAGCAACCTACCTGGAAGGTGAGATGATGACCTGCTGCAGAATTTGGGACAAAAACACCTTAGTGTTCAGGGCACAAATGGGAAAGGTTGTTCAAGGAAGTGACAATACTCTTTAAGTATTTAAGTAAAGTAAGTATCTAAGTAAATACTCTTTAAGTAGGGATCAATGTGGAAATGCCCAGCTCAGAAGGTACAGGCAGCTTGAGGCCACCTTTCAGCTTACCTTTCAGCATTGGAAAGCCTTGGTGATGTCAGCTGTCCTTTCTCCAGAAGGAATCCCTGCTGGTGAATCACACAACCTGGCCATGCTGGCCTGAGATGTCCGCAGGGTGGACTTCCTGCACGATTCCTCCCCACTTGCAGCTCTTCAATTGTACACCTCTCTGCTTTTCCACACCCCAGTTAGAGTCACCCCAAAGGTCTGAGTCTGGTGGGTATCTTTCAATTTTGCTGTTTCAGAGTTCTGAACCTTTCTCTGGGACAGCTTTATTCTCAATCTGTGGACATTACTTTGGGGCGTTCATGACTTGCATCTCTTCAATTCCACACCTCGCTGCTTTTCCACACCCCAGTTAGAGTTACCCCAAAGGTCTGAGTATGGTGGGTGGTTTTCAATTCTTCTGTTTCAGATTCCTGTACCCCTTTCTCTCGGACAGCTTTACTCTCAATTTGTGGACATTACTCTGGGGCCTTCACACAGCAGCAGATTCTTCGAAAAATAGTGACTATCCTGTTACCCACCTTCCTCCAGCCCTGTCTAATGTTCCACCTGAGGGCTATGGCCTCCCCCTGAGGCTGCGCAGTGGGAAGAGCATTTTCCACTGAGTGGGAACTGTCTAGTGTGCCCAAGCAGCTAAAAGAAGACGGGCCCCAAATGAAGCTGGAACTGGAGCTCTGCAGGGTGTAGAGCAGAAGCACAGGCAGACTGGCACTGTGGGTTCTCTTCAGAGGTAACAAATTCTGAGGACAAGCTGAAGGCCTTAGATGGTGCAGAAAAGGTGGCTCTTTTTTGTGCAGGGAGAGGGCTGGTGGGATTGTCCTCAGGAGTTGGGCATGGTGGACTAGGCAAAGGCATCATTTTTGGTTCTATACTGCTGGCATTCTCCTTGAAGTGTTCCTGCATGAGCAGGTAGGTGCCCATGGCTTCATTGAATTCTTGGCCCTAGATTGCCTTTTCAATGCCAGCTACACTGTACCCCATGTCGCACATGACTGTGACAATAATGGGGTCCAGCTTTTTGGGAAGTGGCTCATCAGGAAGCAGGCCAAATCCCACACCTAGAGCCACCCATGGGTGCTGCATTATTTTCTTAATAGCAGGCCTCTGCTTGAAGTCCACAGTCAGCAGTTTAGAAAGGAGATCATGGCCCATTGCAGATAGGTAAAGGGGATGGGTGTACCTGGCCTCTAGGATTTGTTTCTCTGAGTCATCTTATACTCCTCAAATGGGAACTTTCCTGTTGTCATCATATATAACAGGATGCCCAAGTCCCAAATGTCCACCTTGTACCCATCGAACATGTTGTATAGGAACACTTCAGGAGGGCGGAATATCAAGGCTCCACAAACCCCCTTTACCAACTGTCCTGGGGTCACCCTGATGCTAAGGCCAAAATCACTGACCTTGGCATTGTGATTGGTGTCCAACAGCACGTTGTCAGCCTTCAGGTCGAGGTATGCAATACCGTTCTCATGAAGGTACCAAACAGCACTCGTGATCTGCCTGAACAACCTCTTGACTTCAGACTCGAAGAGGTGGCTGCAAGGGGATTTATTGATATACGCAAGAGATGGCCCCAAGTGGCCAGCTAACTGACCAGGTACACACAGTGTTCATCCTCCATCACCTGGAACAATCAGATGATGTGTGGGTGACGTACGCTCTTCACAATGTCCACCTCATTTTCTAGATCATGGCTTCTCAGCTCTTTCTTGGGGAGAACTTTGACCGTCATTGTGGTGTCTGTGAGGCGGTGATGGGCCAGCTTTACATAGCCAAAGCTGCCGTAACCGATGATCTCTCTTAAGTTGTACTGTCCAATGACAGTGTTCTCTTCCTGGAGGAGGAACTAAAGTTGTACATTAACATCTTGCAGATGGGATGGCAAGTGATCAAGATTAAGAATTATCTAAGATAATCTAAATACAGTTAGTAACTTATAAATCTTAAAAGGAAACTACCAATGAACAAGTAAATACAACCCCTCACCCCCGACAAGTAAATGAAATCCCCAAACCCAAACAACAAAACCACCCCCTCCCCACACCCAAAGAAAGCAGTCAAGTAGCTCGAAGTTAGTCCAGCGGGTCACCAAGTAAAAGCTCCCAGCGCTGTAACTGACAAAGCTGGAGAGCAGCTGCCTCTTATATGCCCTGCTGGGAATGCCTCACAATGCCCTGTGATGTCAGGGGCAGATGGACCAATCACAAGTCAGGCCATTGACATCGGTGAGGAAGTGGACCAATCAGAGCCCAGTACACACCCGCTGGCAGTTAGGTACTTGGACCAGAAGACCCTGGTTGCCAAGGACAATGGGCACATGGCAGGATGCTCTTCCTGCTACCATGGCAGCCACGTGGGAACCATGAGGACATTGGCCAGTGGCCCTCATCTTTCTTGGGGGTTGGGCATCCTAGGATGGCCCCTGGGAGGAAATCACCCACTGGGCTCTTGATGAGACAATCCAGAGAGCGAGACAATCCTTGCAGGCACCGTAAGAAGTGAACAAAACAAGTTTACACTATTTACACCAGAAAGGTGTCTTGAGACTACCTTGTCCTGGGCTAGATAACCAGAACCAAGAGCAGCCTCAGCCACCAAACCTCCAAACCTCCAATAGGCAGTTCTGACCCTCCAACCTTTATTAGTTGGTCTGCAAACCACCAATTAGTCGGTCTGCAAACCTCCAAACCTCACACCTCCAAAGCTCCAAAGCTCCAACCCTCCAAAGGGGAAGGCTTTTCCCTTTCTTCCCTTCCTCCCCCACATGCAGCCTCTCCACTGTCCACAGACCTCCTGGAGGGTAGTCCCAAATGGCCATTCATGCTCCTCCCCCAAGCTGCCCAAGTCCAATCCCAATAGGCAGCTTGCTATGTGCATGCCTCTAGAAGCATGTCCCGCCCCCTTGTGGTGGCATGCCCCTCCAGTGCCCCTTGGGGTGGTGACAGCAGCCTCTCAATGCCCTGCTCTGTCCAGCGGCCGGGTCTGTGGAGGTGTGAGGCTTGACTCTTGATGCCGCACCCCCTCCAGCAGGCCAGACCATGGGGCCACTTTATTGGGCCCCACTGATTATTGAGGCCCCACAGGTTATTACAGAGTCTATACTTGTACAGAAATTAGAACACTGTCCTTTTCACATAGCATGGTCTACATCTCATTGCAAGGGAGCCTGAGATATGGAGACTTTGTAACAATTCAACTCAAACATTTCTTTCCACTTGAGAAGAGAGACCACACATCCAAGATGAAGTCATAGTTTTGTCCACATCTGACATTCTCATTTCTGATTCCAGTTTCTATGGTTTCCTGTGCTGCTTTGTACCTCTTTTACTCTTTTGGATTCACTTAATTACTTTTTTCAATCTTTAGTTGTCCCTCACAGGTGAGAAATTATCTTGCTTTTATATGTTTTAGTACTGTTGTCTCAAATTTTAACATATCTATAATTGTTCTAATAAAAACCATCCATGAAATATGTCTATCTCAAAGGCAGACTCCTATTTTATGGAACAGAGGTTTATTCTACTTGAGAGGTCTTTTATTCTTTATTTCATTTATTTATTCATTTATTTTTGGTCATGAGCTTGAACTCTGGACCTGGTCACTGTCCCTCAGCTCTTCAGCTAAAGCCTAGCACTCTACCACTTGAGCCACAGTACCAGTTCTGGTTTTCTGGTGGTTTATTGGAGATAAGAGTCTCATGGACTTTCCTACCTGGGCAGGCTTTCAACTGCTATCCTCACATCTCAGCCTCTTGAGTAGCTAGGATTGTAGGCATGAGCCACCACTACCCAGCCACTTGACACGTCTTTTTAAAGGAAAAAAATTAATGGTGTGTCAGGCACTGGTGGCTCCCCCCTGTAATTCTAGCTACTCAGGAGGATGAGATCTGAGGATCTCGGTTTGAATCCAGCCTGGGCAGGAAAGTCCATGAGCCTCTTCTTGACAATCACCAGATAACTAACCTCAATTGGCTCTATGCCTCAAAGTGGTTGAGAGCTAGCCTTAAGCAAAAAAGCTCAGGGACAGCACCCAGGCCCTATGTTCCAGTCACAGGACTGGCAAAAACAACAGCATTAAAAAGGAACTGGGTGTAATAAAGCCATACTCACAAACATAGAATGCAGAAGGCACAGGCAGGAGGTTTAGAGATTGAGGCCAGCTTGGCCTTTAGAGTGAGTTACAGTCCAAGCTGGGCTACATAGCAAGACTTAGTTCCAAAAAATATCCCCGCTTCCCCGTAAAACACCCAACAAGTTCACTTACAGATGAATCTCAGAGAGCTGTTCCTCCATAACCCTATTTCATTTGGTCAAATATTGTCACCTACTACTTTATTCTTTCTTTTATAAAAAGTCTCCCTAAGTCGTTGCTGCCATTCATCATTGTTCGGTCATACATGAGGGTTATGTAGACATCCCAATGTATACTTTTTCCCTATTCTTCGTTCTTCAAATTCTCTCCTTCCTTTCTTTCCTTTTACTCTTCCTTTTCTTTACTAGTTCCTCCTTTTCTCTTAATTTGCTTGTTAGCACTTTTTCCTCCCTTTTGTCTGTCCCTCCCTTACTTTCTGAGATAGAATTGGGTGATGTAGCCCAAGCTGTTCTGATATTTATGTTCTTCCCACCTCTTACTGGCAGTACTACAGGAGTACACCGGCATGACTGGAAAACTCCCAATGGAGAGAATACTGGCCCATTATCTTTTTCCATAAAGTTCTCCCTAGATTCCCTAGACTCTTCATACACATTAGACTGTTTCATGTCTTCTATGTCTCTTAAGCTTTTTTTTCTGAATTTCCTTTTTTTTCCTGTCCCATTCAGTGGCCCTTAGCCTCAGGGTGGTTCCAACCAGTGCCAGGCACACCCAACCTTCTCTGAGACCAGGTATCTTGGGCACAGACTCATTCAGGCACTGAATATGACAGAGCATAGATAAGGTGTAGATTGTCCCTTCATTTCAGGATCCATGAGCCACAAGCTGAGCAGGTCCCCTTAAGGGAACACACTCTGAAAGGAAGTTCCAGGTCAAAACCATACCAGTCCTGACAATCGCCTGCAATCTCTCATTTTTCAGATATGGCCATGTCTAGTTATCATATCTAGTGAATAGAACGTGGCAGAAATGAGAGATATTTCTCAGATTGCAATATAAATAGCTGTTGCTCTCACAGTATCCCCCTCTTCTCTCTCGCTCTCCTGCTCTCTCTCATTTTCTATACCCTTTGCTCTGGGTGCAACAAATGCATGTGTGAGCAGTCTATGGAGAAGGCCCCATGACGAGAAGCTGCAGTTTCCAGATGACAGCTGGAAGACATGAATGGGAAGTAGTCAAGTCTGGAAATGACTCTGACTTAAGTCCAGGTTTTGAATCTATCTCTTTGTGTTTCTGAATAATAATCAGCTGGGCACAACTTCCCCAATGAGAAAATAATACCCAAGGGCAGCAGATGGCCATTCCTACAGACTATGCAGAAACCATGTCCCGAATGGCTAAAAGTAGACTTTTTTCCAAGTGTGATGGCGTAGAAGACAGTCTCCTCCAGCGAAGTCTCTCATTCCTATCATACAACAGAACCAGGCTGCTGCATCTTTCCACTGCAGGTGAGTGCCCTGCAGTGATTGAAACAATGGCCAGAAAGAGGATGAGACCACCTTGGTAAAATGCATCCAGCTGTAACAAGGTCAGCAGCAGGGGATGTTACATTCTGAACTCGCTTTACTGCATGCAGGTCCAGAGACTGTGGTTCCAAATAGTATGGCCTTTTGCTTTGTGAGACAGAAATCTTAACTTCCATCCAGAAAGATGGGCAAAGAAAAAGAGGTCCTTAGCTAGGTTTCTCATGACAGAGCAGTTTGAGACCAGATGAGGCCAAGACTCACAGGTACTATATCTCTGCAGAAACCTGTCCCCAAAGAAGAGTGATGGATGGAAGTCAGCTCGGAGAGTGAGTGAGTTTCAAAGTGTCGCTGACTAGCATCTGGGGATGGCCCCTGGCTTCTGGCCTTATTAACCATCTCTGCTAAGTGTGCCTGAAGGTGTATAAGCACAGGCTTTCTAAATCATAGAGATAAATGATACACACAAACAAAAACTCCCACAGAGCAGGCAATCTGTCAACCTTGTCCATTCCAAGTTGATTGACCTGATTCAACAGTTCAAGTACTTCAGTGTTTATAAAAGTGCCTATGAGCCAGGTGCCCGTGGCTTATACCTGCAATTCTAGCTACTCAGGAGGCTGAGACCTGAGGATGGCCGTTCAAAGTCAGCCTGGACAGGAAAGGCCATGACACTAGTATCTCCAATAAGTCACTCAGAATACTGGAAGTGTCATGGTTGCTCAACTGGTAGAGTGCTCGCCTTGAGCTGAAGAGCTGAGGGCCAGCTCTCAGGCCCATAGTTCAAGCACTATGACTGAAAAAAAACAAACAAACAAAAAGTGCCTATGAATCAATTCTTACGTGTTGTTTTTCCCATACAGAAAATCTGTAAGAACACATCAGTAATGCTTTTTGAATGCAAAAAATGATACCTGTTGTTGCAGAGAATAATTACACATGTTTGAAATCTCCAAATCTTGGTTTTCTATTGTGTAAAGATCACCCAAATCTATCTACAACATTTCATTTTATTCTTAATAATCATCTTAAGAATTGTGTTTTCTTTATTATTATTCAAACACACACACACACACACACACACACACACAGGATTGCAGCTTAAAATTACAAGTCAGATATTTAAGTGTGGAATCTAGAATTGGAACCCAGATCCAACCACATTCATGTCCACTACTCTATGAAGCGGAATGCAAGCAAGAAATTACTTGATGTTGTTGTTTTTTGTTTTAATTGTGCTCTACCACTTGAATAGCAGCTCTACTTCTGGCCTTTTGGTGTTTAATTAGCAATAAGAGTCTTAATGATCTTTCCTACCTGGGTTCACGTCCAACTGTGATCTTCAGATCTCAACCTCTTGAGTAGCTCTGCTTTAGGTGCTTTGCTTTCCCTGAAAGCCAAAATAAATTTATAGGTCTAAGAGAGGATGGGGGTCGGGGGAGCATGTATCTCATTTGTTAGTCAAGCTCCAAGAGCCAAGTATCACATTTTTTTACCCATCTAGACTTAGAAAGATATGCATATCTAGATATAAACATTTTTATAGACATGACTAGATAACATGATTTAAATGTGGAACTATATGGGAATGAAAGGGAGAGAGAATGATAGGGTATAAATAAGATTAAGATACTGTGACTAGGTAAGAAAATGGTGTAAGGAGACACACTGAAAGCTACTGAATGTGGTGGTAGAAGGGTATGGAAACAAAGTGTAATAAAAGAGGTGAATCTGACTAAATTAGAATATATGTACTGGTGAAAAGGTATACAGAAAGCCCACTGTTGCCCTAAGTTACACTAAAAAATGAAAACAAAATGAATGATAGGAAAGTAAAATATGAGGGAAGGCCAAGAGGGAAGCTGAATGAGGGTGAATATGGTACAAATGTTTTATGAGTGTATTAAAATAGGACAATGAAACCTGTTGAGTTTGGGAGAGAGATAGAGGGGGGGGGCGGCTTGAACTCAGGATCCAGCAGGCCCTGTTCCTGAGCTATTCTGCTCAAAGCTATTGTTCTATCCCTTGATCCACAGGTCTACTTCTGGCTTCTCGTTAATTCATTGGAGATAAGTGTCTCACATACTTTTCTGTCCCAGTTGGCTTTGATTTAAGATCCTGCAGTCTCAGGCTTCTGCATATCTAAGATTACAGGTATGAACCACCAGTGCCTGCCTACATTTGTTTCAAGAAGGGAACAAAAGAAAGTGATGGAGAAAGTGTTTAATTGAGATGCATTGGATGCAAGTATGGAACTATCACGAGACCTTTCCTTAGACAACAAATACTATGCTAATAAGAATGGTCTTTTTAAAAAGTTTGTTTTTGGTGCCTGTAACTCACTCCTATAATCCTAGCTATTCAAGAACATCAGTTTGAAGCGAACTCGGGCAGAAAAGATCATTAATTACCAAAAGGCCTGAAGTGGAGCTGTTATTCAAGTGGTACAATGCTAGCTTTAAGCAAAATAAAACCAAACAACATCATCAAAAAAAAAAAAAAAACCAAGCTCAAACACAGCTCCCAGGCACTGATTTCAGGCTCCAGTACTGGGGATGGGAGTGCGGGGTGGGGGATAGTTTGTGACTATGCATGCATTTAAGTTCCTCCTAATGAAATGCATAAGCTACTTTGGAGAAGTCCAGGAAGCATGGAACCAATATCTGCTATATAGTGAAGTACAGTAAACAGAAAAGAAATAATCCATTCATTCATCCCACATACTGGCTTTCTAGGGTTAAGAGTATGAAATGTGTGTCTCATACCACTAATCCTAGCTATTCCGGAGGCTGAAACATGGAGGATCACAATTCAAAACATCCTGGGCAGCAAAGTTTATGACACTCCATCACTAATCACCAAAATGCTGGACTAGATGCATGGCTCCATTGGTAAAACACCAGGGCTGATCCAAAGGACTGAGCAAGAACACACACTCCTGGGTTCTAGTCCAGAAAATAGGCCCACTGATGTTCATTTCTTCAATTCTGTATATCCAAAAGTAGAATGTTTATAAGAAGATGTAGACACTCCATACACTGGCGGACAGTTTGCTGCATTCCTAGCTCAACCTTCTCATACTTTGGACATCAACAGAGGGATGAGCATGCTGTTTGTTTGGCCAGGACCACTGCTGAATGTTGCACAGATTTTGTATTTTGCAAGCCTACAGGGTACCATGCACATTCCCACTCACTTCTACTTGTTCAAGTGTCATGGTGACTTTCTGGTACACTCCATCATCAAGTGAATAAAGTCCAAATAGAAAGGAAAAAATATTGGGTGATAGTAAGGAACAGGGAAACTTCTCTGGGAGCTGTCATTAATAAGGGCTTAAAAGTCCCAGGGTAGGAGATAAAAATGAGGATATATCCTAGAATCATAAGACTGATCCTTTCTTGCTTTCTCTCCCCAGGTGTTAGCACATGAACTTGGTTCAACTCGACAGATTTCTTTCTGCTCTTCTAACCAAGCAGCCAAGCATCTCTGGGAAAGTTCACCTTACTGTGAAATCTGGAGTCTCTACAATTCCAGGAGATGAAGCTGGTAATTTCTCTGTTTTTGTTGTTTTCTTTTTATTCTGCCAGTCCTGGGACTTGAACTCAGGGTTTCGGCACTATTCCTGAGTTTCTTTATCTCCTCAAGACTAGTGCTCCACCACTTAAGCCACAGTTCCACTACTGGCTTTTGCTATTTATGTGGTACTGAGGAATCAAACCCAGGGTTTCATCCATGGTGGTAAGTAAGCACTTTACCACTAAGCCACATTCCCAGTCCAAGAAGCTCATAATTTCTTAATATGATCTTCATACTTTTTTTCATCCCCATCATTCCTGGTAAGTTTGCAAACTTTTACCCTTTTGTTCAAGCTCAATATTTAGTCCTCATTTCGCTTCCTTAGTATATGGCCTATCTTTTTTAAAAATTAAATATGGCTAAGTAGCTAGCATTACAGGTGGGAGCTACCATCTCCTGGCTTTGTCATTTAACCTGTAGAAATTCAAGTCAGTGTATAATTCTCTCCACACACCTCTCAACTCTGCTGGTGGGATTTTGAAATGCTCAGCACTCATACCCCAATTTTCTGTCTGACACTTCTTCCCCCAATTATCACTCTCAGTGAGAATCTTCTAGGATATCACCTTCTCCAGGAAGACTTCCCAAGCACTGTTGCTACCATATCATGTGAAAGAATCATCCCCAAGTAGCCACTCTTTGGTGTTCTCAGACATGTCATTATGGTTTCTATTTTGTTTCCTCTACTCCAATGCAGCTTTTAAGCAACTGGTACACGGTAGCCAGTAAACCAAATGCATCCTTCCACCTTGAGTAAACCAAGTTCCCTAGAAGGTTGTCGGGCCCATTCATGTACCTACCATGAGCTTTCCCATCATGACAGCAAACCAGAGGGACTGTGACAGAGACCAACCACGGAGTTTCATATCCAGCCCTATGCTGAAATGTTCATGCCCTCTCTCTTAAGAGAAAAGGAAGTGGACAGTTCACATTTGTATTCACACCCCCTTCTTAGGCATTGGCATAATCTACAAGCGTAATTAAGTACTTCAAAAATGTTGCTGGATTAATGAAGGTAATACAGAAATTACTTGACCTCATTCCTTGCAAATTGATCAAAATAAAATTGATCAAAAGTAAGAATTGTTCAAGATTATATTCCTTAGATGGAAGCACTTCATGTAACTTTTAGGGCAAAATTCCATATACAGGCTCTTGAGCAGCATCCTCATAAAAACACATAGTTAAAAGCCACATAGTTAACAGAGGTCTTCCCAGATAAATACCTCCTTGTTCTTTTTCTTTAGTCACATTTTTCATGACCTAATAATACTGTGTGTGTGTGCATGAGAGAGAGAGAGAGAGAGTATACACTAGGGCTTAAACTCAGGACCTAGGAGAAGCTGTCCTTTCGCATTTTCACTCAAGACTAGTGCTCTAAAACTTGAACCACACATGCCAACATTTCTGCCTTTGTATTGATTCATTAGAGATGAGAGTCTCAAGGATTTTCCTGCTTATGTTGGCTTCACACTGTGATCCTCAGATCTCAGACTCCTCAGCAACAAGGTGAGAGCCACCAGCACTTGGCAATAAACACGCTATTTTCAATGACCTTTTTCCTCCAGCCAGACTGATGCTTCTTAAGGACTCAATTTGTTTTCTACAGTGATTCCACATTGGTGTTCAATGTGTCATGGATAACTAAAGACCCACAGAGTGGTCAACACTGGTGGTTCATGCCTGTAATCCTAGCTGCTCAGAAGGCTGAGTTTTGAGGATCATGGTTAGAAACCAGCCTGGGGGGGGAGCTGGGAAGATGGCTCAGTGGTAGAGTGCTTGCCTTACATGCATGAGGCCCTGGGTTTGATTCCTCAGCACTACATAAGCAGAAAAAGCCAGAAGTGGCGCTGTGGCTCAAGTGGTAGAGCACTAGCCTTGAGTTGAAGAGCTGAGAGACAGCATCCAGGACCAGAGTTCAGACCCCATGACCGACAAAAAAAATAAATAAATAAATAGCTACAAGGGGTTGGGAAGGTGGCTCAGTGGTAGAGCGCTTGCCTTGCATGCCTGAGGCCCTGGGTTCGATTCTTCAGCACCACATAAACAAAAAGAAAAAAGCCAGAAGTGGCATTGTAGCTCAAGTGGTAGAGCGCTAGCCGTGAGCTAAAGAGCTGAGGGACAGTGCCCAGGCCCAGAGTTCAGGCCCCACGACCAGACCCCCCCAAAAACAAAACAAAACAAAACAAAACAAAACAAACAAACAAAAAGAAACCAGCCTGGGCAGACAAATCCATGAGACTCTTTATCCCCAAGTAGACCACAAGAAAAACAAAAGTAGAGAATGGTCAAGTAGAAGAGTGCTGTCTTGACCAAAAAAGCAAATGAGAATGTGAGGCTCTCAGTTTAACCCCACAAAAATACAATAGAAAGTCCCATCAAACAATCTTTCTCAATTGAATGTGTAGCTTATTTCTCCAAACATCCAACTTCACCCTCAGAACACTGAAGACCTACCAAACACGTAATGAAAATTTCTATTTTAAGATACAGCTGTTCATTGACTTAACACTAAAAAGACATGCTAAGGAACTGAAATGTTTATGCACAAATCAATGTGGAATCAAAGTTGTGACATTAAATTCATGTAAAGGTATTGAGTTTTATAAGACCTATGCTGATTTTTTTTGTTTGGGTTTTTGTTGTTGTTGCTGTTGTTCTTTTTGTATATCTTTTATTATGAACCCGAAGAGAAGGACTCAACTGTTTTTCTCTTTCTTGCTATTGTTTCTAACATATATATAAGATTTTCTCTGTTGCTTTGTATGTCTGTCCCACACGGTATAACCTGTGTTTTCACTGTATTTGATGTTGTTGTTCTTTTTGTCAGTCTTGGGGCTTGAACTCTGGGCCTAGACACTGCCCCTCACCTCTTCAGTTCAAAGTTGTAGGTTAGTCTACTTTATACAAGTCCATTAATTTTATGAGTGGATACATAAAAACCTATAGCCAAACTACACTGAGATGTTTTTCCATTTATCACACAATAAGCAAATGTATTATTACCTTGAAATTAGATTTCTACAAGTATTTCCTTGACTGAGAGCAGCAAGGTAGATTGTTCAGATTGTTCTGATAGTTTTTAAAGTGAATAAAACAAGCAAATAACAGGTGTTATTTACTTAAGTTGTTACCTGGATATGTCAAACATTGGGAGAGTTGCTTGTGAAGAATTCAAAGAAAGAAAATACTGATCTGTAAACTAGGCATGGTACTAAATGCCTGTAATCCCAGCACTTGGAAAACTGAAGATACAGGAGGATCATGTGCTTCAGGCCAACATAGGTCAACAGGGTGCTATACTGTCTGACAAGAAAGAAAGAAATGAAAATAGAGAGAAGAGATACTGGCATGTATTTCGTTTTAGCCTTGAGGCACTCCTGTGAAAAGGCACTATTAGCACATTTTTCTCCACAGAATATTGATACTTAGAGAGGTGAGGTCTCAGAGCTGGTGTCATATAGAACTGAGACTAAAATCAATTCTCCTGACTACATAGTTGACACTTTTACTTCTCCACCATAATTAAAGGTCTTTTTACATCTCAAATCAACCCTTCCCATCAAGGATTAAGTTGGGATTGTAAATTCATCATCTGAATCTGGCTACACTATATTTATCTAAGCCTATTCTTGCTACCAATATTTTAGGGAAACCAGTGCACATCTACATTAAAAAATAATAATGTCATTCCTGAAGCCTGGAAAAAAGTAATTCCTAATACATGAAGCCTGGTGCTGTTCCTAGGCCAGCCAGGAGCCTTCCATGCATAGATGGGTTTCACCCAAATGGAGTCATAAAGAGGAATCTGTAAAGCAGGTCTTCCTACATGGTGCATGACGTCAGTTTCAGCTCTATTAAACTGAACTCAATTCTCAACCTCCCTGTTTAAATATTCAGCAAGAACAAGAACACAATTAGTTTTCCATGCAGTACTTAGAAAGGAATCTCATTTCGTACTCATAAGCACCATAAAGACTCCAAGGAATAAGACAACCCAAAGGCTGTCAGATGGCATTGGACAGAATGAATTCAGCTCTAGGCTTGAGATACCATACACTGCCACCGGTGGTCATAGGTAGGCAACAACGGACTCCCCGGAGGACCTAAGACAGTGCCTGGCACAGGGCTTTTGGTGGGATCTATGGTGCTGATTTATGAAGCCCTTTTCTCCCTGCTCACCCAGCAATTGCAGGAGCTTTCAGTCCTAAGTTGATTTGGCAAAGACATAGGTCTCAAAACACATATGTTCCCTTTAAGACATGTACAATTTCTCCTGTGTAAAAGCATTCACTTAGTTATCATAAAAACATCTTTTTAGTTGACAAATATTTTCAGATTGTCAACTAAATGTGCAGATTTTTTTCTGGTCACTGGGGGATTGTCTATAGCAAAGACAGATATAATCTTTGTTTCATGGTGTTTATTTTGGGAGTAGTGAGAACAACTCTGTTAGTAATTAGGGCCACAGTTTACCAGTGGCAAGCAATTATCCACGTAGATGTGAAAAGTAATGCCACTCTAAAGAAGATGCTTTCTGTGTTGGAAGGGTTGTAAAGGCCATGGGAATCAAGGCCTCCCTTTGCAGAGGTGACAGAAGGGGGCTCCTGGGTCAGGGTGACCCTCTATCTCTGTGATCTATACAAGTCATTTAATCTTTCTGAGTCTTTTTGGTCCTCCTAATGGACATTGTAAAACTAGTTGTGATCCAGGTGCTGACAGCTCATTCCTGAAATCATAGCCTCTCATGAGTCAGAAATCCAAAGGACTATGGCTCAAAGCCAACCTGGAAAGATAAGTCCCAGAGACTTAATCTCCAAAGCAACCAGCAAAAAGCAAACCAGGAGACATGTCTCAACTGGTAGAGCACCAGTCAAGTGAGCAAACCTGATAAGCATTTGTGAGGCCATGAGTTCAGACCCCAGTACTACCCCCCCCAAAAAAAGAACTCTGTGGATTTGCATGTGGCTTGGCAGGCTTGTTGCAAGTTGGCAAGGGAAGGTGGGATTCATTCAGAGGTGGCCCGAGGTGTTGCTTCATAAACCACTGCTCCTTGTCCCTCTGCTTCTCACTTTTATCTAGAGGAGGTAAAATGTGATCTTCACACTGCTACAGAACACACAGAACTGTGACTTTGCTTTCGGGTTGTTCTTTTGTGTTCTTTTGGAAGACTTGGCACATTCCACATTGCCACATTTCCCTCTCCTTTAGCACAGCAAGGAATAAGCTAAGATGTTATTGTCATGCTAAGTCACTGGGAGGGGCATCTGAAGACCCCTGCAACCTGAGTGATAAGGCATGACTGTATTCAAAAACATTAGTTGTTCATTCAACATTACTGTTCATCCTTCACTATGACTTCTGATGATTGATTCATGCCTACTGATTGATCACATAATTACATGTATGATTACTACTACTTTGTGTGCATTTGCCCTCAGGCAACAAAACCCTAAAACTCATGAGCTTAGTTTACCCGTGAATCATATCCAGGTTATTTGGGATACTGTTCTGAAACTGGTCCTATTTGGAGTCAGGACATGTAATGCAAGTAAAGTGCCCCAAGATACTACGAGTGACTGAGTGAGGGTTCTGGCACTCTGCTCTCTCTTCTCTCTCCCTCAACAGTACTGTTGTTTGGTATGCCAGTACTACGACTTGAACTCAGAGCCTCAAACTCTCACTTGACTTTTCTCCCCATGGCTGGCACTCTACCACTTGAACCAGACCTCCTTTTCCATGTCAGGCTTTTTGCAGGTGAATTCAAGAGTTACTTGGGATTTGCCTGCCTGGGCTAGCTTTGAACCATGACCCTCAGATCTCAACCTACTGAAATAACTAGGATTGGCCATGAGTGGCTAGTGTCATCACACCTCTTCTGTGCCTCAAAGGCGGGAGATGATATGAGGATGGAAGGAAGAGGCATCAAATCCCAGGAGCAGAGAGTAAAGAAAGGCGAAGGTCATGGATGTCATTCATGAGCCAGGCAGAGAAGACATATGAATGAGCAAGTATACCATGGAACTGATAGAGGTCAGCCCTGAGAGGACAACCACCAATCACAATCCGTTATTTTTTAGCGGACTACACACATGCTAGGACCACCACCAATCACAGGCAGACACTTTTTAGGCAATACCCACATGCTGGAGAAGCCAAAAGTTTACAACTCATACAACACTTCCAATCTCTCCTGCCACACTTTGTAGACACAAAGCAGGTAAACTAAGACTGTTCAGCCACAGACTACCTGTTTGACACTCTGATCTAATTAATTATCCAATTGTCTAATAAATTGTCCCTTTTAAAATAAAATAAAAAGGAACATCGAATTTCATAAGGAAAATGACAGTCAATCAGTTGATAAAGCAGGCTGAAGAACAAGATGCATATTAAATCACAGAAGTGCTAGGTATTTATTTTTCATGTACCAGTTTTTTTTTTATTCTCATACAGCTTGCTATAAAGCTGGCATTTGTGCATAGCCTCAACCACAGTGGTGGGGCAGAAAACATCCAAAAGCAAGTGACAATGTCAGAAACAAACAACAGAAATAAAACCACAGCAACAACACAAACTTGAAGGTGTTAGTTTAAGAAAGAAATACAACCCTGATGGATCAAAAGGCACTGTGGAGGGGCTGGGAATGTGGCTTAGTGGTAGAGTGCTTGTCTCCCATTCATGAAGGCCTGGGTTCAATTCCTCAGCACCACATAGACACAAAAAGCCAGAAATGGTGCTGTGGCTCAAATGGTAGAGCCCAGAGAATAGCTTTGAGCACAGAGAGGCTCAAGGACAGTCGCCCAGACCCTGAGTTCAAGCTCTAGGACCAACAACAATAATAAAAAAGCACTGTGGAAAAAAAACAAAAGATATATTTCAGCTGCATTATTAGTAGTAGTAGCAGTAGTAGTAGAGATTCTACAAGAAACTTACAGATGGAACAGTTATGTTGTATGTAATGTATGTATGTAATGAGATTTGGGGCCATAATTATCTTTAAGTAGGAGAAAGGAATTCTGGAGGAGCTTAATTACCAATCTAAAACTCCTGCTGGGAGTGAGGAAGTTTGCATTCCAGCCCCATCTTGAGAGCTAGCCCATGACCTGGAAAAGTTACTTTGTCTCTAACTTTCTCTGTTGCTTAATCTCTCCTTACTTCTCAACTCCAAAAGCAGCAGGTTTGTTGGTGGTTGTTTTTCTAATAATTAAAACAAATAGCTAGCAAATCTAGCATGTAGAATAAACAAGGAAAAGACTCAGTGTGACACTAAAGAAAGCCAGGAAGGAAGTGACATTCTGCCCCCTGCCTTCCATCTTGGGTATTGGAGTCCTTTGTAACTGCTTTCAAGAAATTGTCCAGGGACTGAAGGCCCGAGGCCAGAGGCCCGAGACAGGAGGCCAGGGACTGGAGCCTGTTTGCCTAGCCTGTGTTTGCACTTGAGGAGCTCATGTGGAGAGAAAGGGACAATTCCCATGAGAAGCTGGGCATTCATACTTACCATCCCATTTAAACTTTTCTTATCATCATGATCATTTTTCAGTACTACAGATGGGATTCAAGGTCTCTTCTACATTTCTACTTTAAGCTATGTCCCACAGACCCTTCTGTTTTCAAGAACCTTGCTATTTCTATGTAGGAGGGCATCAAACTTGTGATTGTGCTCTCTCTGCCTGAGTAACAGTAATAACAAGCATGAACATTTATTTCTTTTATGCCTATTGGGGCATAAACTCAGGGGTTCATGCCTAGCTTTGTCTGCCAGGTCTAACCCTGAACCATGATCCTTTCTGGCTCACAGCTAACACTCTACCACTTGAACCAGTTCTCCAGCCCAATGTTTTGCTGGTTAATAGGAAATTGAATATGGATGAGTTTTCAGGTTGATTCTGAATCTCAATCCTCTAGGTCTCAACCTCTTGATAGGTAGGATTATAGGTGTAAGTTGACAGTCTGCTTGGCTAATTTTATTTTTGGTGCCAGTGGCAGGACTTGAACTCAGGGCCTAGGCATGGTCCATGAGCTTATTTTGCTCAAGGATAGCACTTTACCACGTTCTACTTCTGGCTTTTTTTCATCATTTACTAGAGATAAGATTCTCACAGACTTTCCTGCCCTGCTGACTTTGTATTGCAATCTTCAGATCTCAGCCTCCTGAGTAGTAAGGATTACAAACATGAGTCACTGGCACCTGGCTGTAAATATACTGTTTTTTTTTAAGAAGTCTGTATCCTCTTGATTTCTGGGTCCTAGGTCTCCAGGCCAGTTCATCACTACCTTTGAAAGGAACCATTTTGCAGACAGAATGATGCTTTCTTTGCCATTCTAAGTAGTGTCACATAGAATTTTCCCCTCAGATAAGAGCAACAGAGCGCTGGGAACTGGAAGAGGTGAAGACACAGACACACTAAGCAACATACCTCAATCATGGAGCTTGGCAGATGGCTGCCACAGTCTGGCTGTGACACCAACACCACACCCAGCTGCTCCCTGTCCAAGAGCAGAACTCCTCTCCATGTCCCTGAGATCAAAGGGGCTTTGGTGACATTGTTCTAATTTCTCATGGGCCACCTTTCACCCTACTGCATGGGTCCATTTAGGATAAGAAGGAAAGAAAGAAAAAAATGACACTTTGCAGCTGGTGGAGAGGAAGAGGAATGAGAGAAAGGTTAATTGCCTCCTAGCTTTCAGTCCTGTCATTATATTCAGTTTGTGGATTCCAGCCTTCCTTTGATGATGTAAAACAAATCTCCAAATACAGCCAAACTTCTGCTGCATGCTGCTTTTGTGTCAAAAAATAAAGTGGCCTCGACACAGCCTGGGCTAAACAGCATGTGCTTGGCTAGTGGCCAACTGTAACTAAGTTTCTCATTGCTGGGGTTAGACTGCTTGCCTCGGTGTTCTAAAAGAAAGTGAATGGGGCTGTGCAATGGGGCCATTAAAGTGATCTCAGCCCACACCGCAGGAATCAGAACCATGTTAAGTCTAGCAAACCCATGGAGTCATGAGAAATAGTACTTGATGTTCTAAGAGGCTAAGTGCTGAGAGAGTGCATTACAAAAGAGGCAAAGATGGCCTATCAAGGCCATGCATACTCACCCACTTCTCCAGGCTACTTGCACAAGGTGGCGCCTGCACACGGGACTCTAGGTCACATGGAAATGCTGAAACAGCCGAATCCCAGTGTGAGGGAAGTATAGGCCCCAAACCCCTCCAGAAGCTGTGGTGAGACAGCCTAGCTTACTCCACTTAATCTACAGGTGGCAAGAAATATCTAGCAATCAGAGACCAAACAAAGGATCACTAAGCCAACACTGTCCACACAAGGACCTGCCACTCCTATGAATTAGAATATATTTCAGGTTTTCTTCCCTCCTGGTTATGGCCATATTCCATTTCCTTGCCCACACTCTGGAATGGTTTCCAAACTCCTTTATTTCACTTCAGAACTTCCCACATTGGTGTTGTCCTCACTTCTTTTTTGTTGTTGTTGTTACTTTTTAATAAGCTTTTTTCTTGTGAAAATACTGTACAGAGGGGTTACAGTTACAAGAACAAGGTAATGAGTACATTTCTTATCAAACATTGTTGCCTCCTCCTTTGTTTCCCCTTCCCATCCCTTCCCATCCATCCCCCATCCCATCCCACCCCCCGCACCAAAGTTGTAAAGTTTGTTTTTTTGACATAACGTCTTATACATCTCATGTTGCAATGGGTCCACCTGTATTACTATTTAAACATTTCGTTTTTTCCTTTCCCCTCCCCAAATTATATCAACATTGAATACAGTGAAAACAGGGGTTATACCATGGGGGAGGAACATACAAAGCAACCAAAAAATCACATGGTACCTTATACTGTAGAAACAATAGCAGGAAAGAAAAAACCACTTGTGTCCCTATCTTCGGGTTCATTTCACTTAACTTCATCTTATCTGGTCATATGTACATAGCTTTTGACCTTTTCTACTTGTCCCAGACATATAGTAGTTATTGTAAATAAGGGAAACCATGGGACCTATGTTTCTTTGGGCCTAGTTTACTTCACTTAATATAATTTTTACCAAAGGTTTTCCATTTCCTAACAAATGGGGTGATGTCATTCTTTCTGATTGAGGCATAGAATTCCATTATATACATATTATACATTATATATAACATATAATGTATATAATATATATCACATTTTCTTGATCCATTCATCTATTGAGGGGCATCTGGATTGGTTCTTGACTTCATGTACTATTTTCTCCTTGGGCTACTTGTTCTCCCCTTATGGTTATGATGACATTCCATTTTCTTGCTCACACTCTGGACTGGTTTCCAAACTCTCCTTTATTTTGCTTCAGAACTTCCCACATTGTGTTGCCCTAACTTCTGGCACTACTTCTTCCTAAGGCTACTTGTTCCCAGTTACTAATGTCTTTTCATCATTTAGGTCTGGATACTGGCAGCTCATTCTAGCTAATCTTCCCTCCTTTGCGATGAGCTCTGGGGTGTCCTAAATTATTCTGTTTCTGTTCTGTGCTATCTGTTCTCTCGGGCTCTCTGCATAACTCTACCATTCTCTTCACAAGCACATGTGCACATGTGCACATGTCCACACCTGGAAGTGAGCATCTCTTGAGGTGGAAGAGGCAGCATGCTGTAAAGTTGGAAGTGCCCCATTCCTCAGCCCCAACTTCTGTGTTTGTGTGTGTGTGTGTGTGTCTCATACTAAAAGTCAGTATCAATTCTTCACATGGCCAAATGAGTAACTTGAGTGGGTTCACAACTTCCACCTGTGTTCTTCTGCAACTGATTTTCAATGGCTGAATGTCAGGATGACACTTGTTAAGAGCGGTCATGTCACCACTCTGCTCAAGGCTCAAGGGTGTTTTAGTTCATTAGGAGTAATGCCCTCAGGATACCCTAGGCCTCCAGGATCCATCACAGCATCCTCATCTTGCCACTACTCAGCCCTTGCATCCCTTCCATCCCTTGCCCCTCACAGTCACAGGCTTTGTCCTGTTTTCGTAAACCCTTCTTCCCTAGTTATACCCTGGTAGACACTCTCCCGGACCCAATGGTCACATGACACATGCCCTTCTTTTTCAGATCTATGATGTGCCTCTCTCAAGAAGTACTATTGATATCTGGCACCAGTGCCTCATGTACCTAATCCTAGGTACTCTGGAAGCAGAGATCTGAGGGCCCCATTTCTGGAGAAAAGCTCCAGAGAGGAGAGTATCATCTCTAATTAGCCAACCAAATGCTGGAAGTGAACATGTTGCTCAAATGGTATACCATCAGCCTTGAGTAAAAAGAACCTAAGGGCAGAACATGTCCTAGTCTTCAAGCCCCAGCACTAGCACTAAAATATAATTAAAATAGAAAGCCAGGCACCAGTGGCTCATGCCTGATATCCTAGCGACTAGGATATCCTAGATATCCTAGGAGATATCTGAGGATCATGATTTGGAGGCACCCGAGACAGGAAAAAAATCCATGAGACGATTATCTTCAAACACCCTCCAAAAAGCCAGAGCAGATCCTCTAAGGAGTATCCATCTCTAAGGCAGAGGACAAGGAGAAAGTTGCGGAGGAGGAAAGGCAGCTGGGCACCAGTTGCTCATGCCTTTAATCCTTAACTTCAGGAGGCTAAGATTTGAGGTGGACAGTTTGAAGACAGACTGGGCAAGAAAGCCCATGAAACTCTTATCTCCACTTAACCATGAAAAGCTAAAAATCCTGCTGTAGCTCAAGTGGTAGAGCTGCAACCTTAAGCAGTGAAGGCTAAGGGACAGCACCTAAGCATGAGTTCAAGCTCCAGTATCAGCATGAAAGAAAAAGAAAGACAAGAACAGGGGGAAAAAAACCTGTAAAGAATTCCATTGTGTGGTCAGCTCTGTGCACTTATCATCCACTGTCCCAGGGCAGCAGAGGCGGCTTCAGGTTCTCTGTGAGAAAGAGACAGATGAGCTGGACACTGGTGTCTCACGCCTGTAATCCTAGGAACTCAGGAGGCTGAGATCTGAGGATCATGGCTCAAAGCCAGCCTGTGCAATAAAGTCCATGAGACTCTCCAATTAACCACCAGAAAATCAGAAATGGGGCTGTGGCTCAAGTGGTAGAGTGCTTGCCTTGAGCTGAAGAGCTGAGGAACAGTGCCCAGGACCAGAGTTCAACCCCCCCCATGACAAAACAACAAGAACACCAACAAAAGCAGCAGATAAGGCCCCATGCTACCTCTCTCTGAGACTATTTCAGGGCTATGCATTGATCAGATGCTTGTGGAAAGCTTGAAAGAACTGTTGGCACACAAACACTCTGGGGATAGCAATGCAGTCTCTTGTAGAGACTAGAAAAACACATCATTCCCAGAGAATAAATGTGCCGGCCTGGTGCTGGAGTGCTCAAGATGGAAAGGGTAAGCAGTCCTTCCATCAGCATTAGTCATTACAGAGTAATAAGCAGCACCTCTGCCACACACCGTGCCATTTCACAAGGAAGCAAAAGACATTTTACACTTTCACCTTCATTTTAAACATGACATTCCTGGATCTGAACCCAAACTAACATGCTGAGATTCTACAGACAAATACAAATACACACACACAGACACAGACACACACACACACACACACACACACACACACACACGTATTCAAAAAATACACATGAGGAACTCAAGTTCTTGACCACTTCTAAATTGATGAAGCCAACAAAAGTGACAACTGAAAAACAGAGCTCTCTGCCTCCAGCCCCAACCTGAGCAACCCAAACTGCAAAAGTCCTGGTGTCACCACCAAACATAGCATGTGTGCAGTCTGCATGCCTAACCTCTTAGACAACAACTCCACAGAAAGAGGTGTCAGATTTTAAAAGTCAAATTATTTTATTTTATTTTTTGTTAGTTGTGGGGGCTGAACTCTGGGCCTGGGTGCTGTCCCTCAGATCTTCAGCTCGAGGCCAGTCCCCTACCACTTGAGCCACAGTGCCACTTTCAACTTTTTTCTGCTTATGTGGTGCTGAGCAATTGAACTCAGAGACTCATGCATGCAAGGCAATCACCCTACCACTGAGCCAACTTCCCAGCCCAAGTCAAGTTATTTTTAAGGCGATATGTCAGTTCTTTTCTTTCAAAAGCTTTCAGCAAATAAACATTCCGGGACTTTTATTAGTTAGCTTTTTTTCTAGTAAAATGTGTGTACATACACACCTATGCATATATTTTCATATGTGTATGTTTACAAATATGCATATATTTACACAAGAACAATTGCCTATAGTTAAGTACATCCATGAACATATATAAAAAATTAACCATATATATACAAGCATGTAAACTTACATATATGTGAGTTTACATATGTGTATATAAATAGACACACATATGAAGAGAATAATATACATAACAAGTGAATATTTTTCTTTCAATTTTCATCATTTATAATTGATTATTGCGGTATATATAAACATCTATTAATTATTATTATTACTCTTTTAGGGGGGTGGTCATGGACCCTGAACTCTGGGCCTGGGCACTGTCCCTTAGCTCTTCAGCTCAAGGCTAGCACTCTACCACTTGAGCCATAGCACCACTTCCAGCTTTTTCTGCTTATGTGGTGCTGAGGAATCCAACCCAGAGCCTCATGCATGCAAGGCAGCACTCTACCACTGAGCCACCTTCCCAGCCCCTTATTACTCGTTTTGCTCAACTTTCTTTTTATTTTTCCTTTTTATTGCCAGTCCTGGGGCTTGAACTCAGGTCCTGGGCACTGTCTCTGAGACTCTGTTCCCAAGGCTAGGGCTCTACCACTTGTGCCACAGAGCCACTTCCAACTTTTTCTGAATAGTTTATTGCAGATGAGAGTCTTGTGGACTTTTTTGCCTGGACTGGCTTCAAACTGTGATCCTCAGATCTCAGCTCCTGAGGACTTAGGATTATAGGCATGAGACATTGGCACTTGTCTCTTTTGTTTTTGAATTTTGTGCCAATATTGGGGCTTGAACTCAGAGCCTCATTCTCTCCTTTGGCCTTTTGCTCAAAGCTGACACTCTTACCATTTTACCACCTTGACCATGTGTGCTGAAGACATTTTGCTTGTAAATTGGAGATAAGGCTCTCACAAACTTTCCTACACAGACTGGCTTTGAACTGCAATTCTCAGATCAATTGTAGCCTCCTGAGTAGTTGGATTACAGGTGTGAGCCACCAGCATCCAGTTTCAGCATTTTGTAAGTATCAATTTTTCTAATCAGGGGTGCTAGAAAATGCCTGCAATCCAAGCTACTCAGGAGGCTGAGATCTGTGGATGTGATTTAAAGCCAGCCTGGGTAGAGAAGTCTGTGAGACTCTTACCTCCAATTAACCACCAGACAACCAAAAGTGGAACTGTGGCTCAAAGTAGGAGAGTGCTAGCCTTGAGCCAGAGTTCAGGGAGAGTGCCCAAGCTCAGTTCAAGCCTCATGACCAACAACAACACAACAAAAATGTCTAGCTGAAGATTTTGCTCCATGGTAGACATTGATAAATGATGAATCAAATAAATGATGAATCATATAATAGACCTGGCAGGTGGGTGTATATAGATGGCAGTTTTATTGGCCTCTCTCTATGGCAAAAGGTTGAAGAAGAGATGACCAGTGCAGTATTCAGCACAGGGCTTCTTGTGGTGGGCAAGGAGGAGGAGGCCTGGCTTCTTAACCATGTGGCTTTGAGTCCTCTTCAAACTTCCCCCACCCACTGCCCTTTAGTAGTTTTGCATGCATGCCAATTCATTTTCCTTTTGGGATACTGACTTCCTTTGCCCTCTCTTTCATGAAACTTTCCCTGAAACTGCCTTTCTCTTTGCTCATATTGCAGCTTAAATTATGTCCAATAATTTAAAATTCCATTTATTTACTTGGAAGTAGCTAAGATCATTCACAATTATTTCTTCTAAACATTGTTGGTTAGACTAGGCCTGTGATCCTGAGATGGACCTCGGCCTTCCCAAAGAATGACCCAGACTAGGCCTTTATTATGGGCTTCCTCTTCCTTCTCACTGTCTCCACCTACCTGCTCTGCCTTTAAAACACATGCCTATGAAAAACTCCTTTGTTTGCTAAAGCCATTTGGACTTGAGTTTCTGTTGCTTGCCACCAATTCAGTCCTAAGTTACAGTTAAACCTACTTTGAAAAGTATCAGGAGAAGACTCCAATCCAACAGTCTCCTAACTTAAAATCTGAGTGTCCCTTCCACTGAATCGGAATCAGTGGCTCTAACTTGGAAGAATAGAGACCTACATGATGGAATAATTTAGAGGCAATTTAAAACAACAACAACAAATATATATATATATATATGCATATATGCTCAGAAGTCGTCTTTCACAGCCAGGCACAGGTGGCTCATGCTGTAATCCCAGCTACTCAGAAGACTGAGATCTGAGGATCATGTTTCAAAGCCAGCCTGGGAAGGAAAGCCTTTAAGACTTCTATCTCCAATTAACCACCAGAAAGCTGTTGAGTTGTAGCTTAAATGGTAGACCTCCACACTCAAGATAAAAGCTAAGAAATGGTGTACAGGCTCTGAGTTCAAGCCTTAGTTCTAGCACCAAAAAAATAAAAAAGGAAGTTAGGAGCTGGAGGTAAAAAAAAATGGAACTTAGGCAAGAAGTAAATATGTTCTGAGAAAGCTCCCTTAAGAGAGTAACACACCCTTAAATCTAAAACAACTTTTTGGTCATGGGGTGCTTTGTTACACTGAGTGCCAAAGGTCCAATTATGGAGGATTGAGACTCCAATTTAAAGCACTGCCTTCCACTTTGTGAAAGAAACTGCTGGCTTCTGAGAGAGTCACAGTGAATAATGCCATGGTGAAATTTTCTTTGTAAGGAAATGACTGACTCCATAGGGTCCATGGAATAAAATTTAATTTCCACAATTGCAACCAGCACATAACAGCCACACTTTTGAAGAGGAAAGTTTAGCAATTATGAAAGGAGTGCCATTTTTATATATTAAGTCTGCAGGTCTGCAAATTTCATGTTGTTGGAAATGTTGACATAATTTTGCACAGATTACAGTTATGTGGGCTATTCCGTTTACAGGTTTCTGGCATAAGAAATTTTAAAAATAGTTTTACATATTACTTCCAAAATAAAATGTGGATTTAAGTATGGTTTTTAGATGGGTCCACTGTGCAGATCTTTTCTGAAAACAAGATAGTAAATAGACAATTGAACAATTACTTGGTAACTGAGTCAGAACTGAGAACAGGAGTGCCTCATCTGAATTCAATGAGGAAGTGTATCATGGTTGATAATGTCTGTCATGTCATAGAAATGGGAGGTGGTAGAATGCAACTTAGTTCTCTCTATCATCCACAACTAATAAAGGCCTGCAAGTTCCATTTCTCCACTTGCACAATCACTCTTACATATGCTCAAATAATTACATTGGCATTTGGCCATTATTGTAGAAATAAAAAGCAATGAATTGGCTTATTTTGGAAAATAATGCTTACTTTCTGATGGCTGTTTTGATCAATACCTAAGCCACCAGTGACCTTTCCAAGGAAACTGCTATTTACTTCCATCTAATATAGGTCAATGTGGTGGGTGATGACTTATGACTTTTACTCTTAGAGAGATAGATTTATGTGTTCATGTGCCAGTACTAGGGCTTGAACTGAGAGCCTGAATGCTGTCCATTAGCTTTTTGTTTAAGGCCAGCACTTTACCATTTGAGCCACAGCTCACTTCTAGCTTTTTACTGGTTAAATGGAATGAGTCTCATAGACTTTCTGGCTCTGGTTGCCTTCCAGCTACAGTTCTTTGATCTCAGCCTCTTGATTACTTAAGATCACAGGTGTTATGAATCATTAGTGAAGCATTATTGAAGCACTTTTTTTCTGAGAAAAACTGTTATATAGACTTTAAACTTCTTAGACATTCCAGCTTCTCCCAACCGTTGGCTCTGCACTCAGGTACTACTGATTTGAGCTTCAATGTCTTCATCTATATCATGGAGAGACCTATTAGCTCTGATAACACTCCATTGGAATAATGTATGTTAAAAAATGCGTTGGAAATTGAGAAGTACTATAAAGATGAAAAACTTCTGAAGGACTTGCTAAATAAAGAGATCACTCAATTACAGAGTCCCAAAGCAACATCTATTTCACTTATAATTAAGTGAACTCAATTGTGCCATATAGAAAGATGAAAATTCAGCTGGGCGCCGATGGCTCATGTCTGTAATCCTAGCTACTCAGGAGGCTGAGACCTGAGGATCACGGTTCAAAGCCAGCCCGGGCAGGATAGTTGATGAGACTCTTATCTAAAATAAACCACTAGAAAACTGGAAGTGGCGCTGTGGCTCAAGTGGTAGAGCGCTAGCCTTGAGCTGAAGAGCGCAGGGACAGCGCCCAAGCCCAGAGTTCAAGCCCCATGACCGAACAAAAAAAAAAAAAGGAAAGATGAGAACTCAGGTCAGCTTTACACCTTGACTTGCATAATGCCTTCAACTTGACTATATGTATGGGCTTATCAAACCACTGTATGGGCCTCTGAGAGCACTCTTCCTGAGTCTTCTTATACTCTTTCTTTTATAAAAATGTTCTTAGCTGAGCATCAGCAGCTCATGCTTATCTCAACAGACACAGAAAAGCAGTTGACAAATCCAACACCCCTTTATGATGAAGGTTCTGGAAAAACTAGGAATCCAGGCAACATTCCTCAATACAATAAAGGCTGTATATGACAAACCTACAGCCAGCATTATACTTAATGGTGAAAAACTAAAGCCATTTCCTCTTAACTCTCTCCACTTCTCTATAATTTAGTATTAAAATGCCTAGCTACAGCAATAAGACAAGATGCAAACATAAAAGGGATCCAAATAGGGAAAGAAGAAGTAAAATTCTCCTTCTTTGCAGATCACATGATCTTGTATTTAAAGAATCCCATGAACTCCGTTCCCAAATTACTCAAGCTGATTCAAAACTTTGGCAAAGTAGAAAGGTATAAATTAACCCTCAGAAATCAATGGCTTTTCTGTATGCCAACAATGAGAAAAGTGTGGCTGAAATCAGGAAAGCAACTCCATTTGTAATAGCCCACACCCCCCAAAAAAAATACCTAGGAATTAACAAAAGAAGTGAAGGACCTCTATGATGAAAACTTTACAAACCTGAAAAAGGAAATCAAAACAGAACTTAGTATGTAGAAAACCTCCCATGCTCCTGGATTGGAAAGATCAACATCATTATCATGATAATGGCAATACTTCCCAAGGCTATCTACAAATTCAATGTGATACCTATCAATATTCCAACCTTATTCTTCAAAGAAACAGAAAAGGCAATCCAAACATTCCTATGGAACAATGAAAGACCCCAAATAGCCAAAATGATCCTTAACAGAAAGAACAATGCTGGAGGAGTATCAATACAAACTTTCCTCCTCTACTACAAAGCCATAGTAATCAAAATAGCTTGGTACTGGCACAAGAACAGACCTCAGGACAAATGGAATAGAATTGAAAACCCAGAAATGGACCTACAGACTATAGCCATCTAATCTTCGATAAGGGAGCTAAAAAAAATAGAATGGAAGAGAGACAGCCTCTTCAGTAAATGGTGCTGGCAAAATTGGTTAATCACTTATAGAAAACTAAAGCTAGATCCTTATGTATCACCCTGCACCAGAATCAACCCCAAATGGATCAAAGACCTTGGAGTCAAAGCAGACACTCTGAAAACATTACAGGATGGAATAGGAGAAACCCTAAGTCTCCTTAGCACAGGCCAAAATTTTCTTAATAGAGACCCAGAAATACAACAAATCAAAGAAATGTTGGACAAATGGGGTTGCATGAAATTGCAGAGCTTCTGCATGGCAAAGGACATAGCTAGTCAGATCAATAAAAAGCCCACAGATTGGGAGAAGACCTTCACTAGCCATAAAATGGACAAGGGTCTCATATCTAAAATATACCTGGAACTCTAAAAATTAAATCTCCCAACAACAAATCCTCAAAGAAACAACTGTCCAATAAATAAGCGGACTAAAAACTTATAGAGAGGGGCTGGGAAGGTGGCTCAGTGGTAGAGTGCTTGCTTTGCATGCGTGAGGCCCTGGGATCAATTCCTCAGCACCACATAAGCAAAAAGAAAAAAAGCCAGAAGTGGCGCTGTGACTCAAGTGGTAAAGCTCTAGCCTTGAGCTGAAGAACTGAGGGACAGCACCTAGGCCAAGAGTTCAGACCCCACGACCAGACCCTGCCCCCCCCCCAAAAAAAAGACTTACAGAGAAACTTCTCTAAAGAGGAAAGAAGGATGGCCAATAGACACATGAAGAAATGCTCAACCTTCCTAGCCATAAAAGAAATGCAAATCAAAACATTGAGATACCACCTCACCCCAGTTAGAATGGCTATAATCTATAATTCTAATAACAGCAGATGCTGGAGGGGATGTGGACAGAAGGGGACCTTACTGCATTGTTGGTCAGACTGTAAACTTATTCAACCACTTTGGAAAGTAGTATGGAGGTTCCTCAAAAGACTCCACATAAAGTTCCCCTATGACCCTGCAATCCCACTTTTGGGCATTTACCCGAATGATCACAAATAAGACCATACTAAAGCTACCAGCACAATTATGTTTATTGCAGCATTATTTACCATAGCTAGGATATGGAACCAACCCAGATGCCCCTCAGTAGATGAATGGATCAAGAAAATGTGGTATATATACACAATGTTGTTCTACACCTCCATCAGAAAGAATGACATTGCCCCATTTGTTAGGAAATGGAAAGACTTGGAAAAAATTATATTAAGTGAAGTAAGCCAGGCCCAAAGAAATATAGATCCCATGGTTTCCCTTATTTTCAATAACTAGTATATATCTGAGACAAACAGAAACTGTTAAACAAGTTGATGTTAGGCAAAATGAACCCCAAGATAAGGATTCAAATTTTTTTTTCTTTCTTGCAATTGTTTCCAACATATTTATAAGATGATTTCATTGTTGCTTTGTATGTACCTCCCCCAGGGTATAAGCCCTGTTTTCACTGTATTTGAAGTTGATATAATTTGTGGATGGGAAGAGAAAAACAAACTGTTTAAATAGGCATATAGGTGGACCCATTGCAACAATGAGAGGTACAGGTCATTATATTGAAAAACCAACTTTACAACTTTGGTGGGGGGGCGGAGGAGGATTAGGTGGAGGAATGAGGGAAGGATGGAAATGGATGGGAAGGGGAAACAAAGGAGGAGGCTACAATGCTTGATAAGAAATGTACTCATTATCTTTCCCAAGTAATTGTAACCCCTCTGTACAGTATTTTCACAATAAAAAAATACAATAAAAATTTAAAAAAAAATTCTATAAAAACAACAAAAAAAAGAAGAACAAACTTTACAACTTTGGCAGGGAGGGTAGGGGGGTAGAGGAGTAGGGGGTGGGGGTGGGCGTGGGGGGGTGAAGAGAGGAAGGGATGGTATGGGGAAACAAAGGAGGAGGCAACAATGCTTGATAAGAAATGTCCTCACTATCTTGCCCATGTAATTGTAACCCCTGTGTATGGTATTTTGACAATTAAAAAAAAAAGAAAATGTGGTATATATACACAATTCTATGCCTCCATGAGAAAGAATGACATTGCTCCATTTGTTAGGAAATGGAAAGACTTGGAAAAAATTATATGAAGTGACGTAAGCCAGGCCCAAAGAAAAATAGATCCCATGGTTTCCTTTGTTTGCAATAACTAGTATATGCCTGAGACTAGCAGAAACGGTCAGATAAGTTGATGTTAGGCGAAATGAACCCCAACATAAGGACTCAAATGGTTTTTCTTTCTTGCTATTGTTTCTAATATATTTATAAGATGATTTCTTTCTTGCTTTGTTATGTCCCTCATCCATGGTATAACCCCTGTTTTCACTGTATTTGATGTTGGTATAATTTGTGGAGGGGAAGGGAAAAAAGAAATATTTAAATAGGGATACAGATAGACCCATTGCAACAATGAGATGTACAAGACGTTATGTTGAAAAATGAACTTTACAACTTTGGCAGGGGGGCAGGAGGTGGGGGAAGGACTGGGGGGATGGGAGATGGGGAGGTGAGATGGGAACTGATGGGAAGGGGAAACAAAGGAGGAGGCAACAATGCTTGATAAGAAATGCACTGATTATCTTGCTCATGTAATTGTAACCCATCTGTATGGTATTTTCACAATAAAAAATTTTTAAAAATAGAATACTCCTCAAGCCCTAGCTAGGCAATTAGAGGACGCCTCATGCCTTAGTTACACTATTAGAGTAGGCCTTCTAACTAGAAATAAAGATGATGTGAGAAAGAAGAGTTCTGCAAACTAAGAACAGCATATTGTATTCAGGGACACCTAAGAAACAAGTAACTACAAAAACATAATCTACTTTCACAAAAGACAAAATGGAGCATCATGCCAGGGGGAACATGACAGAGCTACTCAATTTCCAAGAGACAGAAAGAGGACTGAGAAGAAGTGTGTGCTCACTCAAAGATCACTTAGTACAGCACTTCCGTGCTACACCTCCTTCAAAGACACACCTTCAGTGATCTGCTTCTTGGAGTTCATCCCCACACTCAACTCCTTTCTCCAAGTCTCCATCTTTTCTTGTATCAACAGGAATGATGGACCTGCCCTCACCATCGCTTCCCTGTGGGAAGAGGGAAGAGAGGAGGGGCACTTCCTGGCACTAAGGGAGTCCCCGTGATGGCACCCACGACAAGACACATACAGACCAGGTAAATGGAGGTCCACTTGGCCAAGCCACATCACTGTAGCGGGTGCAATGCTGGTTTGGGAAAGGCGGCAGTGAATGTGGCTCCAGCTCCATGACCCACTGGAGGACACGGTGGAACTGACCAACCCCAGGGCCATACTGGGGAGGGGTAGCAAGAAGGCCTCTGTGGCACACACCCCCCATTCATTCTCCATAGGGCTCTAAGGCGCCATGCATCCAGGTTTCTATAGCTCTGCAAGTGTGTATGCGAGTCCCCTCACCCAGCTTCCCGTGCTCTCACATATGTTTCCGGTCCCTTGACCCCCGCTTCTGGTCCCGTGGTGTGTGTGTGTGTGTGTGTGTGTGTGTGTGTGTGTGTGGTGTGTGTGTGTGTGTGTGTGTGTGTGTGTGTGTGTGTGTGTGTGTGTGTGTGTGAAGTGGCCCACTTACCTTGAACCAGCCGGAGCCTGGGAGGGCATCAAATACATGTGTGGTCACACACCCACATGGTCTACGATGATGGAGATCCATGCAGCCAGGCCAAAGACACCCCTGGGTTTCCCATCACAGGGGCAGGTGTAGCACCAGTTGGGGGGAGGACAGCAGCGAACACAAGATGGGTCCTGAGACAGTCGGTGGATACAGTGGAACCAAGCAACCTCAGGCAGGAGCCAAGGGAGGATGCAGGGCAGATTCTGAGCCTCCTGCTTCCTTCTTGGGTGGCCACTGTGGTTGTGTGTGTGTTCAGGCACATCTGGGTCTGCCTGAGTGTGTGCATGTGTGCATGCATGTCCCTCAGCAGCGTGCATGCTTATGTGCATTGAACATACATACTCTCACCTTTGAGTGCACGTGCGCCCCTCCCTCACATTTCTGGGTCGGGTTTCTTAATCTCCCGAGAGGCTGGAGATTAACAAAAGGGTTGCGAGTGTTGCTTAGTGGTACAGTGCTTGCCTAGCATATGCATGAAACCTTGGGTTTGATTCCTCAGTACCACATAAACAGCAAAAAGCTAGAAGTGGCACTATGGCTCAGGTGGTAGAGTGCTGGCCTTGAGCACAAGGAGGCTCAGGGGCAGTGCCCAGGCCCTGTGTTCAAGTCCCAGGATTGTAAAAAACAACAACAAAGCTCACCCAGCTCCAACCCAGTGCTCCAACCCAGCAGGGTGCCATGCTAGACACCCCCCACCCCACTGGACGCTTTCCAGCAGAAACTGGTAAAGTCTCACCTCAGGTCTGCGTTACAGTTATTGTGGGTCCTCCAGCCTCTCAGGAGATATAGAAGCCCAGCCTGGAAGTGTGAAGGAGGGGCACACACACATGGTGAGAGTATGCACGTGCGATGCACATGAGCACGCATGCTGGTGTGGGACACTCATGCACACATGCACATACACGCAGACCCGGATGAGCCTGGACCCACGACCACAGAGCCCACCTAAGAAGGAAGCGGGAAGCTCAGAGTCTGCCCTGCATCCTCTCCCAGCTCCGGCCTGAGGCTGCTTGGTTCCACTGCTTCCACCGACAGTCTCAGGACCCAGGCTGTTTAAACTGCCATCCTCCCCCAACTGGTGCTGAACCTGCCGCTGCTCCAGGAAACCCAGAGATCTCTTTGCCTGGGCCGCATGGATCTCCTTCATAGTCCGTGTGGATGTGTGGCCGCGCATGCCTTTGGTGCCCTCCTGGACTAGGGCTGGTTCAAGGTAAGTGGTCCACTTCACCGCACCCCATCCCACCTCTACCCCACCGCGGTGGAACTGACCACCCTGGGCCATACCAGGGAGGGAAGGCAGCCAGGCCTTTGAGACCCTCACCTTCATTCTCTGTGGGCGTCTAGGGCACCTGCGTCCAGGTCTGGAAGTGCGCACGCGTGACCACTCACCCAGCTTCCGGTCATTTCCCGCGTGCTTCCTGTCAGCGGCTGGGGAGGGGGGTGCGGGTTGGGGTGGGGGTGGGGGTTGGGGTGGGGGGTGAAGTGGCCCACTTACCTCGAACCATCCCGAGCCAGGGAGGGCCTCACACCATGTGCGGTCACTTGACCACGAGGATGGAGATCCGTGCAGCCAGGCCGGAGACACCCATGGGTTTCCATCCCAGAGGCAGGTGCAGCGCCAGTTGAGGGAGGATGGCAGCGAACGCGGCCTGGGGCCTGAGACTGTCGGGGGGAAGCATTGGAACCCAGCAGCCTCAGGCCGGAGCTGAGAGAAGATGCAGCGCAGACCCCGAGCATCCTGCTTCCTTCTTGGGTGGCCGTGTGGTCTCCCGAGTCCAGGCTCATCCGGGTCTGCATGCATTTATGTGTGTGTGCGCATGTGTCACTCATCAGCGTGTATGCGCATGCACATTGCACGTGCGTACCTCTCACCATTATGCACAAGCGGCACGCCCCGCCCTCACGCTTCTGGGCTGGGCTTCTAAATCTCCTGAGAGGCTGGAGGTTAAGGGCTGCAAATGTGGTTTAGTGGTACAGTGCTTGCCTAAAACATGCATGAAACCCTGGGCTCGATTCCTCAGTACCACATAAACAGCAAAAAGCTGGAAGTGGCGCTATGGCTCAGGTGGTAGAGTGCTGGCCTTGAGCACAGAGAGGCTCAGGAACAGAGCCCAGTCCATGAGTTCAAGCCCCAGGACTGGCAAAAAAGAGAATAAAGCTCACTGGAAAATGGGGTATAAAACTATTTTATAGATAGTGCTCCAACCCAGCAGGGTGCCATGCCAGACCCTCCATTGGCTGCTGTCCAGTAGAAGCTGGGAAAGTCTCACCTCAGGTCTGGGTTCCAGTGATCGTGGGTCCTCCAGCCTCTCCAGAGATTGAGATTAAGAAGCCCAGCTGGGCAGTATGAGGGAGGGGTACGCCTCACACACTCACAGTGAGTAGGCACCTGCAATGCTCATGAGCACGCACGCTGCGCAGGCACAAGCACGCAGACCTGGATGAGCCTGGATGCCCACGACCACAATGGCCACCCAAGAAGGAAGCCAGAGGCTCTGACTCTGCCTGGCATCCTCTCCCGGCTCCTGCCTGAGGCTACTTGGTTCCACTGACTCCACCGAGAGTCTCAGGACCCAAGCCGTGTTCACTGCCGTCCTCCTCCAACTGGTGCTGCACCTGCCGCTGCTACACGAAACCTAGGAATCTCTTTGCCTTGGATGTGTGGATCTCCATCCTCATAGTCCATGTGGGCATGTGACTGCGCATGTGTGTGATGCCCTCTTGGGCTGCAGATGCTTCCAGGCAAGTGGGCAGTGTGAACCCTGCTAGCAGAGCCATGTTTCTGGACGACCCCTATCCATGGTAACTGAGACACCCATATTCATACTCCCCTTCCTTCCTCTCTTCTTCTCTGTCCCTCTGCAGGAGCCACCTTTGTCCCATGGCCATAGCATTCCCTGTGCCCCTCCCCATGTGTTGGTTTAAGGATGGGTGAGGGGATATATGTGTGTTCAGGGGGACATATTAGTTGTAGCAGTCAGCAGAGAAGGAAGGTAAGGGCTCATGGTCCACCTGCTTCCCTCCTGGCTATGGTCTATGTGATCCCGGGTTCTCCATTTCCCCATATCCACTGGTGGAGCTATGGATATAGCTGCCTCCCCCAACAGCTGCAGCCCAGGTTGCATGGTGTTGGTTCCTGAGGGCCTCTTCAGCTTCACCACAGGCAGATATCATTTGTGGGTCCAGCTGCAGTAGCCATCTTTGGACAACCCAGATTCAATGTAAGTGAGGACCCTTCCTTACCGCCCTTCATTTACCTCTTCTCCATTCTCAACTCTGTCCTAACATTTCCAAAATGGTGCAGAATGTCAATAGAGAATAAATACAAAGTTTGAAATGAATACAAAAAATAAAGCCAATAAAAACAAATGTCTGAAAAGATTTTGACAAATAACAAAGTTATAAAATAAAAATATAAAATAAAAATAAAGTTAATTTTTCTGTGGATTGGATTTCAAATACTTTAAGAGGATAAAATGGCAATGACAAAAATCTTAGACATGATTAAAATATTGGAAAACAGTATCAATTGTTAGAACAATCTGGATATTTCCATTACATACAGCATTTTAGGATATTAATTATACTTGACAACATTATATTAATATTGTCAAGTTCTTTATATTTAGAAACACACGAGCCGGGCGCTGGTGGCTCACGCCTGTAATCCTAGCTACTCAGGAGGCTGAGATCTGAGGATCGCGGTTCAAAGCCAGCCCGGACAGGAGAGACCGTGAGACTCCTATCTCCAATAGACCACCAGAAAACCAGAAGTGGTGCTGTAGCTCAAGTGGTAGAGCGCTCGCCTTGAGCTGAAGAGCTGAAGGACAGCGCCCAGACCCAGAGTTCAAGCCCCACGACCAACAAAAAAAAAACAAAAACACGAACCTAAACTAAGCCTTATTAGAAATAGCTCAGGATGTTAGGGTGTCCCATAGGAATAAAGACACTCACTCAAAAGGAAGTCAGCAAGACAAAATTTACTTCTGCAGAAGGGTGGCCATCAGCCAAAATTCTGATGCAAGCACACAGAGCAGACAGGCTGCTCCCTTTCTATTCCTAACCCAGCAGTCCTTGCCCCTCTGCCAGCACTGGCTGAGCTCAGGTTCACAATGTGCAAAAGGGTGTGGGCCTAATTAACAGAATATAATTAAAATTCAAGGAGCTTCTAACTTGTGTCTTAATTAAAGTGCTCAGAAAAAGGATATTTGTAACTAAAATGTAATTAACAATGGCCAAACCACCTGGCTAAAGCAGGAACTCTTCAGGAAAACCATTTTCTCAAAAAAGGAAGCAAATAATTTTGACAGAAAAAACACTTTCTAACAATGTACAAAATGGTACCAGTATTGAGTACATTGAATCTGTAAAGTGGTTTTGCTAATTTATTTTAGTAGGCTTATACATTTGAGAAAAACAAATGTATTTAACAATAGCAACAATCAGAATCACAGGTACAAACAAATTATATATTAAGGTAGTTTTCCATTTGGAGTAAAAATTAAAAATTTAGAGCTCCTACAAGATAAGTATATAACGCCAATGATTCCAAATAGATGTATTTCCTAATATATAAGGATATCTTATATACAATAACATTTATTTAGTCTAGGCAGATAAATGTAGATCATATTTTAAGTAGCAAGACTGTCTAAACGATGAGAGTTTTTTATGTCCATTATACTGATTATAAACAGCAGAAATATCAAAAGTTTTGTATATAATATAGAACATTTAAATGGAATGTACTTTTGATAAAATAGGACATCAGTTGGTCAGTTCATATTTACTAAACCTATGTGCTTTTAACTCTGCAAATGTTTACACAATACTTAATGTTTAGAAACCCTCATTTATGTAATGTCTTGGAATTAATAAATAAACTATATTTAGGCTTCTCAAACTGGCGTATACATTAAGACATATGAAATCAGCAGGGAAAAAGGTTTAGTCTCATGCAATTTTAACCCAGTTTTATTATTGTTGTTATTGTTGTTTTGGTGCCAGTTCTGGTGTTTGAACTCAGGACCTGGGCATTGATCCTGAACTTTTTTGCTCAAGGCTGTGCTCTCCCACTTGAGACATAGCTCCACTTCCAATTTTTTGGGTGCTTAATTGGAGATAAGAGTCTTGCAGACTATTTCTCAGGCTGACTCTGAGCTGCAATCCTCAGATCTGTCTCTTGAGTAGCTATGATTCTAGGCATGAGCCATCAGCACTTGGTGCAGATTTGTGGGTTGGTTTTTTTGCTTTGTTTTGTTTTATGGGATTCTTTGTATTTTATGACCAATAATTTAACATTTTACATATATGCATATTCATATTGTGGATAAATAATATGTGCTAGAAAAATAAAATGAACATACACCAAAGTCATTACATATTCAAACATAGCATTTGACCTCTTCCTCCTTGTGTCTAGTGTCCTATTTTTGTAGCCAAGTGAGAAATTCATTGTTTTTAGGTGACACCTGATTTTAAATGGTGATAAGTGACTCAAGAAGTTTCTAACAATTTTGTGGAGCCATGCTATGTCCACTGCTACAAAATGAAAAGGTACCTAGTGGGAGGTGGTAGAGTATGAGAAAGAAACAAAGTCACAAAGATGATCTCAGGAATCAAAATGGGGAAGCCAAGGGGCACTGTGTCTTAGAGAACAAAGGACCCTAGTTTATCTCCCAGGCAGTTTTTTTTAAAACTTGTGATAATACCGTACAGAGGGGTTACAATTACATGGGCAAGATAACGAGTACATTTCTTTTTTTAATTTTAATTTTTATTTTTTGTGAAAATACTGTACAGAGGGGTTACAATTACATGGGCAAGATAATGAGTACACTTCTTATCAAGCATTGTGTAGCCTCCTCCTTTGTTTCCCCTTCCCATCCATTCTGCATGGCAAAGGACATAGCTAGCAAGATCAATAGAAATCCCACAGATTGGGAGAAGATCTTCACTAGCCATACAGCGGACAAGGGTCTCATATCTAAAATATTCCTTGAACTCAAAAAATTAAATCCCCCAACAACAAAACTTAAAAGAAACAACTGTCCAATAAACAAGTGGGTTAAGGACTTAAAGAGAAACTTCTCTGAAGAGGAGGATGGGAATGAGTACATTTCTTATCAAGCATTGTTGCTTCCTCCTTTGTTTCCCCTTCCCATCCCTCCCCATCTCTACCGGATCCTCCCCCACCCCACACACACACCAAAGTTGTAAAGTTCGTTTTTCGACATAATGACTTGTACATCTCATTACGATTTGTTTTTTTCCCTTCCCCTCCCCAAATTATACCAACATCAAACACAGTGAAAGCAGGGGTTATACCATGGGGGAGGGACATATAAAGCAACAAAGAAATCATCTTATAAATATGTTAGAAACAATGGCATGAAAGAAAAAAAACATTTGAATACTTATCTTGGGGTTCATTTCCCTAATATCTAGCATGATGTAGTAGGAAAGGCAGTAAACTTTTACACAACCACTGATGAACATACAAGTTTCTTTTTTCACACAAAGCAGACATCATTTTGGCAGAAAAGTAACCCTGAGCTAAACAAGCTCTTCAGTTAACATCCTTGAGTAACCTATTTTCTTATCGTGGTGTGGGAGAAGGGTTAGGGAGCTAGCCAAGCATAAACTCTTAAGCTAACATTCTTGAGTCAACTAGTTATCTTCTTATGTTGGTTTGGGAGAAGGGTCAGGGGTAGGGATCAAGGCCACTGTTTTGTGTATGCCTCTGCACTCTGCCTCTAAGTGACCCTTGCTATGCAGGCATCCCTAGCATGGTGTCTTTGCATGTAGGCACGGGTGTCTTCAACCTTGCTTAGGGACATCAGTGATCCCCAACAGAGCCAGAGAACATAAAAATTCTCATTTTTGAACATCTGTTGTAACATGTGAGGACAAATACATTGTATAATAGAAAGTGGGTACCAATGATGGTCTGGACTTGGTTACCATGACAGCTGTCATTCTGGCCCTAACCCCTTTTTGGTTTCACAGGAGATAAAACTGGATATTTTAAAGGTGCAGCAAGAGACTGGCCAGGCTTGACACATCCCTACTCTAAATATTTCCATTCCTAGGCAGTATGCAAATGAGAACAAGTTGTCTAAATAGCATTTAAAATTCACAATTTTGAAACAAAATGTAATTTGAGAAACAGCTTATATGTCTTCTGCTTGTATGTAATAGTGTTCACTTGAGTATAAAAAGAAGTCCCGATTCAAATACTTTATTTTTCCTAACTGGTCAAGAATTACATATTTTTAAGAAAAACTGGAATATAGTTGTATTAAAAGTAGATAAAAAACATTCTATGTAATCATCATTGCATAAACATATATATTTTTTCTACAAATATTCCAATTGTTTAATAGAATTTGATAATTTTTCCACCTTAGTAAAATGATACAAGTATAAATAATACGCTTTGTTCACAAGCATTTTACAAGTGATTTTTACATGTGCTTTATATTTTTTCTCAATATAAAGACCAAAGGAGACACACATGTCTAATAGGTAGTGTGTCTAGACATTGTATGTGAATTGCCCTATGGTCTCCCTGCAAATCCCACCTGTGCCCACAGCCCTGCTTCTCTCCTGGGTCTCTTGCTCTAGCTGAGGGTTATGCAAGGTGCTTGCAGACTCCTCTCTCACTGTGGGCTCTGTGCGTGTGCAGAAATACACAGCTGAATCCTCCAGCTGTGTGCCTGTGATGGTGAGTTTGATTAATCTGGATAACTTCTGGAAGTTCAGGAAATAACAACCCTCGGTTGCATTTTGTTTCCCATAAGAGTTCTGATGAATAAGAAAAACCAATTCCCTGCTAGGGGGCTGTTTGTAAGAAAAGATGGAGTATGAAGATTCCTTATTCTCATATAAACAGTCTAGGGTCAAAGCCTCCTTTTCTACCACTAAAATTACAGGCTGAGCTTGAGTTACCTTCTGGGCCATGTTGGTTCCTGAAATAAAGAGAACAGAGTCAGATTGACTTTTTATAATCAAGGCATTTAAAAGATGAAGGGACCATGGTTTTCCTTATTTGCAATAACTAGTACATGTCTGGGACAAGCAGAAAAGGCCAGATAAGATGATGTTAAGCGAAATAAACCCCAAGATAGGGACACAAGTGGATTTTTTTCTTTCTTGTTATTGTTTCTAACATATTTATAAGGTACCATGTGATTATTTTGTTCCTTTGTATGTATGTCCCTCCCCCATGGTATAACCCTTGTTTTCACTGTATTTGATGTTGGTATAATTAGGGGAGGGGAAGGGAAAAACAAATTGTTTAAGTAGGGATACAGGTTAACCCATTACAACAATGAGATGTACAAGACGCTATGTTGAAAATTGAACTTTACAATTTAGGCAGGGGTGGGGGGAGGGGAGGAGGAGCAGAGTGTAGTTGAGGAGGTGAGAGGGAAGGATGGTAGGGGAAAAACAAAGGAGGAGGCAACAACGCTTGATAAGAAATGAACTCATTACCATGTTCATGTAATTGTAACCTCTCTGTAAACTATTTTCACAATAAAAAAATTATTTTAAAAAAAGATGAAGGGACTTAAGACTCAGCTCTGAAGGCCTCCTATTAAGCCTTATTAGAGAATGAAGCGGGGCTGGGAAGGTGGCTCAGTGGTAGAGTGCTTACCTTGCATACATGAGGCCCAGGGTTCGATTCCTCAGCACCACATAAGCAGAAAACGCTGAAAGTGGTGCTGGGGTTCACATGGTAGAGTGCTAGCCTTGCAGGCCCTGAGTGCAGGCCCCATGACTGACATAAATAAATAAATAAATAAATAAATAAATAAATAAATAAATAAATAAAACAAAGCTCCTTTCGTCATCACTTTCATGACTGAGAACAGCCTGAGGCCTGGGTTTGTGGACATCCTTTCCAAGATACATTGAATGGCTGCTCCCAGCAGGCTGGCTATCAGCATAGTAGTGGCTCTTCCCATGACAGGTATGAGATTATATCTCAAAGCCAATTGCTAATCTGTACCATGTGTTCACTGGAAACAAGAAAGATAGTCTGCTCTATGATTTGCCACCCAACAGGAAATGCAGCTAGCAGACCGGAGGCAGGCTTGCCTGTGTCCTGTCACAGGCTTCCTACACAGGGGCAGATGTTGTGCAGTCTTAGCCCCTGACGTGTCTCATAAATTTCTGGCCTGGAAATAATCCTAGGTAAATTAATTATATTCAGCTCACTGTGGGGTGCATGGATAATGCAGGACTCACTATTATCAACTGCATTAGTGAATGTATTAGGTCATATTCTCCTGCAACTCTTTTGTGATGAGTAGTACTCAGGTATGAACTCCAATTTGCACTTGCTAGCAAGGCACTTTAGCATTTGAACTACAACTCTCGCTCCTTTGGTTTTAGTTATTTTTCAGGTGGGATCTCATATTTTTGCCTATATCAGCCTTGGATTGTGATCTTCCTTCTATGTCTCCCACATAACAGGGTGACAGTACCACTTCACTTGGTATTTTTGCTGAGGTGGTGGTCCCATTAATGTTTTGTCCATGTTGACTTCAAACCACCGTCCCCTGATCACCTCCATATAGCTGGAAATTCAGGTGTAAGGCACTGCACCAGTCTCTCAGGGAACTTTGTCTCCTACATCTGCTTTCTATTCTCTAGACAAAACCAAACAGGCAGGCAGACACACATACACCCACACACACACACACACACACACACACACACACACACACACACACACACACAGATGTCTTTGAAGTGAGACAAGATTGTCATGAGTATATTATTACAATAGAACACTACGGAGGCTGGGAAGGGAGATGAAGGCTAAACAAAGGAGGAGGCTGCAATGCTTGGTAAGAAATGTATGCATTATCCTGCCCATGTAATTGTAGCCCCTCTGTACAGTATGTTCTCAAATAAAATAAAATAAAATTTAAAAAAAAAAAACAAAAAAAAATAGAACACTACGTAGGCCTGAAAATCCTGAAGGAGTACATTTTTATATTTATATATTTTTATTTTAAAGATACTGTACAGAGGGATTACAGTTACATGAGCATGGTAATGAGTCTATTTCTATCAAGCATTGTTATCCCCTCCTTTGTTTATCCCCTACCATCCCTTTCCTCCCAACCTTTCCAATTCCTCCCCACCCAAAGTTGTAAAATTCATTTTCAGCATAGTGTCTTGTACATCTTATTGTTACAATGGGTCATCCTGTAACCTTATTTCAGCATTTTATTTCCCTTCCCCTCCCCAATTAAGAAAAATGTATGTACAAGACGCAGGACACCAGAATCAAATACAGTGACAACAGGGGTTATACCATGGGGGATGACCATACAAAAGAAACAAAAATGTACATTATAAGTACATTAAAAAGAACAGCAAGAAAGACAACATCTCTTGTGTCCCTATCTTGGGGTTCATTTAGCTCAGCATTAGCTTATATGGACAGATGTACATAGGTTTTGACATTTTCTGCTTGTCCTAGACATATATTGCAGATAAGGGGAAAGCATGGGACACATGATAATTTTAAATGTTATTTTTATTATAAAGATGCTGTACAAAGGGGTTTCAGTTACATGAGCAAGGTAATAAGTACATTTTTTGTAGAACATCGAAGGAGTCCTTTTTCTAAACAAATCATCTCACTCCTGGTCTTAACACTTTCAATCCTGGGCATTCATACACAAACCTACAAGATCAGACTGCAAAACTGTCCTAGATTTATGCATGAATGTTCCTTGCTCTCATTTCATTGGACATTAGCAGCCAGACCTAGGCTGGTTCCACAGTCTTGGCTGTCATGTTCCCATTTCACTGCACCTTGGTAGCTAGATGCCTGTTTCCCACAGCTGTAGCTGACTGGCAAGGATCCATGGAAGCCATCTCCCTTCAGGACTCCATAGCTTCACCCACCTGGCCAGACCTTTTCTTCCAATGTCTTCTCTGCTGCTACTTGTGCCACCGAGAAAATGTCTCCCTTCTGTAATGATGAAGGAAATACTTAAGTGGAGAACATTCAATCCAGAACTGTCAGCAATAAGCTGCTGAAAAGTTCTTGCAACATGAGGAAAAGGTTTTGAAATTATTTATTTTTAAATTGTAAAAATTGTACAATCCAAGTGATTTAACCCAGGGCTTCATGCTTGCTAGATAAGGCATGTCTCTGCTGCTCATGCTACTCTGCTATTCCTCCAGCCATGGAAGACAAAAAGTAGTTTCCATTTGAACTCAGAAAACCATGTAGATTTTCGTTTATGAAGAAGGGATCTGGCCAGGTGCTAGTGTCTCACAGCAGTAATCCTAACTACTCAGGAGATTGAGATTTGAGACTTTTAGTTCAAAGCCGGCTTGCCAGGAAAGTCTTATTAACCAATAAGTAAAAACCCAGAACTGGAGCTGTGGCTTCATTGGTAGACTAGCTGAGAGCAAAGAAACTAAAGGACAACATGCAGGAGGATGTGGAGACATCAAAACAGAACAACTTGATGCTCTGGCCAGGCCAAACCATGGCTTTCAAATCACTCAGAGCTTAACAAATTTTTCCAGCCCAAGGGTCAGATCCTGCAAAGTGGAGTAGAATGGAAACAGGACCTGAGTCCCAGTCTCCAGAGGGTTTAGCTCTGGCCAAACAGGCTGTGTGACTGGAAGCTGACCTGTGGAAGCTTCTAGAAGATCCCTACCTCACAGTATCTCTGTTGGCCAGAATCCTTCTCCCCCAAAAGCCCTGGTATGAGGAACAGTTCATACTGCAAAGCTACAGAATGTGTCAGAGAGGGTTTAGATAACTTTATCCAAACTGATGCATGTATCTCCTATACATTTTTATGAATCAAGAAAGAAATATCATTGGGATTCTGTCCTTTATAGTGCTGATATTTCCATGGTTTGTAATTTATGAGTTTTGCTTTTCGTTTTTGTTGTTTTATTTTACATTAGGGCCTGGGTGCTGTCTCTTAGCTTTTTAGCTCAAGGCTAGCATTGTACCACTTGAATCACAGTTCCAGTTCTGGATTTTTACTGGTTAATTGGACATAAGACACTCATAGGCTTTCTTTGTGCTAGCTGGCTTCAAACCATGATCCTCAAGTCTCAGCTTCTTGATTAGTTAGGATTGCAGGCATGAGTCATCAGTGCCTAGCTTATTTTATGCTTTTTCATCATAGTTTTCTTAAATGAGCTCCAAAAGATGGATTTATTGATGTATGTTTTGTTCTTAATATCAAAAACCGAGGTCTTTTTTAATTCTTTGCTGAGGATCTTAACTTAGGATCTGGCACTTGCCAGCCAAATACTCTTCCATTTAGCTAAATCTTCAACCATAACAGTAAGATTTCTAATTCTGAAAAAGAAGAAAGAAACAAGATCTAAAAACTCATTGGAAAGGGGCTGGGAAGTTGGCTCAGTGGTAGAGGGCATGCATGAGTCCCTGGGTTTGATTCCTCAGCATCACATAAGCAGGAAAAAAAAGGCTGGAAGTGGCACTGTGGCTCAAGAAGTAGAGCACTAGCCTTGAGCGGAAGAGCTGAGGGACAGCGCCCAAGGCCCAGAGTTCAGACCCCATGACCAGACCCCCCCCCAAAAAAACTCATTGGAAAGTAGATTACTGAATAGAATGAAAAGATAAATCACAAGATGAAGGCTGTGCAGGTGAAAATGTAGGCCTAGATAAATCCCCTTCCCTCTTCTCTCAGATTTCTGTCTTCAGTTTTTGTTTTTGAGACAAGATTTCCCTCTTTAGCTCAAGCTGGCCTATGTCCCTTGTTTTTAGCATTAATTTCCTGAGGAAGAATATGTAACTCACAGCATGTGCCAATGTTGTCTGCCATCTATTTGCTTCTTGGTGTAGGCAATCAAGTTGGGTAATGTACAAGTTGTCAGGTATCTAAAGTTATGCATACTCACACTGCGTAGAATACTTGTACTGGTGGAAACCTTTATGAAAAGAAAGAAACATTTTTGTGACAGTGTGAGCAGTAACAATGTCATAGCCTAGGGCTTCTGAGATACCTCTTCAGTGTTTTGATCTTTCTGGTTTTTGTCTGTTGACCATGGGTCTTAAATTCTGGACCTGGGAGCTGTCACTCACCTCTTCAGTTCAAGATGAGCACTCTACCACTTGAGCCACGAAGCCACTGTCAGTTTTCTGGTCGTTTATTGGAGATGAAAGTCTCATGGACTTTCCTGCCTGGGCTGGCTTTGAACCATAATCCTCAGATCTCAGCCTCTTGAGTAGCTAGGAATACAGGCATGAGCTACTGGTGCCTGGCCGTGTTTTGATCTTAAAAACAAAACATACACTCTGGAAGTGAGATCTGAGGATTAATGTTTGAATCCAGCCTGAGCAAGAAAGTCCATGAGATCCATCTCCAATTAACCACCAAAAAAGTTGGAAGTGGAGCTCTGGTAGAGCATTAGCTTTGAGAGAAAAAGGTAAAGGACAGTGCCAAGGCCCTGAGTTTAACCTCCAATATCAACACACACATGCACACACATGAAATCAAAGGAAAGAAAAGAACCATGCTAGGCTAAGTTTAACACACCCGAGGGAATAGGAAACAGTTGAAGATTCAATATTAACACGAGGAGAAAAACTACAATTTGAAGAATGAAGTAAAACCACTAATCTCTCAATGCATACATATGTATGTTTTCAGGTTAGGTATTACATACTGGCATTCATTTAATATGGACAACTCGCAGGTTAAAATACAAGTCAAAGCTAGGGATAGAGTTGTATCTTGACTTATTGAAAAACCAAATAAGCTCTGAAAATAACTCATGATCTCTGAGCACTGCATCACCACTGCAGCAGGTGTAGCACCCATTGTAGGACAGCAGCAGCCAAGAAGACTCTAGTCATGAGTCAATCCAGTAACCCCAGCTACAAGGGCTGAAGCCAGGAGGGGAGGAAGGAAAGACCCCCAAGTCCTGCCTTCCTTCTGGGTGGACTCTACTGCATGGCCAGACCCATCTAGCACTGGAGTGCACACTTGTATCCCCTGACCCCAGTGGGGTCAGAAGGTGAGCACATTACTTCGAAATAGGGGCATCTGTAATGGCACCCACACCCGGGCCCACGTGGACCAGGAGGAAGACAGAGGTCCTCACAGCAAAGCCAAAGAGGCCCTGGGAACCGCCTGGCTGCAGCAGGTGCAGTGCACCTCCAGGTTCCTCTGATGCTAATGTGGGCGTTCATGTGTGTCCCCTCACCTGCACTTCTGCTCCCACTGGGGGTGGGGAGAGCACTTCCTTCCATGTGTGGGCCACCCAGGGATGGCACCGCAACTGGCCCATGCAGATCAGTAAAGTGGAGGTCTGCGGTGATGCTGAAGGGGCTCCAGGTTCTGTCTCTTCAATGATCTGTGTCAGTCGTGACCCCATCATCCCTGCCCACGCCCCATGGTCACTGACAGATAGAGCAAAGAGAAGCAATCCCAGCTACCCAGATAGGCAGAAAGGCAGAGGGACTTGGTGGGAATCCGAGTCCCTGCCTTCCTTGTAGGGTGACCACTATAGCTGGCCCATGCACATGCTTCCCCTCACCCTCTATTAGAGTGTTTGTAGGGGGAGGGAGAGGTTACCTCAAAACAGGGGAGTCCCCAGGCTGCAGCTGCCCGATCCCACATGGACCTGCACACAGGTACACTGGAATGTTAATTACAACCAGTCATTATTACCTCATGTAGGAATCTTAGTGTCAATTAGATTTTCAGGACTTACTCATTGAGCATCACTGAAACTTTTCTTCCTTTGACCTATAGCTGCCCATCTTCCAAATTGCTACCACTATCTTCCATTTTGTTTCCTAGAGTTCAGTTGTTGTCACAGTTAGTTGAGAACCAGTCATAATTTTTGCTGACTCTTTTCCCCTTCGATTTAAGTATAGTATCCATTAATAAAGTTCTCTCAAATTCCTTTGAGGAATGAGTAATATCTGTGTATACTATGTTACACAGTTTTACTTATGAATCTACTCTTGCAAAAAATCAATATGAAAAGTCAAAGAGGTTTCAACTATCAGTATTCATTTATAAATAGATTTCTACAAATAACATGTATGAAAAGATCACTTCTTCAGAATCCAGGGCTGGAATAATGTTTCATGCCTGACAACTAACACACCCTTGTCAATGGAGTTGTAGTCTAGGTGCACATGACTTTCATGGAAAAATCTGGTGATCTGCAGGACTCAAAAGCAATAGTAACAACACTAACTAGGAATCAGCAGCAAGAGACAAACCTGATTATTCTGAAAGTTGGAAGAATTAAGAAATGAACTGAGAAGTAGATCTGAAATAAGAAAAGATGAATAATTTCTGTAAATGTAGTGAGGACTGATTTACTGGAAAATAAAGTCAAGTCATTCAGAAAGAAAATCATTTCTAGGTAAAGAAAATATCTAAAGTTTTTCAAAGTTGTTTTTTTTTGGTCCAGTCATGGGGCCTGAACTCTGGGCCTAGGTGCTAACCCTCAGCTCTTCAGATCAAGGCTAGCACTCTACCACTTGAGCCACAGCACCACTTTCGGCTTTTTTCTTTCTGCTTATGTGGTGCTGAGGAATCAAACCCAGGGCCTCAGGCATGCAAGGCAAGTGCTCTACCACTGAGCCACCTTCTCAGCCCCAAGTTTTTCCCCATTTTAGGGGAAGATGACAGGCCTAGACAATATGGTAGAGGCTAGTTCCTTCTAAGTCAGGCCTCACACATTGGAGCAATAACCAGGAACAGGAGAAGGAGAAGGCCTAGTAGAGAGGTGATGAGAGAGAAAGCTGATGGTAAAGAATGGGGGACATCTTTGTGAGTATTATACAGACATATCAGAAAGAAGCTCTGTTAGGATACAAAACCATTGCTGAATCTTGCACACCTAAAAAGGCTTGTAAACAAATTTCATACAAAAGTGACCACTAGAAGACAATTGCTGTCATTTCTATACAAAGGTACTGTGATAGAAAACAGAATAAGGACAAAGTGATATCCCTGTTGACATGAAAGCAGTCAGTCTTGATAATTATCTACAGGACAAGATACTTTCTTCTTTCTTTTTTTTTTTTTGTCGGTCATGGGGCTTGAACTCTGTGCCTGGGCACTGTCCCTCAGCTCTTCAGCTCAAGGTTAGGGGTCCCACATCGGTTTTCTGAGTGGTTTATTGGAGATAAGAGTCTTCTAGACTTTCCTGCCAGCTGGCTTTGCACCTCGATCCTCAGATCTCAGCTTCCTGAGTTGCTAAGATTACAGGTGTGAGACAGAGGCACCTGGCCAGGACAAGGTACATTCTTGAAAATGAGAAAAAAAAATAAGAAAAAGTTACCAAGCATGGATGAGTCCAAAAATGTGAAAGAAAAAGAAAATGAGGGGATTCTAGTCAGGAGATAATAAATGTCACTGACAAATCATTTCAGCCAGGAAATGCAAAGAAATGAAATACAGTAAAGAACTCTGACACTGAAAAGAAGAGAAAAGGGAAAGAAATAATTTTAAAAGGCATTTGGAACTGAGAACCACGGGCTCATGCTCATTATCTTACTCATTTCAGGGGCTAAGCTCTGTGGATCACACTTTGATATTAGGCCAAGCACAAAAGTTTGAGAAACCAATTCTCCAAATAACTGGCAAACAAAACTGTACTGTGTAGTTCAAGCAGTAAAGTGGGGAGAGAAAACGTCAAGTGAGTATGTTGTAGGCCCTGATGAAGAGACCCAGTCTCACTACCAGAACAACAATAAAAAGACAGAAGGAAAAAACATTTAGTAAGAGGTGGTAAAGTGGGGTGTGAGGCAAGGAAAAGGAGGAGAAAAATGAGGGAAGGGGCAACAAGTTTGATGAGAAATGTACTTATTACCTTACTTATGTAATTGTAGCCCTTCTGTATATAGCCTTGAAAATAAAAAAGGTGGTAAAGATCTGAGAGAAATGCACAGCAATGATAGTAATTATACAACTCTAGATGAACAAACATTTTGAAAAAGAAACATCTCAGCAAAGACACAAAAGAACTAATAAAAACTTCATCTCAAATTACCAGACTGTACCAGCACTTAGAAGATTGAGGAAGGAAGATCCCTAGCCAAGGCCCACACTTCAATGAAACACCCTATATTATACTTCCCACAAAAATTCAAATAATGTTTCCATCAAAATCTTACGCTTCTAATTTGTTTTTAGAAATAGGAAAATACAAAGTTGCTCGATTCAGAGATTAGATGCTAAGCATAACTAAGCTCCTAGATTTGATCCCTGACAATCAAATGGACAGTGTGTGTGTGAGAGAGAGAGAGAGAGAAGACACATAAAAAGGCAGAGACAGAGGGCTAGGAAGGTGGCTCAGTGGTAGAGCAATTGCCTTGCATTCATGAGGCCCTGGGTTTGATTCCTCAGCACCACATAGGCAGAAAAAAAGCCAGAAGTGGCACTGTGGCTCAAGTGGTAGAGCGCTAGCCTTGAGCTGAAGAGCTGAGGGGCAGCGCCCAGGCCCAAAGTTCAGGCCTTTGACCGGACCACCCCCCTCAAAAAAAGAGGCAGAGACAGAAAGAGAAGTAGGAAGAGAGACACTCCAGTTAGAATGGCAAAAATCAAGAACTCTAACAACAACAGATGCTGGAGGGGATGTGGACAGAAAGGAACCTTACTTCATTGTTGGTGGGAACGTAAACTTGTTCAACCACTTTGGAAAGCAGTATGGAGGTTCCTCAAAAGACTTCACATAGAACTCCCCTATGACCCAGCAATCCCACACTTGGGCATTTACCCAAATGTTTACAAACAAGACCACACTAAAGCTACCAGCACAACCATGTTTATTGCAGCATTATTTACCATAGCTAAGATATGGAACCAACCCAGATGCCCCTCAGTAGATGAATGGATCAAGAAAATGTGGTATATATACACAATGGAATTCTATGCCTCCATCAGAAAGAATGACATTGCCCCATTTGTTAGGAAATGGAAAAACTTGGAAAAAATTATATTAAGTGAAGTAAGCCAGGCCCAAAGAAACATAGGTCCCATGGTTTCCCTTATTTGTAATTTCTAGTATATGTATGAGTCAAGCGGAAAAGGTCAGATAATGTGATGTCAGGAAAATGAACCCTTAGATGTGTATTTTAATGTTTTTTTCTTTCATGCATGTGTTTCTAATGCATTTATAAGATTATCTCTTTGTTGCTTTGTATGTCCCTCCCCCACAGTATAACCCCTGCTTTCACTATATTTGATGTCAGTATAACTTGTGGAGGAGATGGGGAAAAACCAGTTGTTTAAGGATACAGGTGGACCTGTTGCAACAATGAGAAGTACAAGTTGTCATGTCCAAAACGAGCTTTACAATGTCAGTGCGGAGGGGGGGGGGAAGGGGGGGAAGGAGAAGGGTTGGGATTGGGGGGGAGGGGGGAGGCCGGGAAGGGATGTGAAGGGTAAACAAAGGAGGAGGCTGCAATGCTTGTTAAGAAATGTACGCATTATCCTGCCCATGTAATTGTAACTCCTCTGTACAGTATGTTCACAAATAAAATAAAATTAAATTTAAAAAAAAGTAGGAAGAGAGAGAAAGAGACAGAGAGAGAAAGTCAGGGAGAGATAGAGAAAGAGAGAGACCAACAGAAGTAAGTAAATACAAATGGCCTGAAGACAGAGATTAGATGCATACCTTCCTAAACCTGTAGAGTTCATAGATTTTATTCCTAACAATCAAATGGATAGGGAAAGACAGAGAGGAAGAAAATGAGAGACAGAGAGATGAAGAGAGAGGGAGAGACAGACAGAGACAGAGAGAGAATGCACACAGGAGAATGTTCTGGACTCAAAAATGGATTTGAATGTCGAAAAATCTTGAAGAAAAACGTCTTTCTGGAACCACAAAAGTAGAAAATCTACAGCTTTTAAGGATGAGGTGTTCTTTGCCTGAGGGAAATAGAGTGGCATTTTGAAGATTGTGAGATAGAGGCATGGGCAACATGCATTTGCTTGTAGCAGAGGATGGGGATGTTAGGTAAAAGCCCTGATATCTAAGTCATTCTGGAAGATGTCAGGTAATATTGTTCTCATGGTCACACCAATGGGAGGAACAAAGAGGATCCTGAGTTATCCTGAGATTAAATGATGAAATAGGAAAGGAATTAAAGTGGGGACAGTCATTAGAATGAATTTTGTACTTCATGTGGTTCCTCTTCAGTTTAGGGTGTTTTCCTAACAGATTTTTCCATTAAAATGGGGGGGGAAAGTCAAACAACTACTTGTAAGGACCGAATTAATAACATTTAATGGAAATTATTTAAACTAATGCTTATCTTTAGAATACAACACTAATCTCTATGTGGAATAGGGCACAGGTAGCTATGTTCAATACTATACTAAACAAAATACATTGTATTGCTTCATATAATATACAATATTGATGCAATACCTAACATAAGTGAATTAGCTAAAGCAAGCACAAAATTAACAAAATTTCAGGATGTGCAGAGATGTACAAGGTCAAATTAAAGGTCAAATTGAAGAGGGTGCTCTGTGATTTAGTCTCAACCCTTTCCTCCCAGGAGCCAACACAGAGCCTTGTGTTAAATATGGACAGCTGCCTGGAGTTCTCCTCCACTCTCCTTCAAATTGTAGAACATTCTTCTTAAACCTACCCCCAAACTGTCCTACTGCTTCTTAATTTAAACCAATAATTTGTTCTTTGACTTGCTTCCTCACTTTAGAAAATCATAGTATTCAAAGTGTTTCAGAAGGCAATGTTTTCTAAACCAAGTAAAATCAGTTATATTTGTATCACTGAAGAAAAACTTCATGAATGAATTAGAAGAATGTATAAAACTTATGATTCAATGTCTTTTAGTTTCTCTTCAAGAGCACTGCATTGCCCTTGGGTGTGATCCTGTTCTATAATTCTATACAAAAAACATACAAGTCGGGCTAATGCCTGTAATCCTAGCTACTCAGGTGGAGCTCTGATGCTTGCAAATCTCAGGTAGAGAAATGGTGTCCTCAGGTGACTCCAGGTTCCCAGAGGGCTACAAAGCTGATGGAAGCAGAGGTTGGGCAACTATGAGCCAGTCGTGGATCCTGTAATATCCTCACTGAAGACCAGAACCTGCTGAATGCTCACAGGAAGGCAGAGTTGGCTGGGTGGGCTGGAGAAGGAGTCCATTCCTCTCTGCACATAAAGGTTCCAGGGCTGCTTCTCTCAATGCTGTGGTACCCTGGGTGCCCTAAATGAAAATGGCAGAACTACTTCCTAATGTTTCACATATCTAGGGAATCTCTGGTCATGCCACTGTTGACTTTGATGAGGTGAGAAGGCAGGGAAGTTCTTACCGAGTGAGAGCTGAACCACACTCTTAGTAGCTCCCACAGGGTCTCCTTGTAATTCCCATTGGCTGAAGGGCCAGGCACTCAAGCAGAGCAGGAAAGCAGAAGGCATAGAATTGTCTTCTTATCCTGGGCATTCTTGACTGTGTGCAGATTGTTACTCCTCCTATTTCTATGTGTGGACACACACACACACACACACACACACACACACACACACACACACACACACACACACACACACACACACACACACACACACACACACACACACACACACACACACACACCAGCTGCCAGTCTGGGTTTTACTTAGTTTTGTTGTACTCCTTCTGTGTGTGAAAGATTATGTGTGGAAAGATTCTGAGTGGAAGATTATGTGCCTGTCCTGCAGCTTAAACTCAGCACCTGAGTTTAATTAAGATAAGCACCTGGTAGTTAATTAAGATAAGAGTCTCCTGAGTGCTGGGAAGGTGGCTCTGTGGTAAAGTGCTTGCCTTGCATGCATGAGGCCCTGGGTTCGATTCCTCAGCACCACCTGAGCAGAAAAAGCTGGAGTGGTGCTGTGGCTTGACTGGTAGAGCGCTAGCCTTGAGCTGAAGAGCTGAGGGACAGTGCCCAGACCCAAAGTTCAGGCTCCACAACCGACAAAAACAAGTCTCCTAAATTTTCTTGACCCAGCTGGCTTCAGAGCACAATCCTTATATTTCTGCTTCCTCAGTAGCTAGTATCACAGATGAGTCACCAGCACCTGGCAGCTGTTAAACTTCTTGATGTACCCAAAAAATACACAAAGGAAACTATGCAAACCATTTTATGTCCTTACATTCTGTCTACTATGGCCCACTAAACTCACCATTTTCCTCCTGTTCCTCATCATTGAAGATGTCAATCTTCCAAAGGAATTCAGAGAAGTGAGAATATGCTGACACCTGGAAGATACAGAAACACTTTCCATGTCTAGATACTCCTAAATATTTCTGAGTAAGCTGCCCTCAGCAGAACCTGATTTCCTTGGAGCCCCCTCTAGCAGATGAGACTCTGCCCATCTCTCCCCTGCCTGTGGAGAATGAAAGTTTGCTCAGTTCTATTCATTAGTGCATTCTGGGAGCAGAAAACAGACCAATTCTTAATAATAGATGGGCAGGAAAAACTTCATAGTTATTGTAGACATAATTATGTTGAAGTATCACACATGATGTTTGTGCAATATTGGATAACAAGGACCATAATAAATAAGTCTGTGTGTCCCAGTGAAGTCTTGACTAACTCGATCTGTTAAAAACATTGTATGGGATTTGCACAGTAAGAAAAATCATCTGAGAACCCATTTGTCAGGATTTGTCCCATCCTTCGCTGTCATGAGATGGTGTGACAACTGCCTGCACAGAACAGGTCTTCTGACAGGGGAATTATCAAAACTGGGGAAAAGGGAAAGGAAGTGTTAACAAGAATTAAAGGGGATGAGCAGGAAATGAAAATGCCAGGCAGAACAAATTTACACTCCCACCAACAATGCAGTAAGGTTCCCTTCGGTCCACATCCCCTCCAGCATCTGTTGTTATTAGACTTCTTAATTTTAGCCATTCTAACTGTGGTGAGGTGGTATTAAACTTGTTCAACCACTTTGGAAAGCAGTATGGAGGTTCCTCAAAAGACTTCACATAGAGCTCCCCTATGACCCAGCAATCCCACTTTTGGGCATTTACCCAAATGACCCCAAACAAGACCACACTAAAGCTACGAGCACAACTATGTTTATTGCAGCATTATTTACTATAGCTAAGATATGGAACCAACCCAGATGCCCCTCAGTAGATGAATGGATCAAGAAAATGTGGTATATATACACAATGGAGTTCTATGCCTCCATCAGAAAGAATGGCATTGCCCCATTTGTTAGGAAATGGAAAGACTTGGAAAAAATTATATTAAGTGAAGTAAGCCAGGCCCAAAGAAACATAGGTTCCATGGATTCCCTTATTTGCAATATCTAGTATATGTCTGAGTCAAGCAGAAAAGGTCAGATAAGATGATGTTAGGCAAAATGAACCCCAAGATAATGACTCAAGTGGTTTTTCTTTCTTGCTATTGTTTCTAACATATTTATAAGATGATTTTTTTGTTGCTTTGTATGTCCCTCCCCCACAGTATAACCCCTGCTTTCACTGTATTTGATGTCAGTATAATTTGTGGAGGGGAAGGGGAAAAACAAATCGTTTAAATAGGGATACAGGTGGACCCATTGCAACAATGAGATGTAAAAGTCGTTATGTCAAAAACGAACTTTACAACTTTGATAAGGGAGAGCGGGAGGATTGGATAGGGGTTGGAGGTAGGATCAGAAGGGATGGGAAGGGGAAACAAAGGAGGAAGCTACAATGCTTGATAAGAAATGTACTCATTATCTTGCCCATGTAATTGTAACTCCTCTGTAAAGTATTTTCACAATAAAAATAAATAAAAAATCATAGTTAAAAAACAAAAAAAATATTACATTTTATTATATATAGAGAACTTTGACATATATAATTCATTTTCAGGTGGAGTAAACAGTAAGATTATATGTCATTCATTTGAAATATTAAGTCAGTGCTAGGTATAAATCAGTTCAAACTCATCCAGTCACTTGAATCCACCCAGATTCCTCTATGATATCTGTCAACTTATCAGACCTTTTGCAGAATTGGCTCTCTTGAGGAAACTCATCTTAGGAGGAGCCATGGTAGAACAAGACAAAAGACCCATATTATGTCCTTAAAAACAGGTACAAAAAAAGAGGAAACAGTAAGATTATTTGTAATTGAAAACCAAAGAATTGACAATCTAAAGAAATAAGGGGACTAAAAGGGAAGGAATTTAGTTGATTTTAAAAAGCACAGTTCATCTCACTGTGAAAGTTCTCTTACATATTAGAAACCCACAAAATGAAAAACTGCTGGTCATTATGAAGTATTCAGCTAATTCCAGGAGGTGTCAGAACTTATTAGGTGGCCAGGCACTTATGGCTTACATATGTCATCCTATCTACTTTTGAGATTTGAGGCTATGGTTCAAAGCCAGCCCCAGTAGGTAAGTCATTGAGTTTATTATCTCCACCCCAAATCCTGAAGTGGAGATGTGGCTCAAGTGCTAGAGTGCTAGTTGAGTTCACCTCCAGACCAGCCCAAAATCAAACACAAAAAAACCCTTACTAAGTACCAGATAATAACCCAATACATGTAAATAAAAATATCTGAAGCTTCTGGGTGCAGGTGGCTCATGCTTGTAAACCTAAGATCTGAGGATTGAGCTTTGAAGCCAGCCTGGGCAGGAAATTCCATGAGACACTTATCTCCAATTAATCACCAAAAATGTCGGATGCAGAAGTAGAGATGTGGCTCAAGTAGTAGAATACTAGCCTTAAGAAATGAAGCATGGGCCAGAACCAACTCCAAATGGATCAAAGACTTTGAACTCAAAGCAGACACTCTGAAAACATTACAGGATGGAATAGGAGAAACCCTAGGTCTCCTTGGCTCAGGACGAAATTTTCTGAATAGAGACCCGGAAACACAACAAATCAAAGAAAGGTTGGACAAATGGGATTGCATAAGGTTGCAGAGCTTCTGCAGGGCAAATGACATAGCTAGCAAGATCAATAGAAAGCCCACCGATTGGGAGAAGATCTTTACTAGCCATACAACGGACAAGGGTCTCATATCTAAAATATACTTGGAACTCAAAAAATTAAACCACCCAACAACAAATCCTCAAAGAAACAACTGCCCAATAAATAAGTGGGCGAAAGACTTAAAGAGAAGCTTCTCTGAAGAAGAAAGAAGGATAGCCAATAGACACATGAAGAAATGTTCAACATCCCTAGCCATAAAAGAAATGCAAATCAAAACAACATTGAGATATCACCTCACTCCAGTTAGAACAGCAAAAATCAAGAACTCTAACAACAACAGATGCTGGAGGGGATGTGGACAGAAAGGAACCTTACTTCATTGTTGGTGGGAATGTAAACTTGTTCAACCACTTTGGAAAGCAGTATGGAGGTTCCTCAAAAGACTTCACATAGATCTCCCCTATGATCCAGCAATCCCACTTTTGGGCATTTACCCAAACGTTTCCAAACAAGACCACACTAAAGCTACCAGCACAACTATGTTTATTGCAGCATTATTTACCATAGCTAAGATATGGAACCAACCCAGATGCCCCTCAGTAGATGAATGGATCAAGAAAATGTGGTATATATACACAATGGAATTCTATGCCTCCATCAGAAAGAATGACATTTCCCCATTTGTTAGGAAATGGAAAGGCTTGGAAAAAATTATATTAAGTGAAGTAAGCCAGGCCCAAAGAAACATAGGTCCCATGGTTTCCCTTATTTGCAATATCTAGTATAGGTATGAGTCAAGTGGAAAAGGTCAGATAATGTGATGTTAGGAAAACGAACCCTTAAATATGTATTTTAATGTTTTCGTTTCTTTCATGCATGTGTTTCTAACGCATTTATAAGATTATTTCTTTGTTGCTTTGTATGTCCCTCCCCCACAGTGTAACCCCCGCTTTCACTCTATTTGATGTCAGTATAACATGTGGAGGAGATGGGGACAAACAAGTCGTTTAAGGATTCAGGTGGACCTGTTGCAACAAGGAGAATTACAAAATGTCATGTCAAAGCAAGCTTTACAATGTCGGTGTGTGGGGGGGGAGTGGGGTATGATTGGGTGGGGGGGAGGGGGGAGCCTGGGAAGGGAGGTGAAGGGTAAACAAAGGAGGAGGCTGCAATGCTTGGTAAGAAATGTATGCATTATCCTGCCAATGTAATTGTAACCCCTCTGTACAGTATGCTCTCAAAATAAAATAAAATAAAATAAAAAAAGAAATGAAGCAAGCATGGGGACGGCACCCAGGCAATGAGTTTAAGGTCTAGGAATGATATATTTGATACTGATGTAAGGAAATTATACCTTTTGTAGTGACTGAGCACATTGTGCAAAGAATCCTCTTTGATGCAGGAAATGAGGTTTCTATGATAGGTTAATGCAGTTATTTCATTATTTACTACTTCCTCTAAATATTCTCCTTCCTTAATAATAAAAGCTCATTTTTTGAGGTGATCAGTATACTCATCTGAAGTAATGTTAGTAAGCTAGGTTCGGTTGGACAGGCTTATAATAAAAAACTTAGGAGGTTCACTAGTTTGAGAGCAACCCAGACAATATACTGAGACCCTGCCCCATATACATATATATATGTATATATAAATACATACATACACACACGCATATATAATATGTATGGATTTTTGAAAATGTCACTGTGAACCAGGAACAAAACTATTATGCTGTGGATAAAAATAGGTTGCTTTCTGAAAAATCAACCCTATGCATTTCAGTTCTTAGTGAAACTGAAATAATGAATTGAAATTTTCTTTCAGAGGTATTTCTAATAGATATCAAAATTAACTCCTCCAGCTGACTCTTCAGCCCAATCCCTGCCACTCCCTGAGACATCTCATCCTTGGAGGAGTTTTGGTGGAACCAGACCCAGGACATAAATTGAGACTGAGAAAAACAAGATATACAAAAAGGGAAATTCATTTACTGTGGGGTCACTTGCGAGGTAAGGAGAGCAGTCAGATCACATTTAAATTATTTGGAATTTGAAAGCAAAGTTGTTCAGATCCCTTCACAGGGGGAACTAAGTTGAAAAGACTCCATACTTATTTCAATGAAGAAAGCACAGTTAAACTCAATGTGAATGGTTTCTCTCCAACATATTAGCTCCCTGAGAAAGTATTCATGGTGCTCCAATTAACTTGCTCTTCACAACTTGTAAAAACCTGAAACCCAGTAGGAGACTCTTGATCATGTCTCACAATTTGAGTTATTTCTAGGAATGTTGAAAAGTTATTAAACAATAGAGATAGCCAAATAGAAGTAAATAAAAATATCTACATTTCCTCAGTTGGAAATATGAAACAGTGGTATTTGTTTTCTATGCTGAAATTGATTACATTTAAGAAGATTATAAATACAATCTTTTGAGTAATCTAGTTTAATGGTGCAACCACAGATTAAACTGAATAACATATATCAAAGGCACCATTCCTCCTATAAATTATCAGACAATATTTAAATATAACATTTAGAAATTAGTACACTAGGTTAAAGACTAGGTGAAGATAGGTTCAACTTATTGTATTAAAGAAAAATGAATATCACATTAGTGGAGAACACTCGGCCTGGCATGTACAAGGCCCTGAGTTCAGTCTTCAGCTTTGGGGGAAAAAAAGATATAAAATGTTGGCTCACAGCTGTAATCCTGAGTGCTAACCTAGCTGAAATGGGAGACTCTTGGTTCAAAGCCAGCCTGGGCAGGAAAGTCCATGAGACTTTGTGTATTCAGTATTGAGGCTTAAACTTGAGGTGTTTTGCTCATTTGCTATAGTGGCATGGATTTTCCTGCCCAGGCTGGCTTTGAACCACGATCGTCACATTTCAAGCCTTCTGCAGTGCCCTTGAATTCCCATAGAACCCTTATTTCCTGTTAACCACCAGAAGAAACAGACAGAGGCTCAAGTAGTAGAGCCTGCTAGCCTTGGAATCAAATCAAAAAGAAATTTTAAAAATACCTCAGCAATCAAGTTTGGGCTCTAATTGTACACCTTGAATGGTTTAAGCATTAAACCACACACACACACACAGAAAAAAAAACTTCTCACGGAAAGTGAATAGGCCCTGAGTTCAACCCTAGCACAAGAACAAACAGAAAAGAAGAGAGGAAGAAAGGAAGGAAGGAAGGAAGGAAGAAAGAAAGAAAGAAAGAAAGAAAGAAAGAAAGAAAGAAAGAAAGAAAGAAAGAAAGAAAGAAAGAAAGACAAAAAACCCACCTAAATGTGAGTATGGCTGAAGGTGTAGTGTCTGCTACTTCCAGGCTAACAAACAAAACTGAAATCTGAGAGTAGCTGGTAGAACTGAACTGAAAAATAAAACTAAAAAGAATGCAATAATGAAAAGGAAGGTAAAAGAAGAGAGGAACCAATGAAAGATTTTAAATTATGATTCACACCTGTAATCTCACCTGTTGAGGTTGATGAAATCTGAGGATCAGGGTACGCATCCAGTCTGGGCAGAAAGGCCCATGAGAAGTCTTTTACTTTATGACAGTGTGGGGATTGAATTTGCTGTGTTTTTTTCTCAAGGCTAGAACTCTACAAATTTCTGCCTGTTAGTGGTTAACTAGAGATTAGTGTCTCCTAGACTTTCCTGCAGAGGCTGGTTTGAATCTACAATCCTCACATTAAAGCCTCTGTGTAGTGTACTTGACTCTCCAAGGGACTCATTTCTTGTTAACCACCAAAAAGAAAAACAGGCTAAAGTGGAGCTGTAGCTCAAGTAGTATAGGCTGCAAGCTTCGAGGGAAAATAAAGACTAAGACAAAGAGGCCATGCCTTGAGTTCAAGCCCTAGAACTTGTATAAACACTACAACATAACACCAACAACAACAAATGTTGAGCTCTGGCTCAAGTGTGAAGTATGAGAGACATAATGGCAGACCAAGAAAAGTCCCTCAGGGAAAGTGGCCAGGCCTTTACTAAGAAGCCATAGAGACATCCAGTAACATCAACAATAACAACAATAAATGAAGAGGGAGGCAAAGAACAATGAAAGATTTTAGAATCAAGACTCACACTTGTAATCCAGCTGCTCATGATGGGTGAAATCTGAGGATCATTGTTTGAAGACAGCCTGGGTAGAAAAGTCCATGAGACTTGTTTTCCTATGTGTCATGGGTGGGCTTTGAACTTGAGGTGTTTGGTTCAAGGCTGGAACTCTACTACTTCCTGCTTCTTGGTGGTTAAGTGGAGATAAAGAGTCTCATAGAGTGGTTCCGGGAAGATGGCGGAGGAGAAGCTGGAATCTGAACAAGCTCTCGCATAGAAAGCAGTTTTAGAGTTCCAGTGAACAGTCCTAAGCCAGAGAATCACACCAAGTGTGCCATCACAGGACAGAGAGTTAGACAAGAGAGGGGAAGCCAAGGAAACACACCAGCTGCCCCTGCGGCGGCAGGGTCGCGGCGGCGACCACCGCCGCGGGGTCATACCTGAGACACAGAGAGTCCGGGACGAAGGAGCCAGACGCAGCGGACGAGCGGATTCTACTCAACACCAACAAGAACCGACAAGGAGTGGACATCTTCATCCTGCTGTTTGCAGACCAGAGACGACCCAGGATCCAAGACTCGGCGTGAGCACAAGCCGGACGTCGGCACTCCTTCTCAGGGAGCAGAGGCGGGAAGGCCACCCCTCCCCCCCCCAGCACCGGTGATCTCCATCTTGGATACCGACAAAGCTCAGAGGAGCTGCTAGCTCCAGCTCAGGCCTTGGAATAAAACAAGTCATTTAGCAGGTCACAAGAACTTAACGGCGAAGTGACCTGCCAGACTCAGCTCCATCCAGGGAAAAGTCACCCAGCTCAGGCGCCAGCCACTGGAGTGGCTTGCCTCACTGGGTAACCAGAGCCAGAGGCTGCCCCTCCCTCTAGCAGCCACCACAATCAATTGAAAAACAGAAACCCTGAGAATGGCTCCAGGCTGGGCGCTATGAGCTTTATCACAAAATAGCCCCAGGGAAAAGCTACTGTTTGTTGAAAGGCCTCAACTCTACCCAGAACCTAGCCTCATCACCACATCCCCCTCTTTTGTGACTCTCAAAGCAGATCACCCTCCCAGAAAACTAACCTGGGAGGGGGATCTCAAAATCTTGGGTAAAGGAGAGCATTTTTCTGCCTCTTCCAACCAACCGACTTAAGAAACCAATCAAGCCACAGGACCTCAAGCTGACCAGAGACTCCAACAAGAGACTGGTTACAGACAAAAGGGAGATACAGGGTTCTTCCCACCCCTCCCCCCCCAAAAAAAAAATCAAAAGACTTTTTTTTCTTTTTTTTTTCTTCTTCTTCTTTTCTTTTTTTGTTTGTTTTTTGTTTTTTGTTACCTTATATATATATATATATATATATATATATATATATATATATATTTCCCTTCTAAAACTTTTATTAATCTTTAATTTTTGCCTCTTCTGAAAAAATAATTGTTTTCCAGTAACTTTTTTTTTCTCATCTTATAATTTTTATTTTAGGAATATGTTAATGAGCGTTTTCATTTCTTTTCTTGTCTTCTTTCTCTTTTTCTATCTTTTTTTTAATATTATTTTATTTTATTTGAGAACATACTGTACAGAGGGGCTACAATTACATGGGCAGGATAATGCATACATTTATTACCAAGCTCTTTTTCTTTCTTTCTTAATTATCTTTTTATGTTTTGTCTACCTCTACTGAACTTCTGATCTTTTCTTCTCCCTTTCCCATCCTTAAAGTTTTTCAAATCTCCTCTATGTCCCTCCCCTTCTCTCAACATATTCATATTCCTCTCTAAATAGACGATCTTTTAATCTCCATAATAACATTAATTTTTACGTTTCTATTTTTTTCTGGTCTCTTTTCATTCCCCTTTCCATCTCTTCTTTTTCTCTCTCTCTCTCTACTTGCATCCTACCCAACCCATTTCCTGCATTGTGATTAGGACATAGTTAACTCTCCCTGTGCCTCCCCACACCAATCTATTCCTATTTTTTACCCACATCTCTCCCTAATCCTAATAATTTCTGGTTTTCCAAATTCTTTTCTGCGGTTCGAAGTCCTTTAACATATAGTTGTTTGATGTTGAATAGATGTATCTGCTGAACTAGACTGTATCTGTAGACTATAGACTGTACAAACCCAAACTTTGGTTGATGGTTGCCTTAAGATAGTGTTCTAGCACAAAACGGGTGCAATCTTCATCTCAAATGGGCAGAGTAAGCCGGAAAAACACAAGAAAAATGGCAAATTCGGGTATCTCAATTCCCAACCTTGATAATCAGGGATTAGAACAGATAAAGAATAATCCAGAGGAGAGTTCCCAAATAGCTCTACAAACACTACTAGTAAACATGATAAATGAGAAGTTTGACAATGTACAAAGGACTCTGTATGAGCGTGATAGGGAGAGAGAGGAGGCATCCCAGAAGTTTATACAGGAATATCATAAGCGTGAGGAAGCTACTCAAAAACTGATACAGGATTTGCATGAACAACTTGAGAATATTCAAAGAGAAAAGGAGGAATGGCTTGAGCAGGCAGAGAACACTCAAAGAGAACTGCAGGAATCCCACCAACGGGAAGAAAGAGAACTGCAGGAATCCCACAGACGGGAGGAAGCTAATCAAAGAGTAATTCGGGAATTGAGAGACCAGGTAGAGAATACACAAAGATCACTAAAGGCATTCATGGAATCCATTAACAAAGAGCTGAAGGAAGTCAGGGAGACCACAAAGGGAATGCTGAATGGAACCCAACAGAAGGAATGGGAGTCCAAAGAAACCATAACCAATCAACTAAGTGATTTGAGAACAAACACTGAACACCAAATTAAGGAAGTAAAGAAATTCATACAAGACTTAAAACAGAGCTTCAACAAAGAACTTGAAGCCATCAAAGCTGACCAATTAGAAGGAAAAGAGATAAAAAACAAACTAGAGAGTCTTGACAGCAGGTTAGACCATGCAGAAGATCGAATCTCAGGGATTGAAGACAGCCTAGATATTATAGAGAAAGAACATACAACCATCCAAGACAAGTCCAAGAAATATGATAGGTCTATCCAACACCTGGAAGACACCATCAGAAGGCCCAATCTAAGGATAATGTGTGTAGAGGAGCACCTAGAAACAGAAGTTAATGGTCTAGGAAATTTGTTTAACAGGATCCTAGCAGAGAACTTCCCAAACATTCAAAAAGATAGGCCTATTTAGATACAAAAAGCTTTTAGAACCCCAAATAGACCAGACCAGAATAGGACATCCCACCGTCACATTATAATCCACACAGGATCAACCCAGACCAAGGAAAAGATCCTTAAAGCTGTCAAGGAGAAAAGGTTAATCACATATAAAGGGAAACCAATTAGAATCACCTCAGATTTCTCAGCAGAGACAATCAAAGCAAGAAGAGCCTGGAATGACGTATGCCATGCCCTAAAAACAAACATCAACCAAGAATACTGTACCCAGCTAAACTCTCCTTCATAACTGAAGGCCAAATAAAAACCTTCCATAGCAAAGAAAAATTGAAACAATACATCTCCACCAAACCAGCCCTACAAAAGATTCTTAAAGATGTCCTACACATAGAAAACCAACAAGACCGCAACAAAGGCCAAGAAACTGCACCCAAACTGAGAATCCAAGAACCTTAGGAAGAACCCAGTTTTCACAGCCCCCAAGAAGGTGGATAACATGGCAGGAACTACCAAATACCTCTCAGTCCTATCTCTTAACGTTAACGGACTGAACTCTCCAATTAAGCGACATAGACTGTCTAGTTGGATTAAAAAACAAGACCCTTCTATCTGCTGCCTGCAGGAGTCACATCTTGCTCATAAAAACAAACACATTTTCAATGTTAAAGGCTGGAACAAAATCTACCAAGCAAACGGCCCCCATAAACAGGCGGGAGTTGCAATCCTAATATCAGATAAAATAGACTTCAAACTAAAATTCGTGAGAAGAGATAAAGAAGGTCGCTACATACTAATTAAAGGATCTCTCCTTCAGGAGGATATTACAATTCTAAATATCTATTCGCCAAACAATGGAGCACCCAAATTTATCCAAGAAACACTACTTTCCCTCAAATCCCATATAGATCCAAAGACATTAATTGTTGGGGATTTTAACACACCACTCTCCCCACTAGATAGATCAACTCGGCAAAAACTCAACAGAGAAACCGCAGATCTAAACAGCTGCATAGATCAACTAGACTTAACAGACATTTACTGAACATTTCACCCAGCAGCAACAGAATACACGTTCTTCTCAGCAGCACATGGAACGTTTTCTAAAATAGACCACATTTTAGGCCACAAAGCAAACTTGTCTAAATTCAGAAACATTGAAGTTATACCTTGCATTCTCTCTGACCACAAGGGAATAAAATTAGAACTCAACACCAAAAGCCACCAAAGAAAGTCCGGTATCACATGGAGGCTGAACAACACACTGCTGAATCAAGAGTGGGTCATGGAAGAGATTAGAAAGGAAATTCAAATGTTCATGCTATTCAACAAAAATGAACACACAAATTACCAGCTCCTCTGGGACACAGCAAAGGCAGTACTCAGAGGCAAGTTTATAGCTCTGAGCTCCTACATCAACAATTGGAGAGATCTGAAACTAGCAATTTAATGACACATCTAAACCTCCTTGAAAAAGAGCAGCAAGATAAACCCCAATCCAGTAGATGGAAAGAAATAATCAAAATTAAATCAGAATTAAATGAATTAGAATCCAAAAAAGCTATAGAAAGAATCAACAAAACAAAGAGTTGGTTCTTCGAAAAACTTAACAAAATTGACAGACCCTTAGCAAATCTTATCAGAAAAAGAAGAGAACACACCCAAATTAATAAACTCAAAGATGAGAATGGAAACATCACCACGGAAACAACCAAGATTCAGAACATTATAAGGGAATACTTCTCAAAACTTTATGGTAATAAGTTTGAGAACTTGACAGAAATGGACCTTTTCCTAGCAAATATTGTCATGCCAAAACTAAACCAAGATGAGTTAAACCAGCTTAACAGGCCCATATCAAGCACTGAAATAGAAACAGCAATAAGAGACCTCCCAGCTAAGAAAAGTCCAGGACCAGATGGTTTTACAGCAGAATTTTACAAGACCTTCAAAGCAGAGCTCACACCAATACTCCTCCAACTCTTCAATGAAATTGAAAGAGAAAGCTCACTACCGAACACATTCTATGAAGCCATCATAACCCTCATCCCAAAACCAGGCAGGGACTCATCAAAGAAAGAGAACTATAGACCCATTTCTTTGATGAACATTGATGCAAAACTTCTCAACAAAATTTTGGCCAATCGACTTCAACAATTCATCCAAAAAATCATACACCATGATCAAACAGGATTCATTTCAAGGATGCAAAGCTGGTTCAATATACGCAAATCAATTAATATTGTTCATCACATCAACAGGAGCAAGAATAAGAACCACATGGTTATCTCAATAGGTGCAGAAAAAGCATTTGACAAGATCCAACACCCCTTTATGATGAAGGTTTTGGAAAAATTAGGAATCCATGGAACATTCCTCAATACAATAAAGGCTGTATATGACAAACCTACAGCCAGCATTATACTCAATGGTGAAAAACTAAAGCCATTTCCTCTTAACTCAGGAACAAGACAAGGATGCCCACTCTCTCCACTTCTCTTCAATCTAGTATTAGAATGCCTAGCTACAGCAATAAGACAAGATGCAGACATAAAGGGGATCCAAATAGGGAAAGAAGAAATAAAACTCTCGTCTTTGCAGATGACATGATCTTGTATTTAAAGAATCCCATAGACTCCACTCCCAAATTACTCAAGCTGATTCAAAACTTTGGCAAAGTAACAGGGTATAAAATTAACCCCCCAAAATCAATGGCTTTTCTGTATGCCAACAATGAGAAAAGTGTGGCTGAAATTAGGAAAGCAACTCCATTTGTAATAGCCCCACAAAAAATAAAATACCTAGGAATTAACTTAACCAAAGAAGTGAAGGACCTCTATGATGAAAACTTTAAAATCTTGAAAAAGGAAATCAACACAGAACTTAAAAAATGGCAAAACCTCCCATGCTTCTGGATTGGCAAGATTAACATCGTGAAAATGGCAATACTTCCCAAGGCTATCTACAAATTCAATGCCATACCTATCAAAATTCCAACCTCATTCTTCAAGGAAATAGCAGAGGCAATCCAAAAATTCATATGAAACAATAAAAGACCCCGAATAGCAAAAACGCGCCTCAATGGAAAGAACACTGCTGGAGGAATATCAATACCAAACTTCAAACTCTACTATGAAGCCATAGTAATCAAAACAGCTTGGTATTGGCATAAGAACAGACCTCAGGACCAATGGAATAGAATTGAAAACCCAGAAATGAACCTACAGACCTATAGCCATCTAATCTTCGATAAGGGAGCTAAAACAGTAGAATGGAAGAAAGACAACCTCTTCAGTAAATGGTGCTGGCAAAATTGGTTAACTACATGTAGAAAACTTAAGCTAGATCCTTATATATCACCCTGCACCAGAATCAACTCCAAATGGATTAAAGACCTTGAACTCAAAGCAGACACTCTGAAAACATTACAGGGTGGAATAGGAGAAACCCTAGGTCTCCTTGGCTCAGGCCGAAATTTTCTGAATAGAGACCCGGAAACACAACAAATCAAAGAAATGTTGGACAAATGGGATTGCATAAAGTTGCAGAGCTTCTGCAGGGCAAAGGACATAGCTAGCAAGATCAATAGAAAGCCCACCGATTGGGAGAAGATCTTTACTAGCCATACAACGGACAAGGGTCTCATATCTAAAATATACTTGGAACTCAAAAAATTAAACCCCCCAACAACAAATCCTCAAAGAAACAACTGCCCAATAAATAAGTGGGCGAAAGACTTAAAGAGAAACTTCTCTGAAGAAGAAAGAAGGATGGCCAATAGACACATGAAGAAATGTTCAACATCCCTAGCCATAAAAGAAATGCAAATCAAAACAACATTGAGATCTCACCTCACTCCAGTTAGAACGGCAAAAATCAAGAACTCTAACAACAGATGCTGGAGGGGATGTGGACAGAAAGGAACCTTACTTCATTGTTGGTGGGAATGTAAACTTGTTCAACCACTTTGGAAAGCCGTATGGAGGTTCCTCAAAAGACTTCACATAGAACTCCCCTATGACCCAGCAATCCCACACTTGGGCATTTACCCAAATGTTTACAAACAAGACCACACTAAAGCTACCAGCACAACTATGTTTATTGCAGCATTATTTACCATAGCTAAGATATGGAACCAACCCAGATGCCCCTCAGTAGATGAATGGATCAAGAAAATGTGGTATATATACACAATGGAATTCTATGCCTCCATCAGAAAGAATGACATTGCCCCATTTGTTAGGAAATGGAAAAACTTGGAAAAAATTATATTAAGTGAAGTAAGCCAGGCCCAAAGAAACATAGGTCCCATGGTTTCCCTTATTTGTAATATCTAGTAGAAGTATGAGTCAAGTGGAAAAGGTCAGATAATGTGATGTCAGGAAAATGAACCCTTAGATATGTATTTTAATGTTTTTTTCTTTCATGCATGTGTTTCTAACGCATTTATAAGATTATCTCTTTGTTGCTTTGTATGTCCCTCCCCCACAGTATAACCCCTGCTTTCACTATATTTGATGTCAGTATAACTTGTGGAGGAGATGGGGAAAAACCAGTTGTTTAAGGATACAGGTGGACCTGTTGCAACAATGAGAAGTACAAGTTGTCATGTCCAAAACGAGCTTTACAACGTCGGTGTGGGGGGGAGGGGAAGGGGGGGAAAGGGAAGGATTGGGATTGGGATTGGGGGGGAGGGGGGAGGCTGGGAAGGGTTGTGAAGGGTAAACAAAGGAGGAGGCTTCATTGCTTGGTAAGAAATGTACGCATTATCCTGCCCATGTAAATGTAACTCCTCTGTACAGTATGTTCACAAATAAAATTAAATTAAATGTTTTTAAAAAAGAAAAAAGAAAAAAAGAAAGTCTGCAGTTAAATATTCCTAAGTTCCTTTTGTTGGAAAATGAAAGCACATTGTGTGAGTTCTTCACCCAATAATAATTATATAATTATGTAATAATTATATAATTATGTAATTATATAATTATACTTTTCTATTTCTAACATTTTACCTGTATAATCTCAATTCATTTTTTTCCAAAGGGCACCTTAGTGGAAGAAGGAAATGGAAAGTTAATTCTGGTACTTAGAGAACTTCTGTTATTAAAACTCCAGTACATGTATGGAAAGGAACTCTAAAATTATACTTTTGCACACTAATACTCTTTCCTCAATCAAAATAACTAATATTCTTAAAGTTAATGGGCGCAAATGTGCATAATTTTTTTAGAAATAAAATGAACACATATAAAACATTACTGATACTGGCAAAGAATGCTTTGCAGTATAAGATAACACCTTCACACAATATGTATCTGTCTGGTACCATAACCCCAAACTAGACTAAGGCATCTAATAACTATCACACTTGGATGTTTCCTTTTTATAAAACTGTTTTATTGTGTTGAAGAGTATGAATTGTATACCAATTTAAAATCACAATTGGAATAAAACAGTTACTAGGTAAGACCTTCGTGGATGAGGTGGTGTGGGGTTTCCAGTGAAGCCCTCTCGTTTCTCTAGGAAGGAGTTTGCACTGCCACAGCCTCTGTGGTGGAGCAGGGTAGGGCTTTGAGAGTGGAGGCTAGTCTGGGTAAGTTTGGGGGGAGGAGGGTAGGAAGTAATGGATTTGTCAGGGGCTGAGTTTCTGGTGGAGCAGGACAGGGCTTTAGGAAGGAGGCTGACAGGTAGCCTGGTGTCCAGTGGAAAACGGCAGGGTTACAGGGGAGTATGTTGTTTGCAGTCCTGGCTAAGAGAAGAATGGGGATGCAAGAGAGGAGTTGTAATGACCTGTGTGCAAGAAAATCCACATAAGCACAGTTAAAGGTGTTTTAATAATCTGTCTGCAACCCTGTCCTAGATTACTAGAATTAGGAGCAACTGCAACCTCCAGGGGGCAAGTTGTTTTCCTATTTCCTCCTCCTTGTAAGCCTGGCCTCTCCACTCTCCACTGGTCTCTTTGCAGACCTCTCTGCCTCTCCACAGGCCTCTCCACGTCTTCACAAGCCTCTGGGCTCTCTGAAGTCCTCTCCACTTCTTCACAAGCCTCTGGGAGCTCTGCAATCCTTTCTGCTCTTCAAAGGCATCTCAGCTCTCTGCAGGGCTCTCTGGCCTCTGTTCAAGCCTCTGCTCCTCACCGGCATCTCAGCTCTGTGCAGTCCTCTCAGCTGGCTAGGGCTTAACCAGGCCTCCCTGCCTGCCCAGACTTCCTCCCGCCTTCTCTGACAGCCTGGGATATCCTGGACCTCTCCTTGATCCAGCTTCTTCCAGCCATCCTGCACTCTTCTCAAGCCTGAGGATAGCCAGATACTGCTCTGTTCCAGGAGCCATGTCTCTTGTCACGAGTCTCTTTCTGTCCCCTCCTCGGAAGTCCCTCTTCCCATATCCGGTGGCCTGGCCCCAAAGCCACCCTTGACACTGCTCCCCCAATTGGCCTGGCATGCATGAAGGTGGCATCAGCGTGGGACAGGACTTCCTGGCCCCTCAAGTTCTCACAGAGGTTACTCAGAAGAGGGGTTACTGGTGGAGCACTGTGGCCCTCCATGGGATAAGCAGGGTTGGATTTCCCGTGGAGCAGGGTGGGAAATTTGAGGGAAGAGGCTGATGGAAGGCAGGGTTTCTGGTGGAGGAAGGCTGGGCTGATGGGGAGGCTTTTGAGGGGTGAGGCTTTGAGAGGGAAGGGCATGTTAGGAAGAAGTGGGCTGGTAAAGGGCAGTGTTTCTGGTGGAAAACCCTGTACTTTCTGGCATGTGGTAAGATGGAAGGATTTCTGGCAGAACAGGAGGGGGCAGCAATGGACATATAAGCCTTGTCAGGACAGGGCTTTGAGAAAGCAGGGGAGGATCCAAAGGACTAGACAAGTTAGGGTGGGGTTTTCGGTGCAGCCAGCCAGGACTTGGAGAGATGGAGTAAGATTGGTTGGGGATTTCAGTGTAAAGAATTAGAAAAATTAGGGCTGCATCCATTTTACAATTTGCTAATTTGCTAACTGCTGATTCTGCTTCTGTAAACTTGCTTACGCTAGCACTGACCCTTCCCTTCCCAGAAATGAGTTAAGAAGTTTCAGGGACCAGATGCCGGCCCCAGGACAAGGCCAGTGGTCATAGATAAAGAACAGACAGTACGTGTTCCTCAGTTCCCATTTAGAAATTCCCCAGACAGGACCTTGAGATAATGACCACCTGGCAAGACCACAAGCTAAGCCAAATGTCAACCAATCATAGGCCTGTAACCATGTAAACCCCCCTTAAACCAACCATGGGCCAGTCATTTTACAAAGAGTGTTACAAAATTTCCCGCGTGGCAAAGTGATTGTTGGTGTATATGGTGACCTTTAAATGGACCAATCATGGGATGCTTTGTGTTATGCGTTAATCTTGTGGTTTTTGCCTTTAAAGTCCGTTTGCGCAAATGTCAAATAAACTCCTCTTGCTTATTGCATCTCCCGGCCTGGAGTCTGAGTTTCTGGGGCGCCCTCCCGTTGACGAAAGTATCCCAGGAGTCTGGGGTCTTTCAAGTGTTCTGAGGCAGGATATCTAAGGAACAAGCCTACTGTGCGCAGGGTTTCCAGAAGGGCAAGGCAAACTTTCAAAGAAGGGAATAGGGATGAACAGGGGTTTCCAGTCAAGCCTGGTAAGGCTTCAAGAGGGAGACCAACTGTTCGTTGGAGTGGTTTCCACTGGAGCAATGTGGGCTTCCAGAATCAGCAAAGATGGTGGGGTTTTCTAGTGGAGAAGGTCAGGGATTGGAGCCATGAGGCTAGTTGGAGGTGGGGCTTTCAGAAGGTGGTAGGAATACAAGGGTTTAGGATAATTATATGCAGGGTATCCTGTGAAGCAGAGTGTGGATTCCACAGAAAGCCCAACTAGGGGTTGGATGAGGAGCCCAGCTGAGGGTTGGATTATTGGGGGAGAAAGGCAGGACTTTCAGAGAGTGGGTGGGGAGGTGGGGAGGTATCTAGTGGAGCACCAGGGCTTTCCAGGGAGGAGGTGGGCTGTGTGAATAGCTTCTAGTGAAACAAGGAGGGGCTTCAAGGGCAAGTATGGGTGATGGATGGATTTTGATGTAGCAGGATAGGGCTTCATGGGAGTTTAGTTCAGGGAAGGGGTTTGAAAGGCTTGGCTGGGCTGTAGGAGTATGCTACTTATTGGGGGGGGGGGGGGTAGCGTGAAGCTGAGAATGTTCCCATGAAGCCTCTAGGGAGCTTGAGGGAGAAGGCTGGTTGAGGGTGGATTGAAAGGGAAGGGTGGGGTTGGAGGGACTAGGCTAATTAGGGGCAGGGCATCCAGAGAATAAGGGTGGGGATTCAAGCAAGGAACTGAATGGAGGTGAGGTTCCAAGTGGAGCAAGTTGGGCATTGAGGGAGGAGATATATTTCTGTGGGGCAGAGAAGGGAGGAGATGGAGTAGAAGAGGGATTTCCAAGTAGCAGAGCAGGGATTCAAGGAAGGAGGCTGGTTGCAAACAGAGCTTTGAAAGTTTATAGCAGGGCTAGGAGGGTGTATATTAGTTGAGGGTGGGATTTCAGGTGGAGCAGGACAGGGTTTCAAAGGAGGGGCTGACTGGAAGTTGGTCAAGTTGAGCTTGTGACAGGGGATAGGATAGAGGCAGGACTTCAAGGATGAAAGGAGAGGCTATAAAAAAAACAGCAACTACTAATAAATGTAATACAAGAATACCATTTTCAGTCAGTGTAGAATTAATTCTATTTCTGTATGTATGAGAGAGATATTGGATAAACTAACCAAGTAATAATTCCTTCCTATGGAACTTTTTCTTTATTCTAATTGAGTGAAAAACCACAGGCCATGTCAGGCTCATAGGCACACAGTAGACTGACACATGAAGCACTGGATTTGATTACCCAGCAAACACCTTTAAGGAACACAGAAATTTTAAACTCTCTCCATTGGTCATAATGGACACTCTATTGACTTAAAATTGTGAATGAATAGAAATTTTCCTCTGAACATTTTAGAAATATTAATCTAAACTAACTGATAGTAATGCTTTAACTTTATACTTCTAGATGGGAACCTATTCTAAAGCTAAATAAATAGGAAAATATGAGAAAGGCGAGGGGCCCCAGAAGCAGGCTTGTGGGACTCCTAACCAGAGAGCCGGAGGCTGCGCCTTTCCCGCACCGGGACTTGCACATCACACCATAGCCTCACCCTTTCCCCTGTGCGAGTGCCCACGATGACCACCACACTCATGTCTGCCACCACCTTCGACTTGAGCGAAGTTTTATGCAAGGGTAACCAGATGCTCAACTACAGTGCTCCCAGCACAGGGGGCTGCCTGCTGGACAGGACGGCAGGGGGCACCCCAGCTGGTGGAGGTTTCCCTCGGAGGCACTCTGCCACCAGAACCAGCCCCTCAGCAACCTGTAGGGTGAACCAGCCCGGGCCCTGAGGTCTCGGTACAGCTGCTGCCGAGACCGCTCCTTCCCAGAAGTGGGTGAGCGTCTGCTGCCCACTCAGAAGCAGCCCAGAAGCGGCCAGGTCAACTCCAGTCGCTACAAGGCAGAGCTGTGCCACCCCTTTGAAGAAAACGGCGCCTGTAAGTATGGAGACAAGTGCCAGTTTGCGCATGGCATCCATGAGCTCCGCAGCTGTGTCGCACCTTCCATACCATCAGCTTTTGCCCCTACAGGCCCCACTGCCACTTCATCCACAACGCCAAGGAGCGCCGTGCCCTGGCCGGGGCCTGGAACCTCTCTGCTGACCATCCTCATCTCCAGCATAACTTTAGCTTTGCTGGGTTTCCCAGGGTCACTGCCACTGCCGCTGTCACCAGGCTGCTGGACAGCCCCACATCCATCACCCCAACCCCCATTCTGAGCACCGGCCGATGACCTCCTGGGCTCACCCAATCTGCCTGGTGGCACCAATAACCCCTCCACCTTCTCCAGCCAGGAGCTGGCGAGTCTCTTTGCCCCTAGCATGTGGCTGCCCGGGGGTGGCTCTTCCACCACCTTCCTCTTCCCAGCCCATGTCTGAGTCCCCTCACATGTTTGACTCTCCCCCCGGTCCTCAGGATTCTCTCTCGGACCAGGAGGGCTACCTGAGCAGCTCCAGCAGCAGCCACAGTGGCTCAGATTCCCCTACCTTGGACAACTCAAGACTCCTGCCCATTTTCAGCAGACTTTCCATCTCAGGTGACTAAACAAAAAAAACAGGGTAGGGAGGGACCCCCCCTTGCCCCTTCTACTCCCCTTCTTGCTGTACCCACATCCTAGACCCTCCTCAACCCCTTCCCCACAACCTTTAACATTAACAAGGTTAAGCTCAACGCCTTCCCAGAACCTTGGAATGACGCATCCTTCTCCCTTACATTATCTATCCCCCCTCCTAAAAAAAGATAAGGACAAGTCAAATTTGTCAGTAGTTTATTCTGGCTTGAATTCGCCTCCCCACTCCCACCAGTTTGTATAGCCCACTTAACTACGCAGAACAGAACAGACAAGTCCTATATTCATCAGTAGATGCCTTGATATTTTTTTCCCCTGGCTTAAGCCTTAAGTGCCAAATCACAAAAGAAAAAGCAGTAACAGTTTATAGAAGCAATTTAGTGCCTTGTAATCTAACTTTGCCACTGTGACTACATTACCTCTTTAGCACCAGGGGGTGTCCATGGGCCTCCCAGAGCTTCTGTCCAAGGGGAGGGGCAGCTCCCCCAAATGGCTACACAAATGCACCTTCCCTTCAGTCTCCTGCACACTTCTTCCTCCCTCTTCCCAGTAGTTACCCCACCCACCTCCAGTTCTCGCTGGAGTTAGGAAACCTGTCTGATATTCAAAACCTTTTCCAGCTTGAACCCCTGTTGACTAATCTTGCCTGGGTCTGCAGGAAGGAAGATCGGAAAAAAAAAAAAAAAAAAAAAAAAAAAAAAAAGGATAAAGATTATTTTGACCTAAGTGGGACTTTGTGATTTAAATTTTTTTTTTTTTTTTGGGTCCGGTCGTGGGGCCTGAACTCTGGGCCTGGGCGCTGTCCCTCAGCTCTTCAGCTCAAGGCTAGCGCTCTACCACTATGAGCCACAGCGCCACTTCCGGCTTTTTTCTTTTTGCTTATGTGGTGCTGAGGAATCGAACCCAGGGCCTCGAGCATGCAAGGCAAGCGCTCTACCACTGAGCCACCTTCCCAGCCCCTGATTTAAATTTTTTTAACAAGCTGGGAGAAGGGGAAGCTATGGACTATGAGAGACTTCATCTTGGTGCTAAAGTTCCCCAATTCATATATGACATCTTTTAATGAAAAATGTAATGCAAAAAAAATGAGAGAAAAGCTTAAGAAAAAATGTAAAGGGGTGAGCAGTTAATGGTATTCATTCTACATACAATATCTGTGTAAAACAATTTCATGTTGAAGTAGCTTTGATGGTTTTTGCTCTGGAATACTGTAGGTCTACCCTTAGCACTCACACCTGCTTCTTTTTCCCCTGGGTTTTAAAACTTCATATAATTTTCAGAAACTGGAGAGTAAAAATTTTGCTTGTCACTGCACACCAATATAAAAAAACTTATTTAACTTATCAAAATGTATTTATTGCCAAACTATGCATTTTTTGTTAATTTTGTTCATATTTATTAGGATAACAAATCCATAGAATATATTTTTATGTTTAATTATGATCTCCATATTAATCTTAAAATTTTGTGACATGTCTTTCATTTTTTCCACAGTTTTAATATATTATTCTTCAACAACATTTTTGTAACTTTACACTTCTTTGGTTATTTTATTTTTAAAAAATGAAAAATTAATTTTTAAAAATGCAAAACACTGTTGGAATATTTATTTTAGAAATTACCCCCTTTGTGTTGGACTGCAAATTTTCTTTGTCTTTAGGCCTTTCACAAGTAGGACTGAGAATGTATGTAAAAGTTCTATGGCATCACAGAAGGAAAAAACCACCTTTGATGTATAGTTTCTAAAAGGAGGGGGGGGAACCAAAAAGGAAAACCTTTTGACTTCCATGTACCCATCTTAAGACATTCCACTCACAGATTTGAGGTTCTGGATTCTAGGTTTGGAGTTTTCCAATGTTAGCATAAAACAGAACTGGTGCACATGTGCGCATGCATAGACAGACACAGACACATAAAGATGAATGTAATTATTATTCCTCTTGCTGGTCACTACCATTGCTTTCTATTTCTCTTTCTTTGTGTGAACTTATTTAAAAGAAGAAAAAAGAAAGAAAAACTTTTTGTAAAAATATTTACAGTTTAAAGAAAATCAATAAGTCACTTCCCAAGGCTATCTACAAATTCAACGCGATACCTATCAAAATTCCACCCACATTCTTCAAGGAAATAGAGGAGGCAATCCAAAAATTCATATGGAACAATAAAAGACCCCGAATAGCAAAAACGCTCCTCAACGGAAAGAACACTGCTGGAGGAATATCAATACCAAATTTCAAACTCTACTATAAAGCCATAGTAATCAAAACAGCTTGGTATTGGCACAAGAACAGACCTCAGGACCAATGGAATAGAATTGAAAACCCAGAAATGAACCTACAGACCTATAGCCATCTAATCTTCGATAAGGAAGCTAAAACAATAGAATGGAAGAAAGACAGCCTCTTCAGTAAATGGTGCTGGCAAAATTGGTTAACTACATGTAGAAAACTAAAGCTAGATCCTTATATATCACCCTGCACCAGAATCAACTCCAAATGGATCAAAGACCTTGAACTCAAAGCAGACACTCTGAAAACATTACAGGATGGAATAGGAGAAACCCTAGGTCTCCTTGGCTCAGGTCGAAATTTTCTGAATAGAGACCCGGAAGCACAACAAATCAAAGAAAGGTTGGACAAATGGGATTGCATAAGATTGCAGAGTTTCTGCAGGGCAAATGACATAGCTGGCAAGATCAATAGAAAGCCCACCGATTGGGAGAAGATCTTTACTAGCCATACAACGGACAAGGGTCTCATATCTAAAATATACTTGGAACTCAAAAAATTAAACCACCCAACAACAAATCCTCAAAGAAACAACTGCCCAATAAATAAGTGGGCAAAAGACTTAAAGAGAAGCTTCTCTGAAGAAGAAAGAAGGATGGCCAATAGACACATGAAGAAATGTTCAACATCCCTAGCCATAAAAGAAATGCAAATCAAAACAACATTGAGATATCACCTCACTCCAGTTAGAACAGCAAAAATCAAGAACTCTAATAACAACAGATGCTGGAGGGGATGTGGACAGAAAGGAACCTTACTTCATTGTTGGTGGGAATGTAAACTTGTTCAACCACTTTGGAAAGCAGTATGGAGGTTCCTCAAAAGACTTCACATAGATCTCCCCTATGATCCAGCAATCCCACTTTTGGGCATTTACCCAAACGTTTACAAACAAGACCACACTAAAGCTACCAGCACAACTATGTTTATTGCAGCACTATTTACCATAGCTAAGATATGGAACCAACCCAGATGCCCCTCAGTAGATGAATGGATCAAGAAAATGTGGTATATATACACAATGGAATTCTATGCCTCCATCAGAAAGAATGACATTTCCCCATTTGTTAGGAAATGGAAAGGTTTGGAAAAAATTATATTAAGTGAAGTAAGCCAGGCCCAAAGAAGCATAGGTCCCATGGTTTCCCTTATTTGCAATATCTAGTATAGGTATGAGTCAAGCGGAAAAGGCCAGATAATGTGATGTTAGGAAAATGAACCCTTAAATATGTATTTTAATGTTTTTGTTTCTTTCATGCATGTGTTTCTAATGCATTTATAAGATTATTTCTTTGTTGCTTTGTATGTCCCTCCCCCACAGTGTAACCCCCGCTTTCACTATATTTGATGTCAGTATAACATGTGGAGGAGATGGGGACAAACAAGTTGTTTAAGGATTCAGGGGGACCTGTTGCAACAATGAGAAGTACAAAATGTCATGTCAAAACCAGCTTTACAATTTCGGTGTGGGGGGGGAGGGGGGTATAATTGGGTGGGGGGAGGGGGGTAAAATTGGGTGGGGGGAGGGGGGAGGCGGGGAAGGGAAGTGAAGGGTAAACAAAGGAGGAGGCTGCAATGCTTGGTAAGAAATGTATGCATTATCCTGCCCATGTAATTGTAGCCCCTCTGTACAGTATGTTCTCAAATAAAATAAAATACAATTAAAAAAAAAAAAAAAAAAAAAGAAAATCAATAAGTCCCCTTTTTCAAGAAAAAAACAAAAATAAATAAATAAATAGGAAAATATAATAAAATTATACACAGAATGTTCATTCTTGCAGCATCAATTTTAATCTAAAATAATTTAAAAACAGAAAATTGTTTGCCATATACAGAGATTGCAATATGTTTTCCTTTTCAGTGATCAAAATGGTGATTTAAGCAATATGTCTTTATCATTGGATGCATTGATGGTTAAAAACTATCCAAGAATGTGAAGTACCCTAAAACAATACCCTGAAGAATCTCACAGGGTAGTGTGAACTGATGTTGGAATAAAATTAATTACTGCTTACAGTAGGAATTCATATTAACTAGGCACAAAATTATTTTCCAGAAGAAAAGGCTACATTGAAAAATAAACAATGAAAAGGAAGCAGGCAGTCAGACCATGAAGTAAACATTATCTAATGAATAACATTTATTAAGGCTTGATTGCAATCTGCTTTAACCTAAGTTACAGTTGCTGACTTAATTTCTTCCCTGAAGCCAAATAGCAAGAAAAAAAGCCATAAAAATACAGTAATCATTTTCAAGGCATTATTAGACTTTAGAGAATGAATTCAATTAATGTATTGCTAGAAAGTAAAGACAGATGTCCAAGATAAACAGTGAAGAAAATATTCCTAATCTCTGGCTCTGTGCTGAGAGGGGTACAGGCCAAGGCCTGAATGGACTGAAGTACAGTAGTGCATACTAGAAGTTCCCAAGATTCAGTGATCAATGTAACAGGGGAGAAAAATCAACAAAACTGTCACATGACACCACCGCAGATTACAGAGAAATACAGTGAAAATCCCAGGAGAATTACAAAGGACAACCTTGCATATTTGTCAGAACAGTAAATCCAAATGTGTTTAGAAAAGTGTCTGGCATTGTGGCCTAAAACACTTGGAGAGATTACAGGAAACTATCCGGCACTCACATGATGCCAAGAAACGATGAACTTATGATTTACAAGACATTGAATAATCATAATAGTCTTGTTTCAGTAGTGCAAAATTAAGCCTTGATACATGCTGTTCTGAAACAACACATTATAAAACCAAGTCAAGAAGAATCAAATTATATATGTGACTCAACTGTTTCCAACAATAGAATTCAAAAATTCAAATTACATTCTGTAGCTGCAAACTGATAAAAATCATACAGGATGACAAACATAATTAATCTTTCAACACTGCACATTTTATGTAAATAGTCCTGATGATAAATGATTTGTTTTCCTTACAGATTTTGTATGAACACAAACAACAACAACAACAATACAAAACAAACCAAAAACTACTTGGCAATAGATCTGGATGCCAGTGGCTCATCCCTATTCCTAAATGCCCAGGAGGCTGAGATTGAGGATCATGGCTCACAGCTTGCTGGGGTAGCCAGATCCATGAGACATTGATGTTCCATTGATCAGTCATATGCATAGTGGAACATTGGCTCACATGGTACAGCATCAGGCATGAGTGAAAACAACAAGAAAGAGTTCTAGGCTCAAAGTCAAATCTCATTACTACATTCCCCCCCCTCCACACACACACACACAACCTACACACAAACACACCCACAAAGGGGAGAGACAGAAACAGGGAAAGAAAGAGGGAATATTAAGAGTTTAATAAGTGAACCCTATCCTAGAAAAAATATCCTTTCCAAAAAAATACAACTGTAAGAGTACTTGTGAGGGATTCTAGAGCTGAGCTGTTGAGACCTGGAAAGGGATAAAAGATTAGAAAGCCATCTCAAACAGGACTCAGAAGGCTGAGATATGTACCCGGGAAAGTTCAACCAGTCAAGGCAAGATAGAGGTATAAGTTACTACCTTAAGTGTGTTTAAGTTACAGCTGTTAGGACACTAAAATAGTAAGACCTTGGAGATGAGCAAAAATGCTCAATAAGAAATGTCTTCATTACCTTGCTCATTTAACTGTAACCCCTGTGGCTAAAATACATATTCCTCCCTTCTGCTCCCTAACAGTAAGAGAGTTAATTGTCACTATGTATACAAAGTATACATGTTAGTGGTTGTAACCACAAGATAGATTGATGACCTAGCTTGTGCACATACCTTTAGTCACACTCCTATATTAAATTGAATAAAAAGCTTGTTAAGCAGGACCACCAGAAACTGGTGATGAATCTTTGGGTCTCCCAGTATCCTTTTTCCTATCCCTCTCTGTGATTTCTCAGTTCTTTGGCCAGGTATCCCATCATCTGTGATGTTCCAGAGTTGTGGTTATAGACAGACCTGATATTCTGAACTCCTCAATACAAACTGTGGAAACACACTTAATCAAGGAAGATAAACAAACATATATGAGCACCTGGCAAGATACCAATCATCAGCAGTCATCCTGTGAGTTATTAGTGAAGAAATTGAGTTCCATTATGGTGGTCATAATGGCTAAGTGTAAAAGTATGTAATAAAACCTTTGGAAGGTTCTTTTCCTCTTTTTGCTATGTAGTACCAGATGGCCTGGAACTTTCCAGCTTTGTCTCAGCCACAGAAGTGATGGGATTTTGAATATGTGCTGCCATGCCTGGCATTTAGTAAGTTCACAATAAAGCAATACCAAAGTGCATGAAAACACTTTTGTAAATGATGTGTATTTACCTCCTCAATTGTAAAAATTAAACAAATACAAGTCAAAACATCACATTATTAACATTATTATATATGCAGTTCATCAGGCATCACTAACACCTCAACAGATGAAATGCAAAGTAAAATTTCTACTTCTTTCTAGGAGAAGCAGAAAAGGTCAAAAGCTATGTACATATGACCATATAAGATGATGTTAAGTAAATGCTTAAATAGGGATACAGGTAGACCCATTTTAACAATGAGATGTACAAGATGTACTACATTGAAAATGAACTTTAAAACTGGCAGGGAGGAGGGAGTAGTTGTGGAGGTGGGAGGGAAGAGAATGTAGGGGAAAAACAAAGGACGAGGCAAAAATGCTCAATAAGAAATGTCCTCATTACCTTGCTCATTTAACTGTAACCCCTCTGTACAGTATTTTTACAATAAAAATCGTACAAAATTCTACTTCAATATCTAACATCTAAGGCAGTGTCTGAAATACAAGAAGATAAAAAATAAATCTAGAGGAGTGATATCTTTAACACTGTGACAATGAGAAGTGAAAGCTGGATTTTAAATCAGGGCTTGACAAGATCAAGTGTCCACTAAATATGTGATTACAGCTGCACAGTTGACCATGATGACAAGAATGGAGGTACAACTGAAAGGCAGCTAAGGGTGTTACAGCATTGTATGCAGACACAACGTGACCTCTCCAATAATGGTAAAACACAAAATAGAAGTCAGTAGAATGCATGGGAGGGTTTTCCCACTGAGAAAAATTGCAGTGGGTGATCATTGCTCTTTGGTTGAGAGTATACAGCCCATCTCATTTTACTTTAAACTAAAGTATATTTTTGATATGAACACTATTATAATATATCAGTGTTCCATGAGTGCTAACTAGTGTAGGTGCATATAACTCAAATATATATAAAAGCTTTAGAGGTATGTGAAGGCTTTACCTTCACATTCCATTCTATGTTGTTAAGTTTGCATGGAGAAATGTTCATAACTAGGAAATTTAGACTCTTGTGAGTCTGATTCAGGCAACTGAAATAAGACATTAGGGTTATCCACTCCAATTATTCAGTTTGTGACCTATGAAATAAATACCATTATTTAAAATGCACATGGCAAACATACAAAAGATACAATTACCCATCTTCTTATAGAAGCTGAAGTGAAGATACTCCTGAAATGCACTCATTTTTTCAAAGAAATACACAATAATGGCTACACTTTTTAAATTACCTTTTCAAAATGTAAATATACATACTTGAGAAAAAATTCTGTGCTTTTTATTCAATACTTCATTAAATCTATATCTATCTATCTATCTAAAGACCTAGGCAGGCAAGGCCAACCAAATTTCCCAAGTACCTAAGACTGACCAGTTGCAGACCTAGAATTCAAATCCATTTTCCATCATGCTTATCTGGATATTCTGTGAATGTCACATTACCTTTTAAGAGATATTGAGCAGATGAATCCACATTATCTTTCTAATTATAGTTATAATGGCAATAATATTGCTATTGAATGCAAATATTTTATAAATGAAAAGGGTATTGAGTACAAATTTGTTAATAATTAAAACAAGATTGGTTAATTTTCTAAAGAAATTTCTGAATGACAATCATTCAGGGTTCCACTGTTTATTCTGCCTGGAGTAAATGCTTTAGGAGAACAACTCCATGCCAATGACACCAGTGCATATGAAAACATGATTTATCATTCAGTATCTTGAATGCAAAAGAAATAATTATATATATATATAATCGAAAAGGAATAATTTTTGTGACTGTTACTTCCTCATTATACCAAAGAAAACATTCTCTTTTCTAAAACATATATCTTTTTTACTGATATTACTATAATTACTATAAATAATGTAGGAATAATATATGTATAATATCATTATGTTATATAATATATAAGTAATATATGTATAATGTTTATAATAATTGATACTATAGTAACTATAATTAATACATGTACAAAACTGAATTTTGTGTTACATATACTATGAAGGGCATAAGGAATGAGAACTATTTAATATGCACCACATGCCTTAGTTACATAATTTATTGTTTTGTATGAGTACTGAGGGTTGAACAAGGACCCAGGTGCTGTCTCTGTGCCATAGTGCTCAGGGCTTGTACTCTATCACTTGATCCACACATCAATCTCCTACTTTTTTTTGGAGGCTAATTGGTAGTATGAGTCTCACATTTTTTTCTGTCTGGGCTGGCTTCAAACAGTTATCCTCAGATCTCAGCCTCCTGAGCAGGTGGGATTTCAGACATGAGCCTTGTTACATATTTTTTAATTCCATGCACGGCAAGTTGTATGTCATTATTTTTGTGTGTTCAAATATATTATGATGTTTCATTTCTAAATCTATTCAGAATAAACAATCACTTATTGGGTAAAACTGTATGTTGCAATAGAAATTGCAAATACACTTACTTTACTGTCAATTTTCAAAGATAATGTTATAATATTTCTAATTCCTGGACCTAAAAAAATAAATAAGCATCCCTTCCTTAACTGTCTCATTTTCAACAGTATAAAACCTACTCTATAAACATCTATCTTCAAGAAAGCAAGCCTTGGGGCTGAGAAGGTGGCTCAGTGGTAGAGCGCTTGCCTTGCCTGCATGAGGCCCTGGGTTCAATTCCTCAGCACCACATAAGCAGAAAAAATAGCTGCAAGTGATGCTATGGCTGAAGTGGTAGAGCGTTAGCCTTTAGCTGAAGAGCTGAGGGACAGCGCCCAGGCCCAGAGTTCAGACCCCACGACCGGAGCCCCCCCCCAAAAAAAGCCTCTCTAATCACACATTCACCTTCAGTTATCCTCCTCATCTCTATAAGGCCTTTTACAATAAACTTCCTCTAATATTGGCTACACTTATCTACTAGACTCAACCTACCACAGCAAAAACTTTGTGAAACTTCCTAGATAAGGTTGTTCCATCCTAATCAGCCTTTCTGCAGCCTCAGTGGAGAGCTTGTTCTTCTACTTTAACTGTAGACTGTATCATCCTGTTATATTTCCTAGCAAAGAAATAATAGCTAGCAGGCATGAGCCTTGGTATATTCAGAGGTATTTTGGTTTTGAATGTTTCCTTTTTCCATTTCCTTTCCTTCCTTGGTAAGTGAGTTGGAATAACAAAAACAAATCAATTTTGAAAGCAGTGTGTTTTAGTGTAAATGAAATGATACTGATTTGAAAATACTACAAATCTTTGTTCTTTAAATTTATTTTTCAATTCAAGTATAATAGGACTGGTGCTAGTAGTTCATGCCTTTAAACCTAGCTATTTAGGAGGCTAAAAGATGAGGATATAGTTTCAAGCTAGACCAAGTAGAATAGACCATGTGGCTCTTATCTCAAACTAAGAAACAAAAAGCTAAAAGTGGAGCTGTGGCTCAATTGGAATAGTGCCAGTCTTGAACAAAAAAGAAAAGCAAAAGCACATAGGCCCTGAGTTTAAGTCCTAATACTAGCACACATATACCATCTATACACATATATATGTAGATATATATGTATAAAGATATATATTTAATATACTATACATAAATTGTATATGCATATTTATGTATATATAGTTATATAATAAAATATTACAAAGTGTAAAATATATACAATCAAATGTTTAGTCTTTCTGTTAGAAACAGATTCATATACAATTATGAACCTCTTTAATTTATAGGAGTCGACATATATAAAAATGTAAAGTATCAGACTACAAAATGAATGATTTTTGTTAGAAAATAGACTGTATACACAAGATTATACAAATGATATTGTTGCTTCCTAAAACATTGAAAACAAAAGTGTAAAATAAAGAGAAGTAGTCAAGTGTTGGATGCACTTGTTCCTAATCCAAGGTATTTTTGGATGTTGACATGTGAGGATCCAGGTACAACTCCAGCTTAGCAGAAAGTTCATAAGGCTGGGCACTGGTGGCTAATTCCTATAATCCTAGCTACTGGAGAGGCTGAAATGTAAGGATCACAGTTCAAAGCCAGCCTAGGTAGGAAAATCTGTGAGACTCTTATCTCCAATAAACCACCAGAAAACAGGAAGTGGCACTGTAGCTCAAGTGGTAGAGTGCTAGCTTTGAGCTGAAGAGCTGAGGGACAACACTCAGGACCAGGGTTCAAGCCCCATGACTGCCACAAAGAAAAGAAAAGAAAGAGAAAAGTTCATAAGACAGTTATCTCCAACTAATTAGCAAAAATCTAGAAATCAACCTGTGGTTCAAGAGGTACAATGCTAGCCTGGATTGAATAAAAGTCAAGCAAGAGTACAAGGCCCTAAATTCAAGCCCCACAAATGGCAACCAAAATAAAAACAAAAACAAAACATAAAACACATGGCTATAAGTAAGAAGAGACAAGAACTGCTCAAAGTTAAATGCTGCAGTGAACAACTGTTTTACATCAGTAACTACAAGAAATCACATTTAGACATGGATTATTTCACTCAAGTAGCAGGTAGATCAGGAAAATGTGATAGCTATATACATATAAATGCATATCTATATGCATATCTATATACAGTTGAATTTTACTCATCCATTCGAATGATATTCTATCATTTGCAAAGAAAGGGAAGGACCTGGGGAAAAATCATGTTAAGTTAACTAAGAGAAGAAAGTCAAGCCCAGGAAGTTAGATATAATCTATAATGATACAACATACACACTTGGGTGGATTTCAAGTATACAATAGATATGGACTGAAATGTGGGTGATTTGGGGAGGAATTCAAATGATGTAATTCCTTAGAAAAGCTAACTCACATTCCAACAAAATAAACACAAAATAAACACCAGGTACTCAGAGATAGGGCTGGGATCAAGATGGGGAGAAAAAGATAAATGAAGCAATAAAGGTGGGATTGACAGGGTTGGGGAAATTATGAAAGAGATGACAATGATCAAAATCCACTGTACTCATGCACTAATGTATTGAAGATCAGCTCCTGTGTACAAGTTGGAATAAATATAAAATTAAAAAAACACAAAACTTGGTATACTCATGAGAATATTTCAGTGATGGCAGTTCTTTGAATAACAAAAAATGAAGAGTGCAAGAAAATAAATAGTAAAAAGGGAAGTCATATTTGGCTGGGGAAGACGTTTAAGAAAAAAGGGGACAGATTAATGAAAAGAACGGATACCAAATACAATCATTACATTGATGATACATATGTAAAATGGAACCAGGTAACTTAAGAGGATGGGTAATAGTGGGAAAGGGGAAAAACGATGGAAGAGTCAATAATAATCAAGATTCATTGTACTAATAACCAAACTTATTGAATTGAAACCTCTTTGCTTACAATTTAATGATAAAGACAAATGAATAGCAGAAAAATATATAGTAAGCTTTAATTTGGACAAAAAGTAAAATTCAATGAGATACATGACAAAATAAGAAACTCTGAAAATGTCTTGTGGGTAACATTGCCTTTGAAAATATACATGCCTCATTATATACATTTCAAAAATATCAATATTCTGATTAGTTTGACTTCTCTTGAAAATAAAGTGACCTTGAATTTTCTCAGACACTATTATCAAAATGTCTAATGATTATATAATTAAGCTAGATTTGTTAAAATAATCATTGTTACAGACCTTATATTGTAAAGTGTAAGAAACACCAATATTACTACCTTATAACAAAGATACTGACATTTCTCTCTTTAAATTGCTCCATAGATGACTCTTACATATAAGCAGAGAAATGTTCCAAAATCACAAATATAAGTAATATTACTAAGAAGGAAATGGTAGGAGGACAATTATTATCTTATGCAATCAATTTCAGCCATGGATTTTCTGAAAGAGAGTCAGAGACAAATGTGTTTGTCCCACCAGGCCTCTAGTGCCAAACAAATAGTAAGTGTTACAAAAGACCCATCACAGCAACCTCCTTCTCAAAGTCAGCACACTATAAACTCAACTCCTCCAAGATTCCTACATGGAAGAGACCATCTCTGACTAGCATGTTCTTCTTTTTACCAAGGAAATAGTTCCTTTGGTAATTTTTGTTTTTTGAATTTAGATAATGAATGGAAATTTTCACACAAATGAAGTTTGAAATGCTTTTGATCCATTTTCCCATGCTTAAAATTACTCTACATACTAGCAATACAATACATAACAGTAACAACAGTTTTGAACTTTTCTGCATCAATGGAAAAACAATCTGGAAAATATAAATTTTAGAAAGAACCAAAGGAATCCAGAGATGCCTCTATTTTCTACTCAATTGTTGAAGTGGAAAGGACAACATGGTTTTTTAAAGTAAGAATTAGTCTAATGCCTGAACACCCACACTTAATAAATATTTATTGTAAACTTACTTATGATACATTAGGTAGATTGTGTAGACTTTGTTATTTTTGACAGACAAACATTTACTTGTGAGAGTGAGATTTGTACACAGGAACCTTAACTAAGACTTAGATAAAGCACATAGTGTGTTAAAAGAGGAAACCATAGCAGAAAAAAAAAATGAAACGTTCTTTTTGTTGTACATGGGGCTTGACCTCAGGGCCTGAGTATTGTTCCAGAGTTCTTTTGCTCAAGGTTAACCCTCTACACTTTGGGCCAGTTCCAGTACCACTTCCAGTTTTTTGTTGTTTAACTACAGACAAATCTCACAGACTTTCTTTCCAGGCTAGCTTAGCACAAGGATCCTCAGATCTCAGCCTCCTGACTAGCTAGGATTATAGAAATAAGGCACCACCACCCACCACCACCCCCAAATTGAAACCTTTTTATGCTGCTAGGAGTTCAGTTTTCAGTGGAAACCTCAAAAAGTGTGGTCAGGAAAGATGTCCTAGAATGGTGCTTGCTAGTAAAGAATTGATTAGGGGTGTGTGTGTGTGTGTGTGTGTGTGTGTGTGTGTGTGTGTGTGTGTGTGTGTGTGTGTGTGTGTGTGTGTGTGTGTGTGTGTGTGTGTGTGTGTGTGTGTGTGTGTGTGTGTGTGTGTGTGTGTGTGTGTGTGTGTGTTTGGGTCCGGTCATGGTGCCTGAACTCTGGGCCTGGGCGCTGTTCCTCAGCTCTTCAGCTCAAGGCTAGCGCTCTACCACTTGAGTCACAGTGCCACTTCTGGCTTTTTTTCTTTTTTGCTTATGTGGTGCTGAGGAATTGAACCCAGGGCCTCAAGCATGCAAGGCAAGTGCTCTACCACTGAGCTACCTTCCCAGCCCGCTAGTAAAGAATTGAAAGTACACAATGAGCAACCATGAAGTTGTCTCAGTAAAGATTTAAGTACAGCTGGGCGCTGGTGGCTCCCGCCTGTAATCCTAGCTACTAAGGAGGCTGAGATATGAGGATCATGGTTCAAAGCCAGCCCGGGCAAGGAAAGTCCATGAAACACTTATCTCCAATAAACCACTTGAAAACTGGAAGTAGCCCTGTGGCTCAAGCGGTAGAACGCTTGCCTTGAGCTGAAGAGCTGAGGGACAGCGCCCAAGCCCAGTGTTCAAGCCCCATGATCGACCAAAAAAAAAAAAAAAAAAAAGATTCAAGTACAGAAGGGTGTAGAGATTTTGACAAAAGGTGCTGATTGGTGAAGGATGGCTGGAGGAGGGGGAAGGTGACAGAAAAACACAACTACAATTTACAGATACATCAGGGGTCAGATGGCCCACGGCCTAGGAGGCATTGGGAAAGCATGGTAGAATGGACTCTGCGTGAATGAGGAGGCAAATGAAGATTGTAAGCAAAAGAATGACATAATTGGCTGCTGCTGCTGCTGAGATCACATCCCCCACCTCCAGCTTCCCAAGCCATGGCTAACCTGGAGCTGACCTTCATCACCATCAAGCCTGACGGCTTGCAGCAGAAGAGATCATCAAGCACTTCAAGCAGAAAGGGATTCTGCCTGGTGGCCATGAAGTTCCTGAAGGCTTCTAAGGAACACCTGAAGCAGCACTACATTGACCTGAAAGACCGTCCCTTCCCGGGCTGGTGAAATATATGAATTATGGACCTGTGGTAGCCATGGTCTGGGAGGGGCTGAATGTGGTGAAGACTGGCCGAGTGATGCTTGGAGAAATCAATCCAGCAGATTCTAAGCCAGGCACCATTCGAGGGGACATCTGCATTCAAGTTGGCAGGAACATCATTCATGGTAGTGACTCAGTAAAAAGTGCTGAGAAGGAAATCAGCTTATGGTTTAACCTGAAGAATTGGTTGATTATAAGTCTTGTGCTGATGACTGGGTCTATGAGTAGAAGTGGACACAGCAGGGGACCTGATCACCTTTAGCAAAATATCTGAGTCCCTGGACACAGCTCTCCATTTCACTGACAGAATGATATGATGGAACTTTTCTAAAGCATATTTACCAATAAAGCCTGTGGAACTAGGAAAGAAAAAAGAATGACATAATTTGTTTCATATTGTTTTTTTCTACTGGGATTACCACAAAGGGAATAGTTCCTACAAAGACAACTTCAGGTGCATCCATGATATTTTGGCTTCAGTTTTTCCTGGACATTTGTGTTAGTTTATTTTTCAATAGGTGTCAAGCTTTTTCTGAGGGTCATGATTTTCCTTCATAGCTGAATCAGAGTCATTATTGTCACTGTGTTTATTTCCCCACTGCACATTTTAGAGATAAGGTCTATTTCTTTCTCTTTCTCCATTTCTTTCTTCCTTTCTTTCATCTTTCCTTCTTTCTTTTACATTATTTCTTCTTTCCCTCTACCTTGCTCTCTCCCATATCCTGCCCTACTCTTCCCTCTCTTCCTTCCCTTCCCTTTCCTTCCCTTCTGTTTCCTTTTCCTTCTTTCCTACAGAATGATTCCTAAGTCTGTAGGTGATAATAATTAGAATGTGAAAGAGAAGACTGGCTCTTAAATATTCTCTGAGTGAATTGGTTGAAACCTGGTCAAAGATTGTATACGAGGTGTCAAAAGTTATGTAATTCTGAAATGAATCCAAGGTATTTTGACCAGACAACTGGAAGAGTTAGAACTTAGTCAAATAGTAATGAAGGACAGGTTTGTAGATAAAGATCCAAAGCTCAATTTCGGATCTCTTGAGTTTGTTATACACAGTAGGTAACCAAAGGAAGATGTCAATAAATAGCACAGACTTGAATTAAAGAAAGAATAGAGCTGGAGATTTAAAAAACCAACAGAAATAATTACATGTAAACTGGTAAGAACCATGAGAAGGAAGATTACAGGATTATGCCCTGCAATACACAAATATGTAAAACATGACAATGAAGGAAAACAGTAATAATTATTTAATGCAGTCTTATATGGATAGGTATTTTTAATGTCCAAGGGCTATGAGGTGATTGTGTGATGACCTAAAATTGAAGAAAATAAATTGTTTAGGTCAATTATCCTTTGGACCAAACACAGCTGATAGTTTAAGTAAAATGGTGTGACAATAGTGTTTTTATTTATTTATTTTTATGTATTCATTTTTTTGCCGGTCAAGGGGCTTGAACTCTGGGGTTGGGCACTGTTTTTATGCTCTTCAGCTCAAGAGGAGCACTCTACCTCTTGAACTACAGCACCACTTCTGATTTTCTAGTGGTATATTGGATTAAGAGTCTCATGGACTCTCCTACCCAGGCTGGCTTTGAACCGTGATACTCAGATCTCAGCCTCCTGAGTAGTTCAGATGACAGGTATGAGCCACCTGTGCCCGGCTTATATTTTTGTTCATTAAAGTGAAAATAGGTACATGTTTGGAAAGCCATTCTTTGGACCTGTAGTGGGAGTGACAATTACTTAGTTCAAGTGTGAGTAGAAGGGTGAAATTTTAGCACAATGATAGAAATCTTTCAGGGATATGATAGATTTTTTTCCCCTGTCTTCAATCTCCTTCTTTCCAGAGATCTAAAATATCATTATTGGAATTGAGTTCCAATTTGTGCCTTTGGCAAGTAGTCAGATATTCAGTCTATCACATGCTCAGTTAATAGGAACAGGTTTACATTGAGCCCTCACTGAAAGCAGTTCTCTAGAGTTTCTTGAGAAGAACCCTCTGCTATTGTGGGATTGACAGGGCTGGATAAAATACTAAACAGACATCACAGATTGAAAGTAATCTTCTGAGTTGACATCTGAGATGTTGGATGTTTTAAGTGCATTGTACTGAGTTTTATGAATAAGTTAATCAGATTCTTTATACTATATGGTATTACTAGTCTGTGGAATGCATGTTTATTGCATTTCCTGTGTATAACATATAGTATGTTTTGAAATTTGGTATAAATGATTTATAGAGAGTTTGAAATAAATTATATGTAATTTATTTATTAATTATTTTTATTTATTGTTGGTTGTGCAGCTTGAACTCAGGGCTTGGGCACTATCCCTGAGCTCTTTACTCAAGGCTAGCTCTCTACAACTTTTTTTTTAATTGTGAAAATACTGTACAGAGGGGTTACAATTATATGGGCAAGATAATGAGTACATTTCTTATCAAGCATTGTAGCCTCCTCCTTTGTTTCCCCTCCCCATCCCTTCCCATTCTCTCCCCCAAATCCTCCCCGCCCCCATCCCCGCACCAAAGTTGTGAAGTTCATTTTCGACATAACGACTTGTACGTCTCATTGTTGCAATGGGTCCACCTGTATCTCTATTTAAATGATTTGTTTTTCCCCTTCCCCTCCACAAATTATACTGACATCAAATACAGTGAAATCAGAGGTTATACTGTGGAAGAGGGACATACATGGCAACAAAGAAATAATCTTACAAATGTATTAGAAACAATCACATGAAAGAAAAAAATTGAATACATATCTTAGGGTTCATTTCCCTAACACCACCTTATCTGACCTTTTACTGCTTGACTCAGACATATACTAGATATTGCAAATAAGGGAAACCATGGGACCTATGTTTCTTTGGGTCTGGCTTACTTCACTTCATATAATTTTTTCCAAGCCTTTCCATTTCCTAACAAATGGGGCAATGCCATTCTTTCTGATGGAGGCATAGAATTCCATTGTGTATAAATACAACATTTTCTTGATCCATTCATCTACTGAGGGGCATCTGGGTTGGTTCCATATCTTAGCTATAGTAAATAATGCTGCAGTAAATATAGTCGTGCTGATAGCTTTAGTGTGGTCTCATTTGTAAACATTTGGGTAAATGCCCAAAAGTGGGATTGCTGAATCATAGGGGAGCTCTATGTGGAGTCTTTTGAGGAACCTCCATACTACTTTCCAAAGTGGTTGAACAAGTTTACATTCCCACCAACAATGCAGTAAGGTTCCCTTCTGTCCACATACCCTCCAGCATCTGCTGTTATTAGAGTTCTTGATTTTAGCTATTCTAACTGGAGTGAGTTGGTATCTCAATGTTGTTTTGATTTGCATTTCTTTTATGGCTAGGGATGTTGAGCATTTCTTCATGTGTCTATTGGCCATGCTTCTTTCCTCTTCAGAGAAGCTTCTCTTTAAGTCATTAGCTCACTTATTTATTGGGCAGTTGCTTCTTTGAGGATTTATTGTTGGGGGATTTAATTTTTTGAGTTCCAAGTATATTTTAGATATGAGACCCTTGTCCGTTGTATGGCTAGTGATGATCTTCTCCCAATCCGTGGGCTTTCTATTGATCTTGCTAGCTATGTCCTTTGCCATGCAGAAGCTCTGCAACTTCATGCAATCCCATTTGTCCAACCTTTCTTTGATTTGTTGTGTTTCTGCGTCTCTATTAAGAAAATTTCAGCCTGCGCCAAGGAGACCAAGGGTTTCTCCTATTCCATCCTGTAATGTTTTCAGAGTGTCTGCTTTGACTCCGAGGTCATTGATCCATTTGGAGTGATTCTGGTGCAGGGTGATATATAAGGATCTAGCTTTAGTTTTCTACATGTAGTTAACCAATTTTGCCAGCACCATTTACTGAAGAGGCTGTCTTTCTTCCATTATATTTTTTTTAGCTCCCTTATCGAAGATTAGATGGCTATAGGTCTGTAGGTTCATTTCTGGGCTTTCAGTTCTATTCCATTGGCCCTGAGGTCTGTTCTTGTGCCAGTACCAAGCTGTTTTGATTACTATGGCTTTATAGTAGAGTTTGAAATTTGGTATTGATATTCCTCCAGCAGTGTTCTTTCCATTGAGGAGTGTTTTTGCTATTCGGGGTCTTTTATTGTTCCATATGAATTTTTGGATTGGCTCTTCTATTTCCTTAATAATGAGGTTGGAATTTTGATAGGTATAGCATTGAATTTGTAGATAGCCTTGGGAAGTATTGCCATTTTCACGATGTTGATCTTTCCTATCCAGGAGCATGGGAGGTTTTGCCACTTTCTAAGTTCTGTTTTGATTTCCTTTTTCAAGTTTTTAAAGTTTTCATCACAGAGTTCCTTCACTTCTTTGGTTAAGTTAATTCCTAGGTATTTTATTGTTTGTGGGGCTATTATGAATGGAGTTGCTTTCCTAATTTCAGCCACACTTTTCTCATTGTCTATAATTTTTTTTAACTGTCGGTCGTAGGGCCTGTCCTATGGGCCTGAGCCCTCTCCCTCAGCTTTTGAGCTCAAGGCTAGCACTCTACCACTTGAGCCACAGTGCCACTTTCAGTTTTCTGTTGGTTTATTGGAGGTAAGAGTCTCACTGATTTTCTGCCGGGGCTGGCTTTGAACCATGATCCTCAGATCTCAGCCTCCTTAGTAGCTACGATTACAGGTGTGAGCCACCAGCACCCAGCTTTAACTGTAGTTTTTTCTTTTCTTTTTGGTACTAGAGATAGAACCCAGGACATTGCACTTACTAGCAAGTGTTTTGCAACTGAACTATATCCCAGCTCTAGATCTCTATAACTTTGAGCCATAGTACCCTTTTCAGTTATTGAGTGTTTAATTGGAGATAAGAATCGCATGGGGACTTTTCTGCCTGGGCTGGTTTTGAACTGTGATCCTCAATTGTCAGTATCCTGAGTAGCCATGATTTCAGATATGAGCCACTGGTGCCTGGCTATATATAAAATTTAAATTGTAGTTTTCTTCAGGTGTTTCATCCTACACTAAAGTGTTTTCTTCCAGACTTTCTAATAAATAGGTAATCTATTCAATTTTAAAGCTACTGTTATGCCTCTCATTTAGTCATGGCATTTCTGAAATCCAAGTTCCTCTGGCGGTCAAGTAGATACTTTTGCCTGTACCAGGCAATGTTGTTGAACATATAACATCTGGCTACTTTGAGATCAGAGAATGTGAAGCTACAAGAGCCAGATAAAGAACTTGCAGGACAAATCAAGAGCAACTCATGTTCTGTCTGTGTAGGTGAATAGGAAAGATATAGAGAAATTCTTATATTTGAGAGTGAGTTTGTGCACATTGGTGTTCAATTCTTTATCTGTTGCTATACTGTTTAACACATTCATTAGTATAAAACCATATTTCATTTTCATGTGTTGCTCTTTGGGTGAGGATGAAACCTCGAATGGTTCTGTGTCAGAGAAATTGCTCTGAGAGATCTATTTGTATTTCCTTCAATATGTTGCGTGTTCCAACTCTAAAATAGGAAGTCTGTCATTAGACCTGACAGTGTTATATATTTATAATGAAAATTACGACAAATGTATAAATGTCAGTATCTTCCTAGCCCTGATTAGGTTCAGTACAGTTAGCTGCATTACATCTTGACAGGAAAGTCTGATGAGGTTCATTAAGTGATTTTAAACTTTATAAGAAGAAATCCTGTAAAAGAATCCTATTCTCAATTATGAGAAAAGATAAGTTTTGAAGTTTTTGAGGAGAGGAATTTGTCATTTGCCTTGGATCCTTTATTAGTAATGAGTAGGTATCACTGTGCTCCAAATTCTGTCTCCCCCTAGGTTCTCTAAGCAATTACACATGAGCCTCATTCCATAGCAAATCTTTAAATCCTTCTTTTTTATGATTATTGTTGTTGTTTTGCAGGTCCTAGAGCCTGAACTCAGGGCCTGGGCACTATCCCTGAGCCTCTTTGTGAACAAGGCTAGGCTTCTATCACTTGAGACACAGCACCACTTCTGGCTTATTCTGTATGGTTTATTGGAGATAATTCCTGCAGACTTTTCTGGCTGGGCTGACTTTGAATCACAATGCTCAGATCTCACCCTCCTGAGTAGCTAGGATTACAGGTGTGAACCACTGGTGCCTGACAAGTCCTTCTCTTTTAGATATTATTCTAAAAGCCTCATATCCAAGGACACTCCTAAGATATTAGATGGACCTGTACTAATAGTTTCTTCACACTCTCAACTCCTGATATGGCTATCAGGTGCCTTTTGCATCTTATCTGGAATATATTTCACATTCTCTTCCTAATCCATGATTCTAGATCTGTGTTACTAATATACCTAAAATTAGTGGCTACAAAGCCTAAATTATTCAACTACTAATTTCAGTTAAATTTTACTTCTATATGATTGATCTTTGGTACAAATCTGAACTTCTTGTCACCTTATTGCATCTACCTCTTGGCATAAGCAGAGCCTGGGACTATTGTACCTCAAATGCAAGAGACTAGTAAAAGAATAGCCTTCAGTATTCCTGACTAGGATTCAGAACAATTAGTTGAGTGCCTGAAAGAAGCAATTGATTACTGGTATGAGAAGTAGTGGGAGAAACAACTGCCTAGAAAACAAACTTGTGGTCACATCATTTAACCCCTTCTCCTTAGGGGAAGCTGAATCTCCTGCAAAGTGGCATTGAGATAATTCACCCAGTGCATTTTCTGATATGAAGGAAGGTGTCATGTCTCACTATACAACTTACTTGTAGTCAAAAAGAGGGAAATTCTTTTGTGTCCCCCTCAGGCCCAGTCTCAGTTTATCTCCATCTTAGACTTTGTCCACTCTATTACTACCAGAACATCCCTGATGAGGAAGAAATTGTGATCTCCTGGCTTCTGACTGGCCCTGTGGGAAATGAGGCCACTTTCAGTTTTGAATCTGTTCCTTATGACAAGGCTATGGATGATGGTGGGAAAGCACATTCTCTGAAATGTGCCCTATTATCAAATCTCTTTACAGAAAGTCAAGGAATGACAGATTCTCCCTGAGGAAGTAAGTTTGTCCATTTCCAAAGAGGTCAATTAATACCTGATTCTGAGGCCCAGGTGGAGGTCCTTCACTAGATCCTCTAAGCTGGAGTGAAAGTTAGCTCAGACTCCAAGCCATCTTCACATTTCTTCAGCTGTTTCTCATGAACCAAAAGGTCACAGGAATTGAGTTCAGAAACAGGGGGAAATGAGAGTAGCAGAAGAATTGTCAGCATGAGAGGAATTAGAAACTTTGGTTCAAAAATGGGCTCAGAAAATCTCCTAGGATCACTCACATCATTTGAGAGTCACATCATAAGATTAGGGAATAGAAGTAATAAATTACTACCTAAATTAGAAACTCCACTGCTCTGACAGCATTACAAGTTTTCTGTCAAAAGGTAGGTGTCACCAGGTGTCGGTGGCTCACACCTGTAATCCTAGCTACTAAGGAGGCTGAGATCTGAGGATCACAGTTCAAAGCCAGCAACGACAGGAAACTCCATGAGACTCTTATCTCCAATAAACCACTCAGAAAACCAGAAGTGGCACTGTGGCTCAAGTAGTAGAGCTCTTGACTTGATCTGAAGAGCTGAGGGACAGTGCCCAGAGTTCAAGCCCCATGACTGACAAAATAAAAGGTAGGTGTCCTAGCTCTATGTTGATGAGGAAAATAGAACACAATCTTTCCTCACAATGTTCTACTGAGTATCTTCATCCACAGCCCATGTGGTACAAACTCTCTACTTCTCTGTTATTTTCCTTTGCTGGATTCTATTAATGATATTTGAAAGTGTTAACTGTCTTCAGGCATGTAATTACATTTTATTTTAAGCCATGTTATAAAATTAAAAAATAATGAGAAAATCTATGGAACATTTTCTTCCATTGCATATTTATGTTATTATTTTATGGTTTCATTTTCATAATTTGTGCAAAATGTTGTCACTATTAGTACTAATTAGTTGCACATATTTGTATTTTTACATATCTGTAAATGCATAAAAATATTTCCATCAGCACTCCCATATCTTTTCATCTTCTTTCTTCTTTTCCCAAAAATCTTAATCAGATTCATTGTGCATCTTGATACAATTACATAAACAATTTTGGCCATATTCTCTCTCCTTCACATTCTCCATCCTCCTGTGAATGCATGCTATTACATATACCCAAGACAGATCCTGTTTTGTCTTTCCACAATCATTTTAAAGTGTATTTTATGTTTTGCAATGGGTTTTATCAGTGTACACTACATATGCATATACATCAGTCTGATTGACCCTGCAGATCAATCTGTTTTCCTAACTTTGATGAATCTCATTATGCCTTCTTCATTCAATTTTCAAGGTATTTTGGTATTAAGCTTCTAACATTGTATTGTTCCCCCAATTGTTGCCTTCTTAAAATCTCTTCAAATTATAAACTACACATATATTTAAGATTCTGTATGATGGTCCTGTATATGTTCTGATAAATTTAAATTTCAGTGTACCATCCACATATTATAGGATATCTTCAACCTGTTGTAACCATCTGAAAATCAATAGGAAGGTTCCTCACAAAAGCAAAAACACAATACCATTAAACCCAGTGAAATTAGGATTAGGGATATATCCAAAAATATTTAGCAAAGATATAGCGGAAGCATTAACTTCTCTTATATCCCAGAATACGTTTATAGCTATGAATACCCCATTTTCCTTACTCCCTTTTTCTGGTGCACCTAGGTTGATTGCACAGCTTGGTTGTTATGAATACGGCTGCCATCAACATAGATATTCATATTGGTTCATACTCCTTCAATATGTCTTTAAGTTGCAGTAAAGGTCATTAAAAATGTGTCTTTTTAGGTTTTGTGTAAACTTCCATTCTGATCTCCATAAGGTTTGCACTAGTTTACAATGCCACAAAACTAAATACAGTCCCTCCAGGATTTGTGTTTATTTGTTTGAGTGAAGATAGGTATTCTAATGCATTCTATGCATTTCCTATATGTATAAAAATCTCAAACATGGACTGGGAAGGTGGCTCAGTGGTAGAGGGCTTGCCTTGCATGTATAAGGCCCTGGGTTCGATTCCTCAGCACCACATGAGCAGAAAAAAAGCTGGAAGTGGCACTGTGGCTCAAGTGGTAAAGCACTAGCCTTGATGTGAAGAGCTGAGGGACAGCGCCCAGGCCCAGAGTTCAGGCCCACAACCAGACCCCCCCCAAAAGAAAATCTCAAACATTTCATTTATTTATTAAAAATTTGTACTTAATTCCTGATCAGTGTCTTTTTTCTTTCTTTCTGGAATTTGATCAATTTTTAAGTATTATAATTTGTGATTTTTCCCATTCCAAATATTCACATTAGTAAAAAATTTTTTTCATTACAGTGGTGCACAACTTACTAAAAACAACCAATTGTACACTTATGCTGCCTTTTTTGTGTTTGTTTTTTTACAGACAAGAAATGATTTCAGTAAAGATGCTGAACTTCTTTCACTAGAAAAATAGATTGAAAGGATAGTATCTCATATTACTCCTAAGCTAATCTCAGAATTAACAAAGGTCAAGAAACTGCACCCAAACTGAGAATCCAAGAACCATAGGAAGAACCCAGTTTTCGCAACCCCCAAGAAGGTGGATAACATGGCAGGAACTCCCAAATACCTCAGTCCTTTCTCTTAACGTTAACAGACTGAACTCTCCAATTAAGCAACATAGACTGTCTAGTTGGATTAAAAAACAAGACTCTTCTATCTGCTGCCTTCAGGAGTCACATCTTGCCCATAAAAACAAACACATTTTCAATGTTAAAGATTGGAAGAAAATCTACCAAGCAAACAGCCCCCATAAACAGGTGGCAGTTGCAATCCTAATATCAGATAAAATAGACTTCAAATTAAAACTCGTGAGAAGAGATAAAGAGATCTCACTTTCAGGAGGATATTATAATTCTAAATATCTACTCGCCAAACAATGGAGCACCCAAATTTATCCAAGAAACACTACTTTCCCTCAAATGCCATAACTCCAAAGACATTAATTGTTGGGGATTTTAACATACCACTCTCCCCACTAGATAGATCAACTCGGCAAAAACTCAACAGAGAAATTACAGATCTAAACAGCTGCATAGATCAACTAGATTTAACAGATATCTACCGAACATTTCACCCAGCAGCATCAGAATACACGTCTTTCTCAGCAGCACATGGAACGTTTTCTAAAATAGACCACATTTTAGGCCACAAAGCAAACTTGTCCAAATTCAGAAACATTGAAGTTATATCTTGCATTCTCTCTGACCACAAGGGAATAAAATTAGAACTCAACACCAAAAGCCACCAAAGAAAGTCTGGTATCACATGGAGGCTGAACAACACACTGCTGAATCAAGAGTGGGTCATGGAAGAGATTAGAAAGGAAATTCAAATGTTCATGCTATTCAACAAAAATGAACACACAAATTACCAGCTCCTCTGGGACACAGCAAGAGCAGTACTCAGAGGCAAGTTTATAGCTCTAAGCGCCTACATCAACAAATTGGAGAGATCTGAAACCAACAATCTAATGACACATCTAAGCCTCCTTGAAAAAGAGCAGCAAGATAAACCCCAATCCAGTAGATGGAAAGAAATAACCAAAATTAAATCAGAATTAAATGAATTAGAATCCAAAAAAGCTATAGAAAGAATCAACAAAACAAAGAGTTGTTTCTTCGAAAAACTTAACAAAATTGACAGACCCTTAGCAAATCTTATCAGAAAAAGAAGAGAACACACCTAAATAAATAAACTCAGAGACGAGAATGGAAACATCACCATGGAAACAACCAAGATTCAAAACATTATGAGGGAATAATTCTCAAAACTTTATGCTAATAAGTTTGAGAACTTGACAGAAATGGACCATTTCCGAGCAAATATTGACATGCCAAAACTAAACCAAGATGAGTTAAACCAGCTTAACAGGCCCATATCAAGTGTTGAAATAGAAACAGCAATAAGAGACCTTCCAGCTAAGAAAAGTCCAGGACTAGATGGTTTTACAGCAGAATTTTACAAGGCCTTCAAAGCAGAGCTCACACCAATACTCCTCCAACTCTTCAATGAAATTGAAAGAGAAAGTTCACTACCGAACACATTCTATGAAGCCATCATAACCCTCATCCCAAAACCAAGTAGGGACTCATCAAAGAAAGAGAACTATAGACCCATTTCTTTGATGAACATTGATGCAAAACTTCTCAACAAAATTTTGGCCAATCGACTTCAACAATTCATCCAAAAAATCATACACCATGATCAAACAGGATTCATTTCAGGGATGCAAAGCTGGTTTAATATACGCAAATCAATTAACATTATTCATCATATCAACAGGAGCAAGAATAAGAACCACATGGTTATCTCAATAGATGCAGAGAAAGCATTCGACAAGATCCAACACCCCTTTATGATGAAGGTTTTGGAAAAATTAGGAATCCATGGAACATTCCTCAATACAATAAAGGCTGTATATGACAAACCTACAGCCAGCATTAAACTCAATGGAGAAAAACTAAAGCCATTTCCTCTTAACTCAAGAACAAGACAAGGATGTCCACTCTCTCTACTTCTCTTCAATCTAGTATTAGAATGCCTAGCTACAGCAATAAGACAAGATACAGACATAAAGGGGATCCAAATAGGGAAAGAAGAAATAAAACTCTCCCTCTTTGCAGATGACATGATCTTGTATTTTAAAAATCCCATAGACTCCACTCCCAAATTACTCAAGGTGATTCAAAACTTTGGCAAAGTAACAGGGTATAAAATTAACCCCCCAAAATCAATGGCCTTTCTGTATGCCAACAATGAGAAAAGTGTGGCTGAAATTAGGAAAGCAACTCCATTTGTAATAGCCCCACAAAAAATAAAATACCTAGGAATTAACTTAACCAAAGAAGTGAAGGACCTCTATGATGAAAACTTTAAAATCTTGAAAAAGGAAATCAACACAGAACTTTAAAAATGGCAAAACCTCCCATGCTCCTTGATTGGAAAGATCAACATCGTGAAAATGGCAATACTTCCCAAGGCTATCTACAAATTCAACGCCATACCTATCAAAATTCCAACCTCATTCTTTAAGGAAATAGAAGAGGCAATCCAAAAATTCATATGGAACAATAAAAGACCCCAAATAGCAAAAACGCTCCTCAATGGAAAGAACACTGCTGGAGGAATATCAATACCAAACTTCAAACTCTACTATAAAGCCATAGTAATCAAAACAGCTTGGTATTGGCATAAGAACAGACCTCAGGACCAATGGAATAGAATTGAAAACCCAGAAATGAACCTACAGACCTATAGTCATCTAATCTTTGATAAGGGAGCTAAAACAATAGAATGGAACAAAGACAGCCTCTTCAGTAAATGGTGCTGGCAAAATTGGTTAACTACTTGTAGAAAACTAAAGCTAGATCCTTATATATCACCCTGCACCAGAATCAACTCCAAATGGATCAAAGACCTCGAAGTCAAAGCAGACACTCTGAAAACATTACAGGATGGAATAGGAGAAACCCTGGGTCTCCTTGGCGCAGGCTGAAATTTTCTGAATAGAGACCCGGAAACACAACAAATCAAAGAAAGGTTGGACAAATGGGATTGCATAAAGTTGCAGAGCTTCTGCATGGCAAAGGACATAGCTAGCAAGATCAATAGAAAGCCCACCGATTGGGAGATCTTCACTAGCCATACAACGGACAAGGGTCTCATATCTAAAATATACTTGGAACTCAAAAAATTAAATCCCCCAACAACAAATCCTCAAAGAAACAACTGCCCAATAAACAAGTGGGCGAAAGACTTAAAGAGAAACTTCTCTGAAGAAGAAAGAAGGATGGCAAATAGACACATGAAGAAATGCTCAACCTCACTAGCCATAAAAGAAATGCAAATCAAAACAACATTGAGATACCACCTCACTCCAGTTAGAATGGCAAAAATCAAGAACTCTAACAACAACAGATGCTGGAGGGTATGTGGACAGAAGGGAACCTTACTTCATTGTTGGTGGGAATGTAAACTTGTTCAACCACTTTGGAAAGTAGTATGGAGGTTCCTCAAAAGACTCCACATAGAGCTCCCCTATGACCCAGCAATTCCACTTTTGGGCATTTCCCAAATGTTTACAAACAAGACCACACTAAAGCTACCAGCACAACTATGTTTATTGCAGCATTATTTACCATAGCTAAGATATGGAACCAACCCAGATGCCCCTCAGCAGATGAATGGATCAAGAAAATGTGGTATATATACACAATGGAATTCTATGCCTCCATCAGAAAGAATGACATTGCCCCATTTGTTAGGAAATGGAAAGACTTGGAAAAAATTATATTAAGCAAAGTAAGCCAGGCCCAAAGAAACATAGGCCCCATAGTTTCCCTTATTTGCAATATAGGTATGAGTCAAGCGGAAAAGGTCAGATAATGTGATGTTAGGAAAATGAACCTTTGGATATGTATTTTAATGTTTTCGTTTCTTTCATGCATGTGTTTCTAATGCATTTATAAGATTATTTCTTTGTTGCTGTGTATGTCCCTCCCCCACAGTGTAACCCCCGCTTGCACTATATTTGATATCAGTATAACATGTGGAGGAGATGGGGACAAACAAGTCATTTAAGGATTCAGGTGGACCTGTTGCAACAATGAGAAGTACAAAATGTCATGTCAAAACCAGCTTTACAATGTCGGTGTGGGGGTGGGGGTGGGGGGGTGGAGGGGGAAGGATTGGGACTGGGGGGGAGGGGGGAGATTGGGAAGGGATGTGAAGGATAAACAAAGGAGGAGACTGCAATGCTTGGTAAGAAATGTACACATTATCCTGCCCATGTAATTGTAACCCCTCTGTACAGTATGTTCACAAATAAAATAAATTAAAAAAAAAAAAGAATGGGGCTACCTGGATGGCGCTTGCACACTGGACTACACAGCCCAGGATGACCAAGATCCCTGTCAGGTGTTGCTGCAGCCCCAGCTTGAGAAGGGCAGAAGTGGACTCTGCTCCAGCTGTGTGTTCGCTGCTCCTGGGTGAAATCAAGCAGCAAGGCCTGGAGGGAAGTCAGGCAGGGTGGGCTAAGAGCCCCCACTGGCCTCTGCAGTGCTGTTCTGGCTCATCTGCTGGTGCTCCTGAGTGTGTGTGTCCCTTAAACTGTGGTCTAGACCCAAAGGAAGGGGCTCCAGTTTTCACTGACACGAACTGGTTACCAGTGGAGTTCGGTGGGAACACCAAGAGGTTCCATCTGGCTATACTGCTGCAGCGGCGGCGGTGGTCCTACTTGGGAGAAGGTGGCAGAAAAATATAGGGCCAGTGCCATAACCATCCACAGACATGGTGAAAAGCAGCAACCACGGGCCACAGAGTTGTCAGAGGTGGGGCACCTGGAATCTGAGTACCTGCCTTCCTTCTTGGGCGTCCACTACAGTGGGGGCATCCACTATAGTGAGGGCATCCATACTTTCCCAGACTCACTTCTAATCCCAGTGTGGGAGGGGGGGCACAATTACCTTCAAATAGGACTATCTCTTGGGTGGCACCTACACCCCTGCCCATGCAGACCAGAAGCAAAACGTCCCAGGAGGTTTCTGGTTTCTCCAGAAGCCCTGGAGAGCTCTGGACCCTGCACTGCTGCAGTGCAGCTTAGCACCAGTTAGGGGAGGGCAGCTGCAAAGGATCTAGTCTTATCAAAAACAAATAAATACATACATAAAGCTTTTATTCTTAGGCCAGAGAATGAACTATAGAGTACTACAGTTTGGATCTACCATAACTTGGTGACCTTGTAAAAATTACATTTGAAGGATTTAAAAGTGAATATTGCAATACCTACTGCACCTCTCAGAGTATTATGATGATGAGATGATCTATATAAAGAGTTCAGAACAAAGCCAGGCATAAGTGAACCATGATCATGGAGAACATGTTCTCTACCAATGCAAGTAAGTAACCAGAGAGGCAATTAGAAAAACTAGGTCATCTACATGAACTGGAAGAGTCACACTGTACAGACAGCATCAAAAGAGATTGGAGAAAACAGTATTCAACAGCCTTTGAATTAATGGATAATCCTGATTCCCTCAAGTTACAGGGTGCTATAGTAGAGACAATGGCTGTCTTATTTGCTTCTGTGGCCCTAAGAGCCTAAAGCCCAACCTTAAGAACCTAAAACCATAAACTTGCAAAGCAAGCTTCAGCCTGTGTGAAACTCCCAGGCAAGAGAATCAGTTGGGGCCAGATGAACCTGATGCACCTGAAACACTGGCTCACACCTGCAATCCTAGCTGCTCAGAAGGCTGACATATGAAGATCAAGGTTCAAAGTTAGCCTGGGCAGGAAGTCCATATACTCTTATCTCTAATCAACTACCAAAAAGCCAGCAATGAAACTATGGCTCATATGGTAGAATGCAAGCTTTGGGCAGAAAAGGGACAGCACCCAGGCTCTGAGGACTAGTACAAAAGCAAAGAATAAGAATAAAGTATAAAAAACTCCTTTCTAATTCTCTTTGGTCTTTAAATTCCAACAAATGGATATATAATTTATGCAGTAGAGTGACAACTTTGAGCACAGAAGCTCAGGGACAGTATCCAGGTCTGGATGAGAGAATGTCTATGCACATATGCATGCAGCAATAGACTGTGCAGGATTAGGCTTCTGTACAGGAAATTACCCACATTGTCATTCTAGCTGTCTCTCTGATTAGAAAATTATTCTGCCATGCACATGGAGGTCACCTTTGCAAAATGTTTTCCACAAAATTCTTATTTAAATATCAAGAATTCTTGTTTGCATTTCTCTTTCTCCTACTGTTACCTCTCCTTCTCCTCTCCCATTTACTTCTTCATTCTTCCTTTCTCTCCTTCTCCCCTCTTCCTTCCTTTTTCCTCCTCCTCCTCCTCCTCCTCATGCTCTTCCCTTCCTTCACTGTCTGACTTCACTTGCGACTAGTTCACAATGAGAGCATGAGTTCGCAGAAGGAGCTAGAAGTGCAAAAACTATGAATGTTCTTAAGATGTTATGAGGTTGTACCAGGTTTTGAAAAAGTTTTGTGAAATCAGAGATTGATATCACAATGGCAAAGTGATGTCATAATATCGTGTCAAAACATGTTTTGATGTAATAGTTGGGTATGGCATACTGGTGATGAGGTGACAATAGGTTCGTGATGTCACAATAGCATGCTGATTCTCAATTGTCATTAATTCTCCGTGATTATATGGATTCTCAAAGGGACCCTGATGCCTCCAAAGGTATGTGTTGTCACAAATGTGATGAAGTCCTAACAAGTTTTTGATGTCACAATGTGACAAAATGGTTATGATATCTGTCAGTGTGATGTCACAGTGGGCATGATGTCACAGTGGATTTCTGATATCGCATGTCATACCTGAAATACGAAGTTTGGAGCTTTAGACATCATAATTTTTGTGGTTGGTGGTTTGCAGACCATTACAAAAGGGTGGGGATGCTCATTGGAGGTCAGAGGTTTGGTGGTTGAGGCTGCTCTTGGGTCTGGGTATCCAGCCCTGGACAAGGTAGTTTCAGGACCCTTTCTACTGCAAATAAATGTTTATTAACTTAAATGTGTCTCCATGGATTCTCTCCTTCTTTATAGGTAGAAGTATACATGTTCAGAGAAGGAGCTTGAAGTCCCAAAGTTCATGAATTTTCTAAAATGTTATGAGGTCATACTACTTTTGTGAAAACAGTGATATCACAGTGATATCACAATGGCAATATTTTGCCACAATATCATGTCATAATAATGCATGGTTTCATAATAAGTTGGTGATGTCATAATGATGATGAAGTCACAATAGGTTTGTGGTGTCACAATGGGTTGGTGATGCCCAATCTCATTTGTCATTAATTCACAATAATTATACAAGTTCACAAAGGGACTGTGATGGCTCCAAAGGCATGTGTGTAACAAATGTGATGATGTCCTAACAAGTCTGTGATGTCACAATATGACACAACACTCATGATTTCTGTCACTTTGATACCACAGGGGTCATGATGTCCCAGTGAAATCTGTTATCACATGTCAAAATGAAAGATTATGAGGTCAAAAACAGATTATGAGCTCATAAATGGCCTCAGATATCACCATGGCAACATGTCACAAGAGTTATGAGGACAGCAGAGGCTTCTGATGTCACAGTGGGTTAATGACATCACAATGGCAATGTGTAATCACAATGGGATTGTAATGTCAAATGATGCTGAGGTTGCAATGGGTTTCTGATATCAACCCACATGCCACATTTTTAAATAGAATGAAATCACAGAATAGGCATTCAAGCTGGGCACCAGTGGCTCGTGCCTGTAATCCTAGCTACTAAGGAGGCTGTGATCTAAAGATCATTGTTCAAAGCCAACTTGGGCAGGAAAGTCTCTGAAACTCTTATCTCTAATTAACCATGAAAAAACTGGAATTGGCAATGAGGCTCAAGTGGTAGAGAGCTAGCCTTGAACTGAAGATCTGAAGTACAGCACCCAGGCCAAGAGTACAAGCCCGACAATCAACAACAAAAAAAAAACATAAGATTAACATCGTGAAAATGGCAATACTTCCCAAGGCTATCTACAAATTCAACGCGATACCTATCAAAATTCCACCCTCATTCTTCAAGGAAATAGATGAAGCAATCCAAAAATTCATATGGAACAATAAAAGACCCCGAATAGCAAAAACGCTCCTCAACGGAAAGAACACTGCTGGAGGAATATCAATACCAAATTTCAAACTCTACTATAAAGCCATAGTAAGCAAAACAGCTTGGTATTGGCATAAGAACAGACCTCAGGACCAATAGAATAGAATTGAAAACCCAGAAATGAACCTACAGACCTATAGCCATCTAATCTTCGATAAGGAAGGTAAAACAATAGAATGGAAGAAAGACAGCCTCTTCAGTAAATGATGCTGGCAAAATTGGTTAACTACATGTAGAAAACTAAAGCTAGATCCTTATATATCACCCTGCACCAGAATCAACTCCAAATGGATCAAAGACCTTGAACTCAAAGCAGACACTCTGAAAACATTACAGGATGGAATAGGAGAAACCCTAGGTCTCCTTGGCTCAGGACGAAATTTTCTGAATAGAGACCTGGAAGCACAACAAATCAAAGAAAGGTTGGACAAATGGGATTGCATAAGGTTGCAGAGCTTCTGCAGGACAAATGACATAGCTAGCAAGATCAATAGAAAGCCCACCGATTGGGAGAAGATCTTTACTAGCCATACAACGGACAAGGGTCTCATATCTAAAATATACTTGGAACTCAAAAAATTAAATCCCCCAACAACAAATCCTCAAAGAAACAACTGCCCAATAAATAAGTGGGCGAAAGACTTAAAGAGAAGCTTCTCTGAAGAAGAAACAAGGATGGCCAATAGACACATGAAGAAATGTTCAACATCCCTAGCCATAAAAGAAATGCAAATCAAAACAACATTGAGATATCACCTCACTCCAGTTAGAACAGCAAAAATCAAGAACTCTAACAACAACAGATGCTGGAGGGGATGTGGACAGAAAGGAACCTTACTTCATTGTTGGTGGGAATGTAAACTTGTTCAACCACTTTGGAAAGCAGTATGGAGGTTCCTCAAAAGACTTCACATAGATCTCCCCTATGATCCAGCAATCCCACTTTTGGGCATTTACCCAAACGTTTACAAACAAGACCACACTAAAGCTACCAGCACAACTATGTTTATTGCAGCATTATTTACCATAGCTAAGATATGGAACCAACCCAGATGCCCCTCAGTAGATGAATGGATCAAGAAAATGTGGTATATATACACAATGGAATTCTATGCCTCCATCAGAAAGAATGACATTTCCCCATTTGTTAGGAAATGGAAAGGTTTGGAAAAAATTATATTAAGTGAAGTAAGCCAGGCCCAAAGAAGCATAGGTCCCATGGTTTCCCTTATTTGCAATATCTAGTATAGGTATGAGTCAAGCGGAAAAGGTCAGATAATGTGATGTTAGGAAAATGAACCCTTAAATATGTATTTTAATGTTTTTGTTTCTTTCATGCATGTGTTTCTAACGCATTTATAAGATTATTTCTTTGTTGCTTTGTATGTCCCTCCCCCACAGTGTAACCCCCGCTTTCACTCTATTTGATGTCAGTATAACATGTGGAGGAGATGGGGACAAACAAGTCGTTTAAGGATTCAGGTGGACCTGTCGCAACAATGAGAAGTACAAAATGTCATGTCAAAACCAACTTTACAATGTCGGTGTGGGGTGGGGGAGGGGGGTATAATTGGGTGGGGGGAGGGGGGAGGCTGGGAAGGGAGGTGAAGGGTAAACAAAGGAGGAGGCTGCAATGCTTGGTAAGAAATGTATGCATTATCCTGCCCATGTAATTGTAGCCCCTCTGTACAGTATGTTCTCAAATAAAATAAAATAAAATTTTAAAAAAAGCGTTCAAAATGTGTCTATGGTGTCACAATAACAATGTGGTGTCATAATGCTATGATATCATTGCAGGTTGGTGTCAAAATGAGCTTGTAGTGTCAACACGACAATGTGCTATCACACTTATGATGATGTCACTGTTTGTGATATTCCAATGGCATGTCTAACCTCAATTGTCCTTAGTGCAAAATAAGGTTATTGGTATACAAAGAGATTGTGATTTCACAAAGGCTATGTGTTTTTTCAAAGGTGGAAAGAGGTCAAAATACATTTGTGATGTCACAATGTGTTCATTAAGTCACAACTGCAATGTGATTTCACAGTATATTTGTGAGGTGAAAGTGGTGATGACAATGTGTTGTCATAATGCTATGATGTCATAGTAGTTTAATGTCATGATGAGCTTATGGTGTCATAACAATGAGATGCCACATTTGTGATGATGTCACAAAAGCTTTGTGATTTTACAGTGGCTGGTTTGATATCAGTTGCGATTAGTTCACAATGAGGATATGGGTAGACATAGGGACTGTGATGCCCCAAGACCCTGTGTATTTTTTAAAGGTACTAAGAGGTCATAGTAGGTTTGAAATATCACCATGTGATCATGTTGTCACAAAGGCAATGTGACGTCACAATGGGTTTGTGACATCACGTTGGTAATGAGGTCACAGTGGGTTTGCCATGACACAGAGTTTGAAATATCACAATGATATATCCAATTTCGATTGGTACCAGTCCGCAGTGAGTATATGAATTCACAGAAAGAACTTGAAGTCTCAAGGGCCATGAAATTTCTAAAACATGAGGCTAAACAAGCTTTGTGAAAACACAGTAAGTAGTGACATCACAATGGTAATATATGCCACAATATCATGTCATTGTAATGTTTTCATGTCACAATTAGTGTGCCATAGTGGTGATGAAGTCACAATAGTTTTGTGATGTCACAATTGTTTGTGCTGTCCATTTGATCATGCTGTCAGAATGACAATGTGGTGTCACGTTGCTGATGATGTCCAAAAGGATTGTGATGTTAAACTGGCACGTCTGATCTCATTTTTTTTGTCAGTCATGGGGCTTGAACTCTGGGCCTCAGCGCTGTCCCTCAGCTCTTCAGCTCAAGGCTAGCATTCTACCACCTGAGATACAGTGCCACTTCCTTGATTTCAATTCTCATTAGTTCACAATGAGATTTTGGGTCCACAAAGGGACTGTAATGTCACAAATGTTACATGTCTTTTCAAAGAGGCCATAATAGGTTTGAGATTTCACAATGTGATCATGATGTAACAAGAGCAATGTGAGGTCAAAAGATTATGTCATAATTTTTTGATGCCACAATTAGTGATGTGATAATTGTGATGAGGTCACAATAGGTTTGTGATGTCACAATGTATTGGTGATGTCACAATGGCATGCCAGATCTCAATTGTAATTAACTAAAAATGAATATTTGAGTTCAATCTCCACAGGCTTGTGTTGTAACAAATGTGGTGAAGTCCTAACAGATTTATGACATCAGAAAGTGACACACTGATCATGACATCTGGCACTGTGATGTCACAGTGGTCATGATGTCACAGAATATTATGAGATTGAAACTGATTATGAGCTCACAAAGTATCTCAGATATCATAATGGCAGCATGTCACAAAATTATGAGGACAGGACCAGTTTGTGATATCACAGTTGGTTAGTGATATCACAATGGCAATGTGAGGTCAAAAAAGGATTTAGATGTCACAATAATTAAGAAATCACAATGGGTTGGTGCTATCAAGCCGTATACCACATTTGAAATGGAATGAAATTACAGAATAGGCATTCACAATGTGTCCATAACATCACAATGATAATGTGATGTAATAATACGATGATTTGGTGATGTCACAAGGAGCTGATGGTGTCATAATGACAATGTGATGTCACACTGGTGATGATGTCACAAAGGATTTGTGATATTAGAATTGCATGTCTGATCTCAATTGAAATTAGTTCACACTGAGGGTGTTGATACACAGAGTGAGTATGATGTCACAAAGGACGTTTTTTCAAAGTTGCTAAAAGGCCATAATAGAGCAGTGGTGTCACAATGTGTTCATGTTGTCACAATGGCAATGTGAAGTCACAATGGGTTCGTAAGGTCACAGTGCTGATGAAGTCACAATGAATTTGTGACTTTACAGTGTTTGTAAATCACAATCACATGCTCAATTTCAATTGGAGTTCACAGAAGGAGCTTGATTTCCCAAAGGCCAAGAATTTTCTAAAATGTTATGAGATCCAAAAAGTGACAGATATGGAAAAATCACTCAAATTAAACCAAAGGGATATTCAAGAGCAAGCAGATAATGCTAAAAAATTTAACCTTGGCATAATTAGAGTGGACGAAGGTGAGGAATTCCAGAGCAAGGGAATGCAACACCTATTTAACAATATAATCAATGAAAATTTTCCCCACCTCAAAAACGACCATCTTAACTACATCACAAAAGCTTATCGAACACCCAACAAGCAAGACCCCAGGAGAAACACTTCTAGACACATTATAGTAAAAATGATAGATCTGAATAATAAGGAAACAATCCTGCATGCAGCAAAAATGAAGAAGGAGCTATACTACAACGGGAAAAAAATAAGAATCACTGCAGATCTCTCCACACAAACAATGAATGCAAGAAAAGCCTGGGAAAGCACCATACGAGCCCTGAGAGCCAATAACTGCCAACCCAGACTGATATACCCGGCAAAGCTAGCATTCACATTCGATGGAGAACTGAAAACTTTTAATAGCAAAGAAAAACTAAATGAATACATAAACATTAAGCCAGCATTACAAAGAATTCTAAGAGGGGGGACACAACCTGAAGAAAGCAACCAGGAACTGGGGCCTGCCCCAAACAGGCGTCGTTACTCAAAGTCTAACTGAGCAAGCACAGGAGGAAAGGAAAGAAGAAAAACTTAGGAAAACGGAATGGCAGGGACAACAATGCATCTCTCTATACTTTCTCTTAATATAAATGGGCTGAATTCGCCAATTAAAAGAAAACGAACTGAGGACTGGATCAGAAAAAAAGACCCATCCATCTGTTGCCTTCAGGAGACCCACCTCTCAGCCAAACATACAAACAAACTCAGAGTGAAGGGGTGGAAAAGGATCTACCAATCAAACGCCCCCAGTAAGAAAGCAGGTGTAGCTATCCTGATATCTGACAAAATAAACTTTTCATTAAAATCAGTACAGAAAGACAAGGACGGACACTACATATTAATAAAGGGAACAATCCAAGAGGAGGATATAACCATCATCAACTTATATGCCCCAAATATTGGTGCACCCAGATATGTCAAACAAATGCTCTCAAACTTACAGAATAAAATAGATCCCAATACGATAATAGTAGGAGACTTTAACACACCACTCTCACCAAAGGACAGGTCTACCAACCAGAGGATTGGCAAAGAAGCTACTGAATTAAGAGAGGCCATACTTCAAGCGGAATTAACTGACATCTACCGAGTATATCACCCTAAAACAACACAGTACACATTTTTCTCAGCAGCTCACGGAACTTTCTCCAAAATAGACCATATCATAGTTCATGCAAGGAACTTAAGCAAATACAAAGGGATTGACATAATCCCCTGTATCCTATCTGACCACAGTGGAATCAAGCTAGCTCTCAATAACAAAGCATACCACAGAAATTTCTCTAATACATGGAAATTGAACAGCACACTCCTTAACAATGCCTGGATAACAGAAGAGATCAGAGAAGAAATAAAGCATTTCCTACAACTCAATGAAAATGAAAACACCTCACAAAGAAACTTGTGGGACACAGCAAAAGCAGTCCTGAGGGGCAAATTTATTGCCCTCAGTGCCCACATCAAGAGAATGGAGACAGACCAAGTAAATAATCTCATGTTGCAATTAAAACAGCTAGAAACACAAGAAAAAATGGGACCTAAAGCTACTAGATGAAGCCAGATAACCAAATTAAAAGCAGAGATTAACCAATTAGAAAATCAGAAAACCATAACCAAAATAAACCAAACAAAAAGCTGGTTCTTTGAAAAAATAAACAAAATTGATGGCCCATTGGCTAGATTAATTAAAAAAAGAAGAGAGGAAACCCATATTAATAGGATTAGGGATGCCACGGGAAACATCACAACACATACCCAAGATATCCAAACAATTCTAACAGACTACTTTCAAAAGCTATACTCTCTAAAGGAAGAAAATCGGGCAGAAATGGATGCATTTTTAGAGAAATACAAGTTGCCCAAACTGAGCAAAGAAGAAGTTAACCAATTAAATAAGCCAATATCCTATAATGAGATACAGGAAACTATCAAAAGTCTTCCAACAAAAAAAAGCCCAGGACCAGATGGATTCACAGCAGAATTCTATAAGACCTTTAAACAAGAACTAATACCCATACTCCTCAAGCTCTTCAGAGAAACAGAGAAGGAGGGAGCTATCCCAAACTCATTCTACGAAGCCAATATCACACTCATCCCCAAACCAGGCAAAGACCCAACCAAAAAGGAGAATTACAGGCCAATCTCCTTGATGAACACAGATGCAAAGATCCTTAACAAGATTCTAGCTAACAGAATCCAGAAACACATAAAAAAAATAATTCACTATGACCAGGTAGGCTTCATCCCAGAGACACAGGGATGGTTTAACATACGTAAGTCAATAAATGTAATCCAACATATCAACAGAGTCAAGGTCAAGAATCACATGATTATCGCCACAGATGCAGAAAAGGCCTTTGCCAAAATTCAACATTCATTCATGCTAAAAGCTCTGGAGAAAATAGGAATAGAAGGAACATTTCTAAAAACAATAAAAGCCATTTATGACAGACCAATAGCCAATATTATACTTAATGGGGAAAAGCTACAACCAATTCTCCTAAAATCAGGAACAAGGCAAGGATGCCCACTGTCTCCACTCCTCTTCAATATAGTCCTAGAACCCTTAGCCAGGGCAATAAGGCAAGAAAAAGACATTAAAGGGATCCGCATAGGGAAAGAAGAAGTTAAACTATCCCTTTTTGCAGAAGACATGATACTATACCTCCACGATCCCAAAAACTCCATCCCCAAACTCTTAGAAATCATAAATCACTTCAGCAAAATAGCAGGATACAAAATAAACCCACAAAAATCAGTTGCCTTCCTATACACTGATAATGTACAGGAAGAGAGGGAAATAAAGGGAGCAACCCCATTCACAATAACCTCCCGAGGGGCTGGGAAGGTGGCCCAGTGGTAGAGTGCTTGCCTTGCATGCATGAGGCCCTGGGTTGGATTCCTCAGCACCACATAAGCAAAAAGCCGGAAGTGGCACTGTGGCTCAAGTGGTAGAGCGCTAGCCTTGAGCTGAAGAGCTGAGGGACAGCGCCCAGGCCCAGAGTTCAGGCCCCACAACCGGACCCAAAAAAAAAAAAAGTCTCACAATAACCTCCCGAAAAATAAAATATTTAGGAATTAACCTAATCAAAGATGTAAAAGAACTATTTAATGAGAACTATAAAAAGTTAAAGAAAGAAACTGCAGAAGACACTAGGAAATGGAAAGACCTCCCATGCTCCTGGATAGGCCGACTTAATATAGTAAAGATGGTAATACTTCCAAAACTAATATACAAATTCAACGCAATTCCTATTAAAATCCCAATGACGTACATCACTGAAATACAGAAAACAGTCCAAAAATTCATATGGAACAACAAAAGACCTAGAATAGCCAAAACAATTCTAGGGGATAAAGACAATATGGGAAGGCTATCCATGCCGAACTTCAAACTCTACTACAGAGCTATAATAACAAAGACAGCATGGTACTGGCACAAAAACAGACCCGAAGACCAATGGAACAGAATAGAAGATCCAGAAATAAATCCACAGGCCTACAGCCAGCTGATATTTGACAAAGGAGCCAAAGACATACAATGGAAGAAACACAGCCTCTTCAACCGCTGGTGCTGGGAAAACTGGGCAGCCACATGCAGAAAACTAAAAGTGGACCCCAGCCTATCACCATGCACCAACATCAACTCAAAATGGATTAAAGACCTTAACATTAAACCTGAATCTCTGAAACTACTGCAGGACAGAGTAGGAGAGACACTTGAACTAATAGGCACAGGAAGGAACTTCCTGAACAGAGTCCCAGGGTCACAACCAGTTGGAGAGAGACTCGACAAATGGGACTACCTTAAAATAAAAAGCTTCTGCACAGATAAAGCTATCGCAACCAAGCTAGAAAGACAACCAACTAATTGGGAAAAAATATTTACCAGCAATATATCAGACAAGGGGTTAACATCCTGTATATACAGGGAACTCAAGAAACTAATCCCTCCCAAACCTAACAAACCAATTACTAAATGGGCAAGGGAACTAAAGAGGGACTTCTCAAATGAAGAAATAAAAATGGCAAAGAAACACATGAGGAAATGTTCATCATCCCTGGTGGTGAAGGAAATGCAAATAAAGACAACCCTGAGATACCACCTTACCCCAGTCAGAATGTCCCACATCCACAAATCAGCCAACGACAAATGCTGGAGGGGATGTGGAGAACTAGGAATGCTATTACACTGCTGGTGGGAATGTACACTCATACAACCACTTTGGAAAGCAGTCTGGAGGGTCCTTAGAAAGCTAAAGATTGACCTCCCTTACGACACAGTCATACCACTTCTAGGCATCTACCCTGAACAACAGGAACCAATATACAAGGACACATGCACCTCCATGTTTATTGCAGCACTGTTGGCAATAGCTAGGATATGGAAACAACCTAGATGCCCCACCACAGATGAATGGATCCAAAAATTGTGGTATCTATACACAATGGAATATTATGCAGCCATTAGAAATGACAAAATAATGGCATTTGCAGGGAAATGGATGGAGCTAGAAGGAATCATGTTGAGCGAGGTAAGCCAAGAACGAAGAGACAAACAGTACATGGTCTCCCTGATAAGTGGATGATAAATCCAAAATGTTAGGTGATATGACAAAACTAACAGGACTTAAGAAACAAAGAACTCCCACTCATCTGGTTGAACCACTACCAAATATCCCCATGCTGCTGATCACATATATGGTATATAACATGTGAGCACCGTTATATATTACAGACTGTGATAGACAATTTGCTCCAGGAAAGTTAGAATGAACTTGTGACTTTAAATGAGCATCATTATTCCACAATACTGTGAATTTCCAGAAATTAAGTAATCACTTAATCACAATCAAAAAAAAAAAAAACCTTGGGGAAGGGAGGGAGGGAGGGGATGGTAGGGGGAAAACAATGGAGGGGGTAACAATGTTCAAGAGGAAGTGTACTCATTACCTCACTCATGTAACTGTAACCCTCTGTATAGTATCTTTACAATAAAAAAATTTTTTAAAAATGTTATGAGGTCCTAATGGGATTGTGAAAATACAATGGGACAGTGATATCATAATGGCAATGTAATGTCACAATATCATGTCATAATACTGATTTGTTGTCACAATTAGTTGGTGTTGCCACATTGGTGATGAGGTCACAATAGGTTTGAGATGTCACAATGGGTTGCTGATAATCACAATGGCATGTCGGATCTCAATTGTCATGAATTCACAATGAGTATATGAGTTCACAGGGACTCTGATGTCTCCAAAGGCATGTATCGTCACAAGTTTGATGAAATCCTAACAGGTTTGTGATGTCACAATGTGACACAATGATCATGACATCTCAGTGTGATCTCAGTGTCCATGATGTCACAGTGGACTCTGATATCACATCTCATATCAAATATTATGAGGTTGAAAATAGATTATGAGCTCAGAGAAGGCCTAAGATATCCCAATGGCAGCATATCACAAAAATTATGAGAGTACAGGTTTGCGATTTCACAGTGGGTTAGTGATATCACAATGGCAACAAAAAGGGTTTGTAATGCTGCAATGCAGGTCAGATCTCAATTGTCATAATTTCACAATATGGGTACATATAAGGAGTGTGAAGCCATAAAGGTCATATGTTTTTTAAAAGGTGCTATGTCCTAATAGGTTTGGGATGTCACAATGTGATCTGATGTCACAACAGCAGTGTGATGTCATGATGGCTTTGTGATGCCATAGTGGTGATAAGGTCACAAGTGTTTGGGATGTCACAACAAGTTTGTTATATCACAATGACATGTTCAATTTCAACTGCCTCTATTTCACAATGAGGATACAAGTTTACAGAGCTGGAAATCCCAAAGATCATGAATATTGTAAAATATTATGATGTCATACTACATTTGTGACAATACAATGGCACAGTGATATCACAAGGGCAATTTGTTGTCACAATATCATGTTGTAATAATGTTTTATGTCACAATTGGTTATTGATGCCATAATGGGGATGAGGTCACGATAGTTTTGTGATGTCATAATCAGTTGATGATATCACAATGGCATTCCGGATCTCATTTGTCATCAATTCACAATGAGAATGAGTTCACAACGGGACTGTCTCCAAAGGAATGTTGTCACACATGTGATGAAGTCTTAACGTTTGTGATGAAACAATTTGACACAATGGTCATGATGTCTGGCAGTGTGGTGTCACAATGGTCAGGATGTCACAGGGGATTTCTGATATCACATGTCATACTTGAAATGTTATAAGGTCAAGGGCATAATATCTCACAATGGCAGCATGTCACAAAACTTATGAGGACAGGACAGGTTTCTAACCTCACAGTGATTTAGTGATGTCACAGTGTTATGGCAATGTGATGTCACAATGGTTATAAGGTCACAATGAGTTTCTAATATCAACCCACATGCCACATTTCAAAAAGAATGAAATCACAGAATAGGCATTCACAATGTTTCTATGACATCACAATGATAATGTGATGTCATAATGCTATGGTGTCATTGTAGATTTGTGATGGCACAATGAGCTGATGATGTCATACCAAAAGTGTGAAGTCATACTGATGATGGTGTCACAAAGGTTTTGTGATGTTACAATAGCATGTCTGATCTCAACTGTCATTAGTTTACAATGAGGATATGGGTATACAAAGGGACTGTGGTATCACAAAGGCCATGTGTTTTTACAAAGGTGCTAAGCGGTCATAATAGGTTTGGGATGTCACAATGTGATTGTTATATCACAAGAGTAATGTGATGTAACAATATCAAACATTCCATTGTAAAATCAGGAACCCTTTGTGACATCATCACCAGTATGACATCACATTGTCATGGTGATATCATAGACACAGTGTGAATGCCTATTCTATTATTTCATTCTATTTCAAATGTGGCATATGGGTGATATCAGAAATTCATTGTGCCATCATTACCATTGTGACATTACAATCCCTTTGTGACATCACATTGCCATTGTGATATCAACAACCCATTATGATATTACAAACCTATCCTGTTCTCATATCTTTTTGACATGCTGCCATTGTGATACCATAGGTCCTTTGTGAACCAATAAACTGTTTTCAACCTCTTAATATTGCAGGTATGACATGTGTTATCAGAAATCCACTGTGACTGTTATAACATCACACTCCCAGATGTGATGATCATTGTATGACATTGTGACATCACAATCCTGTTAAGACTTCATCACATTTGTGACAACACATGCCTTTGGAGACTTCACAGTATCTTCACAATTGAAATCCAGTATGCCAATATGACATCAGAAACCCATTGTGACATCAGAAACCAATTGTGACCTCATCACCATTATGGCATCACCAACTTATTGTGACATCAAAACATTATTATGACATCGTATTTTGACAACTCATTACTATTGGGATATCACTGTTCAATTATGTTTTCACAAACCTATTATGATCTCATAATATTTTAGAAAATTTGGGGCTGGAAAGGTGGCTCAGTGGTAGAGCGCTTGCCTTGCATACCTGAGGCCCTGAGTTTGATTCCTCAGCACCACATAAGCAAAAAGAAAAAAGCCGGAAGTGGCGCTATGGCTCAAGTGGTAGAGTGCTAGCCTTGAGCTGAAGAGCTGAAGAGCTGAGGGACAGTGCCCTGGCCCAGAGTTCAGGCCCAATGACCAGACCCAAAAAGAAAAAAGAACATTTACGGGTTTGGGGATTTCAAGCTCTTTCTATGAACTTGTATCCCCATGTGAATTAGTAGAAATTCAAATTGAATGTGTCCTTGTGATATTACAAAGGCGTAATCACAAAACAATTGTGATCTATCAACCCATGTGACCTCATCATGACTGTGACATCTCAAACCCATTGTAACATCACATTGCCATTGTGATATCATGATCACATTGCCATTTTGGTATCACTGTCCCATTGTTTTCACCAACCTAGTAGGACCTCAAATCATTTTACAAAATTCATGATCTTTGGGACTTCAAGTTTCTTCTATGAACTCATCTCCCAATTGGGAACTTGTAGCAATTGAAATTGGACAGGTCATTGTGATATTACAAACTAGTTGTGAAGTCTAAAACCTATTGTAACCTCAACACCAGTGTGATATCATAAACCCGTTGTGATATCACCTTGCCATCATGAAATCACTATCACATTGTGACTTCCCAAACCTATTATAACCTATTAACACCTTTGAATAAACCCATGGCAGGAGATAGGTAAGGAAAAAACAAAGGAGGGTATAACAATGCTCCATAGGAAATAGACTCATTACCTTGCTCAGGTAACTGTAAACCCTCTGTACAGTATCTTTACAAATATATAACTAAAAAAAGAAAAAAACCCATGGCCTCTTGTGACATCATAGTCTATGTACCTATATCCTCATCATGAAACTGACAAATGAGATCAGACCTGCCATTGTAGCATCTCAAACCCTTTGTGACATCATCACAAGTGTGATATCTCATTATGACACAATGAACTCATTGTAATGTGACAAAACTATAAAGACATCATAGCATTGTGACATCACACTCACATTGTGACATCATAGACATGTTGAGATTTCCTATTCTGATTTCACTCAATTGCAAATGTGGTGGGTGTGTTAATATAGAAACCCATTGTGACCTCATAACCATTGTGACATCAAAATTCCTTTGTGACATCACATTGCCATTGTGATATCACTAACCCTTGTGACATCACAAACCTGTTCTGTCCTCATAATTTTTGACACGCTGTCATTGTGAAATCTTAGGGCCTTTAGGAGCTAATTAATTCTTTGTGACCTCATTGTGTATATTCATTGTGAGTTATTGACAATTGAGTTGTGGCATGATATCACAAACAATATTATTATGACATGGAATATAGACATCACTATCCCATTGTGTTTTCACAAACAAAATATGTGCATATAACATTTCACAAAATGCTTGGACCTTGGGAATTCAAGCTCCTTCTGTGAACTCCTATCTTCATTGTGAACTAGCAGCAATTGAAATTGGACTTGAGATCATCATATTACAAACTCATTGGACCTCACAAACACAATGTGGCCTCATCATCACTGATATCACAAACCCATTTTGACATCACATTGCCATTGTGACATCAAGACCACATTGTGACATCCCAAAAATATGACTTCTTAACACCTTTCTAAAAACACATGGCCTTTGTGATATCATAGTCCCTTTGTGTACCCATATCCTCATTATGAACTAATGAAAATTGAGATCATACATTCCATTATAACATCACAAATCTTTAGTGACATCCTCACCAGTGTTACATTACATTGTCATTACATTAAATTACATTACACCAGCCCATTGTGAATCACCAAAGTACAATGACATTATAGCATTATGATATCACATTGTCATTGTGATGTCATAAACACATTCTGAATGTGTCTATGATTTCATTCTATTCCAAGCAGAAAGTCATTGTGTCTTCATCATTGTGACATTACTATACCATTGTGACTTCACATTGCCTTTGTGATATCATTAACCCCCTGTAACATCACAAACCTGTCTGTCCCCATAACTTTTGTCACATAGTGCCATGTATTTTAAGCCCTTCATGAGCCCATAATCTTTTTTCAACCTCAATGTTTCAGATATGATGTGTAATATCAGAAATCCACTGTGACATCATGACCACTGTGACATCACACTGCCAGATGTTATGACCATTGTGTCACATTGTGACATCACAAACATGTTAGGACTTAATCATATTTGTGACAACACATGAATTTGGAGACATCATAGTCCCTTTGTGGACTCACTCATTCTGATTCTGAGGTCTGGCATGCCATTGTGACATCAACAACCCATTGTTACACTGTATACTTATTGTAACCTCATCACCAGTAATATATCACCAACAAATTGTGATCTCAAAACATTATTATGACAGGATATTGGGTCATCATATTACCATTATGATATCACTGTCCCATTATGTTTTCACAAACCTTGTATGACCTCATAACATTTTAGAAAATTCATAGCCTTTGGGACTTCAAGTTCCTTCTATGAACTCATATCCTCATTCAGAAGTAGTAGCAAGTGAAATTGGATGTGTCGGGATATTCCAACTCACTGTGACATCCCAAACCCATTGTGACCTCATCACCAATGTGATATCACAAACCCATTTTGACATCACATTGCTGTTGACATCATGATGACTTTATGACATCCCAAACTTATAATGATTTCTTCAAACTGTTGGAAAAACACATGGCCTTTTTGACATCATAGTTCGTGTACCCATGTCCTCATTGTGAACTTAAGACAATTGTGATCAGACATGCCATTGTAACATCACAAATGCTTTGTGACATCGTCACAAGTGTGATATTTCATTGCCGTTATGACACAATTAGCTCATTGTGACATCTCTAAGCTAAAATGATATCTTGGCATTATCACATATTGTCATTGACAGGTCATATTCATATTGTGAATGCCTATTCTGTGATTTCATTCTATTTCAAAAGTGGCATGTGGCTTGATAACAGAAACCCATTTTGAGCTCATAACCATTGTGACATCACAATCACTTTGTGACATTACACTGTCATTGCAATATCACTAACCCATTGTGACATCAAAAACCTGTCCTGTCCTCATAAATTTTGCAACATGCTGCTATTATGACATCTAAGGCCCTTTATGAGCTAATATTCTGGTATTAGCCTCATAATATTTCAAGTATGACATGTGATATCAAAAATCCACTGTGACCTTATGACCATTATTGCATCACACTGCCAGATATCATGACCATTATGTCACATTATGAAATCACAAAACAGGAACATTTGAGACAACACATGCCTTTGGAGACACCACAGCCCCTTTGTGAACTCATATACTCATTGTGAATTAATGAAAATTGAGACCCATCATGCCATTGTGATATCACCAACCCGTTGTGACATTATAGTGACATTATAAACCTATTATGACCAGTATGGCCTCACCAATTAATTGTGACATCAAATCAATATTTTGACATCACACTGCCATTGTGATATCACTGTTCAATAGTTTTTACATAGTTTCTCTCTCTCTCTCTCTATATATATATATATGTATATCTATCTATAGATAGATAGATAGATAGATAGATAGATAGATAGATAGATAGATAGATAGATAGATAGATAGATAGATATACATACAATGGAATTCTATACCTCCATCAGAAAGAATGACTCAGCCCCATTTGTTAGGAAATGGAAAGGCTTGGAATAATTTATATTAGGGGAAGTAAGATAGGCCCAAATAAACAGAGGTCCCATGGTTTCCCTTATTTGCAATAACTAGTTTGTGTCTAGAACAAGCAGAAAAGGTCAAAAGGTATGTACATATGACCATATAAGATGATGCTAAGCAAAGTGAACCCAAAGATAAGGACACAAGTTGTTTTATCTTTCTTGCTGTTGTTTTTAATGTGTTTATAATGTACTGTTTGTTTCTCATGAATATTTCCCCCCATGGAATATTCACTGTTTTCAATATTTTCAGTGCCCTGCAACTTGTATATTTTTCTAATTTGGGGAGGGAAAGGGAAATAACAAAATGCTTAAATAAGGTTAAACAAGGATACAAGTTGACCCATTGTAACAATAATCTGTACAAGACACTGTTGAAAAGGAACTTAGGGCAGATGGAGGAGTTGAGGAGGTGGGGAGGGAAGGGATAGTAGGGAAAAAATAAAGGAGGAGCTAACAATGTTCAATAGGAAATGTACTCATTACCTTACCCATGTGACTATAACCCCTCTGTACATTATCTTTACAATAAACACATATACAATAAAAGAAAAAACAAAACAATAATTTATATAATTTCTAACTCTTAAAATAATTTCATGAAACCCCCCCCCCCACAAAGTGATCTCTCAGGGAAAGGGGGTAGGGGCTGATCATTTGCTGCCTTTACTACCTGGGCCTAGTAAAAGGTCACCTGAGACAGTAGCCAGCACTTCTAACTTCCTCTCATCTGGTGAGATGGGGACTTGCCTGTCCCCTTTCTGGCAATAAACCTTTGTTCTTCCAAAAAAAATTGAGATTCCACCTCACCCTGTGAGAATGGCTACAATCAAGAAATCTGGGAGCTGGAAGGTGGCTCAGTGGTAGAGTGTTTGCCTTGTATGCATGAGGCTCTGAGTTCAATTCCTCAGCACCACATCAACAGAAAAAGTTGGAAGTGGTGCTGTGGCTCAAGTGATAGAGCATTAGCCTTCAGCTGAAGAGCTGAGGAACAGCACCCAGTCAAATGGTTCAGGCCCCACGACTAACAAAATAATCTAATAACAAGAGATGCTGGTGGGGATGTGTCCAAAAGGGAGCTGTACTCAAAAGATCCACATAGAGCTCCCCTTTGACCCAGAATTCCCACTTTTGGGCATTTACCCAAAGGATCACAAACAAGGCCATAAGAAATCTACCAGCACAACTTTGATTTATTGCAGCATTATTCACCATAGCTAATATATATAACCAACCCAGATGCCCCTCTGTGGATGAATTGTTCAAGAAAATGTCACAAAACTACAATTATATCATAGTATTATGATATCACATTATCATTGTGACATCCTAGAAACATTGTGAATGCCTATTCTGTCATTCCATTCTGTCTCAAATGTGGCATGTTGGTTGATGTCAGAAACCCATTGTGACCCCATAAGCTTTGTGACATCACAATCCCTTTGTCACATCACATTGCTATTATGATATCAATAACCCACTCTGACATCACAAATCTGTCCTGTCCTCATAATTTTCTGTCATGCATTCACTGTGGTATCTTAGGAATTTTGTGAACTCATAATCTGTTTGACTTCATGATACTTTAAGTATGACATGTGATATCAGAAATCCACAGTGACCTCAGACCACTGTGACATCACACTGCCAGATGTCATAACCACTGTATCACATTGTGACATCACAAACCTTTTAAGACTTCACATTTGTCACAACATATGCCTGTGGAAACATCACAGCCCCTTCGTGAACTCATACTCATTGTGAGTTAATGAAAATTGAGATCCAGAATGTAATTGTGATATCACCAGAAAATTGTGATATACACCTATTTTGACCACACTGATACTATGACATCACCAAGTAATTGTGACATCAAAATATGTCTTGATATAGTGACATCACATTGTATTGTGATACCACTGTCCCTTTTTTTTTCAAAAATGTATAATAGGACCTCTTAACATTTTAGTAAATTCATGATCCATGGGACTTGAACTAGTAGCAATTGAATATTGACGTGTGTGATATTACAATTGTTGTGACATTATAAATCAAAAGTAACCTCATCACCACTGTGACATATCAAACCAATTGGGACATGACATTGCCATTGTGACATCATGATCACATTGTGACATGCCAAATCTATTATGACCTGTTAGCATGTTTAAAAAAGAACACAGGGTTTTTGTGACATCCCACTTTGTGTAGCCATATCCTCATTGTGAACTAATAACAATTGAGATTGCACATGAAAATGTAACCACACATTCCTTGGGACATCAGCTCAAGTGTCATCCCATTGTCTTTATGACACAATAAGCTCATTGTGACATCACCAAACTACAATGACATCATAGCCATTTGACATCACATTGTCATTGTGATGTCTTAGACCCATTGTGAATTCCTATTCTGTGATTTCAATCTATTTCAAAAGTGGCATGCAATTTGACATCAGAAACCCATTGTCACCTCATATCCATTGTGACATCCCATTGCCATTGTGATATCACTAACCCACTGTAACATCACAAACCTTTCCTGTCCTCATGTATTTTGTGACCTGCTGCCATTGTTATATCTTAGGCCTTTGTGAGCTCATGAGCTGTTTTTGATTTCATTATATTTCAGGTATGATGTGATATCAGAAACTGTGACATCATGACCATTGTGACATCACACTGCTAGGTGTCATGACTATATTGTCACACTGTGACATCCCCACCTGTAAGGACTTCATCACTTTTATGATAACACATGCCTTTGGAGACTTCACAGTCTCTTTTTGAACTCATATACTCATTATGAATTAATGTAATTGAGTTCTGCCATTCCATTGTGACATCACCAACTGATTGTGATTTCACAAACATATTGTGACTCACCACCAGTATGGCATAACCAACTAATTGTGATATCAAAACATTATTATGGCATGATATTTTGACATCACATTGCCACTGTGATATCGCTGTCCCATTGGGTTTTCACAAACCAATTATGACTTCACATTTTAGAAAAGTTATTGCCTTTGGGATTTCAAGTTCTTACTGTGAACTCCTATCCTCATTGTGAACTACTAGCATTTGAATTTGGATGTGATTGTGATATTACCAACCCATTGTGACATCAATAATCCATTGTGATCTCATAACCACCATGACATCACAAACCTATCGTGACATCACATTGCCATTGTTATATCACTAAAGTACTGTGACATCACAAACCTGTTAAGACTACAGAACATTTGTGATAACACATGCCTTTGGAGATATCACAGTCTCCTTGTGATTTCATATACTCATTAAAACAATGAAAATGAGATTTTGCATGCCATAGTGACATCACCAATCCATTGTGACATCACAGAACCATTATGAACTCATTACCAGGAAGGCATCACCACCCAATTGTGACAACAAAACATTGTTAATACATGATATTGTGACATCACATTACCATTGTGATTTCACAATCTGATTATGATCTCATAACATTTTAGAAAATTCATGGCCTTTGGGATTTCAAGCTCTTTGTGAAATCATATCCTCATAGTGAACTAGTAGCAATTGATATTGGACATGTCATTGTGATATTAAAACTCTTTGTGATATCACAAACCCGTGTTACCTCATTACCTCTGTGACATCACAAAAACATTGTAACACCACATTGATGTTCTGACATCATGATTGCATTGTGACAACCCAAATTTATTTTGACCTCTTAACACCTTTGAAAAAACACATGGTATTTGTAAGATCACAATTGCTTTGTGTACCCATATCATCATTGTGAACTCAGAGCAACTGGGAACAGACATGCCATTGTAACATCACAAACCCTCCATGACAATCACCAGTGTGACATCATCATTATGACACCATCAGTTCATTATGATATCACCAAACTACAATTACATTGTAGCATTATGACATCACATTGACATTGTGATGTGCCTATTCTGTGATTTCATTCTAATTCAAATGTGGCATGTGTGTTGATAGCAGAAACCTATTGTGACCCCATAACCCTTGTGATATCACAATCCCTTTGTGACATCACATTGCCATGGTGATATCACTAACCCACTTTGAGATCACCAACCTGTCTTGTTGTCATAATTTTTGGCATGCAGCCATTGTTATATCTGTGGCTCTTTGTGAGCTCATAATCTGTTTTTTACTTCAAAATATTTCAGATGTGACATGTGATATTACAAATCCACTGTGACATCATGACCACTGTGATATGATACTGCCAGACATGACTATTTTGTCACACTGTGAAATCTAATACCTCTTAGAAATTCAGAACATTTGTGACAACACATGCTGTTGTAGATGTCATAGTCCTTTTGTGATCTAATATGTTCATTGTGAGTTAATGACAATTGAGATTTGGCACGCAATTGTGACATCACCAACCCATTGTGACATTATAAAACTATTGTTACCTCATCACTATTATTGCATCACCAAATAATTGTGACAAAAACATTATTATGATATGATAATGTGACATCACATTGCCATTGTGATATAGTTGTCCCATTGTGTTTTTATTTTTTTTTAATTGTATTTTATTTTATTTGAGAACATACTGTACAGGGGGGCTACAATTACATGGGCAGGATAATGCATACATTTCTTACCAAGCATTGCAGCCTCCTCCTTGGTTTACCCTTCACTTCCCTTCCCCGCCTCCCCCCTCCCCCCACCCAATTTTACCCCCCTCCCCCCACCCAATTATACCCCCCTCCACCCCCCACACCGACATTGTAAAGCTGGTTTTGACATGACATTTTGTACTTCTCATTGTTGCAACAGGTCCACCTGAATCCTTAAACGACTTGTTTGTCCCCATCTCCTCCACATGTTATACTGACATCAAATATAGTGAAAGCGGGGGTTACACTGTGGGGGAGGGACATACAAAGCAACAAAGAAATAATCTTATAAATGCGTTAGAAACACATGCATGAAAGAAACGAAAACAGTAAAATACATATTTAAGGGTTCATTTTCCTAACATCACATTATCTGACCTTTTCTGCTTGACTCATACCTATACTAGATATTGCAAATGAGGGAAACCATGGGACCTATGCTTCTTTGGGCCTGGCTTACTTCACTTAATATAATTCTTTCCAAACCTTTCCATTTCCTAACAAATGCGGAAATGTCATTCTTTCTGATGGAGGCATAGAATTCCATTGTGTATATATACCACATTTTCTTGATCCATTCATCTACTGAGGGGCATCTGGGTTGGTTCCATGTCTTAGCTATGGTAAATAATGCTGCAATAAACATAGTTGTGCTGGTAGCTTTAGTGTGGTCTTGTTTGTAAACATTTGGGTAAATGCCCAAAAGTGGGATTGCTGGATCATAGGGGAGATCTATGTGAAGTCTTCTGAGGAACCTCCATACTGCTTTCCAAAGTGGTTGAACAAGTTTACATTCCCACCAACAATGAAGTAAGGTTCCTTTCTGTCCACATCCCCTCCAGCATCTGTTGTTGTTAGAGTTCTTGATTTTTGCTGTTCTAACTGGAGTGAGGTGATATCTCAATGTTGTTTTGATTTGCATTTCTTTTATGGCTAGGGATGTTGAACATTTCTTCATGTGTCTATTGGCCATCCTTCTTTCTTCTTCAGAGAAGCTTCTCTTTAAGTCTTTCGCCCACTTATTTATTGGGCAGTTGATTCTTTGAGGATTTGTTGTTGGGTGGTTTAATTTTTTGAGTTCCAAGTATATTTTAGATATGAGACCCTTGTCCGTTGTATGGCTAGTAAAGATCTTCTCCCAATCGGTGGGCTTTCTATTGATCTTGCCAGCTATGTCATTTGCCCTGCAGAAGCTCTGCAATCTTATGCAATCCCATTTGTCCAACCTTTCTTTGATTTGTTGTGCTTCCGGGTCTCTATTCAGAAAATTTCGACCTGAGCCAAGGAGACCTAGGGTTTCTCCTATTCCATCCTGTAATGTTTTCAGAGTGTCTGCTTTGAGTTCAAGGTCTTTGATCCATTTGGAGTTGATTCTGGTACAGGGTGATATATAAGGATCTAGCTTTAGTTTTCTACATGTAGTTAACCAATTTTGCCAGCACCATTTACTGAAGAGGCTGTCTTTCTTCCATTCTATTGTTTTAGCTTCCTTATCGAAGATTAGATGGCTATAGGTCTGTAGGTTCATTTCTGGGTTTTCAATTCTATTCCATTGGTCCTGAGGTCTGTTCTTATGCCAATACCAAGCTGTTTTGATTACTATGGCTTTATAGTAGAGTTTGAAATTTGGTATTGATATTCCTCCAGCAGTGTTCTTTCCGTTGAGGAGCGTTTTTGCTATTCGGGGTCTTTTATTGTTCCATATGAATTTTTGGATTGCCTCCTCTATTTCCTTGAAGAATGAGGGTGGAATTTTGATAGGTATCGCGTTGAATTTGTAGATAGCCTTGGGAAGTATTGCCATTTTCACGATGTTAATCTTGCCAATCCAGGAGCATGGGAGGTTTTGCCATTTTTTAAGTTCTGTGTTGATTTCCTTTTTCAAGATTTTAAAGTTTTCATCATAGAGGTCCTTCACTTCTTTGGATAAGTTAATTCCTAGGTATTTTATTTTTTGTGGGGCTATTACAAATGGAGTTGCTTTCCTCATTTCAGCCACACTTTTCTCATTGTTGGCATACAGAAAAGCCATTGAGTTTTGGGTGTTAATTTTATAACCTGCTACTTTGCCAAAGTTTTGAATCAGCTTGAGTACTTTGGGAGTGGAGTCTATGGGATTCTTTAAATACAAGATCATGTCATCTGCAAAGAGGGAGAGTTTTATTTCTTCTTTCCCTATTTGGATCCCCTTTATGTCTGCATCTTGTCTTATTGCTGTAGCTAGGCATTCTAATACTAGATTGAAGAGAAGTGGAGAGAGTGGGCATCCTTGTCTTGTTCCTGAGTTAAGAGGAAATGGCTTTAGTTTTTCACCATTGAGTATAATGCTGGCTGTAGGTTTGTCATATACAGCCTTTATTGTATTGAGGAATGTTCCATGGATTCCTAATTTTTCCAGAACCTTCATCATAAAGGGGTGTTGGATCTTGTCAAATGCTTTTTCTGCATCTATTGAGATAACCATGTGGTTCTTATTCTTGCTCCTGTTGATGTGATGAATAATATTAATTGATTTGCGTATATTGAACCAGCTTTGCATCCCTGAAATGAATCCTGTTTGATCATGGTGTATGATTTTTTGGATGAATTGTTGAAGTCGATTGGCCAAAATTTTGTTGAGAAGTTTTGCATCAATGTTCATCAAAGAAATGGGTCTATAGTTCTCTTTCTTTGATGAGTCCCTGCCTGGTTTTGGGATGAGGGTTATGATGGCTTCATAGAATGTGTTCGGTAGTGAGCTTTCTCTTTCAATTTCATTGAAGAGTTGGAGGAGTATTGGTGTGAGCTCTGCTTTGAAGGCCTTGTAAAATTCCGCTGTAAAACCATCTGGTCCTGGACTTTTCTTAGCTGGGAGGTCTCTTATTGCTGTTTCTATTTCAATGCCTGATATGGGCCTGTTAAGCTGGTTTAACTCATCTTGGTTTAGTTTTGGCATGTCAATATTTGCTAGGAAAAGGTCCATTTCTGTCAAGTTCTCAAACTTATTAGCATAAAGTTTTGAGAAGTATCCCCTAATAATGTTCTGAATCTTGGTTGTTTCCGTGGTGATGTTTCCATTCTCATCTCTGAGTTTATTAATTTGGGTGTGTTCTCTCCTTTTTCTGATAAGGTTTGCTAAGGGTCTGTCAATTTTGTTAAGTTTTTCGAAGAACCAACTCTTTGTTTTGTTGATTCTTTCTATAGCTTTTTTGGATTCTAATTCATTTAATTCTGATTTAATTTTGATTATTTCTTTCCGTCTACTGGATTGGGGTTTATCTTGCTGCTCTTTTTCAAGGAGGTTTAGATGTGTCATTAAATTGTTAGTTTCCGATCTCTCCAATTTGTTGATGTAGGAGCTCAGAGCTATAAACTTGCCTCTGAGTACTGCCTTTGCTGTGTCCCAGAGGAGCTGGTAATTTGTGTGTTCATTTTTGTTGAATAGCATGAACATTTGAATTTCCTTTCTAATCTCTTCCATGACCCACTCATGATTCAGCAGTGTGTTGTTCAGCCTCCATGTGATACCGGACTTTCTTTGGTGGCTTTTGGTGTTGAGATCTAATTTTATTCCCTTGTGGTCAGAGAGAATGCAAGGTATAACTTCAATGTTTCTGAATTTGGACAAGTTTGCTTTGTGGCCTAAAATGTGGTCTATTTTAGAAAACGTTCCATGTGCTGCTGAGAAGAACGTGTATTCTGTTGCTGCTGGGTGAAATGTTCGGTAAATGTCTGTTAAGTCTAGTTGATCTATGCAGCTGTTTAGATCTGCGGTTTCTCTGTTGAGTTTTTGCCGAGTTGATCTATCTAGTGGGGAGAGTGGTGTGTTAAAATCCCCAACAATTAATGTCTTTGGATCTATATGGGATTTGAGGGAAAGTAGTGTTTCTTTGATAAATTTGGGTGCTCCATTGTTTGGTGAATAGATATTTAGAATTGTAATATCCTCCTGAAGGAGAGATCCTTTAATTAGTATGTAGCGACCTTCTTTATCTCTTCTCACGAATTTTAGTTTGAAGTCTATTTTATCTGATATTAGGATTGCAACTCCCGCCTGTTTATGAGGGCCGTTTGCTTGGTAGATTTTGTTCCAGCCTTTAACTTTGAAAATATGTTTGTTTTTAAGGGCAAGATGTGACTCCTGCAGGCAGCAGATAGAGGGGTCTTGTTTTTTAATCCAACTAGACAGTCTATGTCACTTAATTGGAGAGTTCAGTCCGTTAACGTTAAGAGATAGGACTGAGAGGTATTTGGGGGTTCCTGCCATGTTATCCACCTTCTTGGGGGCTGTGAAAACTGGGTTCTTCCTAAGGTTCTTGGATTCTCAGTTTGGGTGCAGTTTCTTGGCCTTTGTTGCGTTCTTGTTGGTTTTCTATGTGTAGGACATCTTTAAGAATCTTTTGCAGGGCTGGTTTGGTGGAGATGTATTGTTTCAATTTTTCTTTGCTATGGAAAGTTTTTATTTGGCCTTCAGTTATGAAGGAGAGTTTAGCTGGGTACAGTATTCTTGGTTGATAGTTGTTTGTTTTTAGGGCATGGCATACGTCATTCCAGGCTCTTCTTCCTTTGATTGTCTCTGCTGAGAAATCTGAGGTAATTCTAATTGGTTTTCCTTTATAGGTGATTAACCTTTTCTCCTTGACAGCTTTAAGGATCTTTTCCTTGGTCTGGGTTGATCCTGTGTGGATGATAATGTGACGGTGGGATGTCCTATTCTGGTCTGGTCTATTTGGGGTTCTAAAAGCTTCTTGTATCTGAATAGGCCTATCTTTTTGTATGTTTGGGAAGTTCTCTGCTAGGATCCTGTTAAACAAATTTCCTAGACCATTAACTTCTGTTTCTAGGTGCTCCTCTACACCCATTATCCTTAGATTGGGCCTTCTGATGGTGTCTTCCAGGTGTTGGATAGACCTATCATATTTCTTGGACTTGTCTTGGATGGTTGTATGTTCTTTCTCTATAATATCTAGGCTGTCTTCAATCCCTGAGATTCGATCTTCTGCATGGTCTAACCTGCTGTCAAGACTCTCTACTTTGTTTTTTATCTCTTTTGCTTCTAATTGGTCAGCTTTGATGGTTTCAAGTTCTTTGTTGAAGCTCTGTTTTAGGTCTTGTATGAATTTCTTTACTTCCTTAATTTGGTGTTCAGTGTTTGTTCTCAAATCACTTAGTTGATTGGTTATGGTTTCTTTGGACTCCCATTCCTTCTGTTGGGTTCCATTCAGCATTCCCTTTGTGGTCTCCCTGACTTCCTTCAGCTCTTTGTTAATGGATTCCATGAATGTCTTTAGTGATCTTTGTGTATTCTCTACCTGGTCTCTTAATTCGTGAATTACTCTTTGATTAGTTTCCTCCCTTCTGTGGGATTCCTGCAGTTCTCTTTGAGTGTTCTCTGCCTGCTCACGCCATTCCTCCCTTTCTCTTTGAGTATTCTCAAGTTGTTCACGCAAATCCTGTATCAGTTTTTGAGAAGCTTCCTCACGCTTATGATATTCCTGTATAAACTTCTGGGATGCCTCCTCTCTCTCCCTATCACGCTCATACAGAGTCCTTTGTACATTGTCAAACTTCTCATTTATCATGTTTGCTATTAGTGTTTGTAGAGCTATTTGGGAACTCTCCTCTGGATTATTCTTTATCTGTTCTAATCCCTGATTATCAAGGTTGGGAATTGAGATACCCGAATTTGCCATTTTTCTTGTGTTTTTCCGGCTTACTCGGCCCATTTGAGATAAAGATTGCACCAGTTTTGTGCTAGAACACTATCTTAAGGCAACCATCAACCAAAGTTTGCATTTGTACAGTCAATACTCTACAGATACAATCTAGTTCAACAGGTACATCTATTCAACATCAAACGACTATATGTTAAAGGACTTCGAACCGCAGAAAAGAATTTGGAAAACCAGAAATTATTAGGATTAGGGAGAGATGTGGGTAAAAAATAGGAGTAGATTGGTGTGGGGAGGCACAGGGAGAGTTAACTATGTCCTAATCACAGTGCAGGAAATGAGTTGGGTAGGATCCAAGTAGAGAGAGAGAGAAAAAGAAGAGACGGAAAGGGGAATAAAGAGAGACCAGAAAAAGAATAGAAACGTAAAAATTAATGTTATTATAGAGGTTAAAAGACCGTCTATTTAGAGTGGAATGTGAATATGTTCAGAGAAGGGGAGGGACATAGAGGAGATGTGAAAAGCTTTAAGGATGGGAATGGGAGAAGAAAAGATCAGAAGTTCAGTAGAGCTAGATAAAAAACAAAAAGATAATTAAGAAAGAAAGAAAAAGAGAAAGAAGACAAGAAAAGAAAGGAAAACTCTTATTCACGTATTCCTAAAATAAAAATTATAAGATGAGAGAAAAAAAAAAAGGTTACTGGAAAACAATTATTTTTTCAGAAGAGGCAAAAATTAAAGATTAATAAAAGTTTTAGAAGGGAAAAAAATTTATATATATATATATATATATATATATATATATATATAAGGTAACAAAAAAAAACAAGCAAAAAAAAAAGAAAAGAAGAAGAAGAAGAAAAAAAGAAAAAAAAAGAAAAAGAAAAAAAAAAAAAGAAAAAAAAAAAAGAAAAAAAAGTCTTTTGATTTTTTTTTTTGGGGGGGGGAGGAGTGGGAAGAATCCTGTATCTCCCTTTTGTCTGCAACCAGTCTCTTGTTGGAGTCTCTGGTCAGCTTGAGGTCCTGTGGCTTGATTGGTTTCTTAAGTCGGTTGGTTGGAAGAGGCAGAAAAATGCTCTGCTTTACCCAAGATTTTGAGATCCCCCTCCCAGGTTAGTTTTCTGGGAGGGTGGTCTGCTTTGAGAGTCACAAAAGAGGGGGATGTGGTGATGAGGCTAGGTTCTGGGTAGAGTTGAGGCCTTTCAATAAACAGTAGCTTTTCCCTGGGGCTATTTTGTGATAAAGCTCACAGCGCCCAGCCTGGAGCCATTCTCAGGGTTTCTGTTTTTCAATTGATTGTCCAGGCTGCTAGAGGGAGGGGCAGCCTCTGGCTCTGGTTACCCAGTGAAGTAAGGCACTCCGATGGCTGGCGCCTGAGCTGGGTGGCTTTTCCCTGGATGGAGCTGAGTCTGGCAGGTCACTTCGCCGTTAAGTTCTTGTGACCTGCTAAATGACTCATTTTATTCCAAGGCCTGAGCTGGAGCTAGCAGCTCCTCCGAGCTTTGTCGGTATCCAAGATGGAGATCACCGGTGCTGGGGGGGGAGGGGTGGCCTTCCCTCCTCTGCTCCCTGAGGAGTGAGGATGTCGGGCTTGTACTCACGCCGAGTCTTGGATCCTGGGTCGTCTCTGGTCTGCAAACAGCAGGATGAAGATGTTCGCTCCTTGTCGGTTCTTGTTGGTGTTGAGTAGAATCCGCTCGTCGGCTGCGTCTGGCTCCTTCGTCCCCGACTCTCTGTGTCTCAGGTATGTCTCCGAGGCAGTGGTCGCCGCCGCCGCGGCCCCACCGCCGGAGCGGCAGCTGCTGCGTTTCCTTGGCTTCCCCTCTCTTGTCTAACTCTCTGTCCTGTGATGACACAATTGGTGTGATTCTCTGGCTTAGGACTGTTCACTGGAACTCTAAAACTCCTTTCTATGCGAGAGCTTGTTCAGATTCCAGCTTCTCCTCCGCCATCTTGTCTCTCTCTCCCCATTGTGTTTTTAAAACCCTCGTATGACCTCATAACATTGTAGAAAACTCAAGGGCTTTGGAGCTTCAAGCTCCTTTGTGAACTCGTACCCTAATTTGAACTAGAAGCAATTGAAATTGGACATGTTATTGTGATATTAAGAAACTAGTTGTGACATCACAATCCCATCCTGACTTCATCAACACTGACAGTCCAAAACTATATGACATCTTAGCACCTTTGAAAAAAATGGCCTTTATGAAATCACAGTTCCTTTCTATACCCATATCCTCATTGTGAACTAATGACAATTGAGATCAGACATGCCATTGTAACACCACATACCCTTTGTGAAATCACCAGAGCTTCATCACATTGTCCTTATGACACCATCACCTCATTGTGGTATCAGAAACTATAATGGCATCATAACATTAAGACATCACATTGTCATTGTGACATCTTAGACACATCATGATCACTGATGTCACAATCAGTTGGTGATGCCATACTGGTCATCAGGTCACAATAAGTTTGTGGTGTCACATGGTTTGGTGAGTCACAATGGCATTCTGGATCTCAAATTGTTTTGTGATGGCATAGTGTCGATGATGTCACAATGGGTTTCTGATGTAACAATGAGTTTGTAATATCACAATATATCCAATTTTATATATCCAATTCACTTGGTGAATTTGGGGAAGTGCACTTCACAGAAGGAAAGCCTGGAAAGTATGGGTATTGGTATCTCTGAGTACTAGTGGTCACTTTTTCAGGCAGGGTTAAGGCATTTCCAACAAAAAACGAAACTGCTAAGGTAACAGCTAAAAATTACGCCATGAAAGAATTCCTAGTTTTGGCTTATCCTTAGCAGTGGGGTCTGACAATGGCCTGGTCTTCGCAGCCAAGTTACTGAATTATTACCTAAGGCCCTAGGAATAAATGGGAAGTTACATTGTATTTATACACCTCAGAGTTTAGGGCAGGTAGAAACAATGAATAAGACCTTAAAGGAAACTTTAAATTACAGAGACTGGACATGATGGGTAAGCTTCCTCTCCTTTGCTCTCCTTCAAGCAAGATGCACCCATTATGTTAAAGCATTCACTTCCTTCAAAATAATTTAAGATAAACCAACCCCTTTGGTTCCTAAACTTGGGAAAGCTATATTAAGAGAAATGTCTAACCCCAACCTTGTACAGTCTCTGCAGGCTTTGCAACATATTTTAATATATATTTATTGTAAAAAAATGTTGTCCCCGCTTTCACTATATTTGATGTTAGTATAACATGTGGAGGAGATGGGGACAAACAAGTCGTTTAAGGATTCAGGTGGACCTGTTGCAACAATGAGAAGTACAAAATGTCATGTCAAAACCAGCTTTACAATTTCGGTGTGGGGGGGGAGGGGGGTATAATTGGGTGGGGGGAGGGGGGTAAAATTGGGTGGGGGGAGGGGGGAGACGGGGAAGGGAAGTGAAGGGTAAACAAAGGAGGAGGCTGCAATGCTTGGTAAGAAATGTATGCATTATCCTGCCCATGTAATTGTTGCCCCTCTGTACAGTATGTTCTCAAATAAAATAAAATACAATTAAAAAAAAAATGTTGTATGGAGGGGTTACACTATCAGTAGAGTAATATGTACATCTCATAGCAAGCATTGTTACCTCCTCCTTTGTTTTCCCCCTACCATCACTTCCCTCCACACCTCCCCAACTCTTCAGACCACCCCCTTTGGTTCCTAAACTTGGAAAAGCTATATTAAGAGAAATGTCTAACCACAACCTTGTACAATCCCTGCAGGCTTTGCAACATATTTTTAGTATATATTTATTGTAAAAAAAAATGTTGTACGGAGGAGTTACACTTACATGAGTAGAGTAATAAGTACATTTCGTAGCAAGCATTGTTACCTCCTCCTTTAGTTTTGCCCCTACTATCACTTCCCTCCACACCTCCAAAATTCCTCCCACCCCCACCCACCCCGACATTGTAAAGGTCATTTTCAACATAGTGTCCTGTATAGCTTGTCATCACCATGGGTCAGCCTGAATCCCTATGTAAGCACTCTGCAATATCCCTTCCCCTCCCCAAATTACAAGAATGTATATACAAAGTGCAGAACACTGGAATCAAATCCAGTGAAAACAGGGGTTATACCATGGGGAAAGAACATACAATAGAAATAAAAGAATCACATAGTGTATTGTAAGTATATTAAAAACACTACCAAGAAAGAGAGAAAAAAAAAACTTCTTGTGTTCCTGTCTCGGGGTACATTTTGCTTAACATCTCATATGGTCATATGCACATAGACTTTGACCTACTCTGCTTGTCCTAGACATGTACTAGTCACTGCAAACAAGGGAAACCATGGGACCTATGTTTCTTTGGGCTTGGATTACTTCACTTGGTATGATTTTTTCCAAGTCTTTCCATTTGTTAACAAATGAGGCAATGTCATTCTTTATAATATATATATATATATATATATATATACAATGGAATTCTATGCATATATATATATACATATATATATATCACATTTTCTTGATACATTCGTGTACTGAGGGGCATCTGGGTTGGTTCCATATCTTAGCTATGGTAAATAATGCTGCAATAAACATGGTTGTGCTGGTAGCTTGAGTATGGCATACTGGGAATTTCAAATTTTAGTTGCATAATTTTGGATGAATGGTTTGAATAGTGCACACAACACAGAATTATTATGGCAGTGCTTTGCATTCAGAAAAATTCTGTCAGGATATTACAAATGGCAAGAATTATATGTGATAGTCACTGCAACTGACAAAAGTGTGGAACTGTTTATTAAAAAGAATAATGAGCAATAATAGATGGAATGAAGTAGCTCAGCAAAACAGAGCTCTCAGAGACACGCAGGAAACACATGTTGAACTTTGCTTGTAATCAAAGGAACAAATGCTTCCCCCCCCTTTTTTTTTCATGACTTATTTGGCAGATTTAAAAATATGCATGGTATTCCTCCCTTGGCATGGTTCATCTTGTAGATGGGCTTTGTTGCACTGAGAGGAGCAAGGAGATGTGCGAGGTCCAGCCATGGGGCAGCAAAGGAGGATTTGGCTATGTGAGGACAATGCCCCGAATGTGGGTGGATAAGTGGACAGCAACACAGCATGCTCCCTCCCTCCCTGCCTCCCCACAGCATTCTCCCTCCCTTCTCCTCCCTCCCTCCCCACAGCATTCTCCTTCCCTCCCTCCCCACAGCATGTTCCCTCCCATTTTCCCTCCCTCCCCACAACATGCTCCCTCCCTTCCTTTCTACAGCATTTGCCCCCCTCCCTCTTCCTCCCCACAGCATTCTCCCTCCTTCCCTCCCGCCCTCCCCACAGTGTGCTCCCTTCCTCCCTCTCCCCTTCCTCCCTGGTGTGGGGGAGGCTCTGCTCCCCCATGTCCTCCCCACCACCAGGCCTTAAACCTTCAGCAAAACAACTGGTTTGTCCCTTACCTTACTGCCTCCTCTGGAGGTCTGCCTGACACAGCCCTGCGGCCTGCAGGGCCAGCTCAGCCGAGTGCAGTGCATGGCTTAGGCTCAAGGAGAAGACAGGTGAGCCTGATCTTCCTGGGCCTTGTGAGCACCTAGCAACATAGCCTTGAAAATGCACCTCCACAACTAGATCACCTGCGAGGACTCCGCTGAGGAAATAATTAAAATCACATGCAAATCTCGACTTCTCAGAGTGCTTTCCAACACTCCTCACATGCCTGAGAAAAAGGAAGGTAAATGAATGTTTAGCAGTACAGCGTGGATTCAGCAGGCTATAAAGATATTAAAGCAGTCATTTGGGAAGCACTTATAAACAACGAAGATATTCAAAATATATGAATTGAGGATAAAAAATGATCAACCATTTATTTGTAATAGAAACTGAATAACAAAAAGTTATGCTGGACTCTGGTGCCTTACACCTCTCATCTTAGCTACATGGGGAGGCTAACGGCTGAAGGGTTGTGATTCAAGGCCAGCCAAGACCTTATTTCAAAAATAAGCAGCAAGCCGGGTACTAGTGGCTCACACCTGTAATCCCAGCTACTCAGGAGGCTGAGATCTTAGGACCACAGTTCAAAACCAGCCCCAGCAGAAAAGGCTGTGATAGCTGGGAAGGTGGCTCAGTGGTAGAGCGCTTGCCTTGCATGCTCAAGGCCCTGGGTTCGATTCCTCAGCACCACATAAGCAAAAAGAAAAAAGCCGGAAGTGGCGCTGTGGCTCAAGTGGTAGAGCGCTAGCCTTGAGCTGAAGAGCTGAGGGACAGCGCTCAGGCCCAGAGTTCAGGCCCCACAACCGGACCCAAAAAAAAAAAAAAAAAAGAAAGAAAGAAAAGGCTGTGATAGTCTTATCTCCAATAAACCACCAGAAAAACCAAAGTGGTACTATAGCTCAAGTGGTAAAGTGCTAGCCTTGAGCTGAAGTGCTGAGGGGCAGTGCCCAGGCCCAGAGTTCAAGCTCCACAACTGACAAAAATAATAATAAGCTGGGTGGTGGCTCACATCTGTAATCCTAGCTACTCAAGAGGCTGAGATCTGAGGATAGCGGTTCAAAGCCAGCACAGGCAGGAAAGTCCGTGAAACTCTTATCTCCAATAAACTACCAGAAAACCAGAACTGGCACTGTAGCTCAAGTGGTAGAACGTTAGTCTTGAGCTGAAGAGCCGAGGGACAGCGCTTAGGCCCAGAGTTCAAGCCCCATGACCGACAAAAAATAAAAATAATAAGCAGCAAAAGACAGGCCTGGAGGTGTGGTCCAACTGGTAGAGTGCCAGCCTAGCAAGCCTGAAGCCCCAATTTCAAATGTCAAAGTTTTCAGTACCTACATCTCATTGGTGCAATGGGTCCACCCATATCTCTATTTAAACAATTTGTTTTTTCCCTTTCCCTCAACAAATTATACCAACATCAAATACAGTGAAGAAAGGGGTTATACCGTGAGGGAGGGACATATAAAACAACAAAGAAATCATCTTATAAATATGTGAGACACAGCAGCAAGAAAGAAAAAAACCATTTGAGTCCTTAGGGTTCATTTTGCTTAACATCAACTTATCTGATATTTTCTGCTTGTCTCAGACATATACTAGTTATTGCAAATAAGGGAAACCATGGGACCTATGTTTCTTTGGGCCTAGCTTACTTCACTTATTATAATTTTTTCCAAGTCTTCCCATTTCCTAACAAATGGGGCAATGTCATTCTTTCTGATAGAGGCATAGAATTCCATTGTGTATATATACCACATTTTCTTGATCCATTCATCTACTGAGGGGCATCTGGGTTGGTTCCATATATTAGCTATGGTAATTACTGCAATAAACATAGTTGTGCTGGTAGCCTGAGTATGGTCTTGCTTGTGATCATTTGGGTAAATGCCCAAAACTGGGATTGCTGGGTCATAGGGGAGCTCTATGTGGAGTCTTTTGAGGAACCTCCATACTGCTTTCCAAAGTGGTTGAACAAGTTTACATTCCCACCAACAATGCAGTAGGGTTCCCTTTTGTCCACATCCCTTCAGCATCTGTTATTAGAGTTCTTGATTTTAGCCATTCTAACTGGGGTGAGGTGGTATCTCCATGTTGTTTTGATTTGCATTTCTTTTATGGCTAGGGGGGTTGAGCATTTCTTCATGTGTCTATTGGCCATCCTTCTTCCCTTTCAGAGAAGTTTCTCTTTAAGTCTTTAGACCACTTGTTTCTTTGAAGATTTGTTGTTGGGGGATTTAGTTTTTTGAGTTCCAGGTATATTTTAGATATGAGACCCTTGTCTGTTGTATGACTAGTGAAGACCTTCTCCCAATCCTTGGGCTTTTTATTGATCTTGCTAGCTATGTCCTTTGCCATGCAGAAGCTCTGCAATTTCATGCAATCTCATTTGTCCAACCAAGGCGGCTGCCAACTTCCAAGACTGTCTTGCATGTCCATGAAGGAGGTGGAAGAGCAGATTCTCACTGTGCAGAACAAGAACAGCCCTTACTTCACACAGTGGATCCCCAAGAACATGAAGACATCCACATGTGACATCCCCCTGCGTGGTCTTACGATGTCAGCCACCTTCATTGGCAACAACATGGCCACCCAGGAACCCTTCCCTCGCATCTCAGAGCAGTTCACCACTATGTTCCAGTGCAAGGCATTGCTGCACTGGTACACAGGCAAGGGCATGGATGAGATGGAGTTCACTGAGGCTGAGAGCAACATCAACGACCTGGTGTCTGAGTACCAGCTGTTCCAAGATGCCACTGCTGATGACCAGGGGGAATTAGAAAGAGAAGACTTGCTTGAGGAAGAGATTTAAGACTTCTCATTTCTAGCAGTGCAACTGGACTGCCAGAGCCTGCCTACTGCTTCTCAAATGAATGGTGCTTTCCTGAGCTCCTGTTGTCCAGCAGCGGGGTCCTTGCTGTGTATCATCATGCTCAGCCTTGCCTGTCAGGAACTCACAGTGAATGTCAACATGGGAATTTCTTTTAAATATGATTGCTTAAAAACCCCATTTATATAAATAAGTAATCACTGTATACCCTGAGTCGCTATTCTTCCTTGAAATACTTTTTATTCTTTCAATGTGTTTGAAGTATAAAGTTTCAGGATACAATCTTGGCAATATAGGATTTCTGCTCAGAGGAGTTTTAGATTCAGAGCATCCCTGCTGTTTCAAGGAGTAAGATGACAAGTGCCCATGTTATTTTCCCTGGCCCACTTTTAAAGTTAGCAATCTCTCAATAGTGTGCCCGTAGCAAAAAAGCAGTTTGAAGAGAAAGCAAACCAGATCCAGATGTTACAATTTTCTTAGTACCAAGGTGATGTTTGGAGTACTGAAGAGATTGAGGTTCAAGGCTTGTCTGGGCACGAAGGTAGCAGGGCCTCTTCCTCCTTCAGTCTGACACAGGACTTGTTATTCCTGCCACCCAGTATGCATCCCTCTTTGGGAATGGGACCACAAAAGGCAGGTATAAATACTGGCCATCAAGGATCTACTTCTCCTTCAGACAACCACAGGTTCTTGTCTCAGTCCCCATCAGAGCAATTTCACATTCTCCAGTAACTGTAGCAGGAACCCCCATCCCTGTGCTCAAACACAGTTCACTTGGCAGTGAAGAAGCACTCACAGGATGAGTGCAAGATCCTGGTTGCCAGGGTAGTTTCTCAAGGCATCTGGCAGCTTTAAGGACAGAAGTGCTCTAGCTCTTTGAGTGAGAAGCTAAGAAGCTGACCAGTCCCATAATGTATCAATAACTGCTTGACCCAGACCTTCCAAGTCAAGGAGAGGAGACATGGCCTGGCCCAATGATGCATACTTGGGCTCACTGTTCTGGTTCAAGGCTGTCTGAGGCCCACAGGGAATTGTAAGGACATAGCCTGTTGGGTATGTTTACTTTATATGAGTGAGACAGAAATCTCAATTGCTTAGAACCTACACAATGGCCAGGAAGAGGTTTTCACTGGAGGCCAAATCAGTCACTGGTTCTTTTTGCCAGAATCCTTTACTCTTCTTGTAGTGAGGCTCCAGGTAGGTTGTCTGTGCCAGACATTCCTCCATAGCCACCAGTAACCTGTAAAAACCCCTTTTTCATCAGAAACAGGACCTATGGGAATTCTGCAACTTGTAGAATGCTCTAAGGAAAAGATACTACTGGGTGAGGTGCAAGTTCCTTGCTGCTAAGTAAAGCTGTGAGATAGTAAGTTCCCTAAGATTTCCTCTGCCAGGCCTGACATGGGGGTAGGGTGCAGAGAAGTGGGGTAGAGATCTTTAAGCCAAGCTGGTCTCACTCATTAGAAAGTAAACTGCCCCAGAGAGTGATCTGTGACTAGAAGCAGGATGTTTTCTGTCTTTGCCCCAAGGCAGATCAAAGTGCAAATAGCTTCCAATGTGGGAGTCCTAGGGAGTAGGTGTTGGCCAGCAAATTTACCCCTGGGTCTCTAGTCCTGTAACTGACCAGGTTGGATGACCCCAAATCCTCTAAGGCTTCTGGGTCTGAACTGAAGGTAGGCCTGGCCAAGACTCTCTCACTCCTCAGTGGGTTAAGGGTTGAGGCCAAGCTGTGATGGAGGGAGACCCCACCCAGCCTATCTACCAGTTTGACTAAGAACATTTTTGTATTCTCTTAAATATCCATTTATGAGTCTTTTCTGGTGGCTTTGGCTTATTTCTTTACACTTTTGAAGAAGTAGTTCTTGGTTCATAATTAATGACTCATGCCTCACCTCTCAGAAAACTCCTGTTGATAATTTTACCAGTGGATCACCATGTATTTCTCAGGCATGGCTTTTGTTTTCTCCTAGCCAGAGCTCTGCATTCATTACCCCACAAGTCAACATTGAGGAGATTCCTATACATAGGGTGATTATTTTGTCCAAATGCTAAGTGCAGCATCTCCCTTATTCTCATGTACCTTGGTAATTGTATCAAATATTTAATAGAGTCCTTTACTAGTATGATAAGCAAAGTTCAGGGGTAAAGATGCAGCTCAGTGGTAGAGTACATGCCTGGCAGTTCAGTCCCCAGCACCAAAATAAGGAAAGGTTACAAATGTTAGGCTCAGGAGGATGGAAAAACAGCACCCAGATTGGCTTTGAGGAGTTGTGTCATGAGGGAACACTGGTAGAATGTTTGTAGAGGGAAAGAAGAGAGCCCCTTGATGTATGTACTCTTTTAGAAAGCAGAGGTAGGAACAGGGGATGAACCTCTCGTAGTCAGCCTAGGCCATGGAAGGAAGAAGCCCTGTCATGTATGTTGCTCTAAAGGGATCAGAGTCTAAAGTGGCTGACCACCATACCAGGCCATGGACCAACAAGAACAAATTTGTTGGAAAGACATTCTTGCAAAGTGGTCTTTTGACCACTTTGGCCTTGCTAATCATATTTCCTTATGCTGTTTCCTTTTTCCTTCCAACTTGTCATACCTATAGCAGATCCTGTCCAGGAGACCCCTTCTCTCTAATCTTATTCTCTAAGAGTCTCCCAGTTTATAGCTGTACATATCCTAGACCAAAAAAGTATGGGGTGGATTTTCTGTCAAACATAGATTGAAACTGAAAGGTATCTTTGAAGTAGACTTTGACAAGGTTCTAATATTGACAGTCTTGTGTTGATAAATCCTGGGATTGCAACCAGCTTCTGGTCTAATTCTGAGGTGACAGTGAGAGAGAACTGGTGGTAGGACATCACAGACCACTGTGATTTCAAACCCTTGGCAGGTACATCTCCATTCATGGATGTGCCATCAGCCAACATACAGATGTCTGTTACAGGAGTGATGGCTTGGAAAAGGAAATTTATTGGCGACAGAGGAGACCAGCCTTTGGACAAGTGGTTGCTTTTCAGTGTGAGGCAGACAAAGAGTACCTACAGATACAGAGATATTTTCAGGAAGCAAGACAACTTCACCCACATCTTGTTATTCACAAAATCATCTGAGAATAACTCTGTAAACCCGAGGTGAGAGACATGTGCTTTGTGCTTCTGTACGACTGCTTTGCTGCGTGGCTCTTTATGCTCTTCTGAAACCTCCACAATGTGCCCAGAAGGAAGAAAGCAGAGAGGACTTGGCAGCTTGGCTGCTTATCACTCTGGTCACACTGACTTGGGGCAGTTGGCATGTGCTGGGCATCTACTCCATTCTAGTGGTGTGGGCTACAGTTGGAACTTTGGTTCTTACCAGGAGAAGGTAACAGTGCCTCTATTCTTGGGCCATATCCCAGGTCAGGATGTCTTCATCTGCAGAGGATGGAGCTTTGCCATAGCTCTCATCTTGACAAGTTTCTTTCTATTTTCTTTTTTTTTCTTTCTTGCTTGCTTGCTTTTCTTTCTTTCTGTCTGTCTTTTTAATGGCCTAGGAATAAATGTCTGTTATCAGCTTTAATATCCAAGCCACAAAGTTGCTCCAAATCATATTTTATTGATCTTAAAGTAGTTCTTGAATATTACTCTTTATTAGTAATGATATTATTAATATAAGTATAAAGTTCTTCAAACATGTCTCTTATTAAATGAATTCTTACAGTGACATTGAAAGCATCTTCTGGAGCAGCATTGGAAAAGATACTTGGTTAATACTAAGGATGAAGGATGAGAAGTGTGAAAATCAGAACTAAGAGACTTACCAGTGTGACTGGGAAACATCTTCCACAAAGCATAATCCCAGACTTCTGGAGGCATGTCAGTATGAGAAAAGGTCTTCAACCAGTACACATGACCACATAGGTGTCTCAATGTTGCCACATGGATATTATTCTGATTGCTATATGTCTCCTATAAGTCTCATGTCCAATGGGCTTTCACAACCCCAGATTTATGAAAGTTTGGTGTCTTCTTTCCTTCAATATTACTTCATACTTTGCTATTGAGTGCATTTTTTTTCTTTTAAAACATGAAAACTCAACACCATCTCTTGGACTGAGGCATTTCCTGTCTCCCTATGAATAGATGTTATTTAAGAGTCTTCCTGACAGCTGCCAGTGCCTCACTCCTTTAATACTAGCTACTCAGGAGGCTGAGATCTGAAGATCACAGTTGAAGCCTGCCTGGGTAGAAGAGTCCATCAGACTCTCATCTCCAATCAACTACCAAAAAAGCCAGAAGTGGAGCTGTGGCTAAAATGGTAGAGCACTAGCCTGGAGCAAAAAAGGCGTAAGGGCAGGCAGCACCCAGCCTGAGCCTGAGCCCCAGATTAGACTTCACATACACACATACACACACACACACACACACACACACACACACACACACACACACACACACGTGTGGCTTCCTGCCAGACTTGTCCATGTGCTCCCATGAAATGGTTGGTGACCTCTCTCTTCAAATGGACTTGCCCTGTATTCACTCCAGTAATGTGGAAATTGCCTCTCAGTCACCTATAGGTCCATTGGTTCAGGTTGTGTATTTGCATCCCACTTCCTCTGCTTGTTTTCTGAGGTGAGTCTTATAGCTCAATACAGCTGTCCATACACTTCAAGATGCTGCTTACAGTCTCAGGGCCTGCATTCACACTCCAAATGGAAAAATAAAACGTGACCTGAGACCCTCTGCTTAATTTGAGGACCAGCTATCCAGGCAATGGCAGCTCCCTATGAATGGCAAACTGGAAGCCAGGCTCAGGGTGTTCACAACAGACAGAAGTGAGGTGTGGAGGGCTTGAGTTGTTCAAAGGAAAAGCAGAGAATGGAGGAAGAGGAACTGGAAAAAGACAGTCTACCTTCCCATGTTTCCTTGCAGTTCCTGATCCACAGTATAACTTTTGCTAATTGCTTTACTGTGTGTGTGTGTGTGTGTGTGTGTGTGTGTGTGTGTGTGTGTGTGTGTGTGTGTGTATGGGGGGGGTGAATGTTCTCATGTGCACAGTGGTTCTCAGCCTTGAATTCAGGGGCTGGGCACTGTCCCTGAGCTTTTCTGTTCAAGGCTAGTGCTCTACCACTTCTGGCTTTTTAGATAATTAAATGGAGAGAAGAGTTTCAGGGACTTTCCTGTACAGGCTGGCTTCAAACCACAAACCTCAGATCTCAGCTTCCTGGGTAGATGGGATTCATAGGTACCTGGCTATCTTGTTTGTTTTAACCCATTGCTTTAGCAGCAACAATCAAAATGCTCAAATACTGCCTTTTTTCTTGTGGTGAACAGTCTCAAAAGTTGCATATGAATAGCCTCCTGAGAAGCTAGGATCACAGGTGTGAGCCACCAGGGCCAGGCTGCTGTGCTGTATTTTCATTTGGTCTCTGCCTGCCTTGGCCTCTCTGGTAGCCTCACTGGAGACTGCAGGGAGGACAGGTTTCCATTTCTATTTCTAGGTCTGACTGGTTTGGGGATTCAGATGGGCAGGTTCCATCTTCTTTTTCAGAGAGCAGTGCAACTCTGGGGAGTCCAACTCCAAGGCTTCCTGCCTCTGTCTGAGATGACAACAGCCTAGCCCAGAGTCAGAGCCTCCTGGGTCAGAATCTGTTGTTTCCCCACTGGGAGCCTAGATGCTGGGGTGGGACTGGCCAGCCCTGGGCAATGCTGACATTTTGATGGAGTGCAGCCAGACCCCTCACATAGCTTCAGATAGGAATCACAGTGTTGTGCTAGATGTTCCTGCATATTGGCTCACTTGCTCCTCCTGCATACTTACCTCAGACACAGATGTTTCCTCCACTAAGGCGCACTTCTACCCTGTCCCCGCAAAGCCTTCAGACTCCAGTTCTGAAGGTGTTCTGGGCTCTTCCCTGCTGCAGCCCATGTCACATGTCACAGACAGACCAGCAAAGGACCTTGGGAACTCTGAGGCCACAGGCACAAGACAGCAGAGAATGCTGGTGTGCACAGTGTCAGAAAACTGACTCAGACTTCTGACCCAGCACTTGCAACAAGCCCATCAGTGTTCAGTCTAAGACTCAACTGACTGAACAACTCCCTTGTTTGAGGACCCTGTCCAGAGTAGAGTTCTAGCTTACTCCACTGTGAATAGAAGCAAAGATGGGGAGCAAACCCTCTGGGTTCTGGTGGGAGATCAGCCAGCAGATTCAACCAGAGAGGGGCAGGCAGGCCTACAAAGAAGAACTGAATCCTGTGAGCAGTTTCTTTGGAGTCTTCTGACAGCTATCTACAGTAAAAGAGGAATTTCTACAGGGTGCTGGTGGCTCATTCCTATAATCCTATCTGCTAAAGGAGGCTGAGATCTGAGGATTGTGGTTCAAAGTCAGCTTAGGCAAGAAAGTCTGTAAGATTCTTATTTCTAATTAACTCCAATTAACCAGCAAAAACCCAGAAGTAGAGCTGTGGCGTAAGTGGTGGAGCACTAGCATTGAGCTAAAAAGTTCAGGGTCAGTGCCCAGGCCCTAAGTGTAAGTTGCAAGACCAGTATCAAGAAATCTAAAAGAAACAATTCCCCCACAAAAAAACTTGATAGTCCTAGGATTCCTCATCTCTCTAGGTGGTCCAGATAAGCAACTATTGAGCTTTCTGTAATTCCAGAATATTCCAAGCATTGTGGCCATTTCTGATCCTGAGAATTTGTTCACAGGTCAAAAACAAAAAATTTCCAGTGTACACTCCATGTGCATGGGGCAGCATATCCCACTCTCTTTTTCCAAGTTTGGATTTCATTGGAAGAGTAATAATATCAGGTGTATGTAGATAAGAGACTGCTGCCATAAATACTGCAGCTGCTGCCTCTCTGTGGATAAAGGTGAGCTGGGCTTCCTGGCTTTGAGGGCTCACTAGCCTTTTATTCTCAGTTCATATTCATGAACTTTGTTCCCAGAGAACTCCTGTGGTCTAACCGTGGGGCAAAGCACTAACATTCTAGAATGCCATGACATTAATTGCCATCTCTCTCTGATCTCAGGTTTTTCAGAATTCAAGAGACTCAGTTACTGGCGTAACCTCTTCCTCTCCACATTAATTGACTTTATCCTTGATGATATCTATTCAGAGACATTGTCTAGCCTACCGATGTCTCTGAGCAGAAAGTAATGTGGCTACTGGGACTGTGTCATTAGTTCACAGGATGGCTAGCACAATTTTGTTGTTACCGAGACAGGCAGTATGGTTACCAGACTAAAAGTAGACTTATATCAACTATGAAGTGTTGAGCCTAGTGCCAGTGGCTCATGCTTATTATCCTAGCCACTTGAGCAGAGTCTGAGGATTATGTTTCAAAGCCAGCCCAGATAGAAAATTTTACTAGACCCTTATCTACAACTACTGAAGAAAATGCCAGAAGCAGAGATATGTTTCAAGTAGTAGCATGCTAGCCTTGAGCAAAAAAAAAAAAAAAAAAAAAAAGCTCATGAACAGCACTAAGGCCCCGAGTTTAAGCCTCAGGGGCTGGCACAAAAATAGAAAAGTAAAACAAAAATAAAACCATCTGAAGCCTTGAAGGTATGCTGTGGGTCATATGTGGCACAGCTGATCTGACTGTCCCTAGACTTCCTGTTCCTAGAGACTCTCAGTCTCTAGGCTACCGAGTATTCCTCCTATATCTCCACTCAGCCTTCCCACTATTAGAAGAACCATTCCCACAGCTGCCAGACAGACCCTCCCCTCCAGCCCTCAGCCTGGGAGGCCTCCATGAGAAAGCTTCCCTCTTGGAGGAACCTGTTAGCTACTCTGTGGATGCCAAATTCCTCCTTGTGATTGCTTCAGTAGATTTTCCAATGTGATCTGCCCTAGGAAGCAGGCTCAGAAATTCCTGCACCACACCTGTCAGCTCACTTTTATTCACAGATCTTGGATGAATACAGTGCTGCTTGAGCCACCAAAAAACATGCACAGTGGTGGCATTCTTGGTAGCAATTTTTTTTCATTTTATTTTATTTTATTGTGAACATACTGTACAGAGGGGTACAATTACATGGGCAGGATAATGCGTACATTTCTTATCAAGCATTGCAGCCTCCTCCTTTGTTTACCCTTCATATCCCTTCCCAGCCTTCCCCCCACCTCCCCACCCAATCCTCCCCCCTTCCCCCCCCCCGCACCAACGTTGTAAAGCTCGTTTTCGACATGACAACTTGTACTTCTCATTGTTGCAACAGGTCCACCTGTATCCTTAAACGACTTGTTTTTCCCCATCTCCTCCACAAGTTATACTGACATCAAATATAGTGAAAGCAGGGGTTATACTGTGGGGGAGGGACATACAAAGCAACAAAGAAATAATCTTATAAATGCATTAGAAGCAAATGCATGAAAGAAAAAAAACATTAAAATACATATCTAAGGGTTCATTTTCCTAACATCACATTATCTGACCTTTTCCACTTGACTCATACATATACTAGATATTGCAAATAAGGGAAACCATGGGACCTATGTTTCTTTGGGCCTGGCTTACTTCACTTAATATAATTTTTTCCAAGTTTTTCCATTTCCTAACAAATGGGGCAATGTCATTCTTTCTGATGGAGGAATAGAATTCCATTGTGTATATATACCACATTTTCTTGATCCATTCATCTACTGAGGGGCATTTGGGTTGGTTCCATATTCTTGGTAGCAATTTAACATCTTATGTATCCCATATATCTTCATTCTAATGAGGTTGCAGCAAATGGATCCACATAATAGATACTATAGAAATATATTCATGAATCAGATTAATTAGACAATAATTATGAGTTAATAATTCCAACTTTTTGTGTATGCCTGTCCAGGGACTTGGGCTCAGGGCCTCAGCTCTGTCCCTAAGCTTTTTGCTCAAGATTAGTGCTCTACCACTGGAGCCATTGCTCTACTTCCAAATTTTGGATGGTTAATTGGAGATAAAATTGAATGGATTTCCCTGATCAGGCTGTTTAAACTGCAATCCTTGTATCTCATTCTTAACAGCTAGGATTACAAATACTAGCCACCAGCACCTGGCTATATACTTCAGTTTCCCAACATAAACATCCTCATAGTCGGTGAAGGAAAGGTGCCACTCATATATAGTAATAAATCCCTTGAATTGACTTGGTTTAATCAAATGTCTACATGCCATGTTTAATCGCATTGTACAAATACTTAGCACTATGTATCTTCTAGCCATTAGAGATTCATGGATTAAATGAGATAAGTCAAAATTAGTTGAGATATCATGATGTTTATTTCCACAATGACATGTAGGTTTCTCTCTCTTAGGCCAGAGAAGCAGGATTTTTGGAGGCTGCCCTTGGCACCAGCCTTGCCCACAAGGTAACCCTGTCCTGATATGCTGAGGGCAAGTCTGGCTCCTCTGCTCACTGAGGTGAGCCTAAATAATTCGTCCTTTTGAATGAAAAGCTGCTATGTTCTCTATGGAGATAAACAGGAAACCAAAAACTGACTGATTTCTTCTTACTGTTGTAACAAACTGCTATAAACTCAGTGGCATCAAACAACACAGCTCCAGTTCAGGCTACAGAATGAGACATAATATAAGCCCTGGGATGCATGGCTTGGTGGAGCTTTCTAGGTGATGAAGGCACAAATATGACTGGAAGGGCACATCCTACAGGCCCTACCCTCTCTGTGTCCCTTGTATTAAAACCACAGTTGTCAACATAGCATTTGGAAAATTATTGAACCTGAGTCCATGGATTTATGTATGCCCACAGATTTATGTATGCATGCTTTATGTATGAATGTATTTTTGTGCTGGTCCTGGACTTGAAATGAGGGCCTAGGAACTTTCACAGATCTTTTTCTAAAGGTTAGCACTCTAGCACTTGAGCTACAGCTCCACTTCTGGTTTTGTGGGAATTTATTGTAAGTAAAAGTCTCAAGGACTTTCTGCCAGGGCTGGCTTCAAACTGTGATCCTCGAATCTCAGCTTCCTGAGTAACGAGGTAGTACATGTATGAGACACCACTGTCTGTCTCTCTGTTTTATTTTTTTCCTTACTATATACAATCTCAAGATTTGCTACAAGCCCACATTGTCCAGCACTATGGAAATCAGCAAGGAAGTTCCTAAATGCCATTTTGATACAATAGAGCCATATAACTATGGCTATATACCTAGTAGAATAAAAACTTATTACAGAGCTATCCCATTTATTGCAGTACTATGCAAATAGTCAAATCATGAATATAGCTTCAGAGCCCATCATCAGACAAAAGAGTTATATATATACATATAATACAAACTAATGTATATTAACACATAATTATATTGAATTAATACAATTAATTACTATGTATATATGATATACAGTATATATTATATAGCCCACAGAGTATTACTTAGCCACAGAACAAGATTATTTCCCTTTACTTGAAAATGGATGAAACTTGAGATTATGACATTAATTGAAATAGGCTAGTTCCACTAAAGCAAATATCACATTTTTCCTCTCATTTTAAAAGCTTGAAGGACTCTGGTGGGAGGTGGGGTTAGATGGGAAGGGATGGGAAGGGGAAACAAAGGAAGAGGCAACAATGCTTGATAAGAAATCTATTCATTATCTTGCCCATGTAATTGTAACCCCTCTGTATGGTATTTTCACACACACACACACACACACACACACACACACACACACACACACACACACACACACACACACACACACACACACACACACACACAATAAAACAGGTACCAGTAGTTCACACGTGTAATCCTAGCTACTCAGGAGGCTGAGATCTGAGAATGCTGGTTCTAAAGCAAATAAATAAATAAATAATATAAAAGCTTGAAGAGAAAAAGGACAACAAAACTAAACAGAAAAAAAAACATGTACAAGGGAAGATTATGTAAATGAAGGGAGGGCTGCTTGGGTGGCGGGGGTGACTGGGAAAGGAGGTGAGAGGGTGACTAGGGAACATAGGATAAGACAGGGTGAATGTGAGCAAGTGCATCATATGCATGTGTTGAATTAACTCCATCAAATATCTCGGTGTGTGCAACTAGTATATACTAATCAAAGTGAAAAAATGATTAAGCAATGCTCAAACTCCTTCGCAAGCTATTTAGAGATAACTTTAAAAAAGTATCAGAGGGGCTGGGAAGGTGGCTCAGTGGTAGAGTGCTTGCCTTGCATGCCTGAGGCCCTGGGTTCGATTCCTCAGCACCACATAAGCAAAAAGAAAAAAGCCAGAAGTGGCGCTGTGGCTCAAGTGGTAGAGCGCTAGCCTTGAGCTGAAGAGCTGAGGGACAGTGCCCAGGCTTAGCATCCAGGCCCCACGACCAGACCCAAAAAAAAAATAAAATAAAATAAAATAAAAAAGTATCAGAAAGCATTGTTGGTAGGGGATATGAAAACAGCTGTAGTTAAACTATGGGATTATTCAAGCCAGGTGCTGGTGGCTCATGCGTATACGCTCAGCTACTCAGGAGGCTGAGATCTAAGGATCATTATTTGAAACCTGCCTATGCTGGAAATTTATGACTCTCTTTATATACATATGACACTCAGAAAAAGCTCAAAGTGATGCTATGGGGCTCAAGTGGTAGAGTGCCCAAAGTTCAAACCACAGGAATGACAGAAGAAAAAAAAAAGAAATAGTCCAAACTTAAGATGTCTAGGGTGTTTTAGACTAAATGTCCTATAAAAACAAGTTACTATATCTTGGGGTTCTTTTGTTCTTGTTGTTGATTCAGATGTATTATGTAAGTTTTTGGTTTCCTTAGTTTATTCTTCCCCCTATGGTATATCCCCTGTTGTCACTGTACTTGACTTTGATACCCTAATCTTGTATATACATTTTTCTAATTTGGGGAGGGGAAGGGAAATAACAAAATGCTGAAACAAGGACACAGGATGAACAGTTGCAACAATGGTACCCATAAGACAGTATGTTGGAAATGAACTTTACAATTTTGGGCAGCGGGGTTGGGGGAGGGGGGAGTGCCAGAGGTGGAGGAGGGAAGGGATAGGGGTAGAACAACAAGGGAAGGGGTAACATTGCTTGACCAGAAATGTACTCATTGCCTTATTCATGTAAATGTAATCCCTCTATAGAATCTTTACAATAAAATAAAATTTAAAAATGAAAAATAACTAGTTACAGTTAAAGTAGGAAAGGAAAAAACCTTTCACCCATTTACCTGTGGCAACAGTAATTAGAAATACACAGTCAATAGAAATAAATTGCAAAACCCCCACAGATTCATGCCATGGCTACTTCACCCTCCCTGTCCCCAGGAGACAGTCAGGAGAAATCAGTACAAGCTTCCTATCCTATGTCTACTCAGTTCCTGTACCAAGACTGCCATCTGTAGGACATCAAATGGAAAAAGCTAACATTCCTTCCAAAAGGATTTCAAATGAGCCTTCTAAACCATAGCATCTACTGTCCTGATTTAAATCTTATTTCCCTCCCCAAGCTACAAATGCATATAAATTTGCAGAAGGCTTTAAAGAGATTGTCAAAGACTTATGAAATCACATAAAACATATACTATGTTTCACACTTGTAGAAAACTAAAACTAGATCCTTATATAGCACCCTGCACCAGAATCAACTCCAAATGATCAAAGACCTAGTAGTCAAAGCAGATACCCTGAAAACATTACAGAACAGAATAGGAGAAACTCTAGGGCTTCTTGGCACATGCCAAAATTTTCTTAATGAAGACCCAGAAACACAACAAAGCAAAGAAAGGTTGGGCAAATGGGATTGCATGAAGCAGAGCTTCTGCTTGGCAAAGGACATAGCTAGCAAGATCAATAGAAAGCCCACAGACTGGGAGAAGTTCTTCACTAGCCATACAGTAGACAAGGGTCTCATATCTAAAATATACCTGGAACTCAAAAAATTAAATCCCCCAACAACAAATCCTCAAAGAAACAACTGCCCAATAAATAAGTGGGCTAGAGACTTAAAGAGAAAGGTCTCTGAAGAGGAAAGAAGGATGGCCAATAGACACATGAAAAAATGCTCAACTTCTCTAGCCATAAAAGAAATGTAAATCAAGACAATGTTGAAATTCCACCTCACCCCTGGCTATAATCAAGAAATCTAATAATAACAGATGCTGGAAGGGATGTGGTCAAAAGGGAAACCTACTGCACTGTTGGTGGGAGTGTAAACTTGTTCAACCACTTTGGAAAGCAGTATGGATATTCTTCAAAAGACTCCACATAGAGGGACTGGGAAGGTGGCTCAGTGGTAGAATGCTTGCCTTGCATGCATGAGGCCCTGGGATCGATTCCTCAGCACCACATAAGCAAAAAAAGCCGGAAGTGGTGCTGTGGCTCAAGTGGTGGAGCATTAGCCTTGAACTGAAGAGCTGAGGGACAGCGCCCAGGCCCAGAGTTCAGGCCCCATGACCGGACCCCCCCCCAAAAAAGAGCTTCCCTATGACCCAGCAATCCCACTTTTGGGCATTTACCCAAATGATCACAAATAAGGCTATATTAAAGCCACCAGCACAACTATGTTTATTGCAGCATTATTTACCACAGCTAAAATATGGAACCAACCCAGATGCCTCTCAGTAGATGAATGGATCAAGAAAATGTGAGATCTATCTATCTGTCTATATCTTCCGCTATGTGTATGTATGTGTGGATATGTGTGTGTGTGTGTGTGTGTGTGTGTGTGTGTGTGTGTGTGTGTGTGTGTGTGTATGGAATTCTATGCCTCCATCAGGAAGAATTACATCATCCCACTTGTTAGGAAATGGACTTGGAAAAAAATGATATTAAGTGAAGTAGGCCAGGCCCCCAAAAACCTAGGTCCTATAGTTTCCTTTTTGCAGTAACTAGTATATGTCTAGGACAAGCAGAAAAGGTGAAAAGCTATTTACATATGATCACATTAGATGATGTTAAGCAAAATGAACCCCAAGATAGGGACTCAAGTGGTTTTTTCTTTATTGCTATTGTTTTTAACATATTTCTAATGTACTATGTGATTTTTTTGTTTCTCTCATATGTTCTTCCCCCATGGTATTACTCTCATTTTCACTGTATTTGTTTCCAGTGCCCTGCATCTTGTATGTACATTTTTTTCTAACTTGTGGAGAAGGGAAATAACAAAATGCTTAAATAAGGATACAGTTTAACCCATTGAACAATGAGATGTACAAGACACTATGTTGAAAATGAACCTTATAACATTGGAGGGGGAGTGGGAAGAGTTAGGGAGGTGGGGAGGGAAGGGATGGTAGGGAAAAAAGAAAGGAGGTAACAATGCTCACTAGGAAATGTACTCATTACCTTACTCATGTAACTGTAACCTCTCTGTACAATATTTTTACAATAAAAAAATTAAAAACAGCATAAAGAACATATACTATGTTTCAATAAATTGACGACAAATGATAAAAGGCTGGGAAGGTGGCTCAGGGGTACAGTACTTGGCTTGCATGCATGAGGCCCTGAGTTTGATTCCTCAGTACCACATAAGCAGGAAAAAGCCAGAAGTGGTGCTGTGGCTGAAATGGTAGAGCACTATCTTTCAGCTGAAGAGCTGAGGGACAGCACCCAGGCCAAGAGTTCAGGCCCCATGACCGACAGAAAGAGGGGGGGGGAGAAAGAGAGAGAGGGAGAAAGAGAGAAAGAAAGAAAGAGAGAGAGGGAGGGAGGGAGGGAGGGAGGGAGGGAGGGAGGGAGGGAGGAAAGATATAGAGAGAATATGAAAACACGTACACTGAGTCTGAACACATTAGGGATTGAGTGGTGCTTTGGTTGCTGAGCTATTGGACTGGCTTCAACTTGATCCTCAGATTTCAGCCTCCTGAGTAGGTAGGATTCCTGGGTGTGGAAGCCCACTGTCTTGGGTGCCTCAGGTGGGGGTGGGGGTAGAGGTGGGGGTCCCCCTCACAGCTTCAAAACAATGGCCATATATTACTTCATTTTGCCAGACTTGGGACTTGAACTCAGTGTGTGGGCACTGTCCCTGTGCTTGATTTGCTCAAGGCTGGCTCTCTACCACTTGAGCCACAGTGACCTTTTTGGGTTTTTCTGTTTATGTGCTACTGAAGAATCAAACTTAGGGTTTTATGCATGGTAGGCAAGCAGTCTACCACTAAGCCAAATTCCCAGCCCAGGCCATTAACTTCTATGATGTCACAGCCACACTTGTCATGGCAGCAAATAGGTGTTAGGCACTGATCTGGCCCAGAGGTGACTCAACTACCCAGAGAGGCAAAAACAATGAGAGGAAATGACAGCTAGCAACCAGACTACAGCTTGAGAGCTGTCCTGACTGGATTCTAAGATTACCAGGTCTGAAGCAGGCTTAATTGCACACAAGGCAATTAAGGTGGTCTTTAGATCACAGGGAGTACTGCTGTCTTTAGAGAGACAGAAGTGAGTGCAGCCGCCTCCATGCAGCTTTCACACTGGAGAAGAAAACCAGAAATCACTATGATAATTTCTATAAATCAGAGGCATGAGGTTGATGATGAGGTGGGAACAACTTCACAGTGGGATGAAAGGAGACATCACTGAGGAGACATTTGATCTGACAGCAGGCCACCATCCATGCAACTGTCTAGGAGCAGGTTCTCCAGGCAGTGGGAACAGCAACTAAAACTCCAATAAGGGGAATGGACCTGACTTGCTTCACAAAAGGTAAACAGCACTGACATGCTGAAGCCCAAAAAGCAAGAAAGGAATGGTACAATGAGGAAGAAATTGAACAGAGGTGAAGACAGGAATAAATTAGATAGATATTGTATGCTACAGGTTACAAGGAGAAACAATTGATTTTATCCTAATTGTGATGTGACCCACTGCAGCCAAAGTGTTCAAATGGTAGCCACACATATCAGAATAACCTAGAGAACACTTTTAAAATGTGATGCTAGCCAAGCTATGGTGGCTCACACCTGGAATCCCACCTACTCAGGAGGCTGATATCTGAGGTTCAGATTTAAGGTTCAGCCCAAACAGGAAATTCCATGAGACTCGATCTACAATTAACACCCAAAATCTCAAAGTGGAGTTGTGGTTCAAGTAGTAGAGAACTAGCCTCGAGCAAAACAAAGTTAGGGACAGTTCCTAGGCTCTGAGTTCAAGCTCCATGATAGGCATGAACAAACAAATGTGACTCCGAGTCCTCATGCTTGGGGTTTCTAGTGAATGAGCCTTGAAAATGATATCCCTACCAAATGCTGTCTTTCCAAATCCTGCTTCATAGCCACTTTTCAAAGCTCCAGCATCACCGTCTCCTTCCAGTTAGCATAGCAGTCTACCACTGAAAATTGGAAGAAATCTTTTTAGTAATCATGAGAATTCTGATCATCTGCCCACATACAACAAATCAGTAGTAGTCACCTTCTACTATTGTCTGAGTGTATTTAATCCCCCTTTGAGTTAATGATCCTTAAGGAGTAAAACCTATAGAATAATTATCAAACTAATCCAACAGTCATCATTCTTCCACCCAATATTGTAAGATTATAAAAGTAGGGACTATACTGAAGTGTGAACATAATACCTTCTAACTATAATGCCCTCTCATGAAGTAAGATTTAACAGAAACATCCTGCTTGCTTTCCCAAAGTGATGTGATTGAAGTAAGCTACCTCACATCTCAGAAGGAAAATGCTACTAGCCTTAGAACAATCTTGTTCGCCAAGCACTGAGAAAATGAATTTCAGAAAAGCCAGAGGCAAAGAGGCATTATACAAAACACTTACCATGACACACAATCAGGCCACCTATTTGACCTTTCAGGAAACAAAATGGAAAGAATGAAAAGCAAGGCTTCTAAAATGAGCTGGGATTTGGTGGTTCCTGCATGTAATCCTAGCTACTCAAAAGCCTGAGATCATAGGATATGGGTTCAAATCTGCCCAGGAAGGAAACCTTCCTCCCCGCAACCAGCAGACAGAAAACATCAGCTCTGTGCCTACAGCCCAGCTTGACACTCTCTGCCCCCTGAAGCTCCAGACACCGAAGACTCCCAAAATTTTACCGAATAAGTTTTTCCTCTTGAACTGGAGTTCATTATGGAAAAGTAGTATGTCCTGTTCTGTGAGAAAGCTGAGACCTTATACTCCTGCTTAACTGACTGTAATACAATAATAACTGCACATAATTATTTTCCTCTCTAAGAAGACCAAAAGCAAGGAATGTGCTCTGTGTAAGTTTGTGAGACTTGGCAGTTCCTTCTAGAGTGGTAGTTCCCAAGGTCACCATTTATACGGAACAGTGGTTCATATAGATGGGGCTGAAGATGTCACACAGCTAAGACTATTTCCATGAAGAGATTATGTACACACTATCTTTATTGCACCTTTTCCCATGGTCTTACTCTTCCCAGTTCTTTTTTTTTTTTTAAGAAAACGTCACTATTTCCACTTCAATAATCCACCAAACCTCTTCTAACCCTCTAAGAGTATTTATTTTAGAGAAATAAAGTTTTAAGGAAAATTAATATGATTTCCAAAAGCATGAAAGACATGAGCTAAGTTAAGAAGTTGGGAAATCAGACAGGTGAGATGGAGAAGTTTGAGTAAGGACCCAGCTTGGTTTCCTAACCATGACAAAATCCTTAGACTCAGTGAGTGGACACATGATTCTGTACATACAGAAGTGAGGCCACAGAGTTACAATGGTTCCTGGGCTGCTCCTGTGCTCTTCTGGTCTGACACCCGATTCTCTGTGGGCACTGAGTTCTTTATGCTATCTTCAATCCCCTCAAGTGATTACAGCTTTATAGGCATGCAAAAGGTAGGCTTTTTTCTTGACCTTTGCTTTAGGTTGAAAGAGCCATATTTTTATTCCGTAATTCAATACTTTTATGCCTACAAATAACAATCACAATAAAAAGTCATCTAAAAGAGGCATTCTTGGTTAAAGGCATCCTAGATGGTAATCTTCAAACTCTGATAACATATTTCACTCTTGGTTTTGTCATCCTTTTGCCTTCTTCCCCAATCATTTTTTTAAATTGAACTCAGGGCTTTGGATCTGTCTCTATTTTCTTATTTTCCCCCTCAAAGTTAGTGCTTTACCACTTGAGTCACAGCTCCTCTTCTAGATTTTTTGGTGGTTAGCTGGAGACAATTGAACCATGATCTTCAGATCTCACCTTCTGAGTAGCTAGGATTACCCAATAAAGTTTTAGTCAAAGCCATCACAGTGTCAATACCCTTGAAGACCTAACATACATCCTATGAATAAGGACATTCTCAACATCATTACAGCACAACCAATGAAGTCAGGGATTTTAAAAAGTAATACATTACTACTGTCCATGTTTCCCTCAAACCATAGTATCACATACTGCATCTGGCTGTTAGGGGTCACTGGTTGCCTAGAACTGCCTACAGCAGTTTCTTCTTTCCTTTTACTTTGACTTGACATGTGAAGACGAGGACTTACTTTGTTCAATTTCCCCCAATTTGAATCTCCTAGATGTTTTGCCTTATTTCCTGTTCATCTATTTTTAACTTGAAGTGATAGTGTGCTCATGTCAGAGCAACCTTAGAAGTAGTATATACTTTTTATTTCTCCCTTTGCTTGGTTGACTTTATCCATTTGATTAAGAAAGCTGTTATATGGCTATTAGGGGGTGGTAGTGAGAGGGGAAGGCTAAGTAGACAAGCTAAATGTAGTCAACATACTTTATATGCACATATAAAAATGAAAAATGAGACAGGGGTTAGTGGCCCAAGCCTGTAATCTTAGCTACTCAGGAGGCTGAGATCTGAGGATCATGGTTCAAAGCCAGCCAGGGCAGGAAAGTCCATAAGACTCTTATCTCCAATTAACCACCAGAAAACCAGAAGTGGCGCTGTGACTCAAATGATAGAGCACTGGCCTTGAGCTGAAGAGCTCAAGTACAATGCCCAGGACCATAGCTAAGGCCTCAGGACAAAAAAATAATGAAGCTGGAAAAATTGGTTGACAACTGTAATTCTAGTTAACTAGGAAGCTGAGATGTGAGGATCCTATTTCAAGGCCAATTCAAGCAGGAAATGTCCATGACAGTCTTACCTTCAGTACACTACCAATAAAAAGAAAGTGGAGCTGTGGCTTACTTGGTAGCATGCTAGCCTTGAGCAAAAGAAGCATAGGCATAGTACCCAGGCCCTGATTTCAAGACCCAGGACCTGCACAAAAAAATAAAACTTACTAAAATTGCTTTAAGAAGGGAGTGTGAGAAAAAAAATGGATACTTTTGATTTGAGTACATTTTATGTCTGTATGAAAATGTCACTGTATATGCTAATAAAAACTCAAAAGTTGTTGGTTACTCCTGAAAAAGTATTCCTCATTACATTCTGCAATATTTGGATTCATTATTTCAGTGTGTACTGATGTTTCTCCTCTAATAATTATTATTGAGAAGGTTGGCAATGGTGGCTCATAGCTATAATCCTAGCCCTCAGAAGGCTGAGGGCTAAGGATTGCTGTTTTGAAGCCAGCCTGGGAATGAAAATCCATGACACTTATCTCCAAAAACTATTCAAAAATAACCATAAGAGGTGCTATGACTCCATTGGTAGGACACTAGCCTTGAGCAAAAGGAGCTCAGGATCAGTGTCTACACCTCAGTTCAAGCCCCAGGATTGGCATACACACACAAATAAGTCTTATGACTTGTAAAATAAGGACTTGTACATTTTTCCCATGAACTCAATTTCAGACAGCACTATGTACTGTGGGAGGTTTGATTATATGGAAGGGACATCTACACAAAATTCCCTCATTCAATTTATATTGATCAGTTAGCATTCTATCATGAAAAAGAACTGCATTTCCCATTTATTTAATACTCACTTGTCAGTAGAGACATGGATTCCTACCTAAATTATTTTCTATTTTTATTAACTTACTTGCTCTTTTAAAGTTCCTATCCTTTGCCTAGTTTTAAATAACCTTCATAAACTATGAGTTAATGCTATAGATATATCTACTTTTGAATATTTTGAATTCACACAGATCCACAGTCACCACAAACAAAATATAAAGTATTTCTTTGACCCCTTAAAAGTTCTCTTGTGTCTTTCTGTAGTAAAATTCCACTCCAGCCTGAGTCCCATGTTGTATAATTGATTGGCCATCACTACAGTTTATTTCGCCTTTTCCTGAATCTCATGTAAACAGAATTATATAGTAATATGTTATTTTGTGACTGGCTTCTCTTGTTCAGCTTATTTTTTGAGACTTATAATTTTATTGTGTTAATATTTACTCTTTCATGTGTCGTGCTCGACTATAGTTTTTTCCCTTTCCTAATTTCTGGTTCTATGCATTCAAACAAGTGCCATGCACAAGTGCCCACACACACACTTGCACACTCACACACACACACACTATATATGTAGCACATATTAATATACAGTATATTAGTATATAATATATATCATGTATTATATAATATATACTAGAATGTATATAGTATGTACTATATATAATACATATGTACATTATATATGCATTGTTATATAATATGCTATATTATATATACTAACTATATATGAAATATTATGTACACTATTATACAATATGATATATCATATAATATATAATATATATTATATACTATATTACATATATATCATATAATATACATAATACACATATTATTTATAATATATACAACATATAAAATATAATACATATTATAATATGTAATATACATAATATACATACATATACAAGAGTTTTACAATGTCTTATACTGGTGGTTCACACCTGTAGCCATAGCTACTCAGGAGGCTAAGATCTGAGGATTGTGGTTCAAAGCCAGCCTGGGGAGGAAAGTCCATGAGATTCTTATTTCCAATTAACCACTAGAAAATTGGAAGTGAAGCTGTGGTTCAAAGAGGTACAGTGATTGCATTGGGAAAAATGTTTAGGAACAGTGCCAAGACCCAGAATTCAAGCCCGACAACCAAGGGAAGGACAAACATCTCACAGTCTTTCCTGCCTGGGCTAGTTTCAAATCACTATCCTCTGTTCTCAGCCTCCTGAGTAATTAGTTTTACAAGATTGAGCCACCAAGTCTGGATTCTGGTTGTTTTTTTATATTCTAATTATCTCCTGTTATATATGGCTGTAGTCAGGTTAGCTAGTTTTTTCTATACCTTATTTTCAAGTCCAAATAGTCCCAGATCTATCAGTAGCAGCAGCCACTTCCAGCTAGTTTCTATGTCCTTAGTTCTGCTTGGCTCTTTGATGATGTCATTCCTTTCTGGCTTAACAAAATATCCCTGATCCTTCCATTTCCCAAAAATTCCCTGGACCTTTTCAATGAAGAATGATACTTAGCGATCAAACTCTGGGTGATAGGCAGTGTTTTCCTACAGCCCTGCCTCCTTTCTGGGGCCCTGTGTGAACATTTCTTGCATGGCTCTGCTCAACTCAACTACTAATGGCAAGAGAAAGGGTATTCAGCACACATTTTAGGGGCTCCATGTTTTGAGTGCCCTCAAGGAGGCCTGGAATGATCTTGCTTGGACATCAGCCATTTGTACATGCACAAGTCATCTACCCCTAAGTAGATGCAATTTAGACCCAATGGGGGCCCTGCTACACAGAGCACTCAACCTTGATGTACTCAGGAGTTGCACAGAGGCTATTTCTATTTCTGGAGAGTATCCTACACTTGCATCCAATACTAAGCGACACAAGATTCACTGACAATGTGTAGTTACTCTGTTATTCTCAGAGGCTAAAATACTATTCAAAACAACTCTAGACCTTTATTTCCTAATGTCACACTGTGAGGAGCTAAGTGGCAGACCTCACTATTTCCTGTACACAGCAACATGCTACAGGATGGGCAGGCATTCCCATAACATGTTTTTGTTGCCTCCCCCTACCCCAGCAGTGCTGGTACTAGGGCTTCAATTCAGGGACTGGGTAATTAACTTTTTACCAAAGCTGTCAATCTACCACTTGAGCTCCCCCTCCAAATCTGGCTTTTTAGTGGATTAATGGAGATAAAACTGGGAAGGAGGTAAAGGAGGTGATAGAGGATGTGAGACTGTGATACATTGTATCCTTCTCTGGAAAGGTCACAACCTTCCTCTTGTACAACTAATGTGTGCTATTATATGGAAGGCAACTAGAGGTCTAATTACCCAACCATATTCTCTTATTTTTGAGTTCCCAGAAAAATGACCATGTCCCTTGTTCTGCCCCCCTCCCCCGCCCCTGCTTTTTGGTACTAGGACTGGGACTTAAAACTCAGGGCCTGGTTCCCTACCCTTACCACTCCCTTATGGCTAGTTCTCTACTGCTTGAGACACAGCTTCACTTCCAGCTTTTCACTAGTTAACTGGAAGAAAGAGTCTCTCCAATTTTCCTACCCAGGCTGAATCTGAACCCCAATACTCAGATTTCAGCATCTTGAGTAGCTAGGATTACAAATGTACACCACTCAGATCCTTGTTAACTCCCAATAACAAGGGTTATCTTTCAATAACAAGGGTTTCACACAATGCAGCCCTTCTTTATGGCTCCCAGGTTTGTTCAAAGAGGTCAATTAAAATTCAACCACAAAGTCTCACATCCACCACAGATGCTAATTCCCAATCTGCTAAGATCAATCTGGCTCTGACATCTAAAACTTCTACTTGGCAGTCCTGGTTTGGCATATCATATTTATTTTTGAGAATGTGGAAGTTTCTGATTTACCAATTTGTTATTAAAAATTGTTTCTGATATACAACCACTTTGGAAAGCAGTCTGGAGGGTCCTTAGAAAGCTAAAGATTGACCTCCCTTACAACACAGTCATACCACTTCTAGGCATCTACCCTGAACAACAGGAACCAATATACAAGGACACGTGCACCTCCATGTTTATTGCAGCACTGTTCGCAATAGCTAGGATATGGAAACAACCCAGATGCCCCACCACAGATGAGTGGATCCAAAAATTGTGGTATCTATACACAATGGAATATTATGCAGCCATTAGAAATGACAAAATAAAGGCATTTGCAGGGAAATGGATGGAGCTAGAAGGAATCATGTTGAGCGAGGTAAGCTAAGAACGAAGAGACAAACAGTACATGGTCTCCCTGATAAGTGGATGCTAAATCCAAAATGTTAGGTGATACAACAAAACTAACAGGACTTAAGAAACAAAGAACTCCCACTCATCTGGTTGAACCACTACTAAATATCCCCATGCTGCTGATCACATATATGATATATAACATGTGAACACCGTTATATGTTACAGACTGTGATAGACAATTTGCTCCAGGAAAGTTAGAATGAACTTGTGACTTTAAATGAGCATCATTATTCCACAATACTGTGAAATTCCGGAAATTATGTAATCACTTAATCACAATAAAAAAAAAAAGAACCTCGGGGAAGGGAGGGAGGGAGAGGATGGTAGGGGGAAAACAATGGAGGGGGTAACAATGTTCAAGAGGAAGTGTACTCATTACCTCACTCATGTAACTGTAACCCTCTGTATAGTATCTTTACAATAAAAAAAAACAATAAATAAATAAAACCGAAAAAAAAATTGTTTCTGAAAGTAGTGCTGTGGGTCAATTGGTAAAATGCTCGCCTCGAGCTGACGAGCTCAGGGAAAGCACCCAGGCCCACAGTTCAAGACCCATCACTGACCAAAAAGAGAAAAAAAGAAAAAATTGTTCCTGTGCCAGACATGATAGTACATGTTTGTAATCAAAGCATGCAGAAAGCTGAAGTCAGGAAGATCTAGAGTTTGACACCAGCCTAGGGGACAGAGTGAGAGATTCGTGCAAAAAAAAAACAAAAAAAAAACAATAAAAACATAACTCCCCAAGCAAAAACAATAATTTTTGCAATCAACCAACATTTCTGTGTTGAAGTTAAGACAAGTGCTTTGCATCAGTGTATGTGGTTCATGTCAGAATCCTAGCTACTCAGGAGACTGAGATCTGAGGATCAATGTTTCAAGCCAGCTGGGGCAGAAAAGCCCATCAGACACATCTCCCATTAATCCCAGAATACCAGCCTTCTGTGGAAAGACCAAGTTAGAGCATGAGGTCATAAATTTAAGCTCTTCTAATGGCAAAAAGAAAGTTAAAACCAAGACAACTGTTCACATGAATCCTGTCCAGCTCACTCCCAGAATGAGGGCTAGGAATATGGCTTAGTGGTAGAGTGCATGCCTAGCATGTATGAAGCCCTGGGTTCTATTCCTCAGTACCACATAAACAGAAAAAGCTGGGAATGGTGCTGGGGCTCACATGGTAGAGTGCTAACCTTGAGCAAAAGAAGCTCAGGGATAGTGCCCAGGCCCCAAGTTCAAGTCCCAAGACTGACAAAAAAGAAACAAGAAAATCAGAATGAAATGTGCAAAATGTTTTATCACTGCATTTCTTTTTATGAGAATATAAAAAAGGAACAATTAAAGTTTATGTATCCAGGTGATTTGAAGCATCTGTACCTGGTAGTGGTGTGTAAACCTATACAATGTTATCACCATATTGAAAGACTGATATTTCATTGTAAATGAAAAAAGTTCTCTGCATCCACATTGAATAGCCATGAAGTACAATGTTTATCCTCTTAGCTTTGTCAGTCATCAGATTTTTATTGAAATTCCAGCTCTGGAACCTTTAAAAAAAATTTATTGTCAAGGTGATTTACAGAGGGGTTACCAATACATTTCTTTTTGTCTAAGTATAAAATCCACACTGACCCTAGAGGCAAAATGGCCTGTAGAGCTCAGATCAGATGACACCAGGGGACGAAGAACATGTCCATAACTTGCAGAAGAAAGACAGAATTTGATGTCTCTTTAGTTCTTAGGTTTTAATGTATAGGGAGGAACCCTCAGGGTTGAGGACAGATTAAGGACAAAACAGTTCCTGTGCTATTCCATCATATAAAGCAGATTATTCTCTTACATTAGTACACAGAAATGCAAAAGCACGTATTAATACCTGAAAAATTTGGAGAAAATGGGTGTTGAGTTTATAGCATTGATTACTCCTAAAGGATGAGATTATATAAGAGAAATATATTTTGTGTGTTTCTGTATGAGAGAGAGAGAGAGAGAGAGAGAGAGTGTGTAGGTGTGTGCCACAAGTGAGTAATGGAGTTTGAACTAGACCTCTCGGTCATTTGTAGTATTTAGAAAGAAGCAGGAAGTTGAGCTGTGGCTCAATTGGCCGACCTGAGCAAAATCTCTGAGACAGTGGCTAGTCCCTACATGGAGAAAAAAAAAACATAAAAACTTTCAAAAAAACAAAAAATGCTTAATATGATACAAAGGAAAACTATGTTTCTTTTCAATGCAGCAAACAAGAACATACTACAAAGTTTCAAAATGACATACTGAGAGTAAAGGTAAATTGAAAATTTTAAAAATTCATGTAACTAATTAAATCCAAACTGACATGACCAAAGTCTAATGTGATCAGAAACTTATCTCTCACTTGTAATTGCTTACAAACAATTGTCCCTGGAGTTTCAGCACTAGCATGGGGATTTAGAAATGCAGCCTTGACTGAATAGGGAATCTTCCTGCTTTAGCCTCTTGAGTTAGAACTACATGCATTGCCCTCATTTTAATACATAAATTATCCTTTAAAACTCAACATCAATATTCAAATAATGGATTATGTGTAAAATCATGAATAAACATCAGAGATCCACCAGAGATCCTCTGAGTATACAATCATAACAGTAGAAGAGCATTTACCACTCAAGGTATGTAAGAGAAGGAAGATTTAGCATTTTTTGGATGTGCAGGAGGTTGAATGAAGGGCCTCATGCTGGCTAGGCAGGTACAAAATTCAGTGACATTAATTATATCCAACCTGCTTTGTAACCATTACCTCTGCTTGTGAACTTTCTTTTCAATACTGATGGAATCCACACAATCATTGAGTAATAATCACCTCCAATGACATGCCCCAGAAACTTTTAATATTCCATTTTCTCTTATGAAATGGTTTAGTCAATATATTTTACATAGATTATTTTTCTGTCCATCCATGACAGACATATATTAATTGCAGCCTTTTATGGATGAGTCATAATTTATGCATACCTCACATTTTATAAACCTAATCATCTGATAGACACTCCAGGTGTTTCCAACTCCTGACTATTGTGAACATTGCTGATGTTATCATTGGCATATCAGCTATTAGCTTTTGTTTTCAGTTCTTTTGAGTATGCAATGAGCAATGGAATTGTTGGGTCATGTGGTAATGCTATGCTATGTTAGAAAAATGTGTCAAATTCTACCATAACTACTATATCACTTTTCATCAACACAGAAATGTACAAATGGGGCTGGGAAGGTGGCTCAGTGGTAGAGCGCTTGCCTTGCATGCCTGAGGCCCTGGGTTCGATTCCTCAGCACCACATAAGCAAAAAGAAAAAAACCAGAAGTGGCACTGTGGCTCAAGTGGTAGAGCACTAGCCTTGAGCTGAAGAGCTGAGGGACAGCGCCCAGGCCCAGAGTTCAGGCCCCACGACCGGACCCAAAAAAAAAAAAAAAAAAAAGAAAGAAATGTACAAATGGTCAATAAAATGTACAAAAGTATTTCAAATCTTCCACTGCTGTGCCCTAAGGGATCTTTTTTACTTTTTACTTGTTTTTATTTAGGCCATGCAAGCCTGGAACTATGTAGCATTGTCTAGAGCTGAAGTGAGAACAATAGCAAATGCCGCTGATCCACCCTCCAAAAACATTCATTCTGGTAGTCATTTTTTTCTAGAGATAAATTTTAGTGATTATATGCATGTCCACTCTTTTAAAATAAGATTTTGAATTTTAAAATGACATATAACTGTAACAACTCTGTGTACCATCTTTATAATAAGAAAAAGATTTTAAAAATATAAAAAGACAAAAAAGGGTTTGAATTACCTAAGGTAGGTGCCAGCTTCCCAGCAGAAAAAATACATTACAATCACAGTCCGATAATGACCCAAGCAAAATAATGCAATAAGAGCTCATCTAAAGTAAAATAAAGAGCAAGGGCTGGGGGCAGGGGTCAAGGGGTAGAGCACTTGCTTGCCCAGCACCAGCCTCTGAATCAAAACCTCAGTACTGCCAAGGGATAAAATAAAGTATTAAAACTTAAGGAAAGGTGCAGATAATAGTATGATGGATGACATGGAGGTACACACCTGTAATCCCAACACTTGGGAGACTAAGCAGTAGAACTGTGAAGTTAAGATCAGACTTGGCTACATAATGAGACTGCATCTTAAAGAATAACAGAATAAAATAAATCAAACTATATTTTTAAAGAATAGGGTGTAGTTCAAATGTAATTCAAGTCGTTTTGCATGTGCAAGGAACTGATGCAATGCATAAAAATCACAAGCTTTAATAACTACAATGCCAGTTTATCAGTGCAGTACTAGGTGCCCCTTGGCTGGAATCCCTCCTGAGGAAACCTAAGGCAGTTGGTGCACCTGTCTTCTGGGATGGACTGAGGGTTTTGCTGGGCAAACAGTATTTTGATCTCATTCTTGGATCCTACTAACAACTTTTTTTAGTAGACCCCCTACAAATCTCAATAACAGGGCCTTCTGGCTTTCAAGTGAGGTTATCTTTGATATTTCTTAGGGCTCTCTACTCCTTTGTCTGGAACTGCTCTGTTCCTGGGCCCACAGAAGAGTGGTAGCTATTTTGCTAGCCACCTCTATCCTCTGCCATCTCCTCCTTAAATTAGTCTTTGGTATCAGTATGAGTCTGCTCAGAGGATAGAGCCAGCCTGGGCTGGCTTTGAACCATGATCCTCAGATCACAGTCTCCTGAATAGCTAGGATTATAGCTGTGAGCCACCGGCACCCAGCCATCATTTCTTTCTTCAAGGAGCATTCATTAGCAATTGCTCCAGGGTGAACCAGATGCTCAGACCAAAACCACCTTGATATTGCCTTTGGTGTCCAACAGGACGTTGTTGGACTTAAGGTCTCGGTGTGTAATTCTGTCTGGTGTAGGTAGTGAACAGCACTTACAATTTGTATGATGAGCCTCCTGGCTTCCTCCTCATACAGGCGGCACCATATTCAGATCCACCCCAGGAGGTATCCCCTAGTGGCCAGTTCCATGATGAGATACACATACTCTTCCTTCTCCATCTTCTGGTACAGCCTGATGATGTGTTTGTGCCGTACCATCTTAAAAATGTCCACCTCATTCTTTATCTGATGACGAGGACTCTCCCTTCTGTAGTATTTTAAGTACCACTTCCATGTGTGTGAGGTGGGGATGGGCTAGCTTACTAGTCCATGGTACCTTTGTTGATGAGCTCCTTCATCTGGTATCGTTTGATGATCTCCTTCAAGGAGTTTGAGGATGATTCTTTGTATTTTTCCATCCTTCTGTTATGATGGCAGGTAGCAAGTCTACCTAAAATAAACTAAATAAAATAATGGAAAACCCAGAAAATAAACTAAATAAAATAATGGAAAACCCAGAAAAAGTAAAAATAAATACCAAAATCCAAATGATAACCCGCCCTCGCAACCCAAAAACCCATCAATTTAGCTTTGAATCAGTCCAGCTGGTCACCAAGCAAGAGCTCCCAGCTCTGTTAACTGACATAGGTTGGAGCACAGTGGCTTCCTATAAACCCTGCATGACCTCACACAATGGAGCCATCACCACCGGGCATAGTGATATCATGAAGGAAATGGACCAATCAGAGTCTGGGCCAGTGAGGTCAGAGAAAAAGTGGACCAATCACAGCCTGTCACTATTGACACTCTAGCTCTTAGGCCTCAAAGACTGTTGTTAAGGGGGGGGAGGGGGGAGGCTGGGAAGGGATGTGAAGGGTAAACAAAGGAGGAGGCTGCAATGCTTGGTAAGAAATGTATGCATTATCCTGCCCATGTAATTGTAACTCCTCTGTACAGTATGTTCACAAATAAAATAACATTAAATTTAAAAAAAAAAAAAAGACTGTTGTTAAGGACTCCAGGTGGGCTTGAAGTTGCTATGGTCATTATCATGGTGTATCTGAAACCACTAAGACAGTGGTGAAAGTCCTCTGACTTTTTAGAGGACTTCTGCATCTTATAAATTGCTTCTCTGGAGACACTAGCTAATGGCCTCCATTCTTGATGGTCACCTTATCCTATGTCTTGTTCCTGTAATGACATGGCACAAAGGCCTCTCTCTTTCTCAAGGACAGCTGTTTCCTACAACTTCCTCCTGAGGGGACAAGTTCCAGGCTAGCTTTGAGCCACAATCCTCACAATTCACCTTCCTGAGTAGTTAGGATTATAGGCTTGAGCCATCAGTAGGTACTTAGCTCATCTCTCACATTTGGAGGAAGTATATTCATTAGAAAAGTGGGTTTTAGATATGTCCTTTTAGCACTTTATATTTGTTGCCCTTGCTGTCTAATAGTGAATCTAGTTTCTGATGAGAAATTTGTCATAATATTATTGAAGATCACTTGTGCACGATGAGTTGTATCTCTGCTCTTTGGGAGGTTTTCTGTCTTTGACTGTTTAGAATGTGTCTTAGTGTGGACCTGCGTGATTATGTTAATTGACTTTTTTGAGCTGCTAGATTCCTGCATTCATGCTTTCAATCAAAATTAGGAAGCTTTTGGTTATTATTCCTTCAAATACTATGGATTTTTTTCCCTCTGTACATTATACATATATACATTATACATACATTATATATTCACATTGTATATGTGAATATACATATATATGCCTACATATTTATATTATATATACATTTACGTACATATATTTATTTTCACATAGCTTCTACTTTTGTGATTATTTATGGTAGGAAGTCTAGATTGATCCCAGCTACTCCATCAGAGTTAGAGTTAGAAGTCTTCCTCTTTATTTCTTGATAAAAATATGCATTTCTCAGCAAGAATACTGAAACAGGTACAAAGCAGAGCTAGCCTCTCTCTCTGTCTCTGTCTCTGTCTCTCTCTCTGTCTCTCTCTCTGTCTCTCTCTCTCTCAATTCCTGCTTGTGTCAGGTCTCTGAGCACAGGACCATTGCTTATCAGGTTCTTCTAGTGTGTGCTGTGATCTTTTGCAATGTCATGTTCTGCTTCAAAGGCCACCAGGCCTGCACCTGGAAGAGGGGCTGCTCCAAAATCAGCTTGCATGGGTGCACCTGCCTGCCTCTGTCTTGGTTTCAGATCCTCCACAGCTACTGGGGTGGCCTTAGCAGATACCCCTGTTCCAGGACTGCTGATTGATGACTGTGGGCTGCACAAGCACAGCCTCTTCTTTTACCCAAGTTGGAGGTTTGTGGTGGATCCTGGGGGCACTACCCTGTCAGTGTCTGTGCTTGGAGCAAGGATGGGGGCTGCAGAAGCCTCACTGTGGCCTGACTTCTGGGGCACAACAGATGCCAAAGGCTTCTCTGGGCTCTTTTCAGAATACATGGGCAAGTTCAGGAGCAGAAGCTGAGCTGAGGGGGCCCCTAAATGCAGGGCTGCCAGGTTGGCAGGGGACAGGTGATGAACCTATACTTATTAGTAGTCTGCCAGCTTCCAAATGAAAAGATAGACTCGCTTGCTACCCAGAAATATCCCCCTAAAACTGGTTGCACCAGAGAGTCCCACGCTGCTGGTGGGCAAACTGCCAAAGACTGCAGTAGATGGACCAGGAGCACTTGGTGCTCTTCGCGAGCAATTCAGTGCTGGCTCTGGCAGGGGGATCTGGAAGGCTCCCTAACACTGCAGATCCAGGGAAGCCAGAGCCCAACCAGACACCAGAATTGGCCAGCTGCACACTAGACAGGCTGGTGGGTGAAACCTTGCTTGATGGCTTTGTAGGGTCCTCAACCTGACCCACCTGCCGGCACAAGAAGCTGCCTAGTATCTCCTCAGCCATAGAACTTGGGGACAGCAGCTCTCCCAACTTGGACATGGAGTGTCCAGCTGGCTAGAGGCTGCTGTGGTCAGTGTGGATCTGGGAGGAGTGGCAGGCCTGCTGCTGGAGGGAGCAGATACCCCTTCCAAGGCTTCTGGGGGAAGGGTAGCCCCCAGAAATGGGCTTATGGAAAGGGTGGTCTGCCCTGCCCAATGAGAACACCTCCAGCTTGTTTGACTGTTTGGTTGGGTGGGGAGTCGTCCCTTGGGGTCAGTGATGTTAGGAGACAGTTTTGGTGAGATTATCCACCCCTGCGGGAGCAAAAGAAAAAGGCTGGCTGAACAGCGCATGGCAGGTGGCGTTGAGATCATGGCTGCTTCTGTCTTGAATGAACATGAGACTTTGTCACCAGAGGACAAGTGACCGGATGCTGGCATGGAGCCCGATGATCTTAGGGAATTTATCAGAGAACTCTATTTGCCTTGCATTTCACTCAACAGGGCTAACACTGGGTGGGAAGTTTGTGCTGCAGAGCTGGGCACAGCTTGATTTTTTTGAAGGGCTGGGGACACCTTCTGGCAGCTGTTAGAAATTTAGGAGGTCTCAGTACATTATGTGATTAAGTGTGGTCCTCTGAGCTGCATGCTTGGGTGACTACAAGGCTGAGCCCTCCCTCCCTGCCAGAAAGTGCAAGGGCTTACTGTAGGTCTTACAATGGTTAATAGTGGGCTTTATTGACTCCCTCATCTTTCCTCATGGCAGTGTAGCCTTTGATCTAGGATACTCACAATCCTCCCTTAGAAAAATAATCTAGGGGCTGGGAAGGTGGCTCAGAGGTAGAGCGCTTGCCTTGCATGCCTGAGGCCCTGGGTTCAATTCCCCAGCACCACATAAGCAAAAAGAAAAAAAAAGCCGAAGTGGAGCTATGGCTCAAGTGGTAGAGTGCTAGCCTTGAGCTGAAGAGCTGAGGGACAGCGCCCAGGCCCAGAGTTCAGACCCCACAACCAGACCCAAAAAAAAAAAAAAAGAGAGAATCTAGTAGTGTCAGAAAGAAGCAATTAAAAATCTATAGGCAATGTTAATTTTCATTCTTGAATTACTAAAATATATGCAGAACATGTCAATTCAAGCAGCATAAAATGGCAAACGGCATGAGCTTGACCTCTGTCCCTTGACTGTGGCTCTCTTGCTCCACCCTGGGGTGACCACTGCTACTAGTTATGTATCCCTGCATCTAAACCAAATGTGCACAAAGACAGGCTATTAAAAGGAGACTTCTTGTCCATAGCCACTCGTGGTCCCCCAAACTGCTAGCTTAGTACGAGGCCAAATTTCTATTCATGCTATAGAGATTCAAACTCCTACACTCCGGTTCACAGACCCAACCCAAAGCTGTACTGGAACAACATGACTGAAGGTGATAGCTCATAGTTCACCAAGGAAGAAGTCTGCAATAGCTGGAAGTCTGTCCTCTGCCTTTCCCACTAAGTCACAGTATCAGGTGAGAACTAAGGAGTTACACAGGCCTTTTAGAGGTTACTAGACATTGGATTCGAACTTTTGTAATTCCAAGTTTTGCTTCAGCTCAAATATTTGGCCTGCACAGCAGCAGCTCAAGTGGAAGTGATGTCCAGAACTTGTGTAAGTGTCTCAGACCATTTGAATTTGTCTTTACTGAATTGTCTTTTTTCCACACCTGTGGCCAAATGGGGGCTTTCTTGTAGCTAGCTAACAGAAGACACAACACAGGATCTAGTTTATACCTAGTTCTGCAAACTTGTTCTGGAATATGGCTGCTGTAGTCTTAGATTTAGAAGTCTCCTCTCTATCCCCCTCTTCTCTTTCTCTTCCCAATCTGTCCCTCAGTTAACAAAACAGTCCTTTGTTTAAAAGAATGTTGGGAAAATTGGCATAACATTAAACAGTAGTGCCCACCTTCCAAGCCTGGAAATATTCTTAACACAGGTGGAGAATAAGCAAGGTAAGAAGTAAATACACATACAGATGTACACACCTACACTCACACATACACCAGATAGACACATACATACGCACAGAGACACAAAATAATCACAGGACATTTAAGCCTGCTTTCTTAAAGTTATTTTTAATACTTCAAATACACCAAAGTATTTGATGCAGTCAGGAAATCACTAGCATGAATGCATGCACATGCACATGCGCACACACACACACACACACACACACACACACACACACACACACACACGCTGCTAGTACTGGAGCTTGAATGCAGGACATGGGTAATGTCCCTAAGATTTTTTTGGGGGGGTCCGGTCGTGGAGCCTGAACTCTGGGCCTGGGCACTGTCCTTCAGCTCTTCAGCTCAAGGCTAGCGCTCTACCACTTGAGCTACAGCGCCACTTCTGGCTTTTTTCTTTTTGCTTATGTGGTGCTGAGGGATCGAACCCAGGGCCTCAGGCATGCAAGGCAAGCGCTCTACCACTGAGCCACCATCCCAGCCCCTGTCCCTAAGATTTTTAAATCAAAGCTACAAGTCTATCCACTTGAGCCACAGCTCTACTGGTGGCTTTTGGTGGCCAATTGGAGATGATAAACACATGGACTTTTCTGTCAAGTTGACTTCAAACCACAATACTCACATCTCACCCTCCAGACTGGTTGAACAATTTACATTCCCACCAGCAAATTAATAGAGCTACCTTTTGGCCAAATCCATAACAGCATTTGTTACTAATTTTTTAAAAAAATTATTGGCCTTCCTAACTGGAGTGAGGTGGAATTAGTGTTGCTTTACATTTCCTTTATGTTCAGAGATTTTGAACATTTCTTCATGTGTCTATTGGTCTTTCTTAACTTCTTCTGAGAAGTCTCTTTAGGTCATTACCTCATTTATTAATTGGGGTGTTATTTCTTTTTTTAATTTTATTTTTTTGTGAACATACTGTACAGAGGGGTTACAATTACATGGGCAGGATAATGCATACATTTCTTATCAAGCATTGCTGCCTCCTTAATTGGGGTGTTATTTCTTTGAGGGCTTATGGGGGTAATTTTTTGTGCTCTGCATATATTTTTCCTATTAGGCCCTTGTCTGATGCATAGCTCATAAAATTCTTCTCCCATTCAGTGTGCTTTCTATTTAGCTTGTTATGACCTTTGCCATGCAGAAACTTCTAAGTTTCATGCAATCCCATTTATCCAGTCTTTCTTTGATTTGTTGTGATTTTGGATCTTTACTTAGAAAGTTTTCACCTGTATTCTAGGAGCCATGGTGTTTCCCCTACCACTTCCTGTAGTATTCATGGTTTCTGCCCTTATATTGATGGCTTGGGATATGTGGGCAGCATTACTTTGATCTGCCTACAATTCCTTGGTTCATAGAGATAGCAAAGCGGTACCCTTTCTAAGTAAGATGAGGTGGTTCATGGTGGTTTGGAAGGGGGATGGCTTCCCAGACGTGTGAATATGGAAATCATAGGTGATAAGCTCAGGCATTATTATTTTAATTACATATTCATTTGTAAGTACAATGAATCCTGATCAATGACACTCTTTTCATCATCTCCCCATCCCTGAAACTCAACTCCATCCCCTCAATTTTCCTAGTTTCATTGGATATGCATTGAAAATTATTACTTCATTCACTTCCTCCCCTCCTTTCAATTGCCAGTTTCTTCATATTCATTTTATTGTAGTGTTAGCTTTTTCTAAGGAATTACACCATTTAAGGTCTTTCTTACATATACTGTACTTGTTCAATATGTTTATGTATATGTATACAAAACTGTGTATATGTTTACTTGTATGTTTATAAGGGAGCCCTACCTTCAACATATAAGAGAAAACATGCATCCTGACTTCAAAAAAATTTTTCCAGGTCCATCCATTTCTTTACAAATGATGTAATATTCTAATGGATGAGAAAAATTCCTCTGTGTATATATACTATATTTTCTTGATCTGTTCATTTACTGAAGGCATTTGTGCTATATCTATGCCTTGCCAATGAACATATATAGTTGGCCTTACTTTATCCTGATTTGTAGTCTATTGGATAAATGCTCAACACTGGTAGTGCTGGACCACAGGGTAGTCATAGTTGTTTTTTTTCAGTGTGGTTGAACAAGTTTACGTTCCTACCCACATTGTTTTATGTTCCTTTGTCTGCACATCTGTGGCAGCATCTGTTGTTTTTTTGTTGTGTGTAGTGTTGGTAATGATCACTCTAAAGTGAGGTGGAACCTCAAGTGCTTTGATTTGCATTGACTTTATGGCCAGAGAGGTTGAAAACTACTTTATGTAACTACTGGCCAATTTCATTTCTTCTGATAAGTCTCTACTTAGCTTGTTTGCCCATTTTTTAATTGGGTTGTTTATTCTTTGCTAGTTTAATTTATTTGAGCTCTTTGTAAAAGATCTCTCCTTCCATAGGTTCTTTTAAGCTTGCTAATGATGTCCTTTGCCATGCAAAAACTTCTTAGTTTGGTGCAATGCCATTTGTGAATTCTCTTTTTGAGTCCAGGCATTATTGATGGGGAACTCCATATTCCTGTTCAGCAAGAGCCTAGGTTAGCAAGGTTTATTCTTTTGGAACAGTCCTTTCCTAATGATGGACAGGTATGGTTGCCCTCATTTTATAGGTACAAGGTCAAAATCTAATATTTCTCTGATTCTTTAACCCACACATCTAGTCAAAAGACTAGATTATTCTTGTGTAGTCTCAAAATAGGTAATCCTAGTAACTTACTTTCTTTACATTTCCTCCTTACCTCTGTACATCTGGTGTTGCTAAGCACTGTAAATTGTGGTTTGTTGTATTGGTTTTGTTGTAAGGATAATGTGCACCATGGAGTTAGAACACTACATACAAAATAATGGGAGGAGCTACTTTTTGTTTGTTTTTCCAGTCCTGGGGCTTAAACTCAGGGCTTGGGCACTGTCCCTGAGGGTCTTTTGCTCAAGGCTAGCCAGCACTCTACCACAGTACTACTTTCAGCTTTTTCTGCTTAAGGGGCACTGAGGAATCAAACTTATGCTTTCATGCATGTTAGGCAAGCGCACTACCACTAAGCCACATTCCCAGCCTTTGGGTTATTTTTTTTTTTTTTTTTTTTGTCGGTCGTGGGGCTTGAACTCTGGGCCTGGGCGCTGTCCCTCAGCTCTTCAGCTCAAGGCGAGCGCTCTACCACTTGAGCTACAGCGCCACTTCCGGTTTTCTGGTGGTTTATTGGAGATAGGAGTCTCACGGTCTCTCCTGCCCGGGCTGGCTTTGAACCGCGATCCTCAGATCTCAGCCTCCTGAGTAGCTAGGATTACAGGCGTGAGCCACCAGCGCCCGGCTTTGGGTTATTTTTTAAATGCCGATATTATCATGATTTTCCCACTTTCTTGCCCAGGCTGGCTTCGAACTGTGATCCTCAGATTGCAGTGATTACAATCATGAGATATTGGTGCCTGGCAAATGGTGATTTTTAACCTACTCTTAATTTTTCTCATTAATGGAACAGCTGAGTAGATAACATGAAGAAAGGAGAAAGGCAAAAACAAAAGCAAAAGTAGTGGATACTAGAAAAGGAAAGGGAAGTAAAACAAAAATTGGCAAAATGAAGTAAAGTTTACAAGTTAGTTAAGAGCAAAAGACCAATGTTGGTCCGGGCTGGGAAGGTGGCTCAGATGGGCTGGGAAGGTGGCTCAGTGGTTGAGTGCTTGCCTTGCATGCCCGAGGCCCTGGGTTCGATTCCTCAGCACTACATAAGCAAAAAGAAAAAAGCCAGAAGTGGTGCTGTGGCTCAAGTGGTAGAGCGCTAGCCTTGAGCTGAAGAGCTGAGGGACAGCGCCCAGGCCCAGAGTTCAGGCCCCATGACCGGATCCAAAAAAAAAAAATTAAAAAAAAAAAAAGACCAATGTTGCTTTTGTATTTTACAAACATACAGTGGTAACATACTGGTACATTCCATTAACAGTAGGGAAATAAGGGGACATACAAAATGTTTACTATATTTAAACTTTTCTGTATATTAACTGTATGCCAACACAATTTATTGTACAAAATGCCAATAAGGCCAGGTGTGATAACATATGCTTGTAATCTCAACTCTTAAGAGGCTAAATTGGGAAGATTGAAAGTTGTTAAATAGGTTATAGAAAAACTATGTCTCCCAAATAAAAGAAAGAAAAAGAAAAAGACAAAAAGGGGGGGAAACAACTCTAACCAAATATTTCATGGGCAGTTTTGTCAAAGAAAATACCTTCTTTTTTTCCCCTTATTGTTAGGGGTCAAACCTGGAAAATTGCCCATTGTAACCAAGTCCTTTACTACTTGAGTAATGGCCCAAGCCTTTTTATTCACATGGTGTTTTTTAGTTTGGTTGGTTGGGAGTTGTTTTTTTTGTTTGTTTGTTTTTGGTGGGATAGGCCATGCTTAGCTTCAACTTGTGATCCTCCTGTTTTCTCCTCCTGAGTATATGCCACCTCATCCAATGTACCTCTTATTTGACTGCTCCAGAAATTTTTAAGAAGGAAGAAACACTTCCCAATTAACTTCATAAGCCCATGACAAAATGAGAATGTATTTATAGTAATTTTACTTATGAAGAGAAAGGCAAGAAATGAAGGACAGTTTACATTTATTCTTTTTCCCTTTTTCCTATGCGTGTGTTTACCTGAAGATATAACACAGGCTTCACACGTGGTAATCAAGTTATTCTAACAGTGAGCTGAAACCCCATTTACATAGTTAAAATTTAGAAAATCTAAAGCAATTTATCACACTGAGTAAAGAAGGAATCCCATATATTCATCTCAAAAGATGCTGACACAAAAGCATTTAATAATATTTTTAATATTACTGAAAACTCTGAAACTGAAGGAAAATAGCTTTAGCTTATATGGAATATCTAACAAACACAATTTTCTTTAAAAAACAGCTGAGGCATTTCTGATGCAATCAAGAGAGAAATTTGTTATCAGTGATGGCATTCAACAACACAACTGATGTTTTAACTGAGAAGGAGGAGGAGGAGGAGGAGGAGGAGGAGGAGGAGGAGGAGGAGGAGAATAGCAATGGAAGGAAAACACTGTAATTTGTGAGCAAGATGACATGGTAGTCTACATAAAAATTCAAACATGTTGACAGGCATGCACTAAAAACAATTCAGTAAGTTGGTTAAACGTGAAGTCAACCAATGAAGAAATAAAAAAATCTATGCAAGGAATCTATAGCTCAGTAGTAGAGTATTTGCCTATTATCTGTGAACGGTCCATGTTAAATCTGCAAAGTGCAAAACGGACCAAAACCTAAAAAAAAAAAATTATACAGGAAGGATAATAAAGCACAGGGTTTGGGGCAACTAAGTGGTTTACTTCCAAATTAGAAGTAGCAGGAGACGATTTTGGTGGTACATACTTGGAATCCAAACATTCATTCTTTGGTGGTTCAAGTGTTCAAGGCCAGTCAGTTAAAAAAGCACAACAAAAAAATCAAGAGGAGGAGGAACATGAGAGAAGAAAAATAGCAAATTAAACTTTATCTGAATGGTGGGAAGAAGTCTGTCAGCTGTATTATTTTCTTTAAAACACGTTTCTAGCCTTTCCACCATGTGAGGACACAGCAATAAGGGAGCACATTAAAGCCCTGGTGAAGCTGACCTCTCTGTACATTGAATTTTCTGGGTTCTAGATCTTGTCCTTCAGAATTTCTGTTGACTACAAATAATTTGCTCTAAGCTATTAGGGCTTGGTCTTAAGGAGCTTTGTTATAGCATCATAATGGAATTGAAACACCCAGATATATCTTTCTCTAAAGGAAGGACTCTTTTTCTGGCTGTAGGAAAGACTGATGGATTTGGCAGTAGGTGAGTTCAAGCTGAGGGCCTCCAATTTTCTGGGGGTGGGGGGGGCCGATTGTGGGGCCTGAACTCTGGGCCTGGGCGCTGTCCCTTAGCTTTTCAGCTCAAGGCTAGTGCTCTACCACTTGAGCCACAGCGCCACTTCTGGCTTTTTTCTTTTTTTTGCTTATGTGGTGCTGAGGAATCGAACCCAGGGCCTAATGCATGCAAGGCAAGTGCTCTACCACTGAGCCACCCTCCCAGCCCGGGCCTCCAATTTTCTAGGCAGGGGTTCTACCACATAAGTCCTCTACTCCAGCCCTTGTCCTTCAGTTTGAACATATCAAAACACTGCCTTCACATGCAGAAAACTAAAAGTGGACCCCAGCCTATCACCATGCACCAACATCAACTCAAAATGGATTAAAGACCTTAACATTAAACCTGAATCTCTGAAACTACTGCAGGACAGAGTAGGAGAGACACTTGAACTAATAGGCACAGGAAGGAACTTCCTGAACAGAATCCCAGGGTCACAACAAATTGGAGAGAGACTCGACAAATGGGACTACCTTAAAATAAAAAGCTTCTGCACAGATAAAGCTATCGCAACCAAGCTAGAAAGACAACCAACTAATTGGGAAAAAATATTTACCAGCAATATATCAGACAAGGGGTTAACATCCTGTATATACAGGGAACTCAAGAAACTAATCCCTCCCAAACCTAACAAACCAATTACTAAATGGGCAAGGGAACTAAAGAGGGACTTCTCAAATGAAGAAATAAAAATGGCAAAGAAACACATGAGGAAATGTTCATCATCCCTGGTGGTGAAGGAAATGCAAATAAAGACAACCCTGAGATACCACCTTACCCCAGTCAGAATGTCCCACATCCACAAATCAGCCAACGACAAATGCTGGAGGGGATGTGGAGAACGAGGAATGCTATTACACTGCTGGTGGAAATGTACACTCATACAACCACTTTGGAAAGCAGTCTGGAGGGTCCTTAGAAAGCTAAAGATTGACCTCCCTTACGACACAGTCATACCACTTCTAGGCATCTACCCTGAACAACAGGAACCAATATACAAGGACACGTGCACCTCCATGTTTATTGCAGCACTGTTCGCAATAGCTAGGATATGGAAACAACCTAGATGCCCCACCACAGATGAATGGATCCAAAAATTGTGGTATCTATACACAATGGAATATTATGCAGCCATTAGAAATGACAAAATAATGGCATTTGCAGGGAAATGGATGGAGCTAGAAGGAATCATGTTGAGCGAGGTAAGCCAAGAACGAAGAAACAAACAGTACATATATCTCCCTGATAAGTGGATGATAAATCCAAAATGTTAGGTGATATGACAAAACTAACAGGACTTAAGAAACAAAGAACTCCCACTCATCTGGTTGAACCACTACCAAATATCCCCATGCTGCTGATCACATATATGGTATATAACATGCGAGCACCATTATATATTACAGACTGTGATAGACAATTTGCTCCAGGAAAGTTAGAATGAACTTGTGACTTTAAATGAGCATCATTATTCCACAATACTGTGAATTTCCAGAAATTAAGTAATAACTTAATCACAATAAAAAAAAAAAAAGAACCTTGGGGAAGGGAGGGAGGGAGGGGATGGTAGGGGGAAAACAATGGAGGGGGTAACAATGTTCAAGAGGAAGTGTACTCATTACCTCATTCATGTAACTGTAACCCTCTGTATAGTATCTTTACAATAAAAAAATTAAAAAAAAAACACTGCCTTATGGATTTCAAGATTTCTGATGTAAACTATCTGATAAGAAACTATCATGGGGAAGTGGTGCTGTGGCTCAAGCGGTAGAGTGCTTGCCTTGAGCTGAAGAGCTTAATGCCCAAGCCCAGAGTTCACGCCCTGCAACCGACCAAAAAAAGAAAAAAAGAAAAAGAAACTATCATGGGAAATGATGATGCTCTCTTTTCTCTCACTCCTGTAGCTGTTAATAACCTGCTCCATGGTGCTGTATGACATAGGGCATTTTGCTACAGTATCAGATGATTCTGAAGCCAAGCCACTCTTATTTTGACACCAGTCACTCCAAGTTTAAAGAAAAAGTCATTGACTATATTGAGGAAATTGATCAGGTCTTTAAAAGCCAAAAGTTAGAGCAGCTTTTCAGATTATGAATGCCATGAAGCATCCTTCTGGATTTTCTAAGTGAGAAAACAGCGGCTTCCATGATCCACCTAAGCAAAAAAAAAGTTCTTGGTCTTAGTTTCTTTGCATTTTAATGTAAATGACAAAAGGGCCAGTTTATTGACTTTATAAGGGGACTCAGCATTACATAATTAGTTGTCAAAATTCACTGAGTTGAATAGAAAACATGCTTAATTTATGTTGAAGTAGTAATGTGTTATTAATACATGGATGTATTTTATTAGTAAATACTGAAAAGGAAAAAATATTTCTACAGAGGATTCATCCTGACAATAGTCACTTTACAGTAGGCTGATACTACTTGCCTTCTTTCAACCACATGATATTGTTGAGTATAATACTGTTTTAGCTCTACTCCAGATCCATGGGGCTCATCTTGGATTCCATTAAGAAAACACCAGAGTGCATACTGATATTACAACTTTTCCAAGACCAGAAATGATCTATTGTATGGTCCCAACAATAACTTAAGTCCATAACAAATAAGGACTTTAATATTACTTTAAGCAGTTGTGCAAGAGGGGGTTATAATTCAAGAAATAGGGACACCTCATATGCCTTAACTATTTCTTGGAATTTTCTCTTTATTGTCAAGTTAAAAAACCCAGATCCACTTTAGTGAGAATTTCCAACTGAACTCTTTGGCATGCACCCCTTGTACCTAGAAATACATAGAAATCCACTTTTTTTTTAATTGTTGGAGCAAGTTCCAAGACCTGCACATGTGGTGAATGGAAGCCACTGGTGGGTATATGTTCGGCTCCTGTACATGGCCAGGTTTGTAGCAAGAGCAGGCCTAAGGACATGGATGGTACTCAAGGACAAAGCCTACTGCCTGATTTCCCCATGGGAGCAAACACTAGGACCTGGCAGTCCCAAGGACAGAAAACAATGGCTGATGCCCTGGAAGTTTTGCAACACTGCCATAGCAGCAGCAGTGGTATCCTCTTGTGCCCCCTGTGGAAACCTTGGCCACAGTCCTCCAGGCTCAAGACCAAAAGAGCCAGTGTGCAAATGTCAAGCTGTGATTGGTTCACTAGAGCCATTGTGAGCAGTCTCTGCAGTCCATTACAGTGCTGGAAGTTCCTGGTAACCTGCTGGCTCAGTGCTACGTTGGCAATTGCAGGGGGAGGGGGCCAGGGGAAGGAACTTTGTGTCGTTTGCTTATTATTCTGGGGGTTTTGTTTTCTTAGCTAACTTTACTCCTTGCCATCCTAGCAGAAAGATGGGAGAACACAGTGAATTATCCTCAAGCTCTTCAGAGCAGGAGACCTTCATTGGACTATTGTCCAATGTGTGAAGGAGATCATTGGCTATGGTAGCTATGGATATGTAAAGTTGGCCTAGCATCACCTCATAAACACCCAGGTGGTAGTGAAAATACTCCTGAAAGGAGAGTTGAACAACTGTCAGATCAAAAATGAGATAGACAGGGCTGGAAAGATGGCTCAGTGGTAGATGCTTGCCTTGCATGCATGAGGCCCTGGGTTTGATTCCACAACACCATATAAACAGAAAAGGCCAGAAGTGGAACTGTGGTTCAAGTGGTAGAGCACTAGCCTTTAGCTGAAGAGCTCAGAGACAGAGCCTAGGCCCAGAGTTCAAGCCCCATGACCAACAAAAAATATTTTAAAAATGAGATGGACATTATTAAGACTTTCTATCACCCACACATGATACCAGGTGTGGGAGAAGGTTGAGCACCGATACCTGGTAGTGGAACTGGCCACCCAGAGACCTCTTGAGATAAATGTGAAAATCCTACCACCTACTCAAGAATGAAGTTAGGAGATTGTCCAAACAGATTGCGAAGACTGTGCATTACTTTAACTAAAACAGAAATGAAAACCAAGTCCTTCAACCCAATAACATCCTGTTGGATGATAAAGGCAATGTGAAAGTCAATGACTTTGGCATGAGCATAAGGATTACACAAAGGTAGTTGCTGAAGGACATATTTGGTACCTTGATTTTGTCCCTATAAAATATCCCTGCATGAAAATTACAATGGCTGCAAAGTAGACATATAGTGCTTGGAAGTCCTCTTTTGTATTTTATGGGGATGGCAAATTTCTCATTTGAATATATGAATTTTATCCAAATACAGGTAACTGTCTTGGAAGTCATGTACATTGCTCTATTCACCTGTTTACAAAAGGACAAAATATCATCTTGAAACTGTAAAGTGCAGACCCAAAGCAGAGGCACAGTATAGAACAAACAATGGAGATTGGCTCAACCAAGTTGAGGAATATTTCCTATGTCCTGATGATTCACTATGTAATAAGCTAAACCCTATTATTCTTGCACTCATGTGTGACATGAGGTAACTCGATATTGGACAGGACATCCAATGAAATCATGGCCATCTATTTTTTTATTTTTAAAAAATGACTTGAAGTAGAATGCCAGCAGTGAAATTAAGTCAGTGCCTTCAATTGTTCCAGTGTGCCCATATCCTGCAGAACTTTCCACCTTTCCTGTTCTCTACAATTGAGAACCCGTTTTCCTGCCTGTCATTTGAATTTTAATTGTCCTATGATTACAAAATATCAATACATTCTCCCCTGCTTCCTGCAGAAGAACCCCTGTTCCAGCATGATCACGCATCATGAATCTATGGTTTCCTTTAGTTCCTCTTTCTTTCTGAGGAGCAATGAGAGATTATGGTAAGAGGACACAGTCCTTCCCTCTAGGTAGCTGGACAATAAGATCATAAATTCTATCTCAAATAAGATACAATATTGGAGGAGGGAAGCTAGCAGGATAGCTACCACTATTTGCAGAATGTAATGCTGTGTGCAGGCCTAAAAATAACATCCACAGGTTACAAAGAAAGCTTTTCCAGAGAAGATGCAGAGCCCTTCACCATAACAAAACAACAGTACCATTCAATTTCAAGCTGGGGAATTCCAGCTTGCATCCTTACCTCCAGATGTGGACACTTCAACTAACAATCCTTCATCATTTTGGATGACATGAACAATACCCATTGTCCAGGTAGGTGTTTTAGTACTGTAAATCTTGTAGACAAAAGTTCTAGGATGGGCCAAAACATTTAGGGTTTTCCTTTTCGGTCAAGGATTTACCTTTTCAGACTACAACCCACTTAATATTGAAAGAAAGGATGGATATGGGAGGAAATCTTGCAGTTCTTAGTGGTTTTCAAGTTTACTTACTGAATCTTCAGTTACTGAACCTGGCTTAATTTGTGAGGTATATACATATACACATATATATACATATATGTATATATAATACATAGTGTGTATATACCTCACAAGTATATTACATATTAAATATAATTATACATGCATAAATATACATAATTTGGGAGATAGAGTTTCATGAAATTCTCTGCTTCTGCTTCAAGCCAACATTCTCCTCATCTCAGCCTCCTCAGAAGCTAGGATTATAGACTAAGGCCAGGCAAAAGATTTCCTAATAAATGCTACAGGGAGGCTGTCTTAAACTTCCAAGAAACACTAGAAACTTGAAGATAATACAATGATGAAGGTAACATAGAACACTTCACTCAGTGGAAAACTTCCAAAACTTATTTTAGACAAAAATTAGGGGACAGTGTTATTAGATCTATTCTTGAAAAAAGAAGATTAATAAAACATTAAAGACAGATATAGATCCCAGTTGGAAGTGTGGAAGTAAGTGGAAGGCCCATAAATTCAAGGCATAGTACTGGCCCTTATCATACATTAAATGAAAATTAATTTTGTAGGCCAGAAGTTTTTTTTTATCTTTTGTGTTCAGAGGAGTGCTATCTTATGTGTAAACAGACTGCTATACAAGGTATCTTTCTGGGTCATACAGTAGTTATTACATGGCTGTATGTAAGTATTATATAATGAAAGCTTTCTAATGACTTACCTACATAATATATTAATGTTAATTAAGCACCATGAAGAATGCCAAACCTCCATTTTTGTGCCCATCTCCATCTTTGTTCTCCCTATTGTCTAGCAGTTTATATCACAGTCAGTATAGCTGGAGCTGGCATATGAAACAGACATGGACTCGATGGATCCTAGCTGTGAGACGGCCCCAAACACAAATATCAGAATCAATGAGATCGAAGCAGGTGTCCAAGGTACCTAGTTGTATGAATGTCCTCGGCTTCCAATGGTCTCACCTGCCTCTGTCAGAAGCCTGCTGATGGTCTGTCACTATCAAAGCTCACACTGAAGCTTAACTTCTCAATGTAGCAGTGTCAGGAGGTGGAACCTTTAAGAGAAGATTCAGTCATAAATGGATTAATGCCATCTCATCAATTCTCAAGGAACTAACATTATCATTGGTAACAGTTGTTAAAAGCAACCTAGGCCCTTACTCCCTGTCATTCAAGCACAATGATGCCCAGATACTCTGTGATATGATGCATCTAGGGGGCCTTGTCCCATGTGCTACCATGCCATTTAGAATTTTCAGCTACCACTATTGTGAGTGAAATAGACTCTTATTCCTTATGAAGTATACAGCTTCAAGGTTTTTGTTAAACCATGACAAAATGGACTGAGATGCTATGCTTTTTGTGTTTTCCATAGAACTAAGGATTAAACTGAGGGTCTTTCACTTACTATGCGGGTATTTTACCACTTGAGCCCTATATGCTTCCAACCTTTTTTTCTTTTTCAGTTTGATTTTCATATAGGGTCTTGGGCTAACTTCACTCAAGCCAGCCTCGGTACCCAATCCTCCTATATCTCTGCCTCACAGTAGCTGGGATTACAGGCCTGTGCCACCACACTTTGCCACTTAGAAGACACTATTCTTTTGGGAAAGATGATACAGACCACTGAGAGAGGTGTGTGTGTGTGTGTGTGTGTGTGTGTGTGTGTGTGTGTGTGTGTGTGTGTGTGTGTGTGTGTGTGTGTGTGTGTGTGTGTGTGTGTGTGTGTGTGTGTGTGTACAAGAACTGGTCCTGGTGATTTATTTAGTACTGAGTGTGAATCTTCTTGAAGAATCTGTATTCTTAATTCCTTTCACCAAAAAAAAATGCTTCTTTGGGTGCTAATGGCTCAACTATAATGCTACCTCTTCATAATGCTGAGATTTGAGGATCACATTGTGAAGCCAGACAAGCCAGGAAAAGTCCATGACACTCTTACCTGCTTTTAACCACCAAAAAAGTCAGAAGTGGACCTGTGGCTTAAGAAATAGAGTACTGGCCTTGAGGGAAAAAAAACTAGGAATACCACCTAGGCTTTGTTAAAGGCTCAGGACCAGCACCCACATAAAATCTCCAGATACACTTGTGCTATTACAATGAGCTCTTGTGCTATTGCAAGTCACAATTATGCCTAATGGTTTATCTTTACAGGAATTGCACTACAAAAAATCTAGTTCTGACATCACATTATCTCTTTGTTGCTTTGTATGTCCCTCCCCCACAGTATAACCCCTGCTTTCACTATATTTGATGTCAGTATAACTTGAGGAGGAGATGGGGAAAAACCAGTTGTGTAAGGATACAGGTGGACCTGTTGCAACAATGAGAAGTACAAATTGTCATGTCCAAAACGAGATTTACAACGTCGGTGTGGGGGGGGGGAAGGGGGGGAAGGGGGGGAAGGAGAAGGATTGGGATTGGGGGGGAGGGGGGAGGCTGGGAAGGGATATGAAGGGTAAACAAAAGGAGGAGGCTGCAATGCTTGGTAAGAAATGTACGCATTATCCTGCCCATGTAATTGTAACCCCTCTGTACAGTATGTTCACAAATAAAATAAATAAAAAAAAATCTAGTTCTACTTCATAAAGTATGTTCTTTCTGGACCTCTTGTTGCCCAATTTTCCCTCTAGAATGATGTCTTGATCTTGAATGGAGGAAGAGAATTTCAGTGATCAATTTGGTCTCTGGATCCCTCCCTCATCCATTATTAACATGTTCTCTCTTTTTATTTTTTTGCCATTCCTGGGTCATGAACTCAGGGCCTGGGCACTGTCACTGACCTTTTTTGTTCAAGGCTAGCACCCTACCACTTGAGCCACAGCTCCATTTCTGGCTTTTTCTGTTTATTTGGTACTGAGTAATTGAACCCAGGGCTTCACACATGCTAGGCAAGCACTCTACCACTAAGCCTCATTCCCAGTCACATGTTCTCTTTTTAAAATATGTCTAACATGTTGAATTCTGTCCCATCTCTGAAGCTACTGCCAGTGCTCTTGAATCTATCCTGTTTAACCCCTAACGGCCTTTCATTCACTACAACTAGGAAATTATTTTCCATTCCACTGAAGGAATTAGCTTTCATTTTCTTAAACTGCACACTTCATCGGCTACAATCAAACAACAACTCAACACTACCAGTGTCTGAAATTGAGGACACTTAGAATAATAGTTTTTTTATGATTCAACTCATTCCTTCTTAAACCTAAGTCAATAGGCTGAATTCTCAGGTGATTCACAACAACTCAGACCCTTGGGAAGACATCCTTTAGTCTGGGCAGGATCTAACCCCACAATATGCTCTGGTAGATGCCAAATTAAAGAGATTCTATAGACATAATTCGTTCCCACAAGAGATGGTTAGGAATTACTTTCATGGGGTGATCACAAATTAAGGCCTTTCTACAAGTCAATAATGCCAAGAGAGTGAATCAAACAGTAAGGAGAATATGTTTGTCAAGGAAGTATGGGGGTATCTAGGAGCTGACGGCAGTGGCTGGATGATAGGTTACCAGAAAGCAAAAAACAGAGCCTCAGATCCACAGGAACTAAACCCTACCAGGCATACGTTAAGGTTGGAAGAGGTGCCCACATTCCATGAGAGACTATAGCCTGGTGGCCCCCTGCTAGAGATTGAGCAGTTGCTATAGATAAGCCACACCCAAACTACCAGCCCAAACTTCTAGTCTACAATAGTTGGTATTCAGTGGCCAAAAAACTAAATTTGTGATAATTTGCCACACAGCATGACAAAATAAATGTATATCTCAGAGTGCTGATGCCTCACACCTGTAATCCCAGACACATAGGATCCATATTCAAAGGGATTTCAAGCAGCAATGTTTGTGATATTCATATTGTCAATAAATAGCATAAACCTAGAAACGGTGGTATGCCTTAAGTAGTAGGGCACCAGCTTAAGGGAAAAGCTAAGTAACAGCACAAGACCCTAAGTTGAAGGCACAGTACAAGCACATACACATACACACACACACACACATACACACACACACACACACACACACACACACACACACACACACACATCAAAAATGAACTTTACAATCCCATCTAAATTGTAAAGGGGGGGGGTGGAGTGTAGTTCAGGAGGTGGGAGGACAGGGATAGTAGGGGAAAAACAAAGGAGGAAGAAACAATGCTTGATAAGAAATGTACTCTTTACCTTGCTCATGTAACTGTAACCACTCTGGTACAGTATTTTCACAATAAAAAAAACTTATTTAAAAAAGAATAGAAAAAAGTTGTCATGTCCAAAACTAGCTTTACAACGTCGGTGTGGGGGGGGGGGGAGGGGGGAAGAGGGGGGAAGGAGAAGGATTGGGATTGGGGGAAGGGGGAAGGCTGGGAAGGGATGTGAAGGGTAAACAAAGGAGGAGGCTGCAATACTTGGTAAGAAATGTACGCATTATCCTGCCAACGTAATTGTAACTCCTCTGTACAGTTATGTTCACAAATAAAATTAAATTAAATTTAAAAAAAAGAATAGAAAAATGAAAGCATCTGTTGAAGACCGCCTGGTATTTTAGCTGCTCTGAGTAAAACTCTAAGATACCTCAAACTTTTTCCTTGTGCTTGAAGAAATTTATTAAAATTCTATAACACTACCATAAAGATATGTAACTACACAACTACATAAATGTGTTGGCCACACCCTTTTTCTATATATCACATTGTAATTGTTACTGAAAGCAGAATACCTTTCCCACTAATTTAATATACTTAATGGCAGAAACTGGATCTCATATGTTGGTATTTCTCACAATATCTTAGTTGAAAATAAGGCCCAAAGAAAGAAACATAGGTCCCATGGTTTCCCTTATTTGCAATAACTAGTATATGTCTGAGACAAGCAGAAATGGTCAGATAAGTTGATGTTAGGCAAAATGAACCCCAAGATAAGGATTCAAATGTTTTTTCTTTCTTGCTATTGTTTCTAACATATTTATAAGAAGATTTCTTTGTTGCTTTGTATGTCCCTCCCACACAGTGTAACCCGTTTTCACTGTATTTGATGTTGGTATAATTTGTGGAGGGGAAGGGAACAAACAAATTGTTTAAATAGGGATATAGGTTGACCCATTGCAACAACAACTTTGGCAGGGCGGGGGGAGGGTATGGGAAGGGATGGGAAGAGGAAACAAAGGAAGAAGCAACAATGCTTGATAAGAAATATATTCATTACCTTGCTCATGTAATTGTAACCCCTCTGTACGGTATTTTCACAATAAAAAAGAAAAGAAAAGAAAAGAAACTTCTTAGCTATCCAAAAGGGAAAATTTACACTATATGTCCATGTACATTCCTTTCTGTCATCTTTCCTACAAACAAAATGAATTTTATACAGCAGTTAAAAAACATATGCCATTATCCTGCCCATGTAATTGTAGCCCCCCTGTACAGTATGTTCTCAAATAAAATAAAATACAATTAAAAAAAAAAATAAAAAAAATAAAGGATCGGCACTCAAAAAAAAAAAAAAAACATATGCCAAATTAATACAAGATTCTGATTAAAACAAAAAAATTAAAGTACTCTTAATTTGTTTCAGTTGGACAAAGTACTTAAAGATGTCTTTGGTTTTCCATAAAGATATCATATCCAAAAATTCATCTAGGGAGTTCGGAGGAAGATGGCGGAGAAGCTGGAGGCTAAACAAGCTCTCACACAGAAAGCAGTTTTAGTGTTCCAGTGAACAGTCCTAGTCTAGAGAATTGCACCAAGTGTGCCATCACAGTACAGAGTTTGGCCAGAGAGGGAAAATCCAGGCAAGGAGATAGATCTGAGTATTTGCTGGTAGCTGCAGCTGCAGCAGCTGCAGTGGCAGCAGCGGTAGCGGTGGCGGCCATAGCTGCCATACCTACAGAGAGAGTCCAGGACAAAGGAGCCAGACTCAGCGAGTGAGCGGATTCCACTCAACACCAGCAAGAACTAACAAGGAGCAGATATCTTCATCCTGCAGAGCCCAGACCAGAGACACCCAGGAACCAAGACTCTGGAGTAGAACCCTGACATCCTCACTCCTTCCCAGGGAGCAGAGAAGAGAAGGTTGCCCCTCCCCCACCACTGGAGCTCTCCATCTTTGATACTAACAAAGGCCTGGCTGAGCAGCTAGCTCCAACTCAGGCCTTGGAAGGAAACAAAAGAGTCATTTGGAAGGAAACAAAAGAGTCATTTAGCAGGTCACAGGAACCTGACCTGATGTGCCAGGCTCAGCTCCACCAAGGGGAAAGTCACCCAGCCCAAGCAGAGGAAACTCTGTCCCCCCCCCCCCCCCCCCCCCCCCCCCCCCCCCGCCAGGAGTGGCTTTCTTCCCAGGGTAAACAGAGCCAGAGGCTGCCCCTCCCTACAGCAGCCTAGACAGTCAACTGAAATTCAGTAAACATAAACCCTGAGAATGGTTCCAGGCTGTGCTAGCCCCTCAGGGAAAAGCTACCATTTGCTGAAAGGCCTCAACCCTACCCAGAACCTAGCCTCATCACAGCATCTCCAAACTAGAGGAAATAGCCATCTCCCTCTTCAGTGATACTCAAAGCAGATCTCCCTCCCACTGAACTAGCCTGGGAGGAGGCTCACAAAATCCTGGGTAAAGCAGAGCATTTTTCTGCCTGCCCAAACAAACTGACTTAAGAAACCAATCAAGCCACAAGAAAACCAAACACCACAAGCAGACCAGAGACTCCACCAAGAGACTGGTTACAGACACAGGGGAGATACAGGATCTTTCCATACCCCCCCCCTCCAAAAAAAAAAATCGAAGAACTCTTTTTTGTACCTTTTTTCAAATTTTTATTTTTTAATTGTCTGTTATTGATCTTTTTTTTCCTCTCATAATTTTTATTTTAGGTGTATATCTGTGTATGTGTTTTTTTTTAATCTCTTCTGACCTTTTGGTCTTTTTTTCACTCTTTTCATTTTTTTCTTTCTTGACTTAATTGTTGTTCTGCTCAATACCAGATATATACCCGTCGGCGATTATTAGACCTTATCCCCATTGTGTACATACATAATCCAGAAATTACTCAATTCACAACCTGCTTAGGCTTAACTTCTTTAATAGCAGTATTATCTCTTTATACCTATATAATTTTCAAGAAACTAATTCAAGAATTTTTATTTTTTAGTTTTTCATGTCTCCTTTCTATCCCTCCCCTCCTCTGAACCTATCCTTTCTTCTCTCAATATCATTTCTTTAACTTACATAATTATTAAGTGTTTCACTTTTTAAATTTAAATTTTTGTTTTTCCATTTTTTCTTTTTTTTTTTAATCTCTCTCCTATCATTCTATACAAACCATTTGTCTTTCTGAGATTAGGACATGGTTGAATTCGCTCTCTTTTTACCTCTCCACATCCCTCTAATCCTATTTTTCCACACATTTCTCCCTAAACCTAATAATTTCTGGTTTGCCAAATTCTTCTTTGCTGTTCTTAGCCCATTAATCCTTAGTTGTTTGATGCTGGATGGTCTATATCTGTTGAACTAGATTGTATCTGCAGTCATTTTGACTGTGCAACTACAGGACTCTGGTTGATGCTTGCCTTAAAATAGTGTTCTAGGACAAAATTTGTGTTATTTTCATACCAAATTGGCAGAACAAGCTGGAAAAACACAAGAAAAATGGCAAATCCGGGTATCGCAATTCCCACTCATGATAATCAGGTGACAGAATACTTAATGAATAATCCAGAGGAGAGTTCCCAAAAAGCTCTACAAACATTACTGTAAACAAGGTGAATGAAAAGACTGAAAACCTACAAAGGACTCAATGTGTGCATGGTAGGGAGAGAGAGGAGGCAAACCAAAGATTAATACAGGAATCTTGTAACCATGAGGAAGCCACTCAAAGATTAATGCAGGAATTGCATGAGCAGGTTGACACCAATCAAAGAGAAAGTCAGGAATTATGTGAGCAGGCTAAGAACAGTTCAAGAGAAAGTCAGAAATTGCATGAATGGGAGGAGGCTAATCAAAGAGTAATACAGGAATTGAAAGAGTGAGATGAGAATAGACAAAGATCAATAGAGGCATTCATGGAATCCATAACAGACAGCTGAAAGAATTCAGGGAGACCACAAAGAGAATGTTGAATGGAGCCCAACAGCAGGAATGGCAGTCCAAGGAAACCATAAACAATCAACTGAGTGATTTTAGAACAAATACGAAACACCAAATTAAGGAAGTAAAGAAGTTCATAGAAGATCTATAACAAAGCTCCAACAAAGAATTGGAAGCCATCAAAGCTGACCAATTAGAAGGAAAATAAATAAAAAACAAAGTAGAAAGTCTTGACAGTAAGTTAGACCATGCAGAAGATTGAATATCAGAGATTGAAGACAGCCTAGATATTATAGAGAAAGAACATACAACCATCCAAGACAAATCCAAGAAATATGGTAAGATGTATTCAACATTTGGAAGACACCATCAGAAGGTCTAATCTGAAGATAATGGGTGTAGAGGAGCACCTAGACAGAAGTTAATGGTCTAGGAAATTTGTTTAACAGGATTCTAGCAGAGAACTTCCCAAACATGCAAAAAGATAGGCTTACTTAGATACACCAGCCCAGAACAGGACATCCCACCATCACATTATAATCCACATAGGATCAATTCAGACCAAGGAAAATATCCTTAAAGTGGTCAAGGAGAAATGATCAATGACCTATAAGGGAAACCAATTAAAATCACATCAGATTTCTCAGCAGAGACAATTAACGCAAGAAGAGCCTGGAATGATGTATGTCATGCCCCAAAGACAAACAACTATCAACCAAGAATACTGTACCCAGCTAAACTCTCCTTCATAACCGAAGGTCAAGTAAAAACCTTCCATAGCAAACAAAAATTGAAACAATATATCTCCACCAACCCAGCCCTACAAAAGATACTTAAAGATGTGCTACACATAGAAAACCAACAAGACCGGGCTGGGAAGTTGGCTCAGTGGCAGAGCACTTGCCTTGCATGCCTGAGGCCCTGGGTTTGATTCCTCAGCACCACATAAGCAAAAAGAAAAAAGCTGAAGTGGCGCTGTGACTCAAGTGGTAGAGCGCTAGCTTTGAGCTGAAGAGCTGAGAGACAGCGCTCAGGCCCAGAGTTCAGGCCCCACGATGGGACCCCCCCCCAAAAAAGAAAAGAAAACCAACAAGACCAAAATAAAGGCGAAGAAACCACACCCACACTGAGAATCCAAGAACCACAGGAAGAACCCAGTTGTTGCAGCCCCCAAGAAGGTGGATAACATGGCAGGAACTACCAAATGCCTCTCAGTCCTAACTCTCAACTTTAACAGACTTAACACTCCAATTGAGCGACATAGACTGCCTAGTTGGATTAAAAAGCAAGATCTTTCTATTTGCTGCTTCAGGAGTCACACTTGCCCATAAAAACACATTTTGAAAGTGAAACGCTGGAACAAAATCTACGAAGCAAATGGCCCACATAAACAGGCAGGAGTTGCAATCCTAATATCAGATAAAATAGACTTCAAATTAAAATTAGTTAGAAGAGATAAAGGGATCTCTCCTTCTGGAGGATATTACAATTCTAAATATCTATTCGTCAAACAACAGAGCACCCACATTTGTCTAAGAAATGCTACTTTCCCTCAAATTTCACATAGATCCAAAGACATTAATTGTTGGGGACTTTAACACACCACTATCCCCACTAGATAGAGCAACTCAGCAAAAACTCAACAGAGAAACCGCAGACATAAACAACTGTATAGATCAACTAGATTTAACAGACATCTACCGAATATTTCAACCAGCAGCATCAGAATACACGTTTTTCTCAGCAGCACATGGAACATTTTCCAAAATAGACCACATTTTAGGTCACAAAGCAAATTTGTCCAAATTCAGAAACACTGAAGTTATACCTTGCATTCTCTCAGACCACAAGGGAATAAAATTAGAACTCAACAGCAAAAGCAACCAAAGAAAGTCCTGTAACACATGGAGGCTGAACAACAGACTGTTGAATCACCAATGGGTCATGGAACAGATTAGAAATGAAATTCAAGTATTCAGAATATTCAACAAAAATGAACACACAAATTAACAGCTCCTCTGGGACACGGCAAAGGCAGTACTCAGAGGCAAGTTTATTGCTCTGAGTTCCTACATCAACAAATTGAAGAGATCTCAAACCAACAATTTAATGAGACACCTGAACCTCCTTGAAAAAGAGCAGTAAGATAAACCCCAATCCAGTAGATGGAAAGAAATAATTAAAATTAAATCAGAATTAAAATGAATTAGAATCCAAAATAAAAACACAGAATCAACAAAACAAAGAGCTGATTCTTTGAAAAAATTAACAAAATTGACAGACCCTTAGCAAATCTTATCAGAAAAAGAAAGAACACACCCAAATAAATAAACTCAGAGATGATCATGGAAACATCACCACAGAAACAACCAAGATTCAGAACATTATAAGGGAATACTTCTCAAACCTTTATGCTAATAAGTTTGAGAACTTGGCAGAAATGGACCTTTTCCTAGCAAATATCAACATGCCGAAACTAAACCAAAATGAGTTAGACCACCTTAACAGGCCCATATCAAGCATTGAGATAGAAACAGCCATAAGAGACCTCCCATCTAAGAAAAGCCTAGGACCAGATCGATTTACAATGGAATTCTGTAAGGCCTTCAAAGCAGAGTTCACACCAATACTCCTCCAACTCTTCAATGAAATTGAAAGAGAAAGTTCACTACCAAACTCATTCCATGAAGCCATCATAACCCTCATCCCAAAACCAGGCAGGGACTCATCAAAGAAAGAAAACTAGAGACCCATTTCTTTGATGAACACTGATGCAAAAACTTCTCAACAAAATTTTGGCCAATCGACTTCAACAATTCATCCAAAAAATCATACACCACGATCAAACAGGATTCATTTCAGGGATGCAAAGCTGGTTCAATATACCCAAATCGATTAATATAATTCCTCACATCAACAAGAGCAAGGATAAGAACCACATAGTTATCTCAATAGATGCAGAAAAGGCATTTGACAAGATCCAACACCCCTTTATGATGAAGGTTTTGGAAAAATTAGGAATCCATGGAACATTCCTCAATACAATAAAGGCTGTATATGACAAACCTATAGCCAGCATCATACTCAATGGTGAAAAACTAAAGCTATTTCCTCTTAACTCAGGAACCAGACAAGGATGTCCACTCTCTCCACTTCTCTTCAATCTAGTATTAGAATGCCTAGCTACAGCAATAAGACAAGATGCAATAGGGAAAGAAGTAAAACTCTCCCTCTTTGCAGATGACATGATCTTGTATTTAAAGAATCCCATGGACTCTGCTCCCAAATTACTCAAGGTGATTCAAAACTTTGGCAAAGTAGCAGGGTATAAAATTAACCCTCAAAAATCAATGGCTTTTCTGTATGCCAACAATGAGAAAAGTGTGGCTGAAATGAGGAAAGCAACTCCATTTGTAATAGCCCCACAAAAAATAAAATACCTAGGAATTAAGGAGCTCTATGATGAAAATTTTTAAAACTTGAAAAAGGAAATCAAAACAGAACTTAGAAAGTGGCAAAAACTCCCATGCTCCTGGATTAGAAAGATCAACATCGTGAAAATGGCAATACTGGGTCTGGGAAGGTGGCTCATTGGTAGAGCGCTTGCCTTGCATGCCTGAGGCCCTGGGTTCAATTCCTCAGCACCACATAAGAAAAAAGAAAAAAGCCAGAAGTGGCGCTGTGGCTCAAGTGGTAGAGCACTAGCCATGAGCTGAAGAGCTGAGGGACAGCGCCCAGGCCCAGAGTTCAGGCCCCATGACCGGATCCCCTAACCCCCCCCCCAAAAAAAGGAAAAAAAGAAATAGAGAAAATGGCAATACTTCCCAAGGCTATCTACAAATTCAATGTGATACCTATCAATATTCCAACCTCATTCTTCAAGGAAATAGAAGAGGCAATCCAAAAATTCATATGGAACAATAAAAGACCCCGAATAGCAAAAACAATCCTTAACAGAAAGAACAGTGCTGGAAGAATATCAATACCAAATTTCAAACTCTACTTTACAAAGCCATAGCAATCAAAACAGCTTGGTACTGGCACAAGAACAGACCTCAGGACCAATGGAATACAATTGAAAACCCAGAAATTGACCTACAGACATAGAGCCATCTAATCTTCGATAAGGGAGCTAAAAAAAAAAAAAAAAAAAAAAAAAAGAATGAAAGAATGACAGCCTCTTCAGTAAATGGTGCTGGCAAAATTGGTTAATCACTTGTAGAAAACTAAAGCTAGATCCTTATATATCACCCTGCACCAGAATCAATTCCAAATGGATCAAAGACCTCAGAGTCAAAGCAGACACTCTAAAAACATTACAGAATGGAATAGGAGAAACCTTAGGCCTCCTTGACACAGGCCGAAATTTTCTTAATAGAGACCCAGAAACACAACAAATCAAAGAAAGATTGGACAAATGGGATTGTATGAAATTGCAGAGCTTCTGCATGGCAAAGGACATAGCTAGCAAGATCAATAGAAAGCCCACACAGATTAGGAGAAGATCTTCACTAGCCATACAACGGACAAGGGTCTCATATCTAAAATACACCTGGAACTCACAAAATTAAATCCCCTAACAACAAATCCTCAAAGAAACAACTGCCCAATAAATAAGTGGGCTAAAGACTTAAAGAGAAACTTCTCTGAAGAGGAAAGAAGGATGGCCAATAGACACATGAAGAAATGCTCAACCTCTCTAGCCATAAAAGAAATGCAAATCAAAACAACATGGAGATACCACCTCACCCCAGTTAGAATGGCTAAAATCAAGAACTCTAATAACAACAGATGCTGAAGGGATGTGGACAGAAGGGAACCCTACTGCATTGTTGGTGGGAATGTAAACTTGGTCAACCACTTTGGAAAGTAGTATGGAGGTTCCTCAAAAGACTCCACATAGAGTTCCCCTATGACCCAGCAATCCCACTTTTGGGCATTTACTCAAATGATCACAAACAAGACCATACTCAAGCTACCAGCACAACTATGTTTATTGCAGCAGTATTTATCATAGCTAAGATATGGAACCAACCCAGATGCCCCTCAGTAGATGAATAGATCAAGAACATGTGGCATATAAACACAATGGAATTCTATGCCTCCATTAGAAAGAATGACATTGTCCCATTTGTTAGGAAGTGGAAATTTAGAGTTGAGTGCTAGCTGATACATAAGGATCTACCTTCAGTTTTCTGCATGTGGATAGCCAAATTTACCAGCACCATTTGTTGAAGAGGATTTCTTCCAATCTGTATTTTTTGCTACCTTATCAACTATTAGGTGGTTATATGCCTGTGAGTTCATTTCTGGGTTTTCTGTTCTGTTCCACTGATCCTTGGGCCTGTTCTTGTGCCTGCATCAAGCTGTTTTTTATTATTACAGCTCTGTGATAGAGCTTGAAGTTTGGTATTGATAGTCCTCCAACACTATTCTTCCTGCTTAAGGATTGTTTTTGCTATTCGGGGTTTTTTATTATTCCAAATGAATTTTTTATTCCTTTATTTCATTGAAGAAAGATGGGATTTTGATGGGCATTGCATTGAATTTGTAAATTGTTCTGGGCAGTACTGCCATTTTTATGGCAATTCTTCCAATTCAGGAGCATGGAAGGTTTTCCATTTCTTTGAACTTGCTTCAATTATAGGCCTTTCATATCTTGGTTAGTTCCTAGGTATTTCTTGGATTATTACAAATAGCACTGCGTTCCTGATGTCACTCTCAGTCTTCCGATTGCTGGCATACAGAATAGGTACTGATTTCTGTGGGCAATTCCTACAACTGTCATGTCTCCCATTGGGCAGTTCCCATGTGTATCCTGTCTACTGGCGGGCACTTCCCCCACGTGTATTTTCCACTGGTGTGAAGTTCCCATATATGTTCAATCCCCTGGTGGAAATTTCCCATGTATGTCCTCTCCCCTGACGGGCACTTTACACCCTTGTCCTTCACGTCTTGTCCTCTAGTGAGTAGTTGCCATGGTGTCCTGTCAGATGCCTGCAACGTCCTTGCATGCACTGCCTGGTAGGTAATGTCCTGCTTTGTCCTCTCCCCTAGTGGGCAGTTTCCATGCATGTTATAGCCCCTGGTGAGCAGTTCATGTGCCTGTCCTATTACCAAGATATTCCCATGTGTGCCCCTCCCCTGATGGGCAGTTTCCATGCATGTCCTGTCCTCTGGTGGGCAGTTTACACACATGGCCTATCCACTGTTGGATAATTGCCATGCCTTTCCTGTTCCCTAGTGGGAAGTCGCCACACATTTCCTGTACCCTCGTGGGCACTTTCAACCCATGAACAGTCACTTGGTGGGCAGTTCCCATGTGTGTCTTGTCTCCTGGTAGCTATTTCCCATGATTGTCAGGTCCCCTGGTGAGCAGTTTCCACATATTCCCTGTGCCCTGCTGGGTAGTTCCCATGCATGTCCTGTCCACTGGTGGGACTAATTCAACAACAATAAATCACAATGTTTTCTAATGAAATAAGCTTTGCGATTATTAGTGTTTGTAACTGAGTAAATGACACTACTCAGTATTAATCAAAATTCTTAGAAGATTACATATTACTTAGGTCACAAGATTTCAGATCAGGCAAAATATGACTTACAATAAAGCTTTTCCTGCTTATTTCTTTATCTGGAAAAAATATATTCAACTTAGTAGATATGTTGTTAATATAAACCCAAAATTTAAAAAAAAACATAAGCTCCTTAAGTATCCATTAAGTGCTGACAAATACCAATTTTATTTATTCTATTTTTAAGGTTGATTTTAAAGGTGAAATTTTTGTTGTAAAGCCAAGTATCTCTGTAAGTGAAAAACAAATGATAAACTTTTAAAACCACTATTTATATTAATTACCATATTTCTACTCAACATACCTATAGCATTTGCACATAAAAAATGCTGAGAAAGCTGCCTACTTTCAAGAAACTTAATATTTTCACCCTTTTCAGGAGGATTTATTAATATTTTAAGAGAACTTATAAGTGCCAATAGAAAATTCTACTGTATCACCTTTGTATTATCTGTTGTATACAGAAGATCTCGCAAAAAGAAGAGAATGTTAATTCCAGGATTAATAAACCTGAGAAAGGACTAACACTGTGTTTCACATTTAAACGTATGTGAATAAGCAACATTTTCACATACAATCTTTTTTTTTTTTTTTTGTAGGTCATGGGGCTTGAACTCTGGGCGTGGACACTGTCCCTCAGCTCTTCAGCTCAAGACTAGGGCTCTACTACTTGAGCCACAGCACCACTTCTGGTTTTCTGGTGGGTTATTTGAGATAAGAGTCTCACAGACTTTCCTGCCCGAACTGGCTTTGAACTACGATCCTGGGATCTCAGCCACCTGAATAGCTAGGATTACAGGTATGAGCCACCGGCACCCGGCTTCACATACAATCTATTAATATTTTCCACAATAATATGAAATTCCATGTTTCTATTTTTAACCAAAGGAATGTTATCAGGGAATTTATTGTATTGTGAAAATATGGACTGGATGGAGTATACAAGCAAAAAGTTCAAGTTTATTTCACTAACAATACTTTCCTTCATTACCAGATCTAATGTAATATTACTTTTTCTCAACTTGTTACGTTGTTTGTCTGTTTTGAATGTTCTCCTGTGTGTAATGATCACAGACATACAAACCATTGTTATTCATATTGTTTCTGTTTCAAATGCTGTCTTGTATATAATGCGCACCATCATAGAAACCATTGGCACATTGTTTCTGTCTGTTTCCAATGCTCTCTTGTGTATAATGCTCACATACAAACCATTGTTACATTGTTTCTGTTTCAAATGCTCTCTTGTGTATAATGCTTACCTGACAGACCATTATTCTCTGAAATGGGAATGATGATTTAACTAAAGATAGCTTGGAAGTTTCTCACTGAATAGGTATCAAAAAAATGTGATCTCCCAGAGACCCGAGCATAGCTCTGGGGCCAGGCTCCAGGGTTGTGTACACTATTGTCAAAGAAATCATAAAGCCTGGCGCCAGTGGCTCATGCCCATAATAATCCTAGCTACTCAAAAGGCTGAGGATCGCAGTTTGAAGCCAGCCCAGGCAAGAAAGTCAGTGAGACTCTTATCTCCAATGAACAACCAGAAAACCAGAAGTGGGACTGTGGCTCAAGTGGTAGAGTGCTAGCTTTGAGTGAAAAAGTTCAGGGACCAGACCCTGAGTTCAAGCCCCATAGTACACACATACACATACATAGATATACATACACATGCACCACACATGCATGCATGCACACGCACACACACACACACACACACACAGAAAAAGAGAGAGAGAGAGAGAGAGAGAGAGAGAGAGAGAGATACCATAGCCTTTAGTAAGAACAGATGAAACTAGACCTGCAAATATTTTTCTGAAAATGTCAGAAGCTAACCAATTTGCATCTTGAAGCATAGTGAGCACATGTGAACACATACATAAAAATGTCATTTTAAGTGAAAGTCAGAGATAAGATGTCTTACTTTTCCTTATATCAGAGTCTTGTTCAGTCTTCTCTTCAGCAGCAGAATTGAGATGGCATCCATGACAGCTGTCAAGACTGTGTGTGGGGCTTCTTCCCTCAGCCTGATTTCCCTCTTGGCTAACAAAACTAGAATCATAGCATAGATTTACTGTGGACACCTCTTGGGGACTTCTTTGTTAAGAATGTTCTTGACTGTTGTATATCTGGAAATTAGGGTAGGAAAGGAAAAAAACCTCCTTGTGGAGGAGGAAGGATAATGAAGAGTTTGATACTGATCAAGATGCACTGCATACTTAAATGGATGTGTGTAATAGAAACCTCTTTGTGAAATTAAAGATAATTTAAAATTTTAAATAAAGTGCTAAGTTTAATTTTTTTCTTTAGTTAGCAAAGAGAACTAAGATAATGTATTCTGAAAGACAAATTGCATCCTGTTCAGTATGCTCTGTGCGTACTACCAAAAGCTCCTGAAAAGCACAGGGCAACCTAATGCATAGCATGCGCTTCCAAATAGATATCTTTCATCATCTAAACATTAAATCATTAAGATATCCTTAGAATTGTAATCTTTATGTTTATTTATTTATCCTCCCTCCCTCTTTCCTCCTTTCCTTTCTTTTTTCCTTTCTTTCCTTTCTCTTTGTAAAACAAGTATCCTAAATTCATGATTCTCCTACCTCAGTCTCCTAAGTGTTAGGATTACAAGTTATACAGCACTATGACTGGCTCTTCTTACAATTTTCGTAGAGGGCTGGGAAAGTGGCTCAGTGGTAGAGTGCTTGCCTTGCATGCCTGAGGCCCTGGGTTCAATTCCTCAGCACCACATAAGCAAAAAGAAAAAAGCCGGAAGTGGCGCTGTGGCTCAAGTGGTAAAGTGCTAGCCTTGAGCTGAAGAGCTGAGGGACAGCGCCCAGACCCAGAGTTCAGGCCCCACGACCGGACCAAAAAAAAAAAAAAAAAAAATTTTCGTAATAACATTGACAACTGCTCAAAATATGTGTACTGTTACCATTTAGGTTTTAAAAGGATTATATTACAAGGTGCCAGTGGCTCACACCTGTCATCCCAGATACTCAGGAGGCTGAGATATGAAGATCATGGTTCAAAGCCAGCCTGGGCAAGAAAGTCACTGAGATTCATCTCCAATTAATCACCAGGAAACTGGAAGTGGTGCTGTGGCTCAAGTGGTAGAGCACTCGCCTTGAGCTGAAGAGCTCAGGGACAGCGCCCAGGCCCAGAGTTCAAGCCCCACGACTAACCAAAAAAAAAGATTATATTGAAATTGACTTGCAATTAGCTGTGCACATTTGAATTTTACATTTTTTTAAGTTTTGAATATGTATACAGCCATGAGAAGACCACCATAGTCAAAACAGCAAACATTCCCAACTCTCAAAAAGTTTACTTGTCCCCTGGTAGTCACTCTATCTTCTCCTTCCACAAGTATTCCTTCCCCACAAGATAATATGTATTATTCATTATTAATATCACTTTCTAAATATACATATATTTATGGGGGGTATATAAACACACATATATGGAAAATTCAGGATTTCATACGTGTGTACAATGATCAAATTGATCAAATTCACATCCTACCACCCTTTATTTCCTTTTGATCTTTTCCCAATCATCTCCCTTCTTTACTCATGTCTTTGTCTTTCTCCTTTTTGTTTGGTTTGGTTTGGTTTGGTTTGGTTGGTCATGGGGCCTGAACTCTGGGCCTGGGTGCTGTCCCTCAGCTCTTCAGCTCAAGGCTAGTGCTCTACCACTTGAGCCACAGTGCCACTTCTGGCTTTTTTCTGTTTACGTGGTGCTGAGGAATCGAATTCAGGGCCTCATGCATGCAAGGCAAGCACTCAACCACTAAGCCACCTTTCCAGCCCCTGCTCCTTTGTTTTTTTGTTTTGTTTTTTGGTTGTTCATGGGGCTTGAAATCTGGGCTTGGGTGCTGTCCCTGCACTGTTCAGCTCAAGGCGAGCGCTCTACCGCTTGAGCCACAGCGCCACTTGCAGTTTTCTAGTGGTTTATTGGAGATAAGAGTCACATGGACTTTCCTGCCCGGGCTGGCTTTGAACTGCAGTCCTCAGATCTCAGCCTCCTGAGTAGCTAGGATTACAGGCATGAGCCACTGTCGCCCGGCTTGCTCCTTTTTTTTTTTAATATCCATATTCTACCTAGTAGATAAAATAGGCAATATCTGCATTTTGAGTCTGGTTTATTTTACTTAAAATAATGATTTCAAGTTTCATTCATTTTCCTACAAATTATATAATTGCATTCTTTTTGGCTGAATAGTACTCCAATTATGGTTTAAAATTTTTAATTAACTGATGTACACCTGTCTAACCAGCTGTGGTAAAAACTACAGCTCTCTACTGCATGCCTGCATGCTGATTCATTTTGGTGGGATATGATCAAATAATCCATACTGGTTCCCATAGTGACTGAATTAATTCACATTCCCATCACCAGAACATAAGGGTTCTTTTTTCTCTGCATCTTCCTAATATTTGTTTTTTTTTTTTTATTTCCTTGATATTGCAATTCTGACTGTGGAAAGATGGAATTTCAGTAGTTTTTATTTACATTTCAGTTATGACTGAGGATACTGAAAATGTTTTTATGTATTATCCATTTGTACTTCACTTAAAAACTATTCTCCCATTTACTGTTTGGGTTTTTTATATTTAGGATTTGGTACTCTAGTTCTTTGTATATTCTGGATATCCCCTGTGAGATGAATAACAAAGGATTTCTTTCTTTTGTTCTATTTGAGAGATTTCAGAGAAACATACATAGTGTCATATTTGAGGGCTGTATCTTGATGCATTTACATAAATTTTATATACACAACATAATACAAGTTATTTATGCACAGAGAAATAATGTTCAAACTCAGCCTTGTCCAACACTCTACTATATGAGCCAAGCCTCCAGCACTTTTGCTTCTGTTATATTTATTTATTTATTTAGTCAGTCAGTCATAGGGCCTGAACTGTAGGCCTGGGCACTGTCACTCAGCTCTTCAGCTCAAGGCTAGCACTCTACCATTTGAGCCATACCACCACTTCCAGCTTTGTTCTGTTTATGTGGTTTTGAGGAATCAAACCCAGGGCCTCATACATGTAAGGCAAGCACTCTACCATTGAGCCACCTTACCAGCCCTGCTTCTGTTATTTTTGAGACTAGGTCTCACTTTTCGCACTAGATCCTACTTAGCTGAAATTTCAGGTATGTGTATCATGCCTAACTTGTTTGTTGAGGTACAGTCTTTATTGGACTAGATTGGTCTCAATCTATTTTCTTCCAAGATCAGCCTACCAAGTAACAGATTACACATGTGAGAAGCTATGGCCATACCAGAGTTTGATGTGTTGTATTTCTGTTTTGGTTTTCTAAAATATTATTTCTCTTTTATTTTTAACTCACGGGTTATTCCAGGGTATGTTATTTAATTTCCATATTATTGTGAATCATCCAATTTTACTCATGTCATTAGCATTTGAAACCCATTGTGTTGAAAAGATGCATGATGTGGGGGGTGTGGGGAGGATGGGAAGGGATGGGAAGGAGGAGGCTACAATGCTTGATAAGAAATGTACTCATTATCTTGCCCATGTAATTGTACAGTATTTTCACAATTAAAAAAAATAATAATAATAATTTTTTAAAGATACATGATGTAATTTCAATCTTCTTAAAATTGTTAGACTTTGATTTGTATCTATCTACAAGTCTATTCTGACCCCCTGGGAAGTTGCAAAGAATATGTATACTGTTGCCCTTTAGAAACATGGCTTATATAGGTCTGTGATGTACATTTGGTCTAAAATTGCAGTTTATTGTTTCTTTGTTGATTTTGCATCTGGATGAACTCAATAAAAATTAAATATAAAGGCCTTGTACATTATTATTGCTATCTCTGCCTTCATATGTTAGTCATTGTCATTTGTTTAGATCTTCTAATGCTAGGTGCATTTATATTTACAAGTATGACAAGGTCTTGGGGACAAGGTCTCAGGATTTCATATGGTCTTATAAGGATTAGACTCACTATCAGACTATTAGACTCACTATATAATGACTTTCTTTGACTCTTTGGGCCATTTTATTTTTAATCTATAATGTCTAGTGTATTGTATTAATCAGATGTGTATTAAAACAAAAAACTCAACAAAATTGATTATAATAGGCAAAGGTTAATTTTGCTCACTGTTCTGGAGATTCAAGGTTTAGATAATGTGGCCATATTACTTTGGTCTTCTGTTGAAGGAAACATATAGCAATCATATAATGTTGGAACAACACTGTATCATGTGTTAAATCACCAATATCTAGAGCCAGAGAGAGACCAAACTATTGTGCTCCCATAATCTTTGTTCATAGCTTATCCCTTATGCTCTAAAGATTATTTGTAAAACCCAATAGCCTAATGGTCCACAGCACCAACTAATAATTTCATACTAGTGACCAAGCCTTTAAGACATTGGCCTTTGAAAGATACTATACATATTCATAGATTATAAATACAGCTATCTTGTATCTTTTAATATTCACTTGCATTATGTATTTTCCTCTCTTAATTTTCACTCTCATGTGTCTTTAAATGCAGATTATTTGACCATTTTACATCTTCTGATTGGAAATTTTAGTTCATTTCTATTTAAGGTAATTAGAACAGATTAGAAATTAGAACTACCATTTGATTGTGATTTTTAGAGCAGTCTATGTATATATTTATATGTACATATACGATGTGTGTGTGTGTGTATGGTCAATATTCATCAGAGATGGGTCCTCATCTGGTTTTGGATTGAGGGTTGTGCTGGCTTTATAGAATGAGTTTGGTAATGATCTTTCTATTTCAATTTTATTGTTTGAGGAATATGAGAGTGAGTTCTTTATTAAAGGCCTTATAGAATTCAGCTGTGAATCCATCAGGTCCTGAGCTCTTCTTAGATAGGAGGTCTTTTATTGTCACTTCAATTTCATTACTTGTTATGGGTCTATTTAGCTGGTTTAAATCTTACAATTAGTCATTTTTGCTGTTGTAGCAGAAAACAGTCACAACAGGACACTAGAGTCAATTTGTTTGCCTGGGGTTCAAGGGTCAAGTTTCTTTGTCACAGGTAAACTCCTACTGCTTTGAAGGAAAAGGAACATTGGGTTTGATAGCTAGACTCTGGATGGCTTAAACCATGGACAGGGACAGACTAATCTGTTTCTGAGCCCTAGCTAGATCTGAAAGTTTTGCTTTGTTGTTGTTGCATTTTGTTTTTGTTGTTGTTTGTACAGCTGAGGAATGAACTCAAGCCTTTTACCTGCCAGGCAAGTGCTCTTCCACTGGACTAAATCCCCAACCCCTGTTCTTTCTCTTTTCTTTTTAAGACAAAGTCTCCAAGTTGACCTAGAACTCAGGATCTTACCTCCATTTCTGTAGGTCTGGAAATGCAGGTATGCAAAATCACAACTAGCTCTGGTTTTAGGATCTCAAAGGCCAAGATCCTTCCAGAACACCAGGTTTATTGCCACTGCCCTAGAGTGTTTCCATGTGCGCAGGGCTAAGAGCCCACATGTGCTCTCAGTGGTAGGCAGGTGGCCTATCAGATCACAAGGCTGGAGTCCCTCCCACTGAACTCACTTTCACACCTGGAAGCCAACCAAACATTACCTGCCCTCTCATGCTGAAAGTGCAAAACCACTGTGGGCAGTGTCTAGAGCTTCAGGAAGGTTCTAGGCCTTGGTGACACTTATGATGTTCCTTATGAGCCTGTGTTCTGTAAGGACTGGAGTGAATTGAGGCTCAGTGAAAGGAGACACAGAAAGGAGCCCTGCAGGTTAGGAAGTCTCCTTGCTGGCTGTGATCTGACTGGGCGGCCTTTCTATGAAACCACTTCTGAAGAGGATGTCAGCCCTTACCCCAGGTAAACCCACACCTCCTCAGTGTTAAAGGCTGCCATGTCATAGCCCTTCAGGCCTGGTTTCCTGGAGAAGAGTTCACCTGGCTCCTTATACTCTGACTAGGTCATAATTCTGTCAACGCCTACACAGGGTTAAAAATGATTGGCTGGGCTCTGGGCCAGATGGGATTCCCCTGTAACAGGAGTTCTGTGGATCCTGTGTGTGAGCCTACTTGGACTCCATGGTGGCCTGGGCTTAGAACTGTAATTAGAGAAGTAACCCAGTTGTGCAATTCCAGCCCAGCTCCCATCTGGAGGTGTGCAAGCCCCAAGCACTTAAGACTTTGAACATACTTCAATTTTATTTGGTCTTCCTCACAAACCCTAATACCTTTATTTCTTGGTACCGCAGAACTTCTTGGACTTCAATGTAATGTGCATTCCAAAGTACTGAAGGTCCTGAGAACCAGGTTTGATTAGGCAGTAAACAATTGGAGTGCTTTCTCTATAGAAGTTGGATGTATTGCAGGGGCAATTTTGAGGGAAGTAATTAAATTGTGTTATCTGTTTACATGTGAGATGTTTTAAAATGTGCCAATGGCTGTGTCATGTAGGCAGTGGGTGTAAATTCTTCTTGTGTGTAAATTACCCTCGTCTTTCTCTTTGTTTACCTCAAGGATGTGACCTAAATCTACTTGAAGGACATTGCTCAAAGAAGTGACTATTTTCTTCTGTAACCTGCATTTCTACAGCTTAAACAATCTCAGTGCTCAGAGGGACATGTCAGAACAAGAGAGCAACCCTGGGCTGTTCACAAGGAGCCATAGGCTGTCCATTGAGCCAGTGTTCTGAAGCCTCATCTTTATTTCCAGCCTGTCCTCCCTTGCTTCTCATCACATTTCTGAGTACAAGCCAGGTCAATGTGAAATGTATCCATATGGGTGGTCTGATTTCAGTTTCTTGGCCCTTTAGCACCTAGACTTTGTTGTCAAACACAGCAATCAGGTGTTTAACAGCCACTTTGTATTACAGAAGGTGTAGAAGCAGATGGTGGTGAGGAAGGAAGGCTTAACTCTGACATTAGTTACTCTCCTGGAAAGACATCTGGGTGGCTACTTCCTATGGCAAAAGTACATTAGAGGATTCTAGGACACTGCCTACTCCAAGATGACCCAATAAAGGAATAGTCCCCTCCTCTGTCCTCTTGGCTAGCTGCACATCTAGATGAATATGCATATTGCAGAGCTCAGCAGTATTTTGTTGCTTTTCAAAATCACTTTAGAGGTACCTATAGATGTGCCCTCATGGGGTATAACATGTGCTTGCTTTATAGGAATTTTAGAAACTTTGTTCTATGGTATGACCTCAACTGTCTACATGGTCTACAACTGCTTGATGATTTCCTTTACCTTGCTTTTTGCAGGAACTTTTTATGAAAATGGCTGTGGAAATTTCCAGTGTATCCTTCAGAGTGCTCTGGCTCAGGATGAATAGAAGTTGACAAAGTTGGAAAGAGGACAGGCATCATTTGTGGCTGTGTTAGGACTGAGGAATTGGTGGACTATTTGACATTATCTAAACTAACATTTTTGCCTTGTGAAAGGAGTCTGGGTGCCAGGCCTTGGTGCCTCCTTTTCCATCCCTTTCTCTGTTCAGGCATAGTCAGCACTGCATACCATCATGTAATGTTCAGTGGTAGTCTCAATCTTGAAAGCAGCATTATTACATGGTTCATCTTATTCCTGAGAGTTGTATCTTGATTTTAGATTCCCTCTAAGAGAGATACCCAATGAGAGCAGCACCCTGGTCCTATCATTTATGGGAGTTAGGGAACTTTTTTCTCCTGGTGGGATAACTCAAAGACATAAGGGCAACAAAAACTTCCTTAACATGAAGTAAACCATATCTATCCCCTAAGACTCATCTCTGAGTTGCATTTTTCAAAAACAGGGAAATTTTATTCAGAAATGCTTAAAAAGAAATATTTTTCTTTGTAATGTGGCCTAACTTGTTCACAAACTGAAAGATGGAGAAATGTGGCTTCAACCCAGCACTTTAATTCATAACAACACTTCTCCACTTCATATTTTCTGCCATGGTTCCTCTAAAAGGGCTTAGTTTCCTTACCTCCAGACCTTTATATATCTCAGCTCAAGACCTCCAAGATGGATGTCAAATATTCCTAGTCTTATTCCCTAAAACAAAGGATTCCCTTGATATTCTCAATGATCCCCAGATTTACTCCACCCAATATTCATGATCCAAGCTAGTTTCTAGCCATCCTCCTTCCATTTCCTCAGAGGTAACCACCATTCCCCAGAATCCTCCCCCTGCCTTCGGTTACTCACATTTGTCCAGCATTTCAGAGCCATTCTACCCCATTTCCCTGCGTGGATAACTTTGGCCTTCCATAGATTTCACATCAGCCCAGAACAAACATTTAATGTCCAGGTTTAAAACTCCACAAAGTTTCAGCACATGTTCCCCTGACTTTCTGATATAATTCAATTCCCAAGAAATTAAACACCTCTCCTTTCCCCTGGAAAGCACTAACTCTGCCTCTGTATTGATGTGACCATCTTGCCCTCTGACCCAAAGGAAAGTATTTAACTTTCCCGAGACATTTGGGGCTGCTGGCTAAAGACATGGTTGAGAAAGATAATTTATCTCTCTCCTAAATCTAACACAAATTTAATTAAGTGATCTCTTGTTTTGTGAGAGAGACCTCACATGGACATTCATATTAAGAACAGAAACACACTAATGTAAATAAGCCTCAAGTTTATATTTTGTTTTTACATATTCATATTTTTTTCTCTTTAATCTATAAAAACCCATCTCTTCAAATAGCATTTGCTTTCAGTCACTAGCTCAAACACTCACTGGTAAAAAAAACCTATCAACTCTTGTTGAAGTCTTAGAAATGGAAGAGTTCTATATATGGCAACTGTCACCCAGAAGGAAACCTGTGCTATGCTTGGGAAAGACTGATGCTTTGGGGTTAAATTTCAGGACAAGCTCAAGGCAACACTCATAAATTAACCTATCAATTCTCAGATGAATCTCAAAGGAAAATACCTGGTCATGGAGATCCTGGCCTCACTTCTTCACAGTACTGACCTCCCAACTACTTTATTCCTTTCTTACACTAGAACTCACTTTATTAACTTCCTACCCAATGTTCTTTCTACATGCATTAGGCTAAAGGTTTAGTGACCAGGGTACAGCATACTGTCTGACCCTCCAGTGCTTCTCTGTTCCATGGTGCATGATGCCATAAAATTCTATTCCAAAATCAATTTGATCTTGACATGGCTCAGTGGATTGCTCCATATTCATGTGCTAAGATAATGAATAGGTAGGTTAGGACATATTTAGGACCCTTCCAGCTCCATGCAAATCTAAGATGAGATAATCACAGCACTAAACCCAAGATTGGATTTGTTCTTTTCTTCAGGAAGAAGGTAGGTAAAAGACTGTCTCCCCTTAAGGAGATATAGCAGACAGATACCCATAGCGAAGGTGGAATGTGGAGGCAACACAAACACATGAAATGGGCCCCATGAAATGTAGAAAAGCCAAACTATTCTCCAAGAAAAAAAAATGACCAATAAGCAAGACTCCTCCAAAGAGATACAAACAGAAAACAGTAACTCTAAAAAAGCCTGTTGCCAACCCCACATTGGCACCTTCATATCAGCAGCAAAAGGAGCAGCACAAACACCAGCAATAATGCTCTTGGCCTCGCTGCCACCATTGTCCTTTTAATAGTGTCCTAATAAATATGTTTCTGCAAATCATTTCTAAGGAAATTTCTTTTGTCAACTCTTGACTTTAAACAATATCCAACTTCTAAGTTACAAAAGCAGGTTTATATATCACACAGTATACCAAATAATTTATATTAAGGTTCCTTTAATTGTGGCTATTTCTTTACATTCATCCATGTAGGGGCAGTTCTTATACATTGCTCTACCCATCTAAAACTTCAGATTCTCATTTGTAACTCTTTAGAATATTTTTGACAATAACCATACTGCCCCAAGTCAATATCTAAATTCTATCCCTGATCATCTTTCCTTTTCCTGCTTACCATGAGTAGTTCTTTGTAACTGTTGCTTCTGTGATTTGTGGGTTTCAGTGTCCACATGCCCTCAATAAAATTGTGGACATGGCCACTTACCTGTGCAGACACTACCAAGGCATGGGCCACAGGTCACTGAAGGGCCACTCACGATGAGGACAGGGTTTGCCACTGAGCCACTCCATGTCTGACCGCCCCAACTCTTGTAGCATTTGCATCAGCTTGGCGTGTAGGGTGGCAAGCAACCCATCTCCAACATGCTCATAAAACTCCAATGGGGCAGGATATCGCACATGCCTTAACTTGGTCAGACCAATGGTGTGGCGCAGGACACGCAACAGCACATTTATGGAGATGGGGTTCCCAGAAAAGCTAAAGGTTGTGAGCTGGGAACAGTGTCTCAGGGCAGGCAGAATGGCAGTGAGTTGAAGGTTCATGATCCCACATTCCTCTAGGCTCAGGACCTGGAGGGTGCTTGAGACATTCTCTAGCAGTGCTTCCAGGGTCTCAGAACTTATATCCATCAGGAGAACCCTATTTAGACATAGTCCCCTTAGCTGTCTTGTACTGGGGCACTTGGACAGATTCATCAAGTCTGATTCCAGAAGCAGACAATTGGTGAGAGAGAGAATCTTCAAGGGGCTCTTCAGACACCTATAGACAGAGAGAAGAATCAGTTCTGAGGACTGGTGGTAATGGGAAGCAGCCATTGGGGAAAACTCAGGACTCAATACAGCCAATGGAGCAAAGAAAAACCCAAGTTTTCCTGATGCCAAACCTTCAGGATATCATACTATAAAAAGGTCTACCAACAAGACCAATTTACACGAAGTCCTTTCTACACTGTTAACCTTGCTGTGGAACTGGTTCAAGTATACAAGATCTCACATATTCCCTTTCCTTATCTATTGAGTGGAGCAAAGCATACACAGGTGTGATCATTAAATAAGAGGACCACAGAAAGTACTCAGAAAAAAACCTGAGCCTAGCTGTCAAGAAAAGAAAGATATTAGATTACTTTAGTTTCAGAGACACAAATATAAATACCTTTAATTAATAACCTAGGGGAAAATGAATATTTTTTTTTTGGTAGGTAATGGGACTTGCACTCTGGGCCTGGGCGCTGTCCCTCAACTCTTCAGCTCAAGGTAAGCACTCTACCACTTTGGCCACAGCGCCACTTCCAGTTTTCTGATGGTTTATTGGAGATAAGAGTCTCACAGACTTTCCTGCCTGGGCTGGCTTTGAACAGCAATCCTCAGATCTCAGCCTCCTGAATAGCTAGGATTATGGGTGTGTGCCACTAGCACCAGGTAAAAATTAATTTCTTAAGGCAAAAAAGCAGCAGAAGCGGCATCAGAAGACAAAGAAGCAGCAGCAGCTAAACAACAAAGAGGAGAAGAGCAGCAACAGAAACAACAACTAAAACTAACCAGGGTTTCTTCCAGAAATTGTTAGCCAAGTCACCTGTATTACCTTGTATATGAGGCTACTAAAATATCCTTCATAGAGTACAAACATAGGAGGTAAACAGCGCTCAAAATGTCTGCCAGCAGCAGGGACTAACTTTAGACTTTTGTATTATCACTTAACCACCTATCAGTATTTCCAATTCCTCATTCCCCCTCATTTCTAGAATGATATGAAGTACAAATTCATATTGACACTGAATCTCCATTATGATCAAATAAAAGGGATTAGGTAGAACTGTTAAGAGAGGGTTAAGCATGTACTGTTATAATCACTGGATCAATATATCAATGGGCTGTCTAAAATATAAATCCTTTATAAAATCTAGTTTATTTAATTCTCTTTCTATGTCTAACTCTTGAGTGTGTGTGTGTGTATTGTGTTCTTTTTTAATTTCTAGGCAGAATTTCACTATGTAGCATTAAGTTTATCTCAAAGACAAAATTCTCCTGCCAAATGCTTGAATTACAGGTGTAAACTACCACACCCAGTGTCCTTACATTGCTTGAGCATATATAGTCTCTGAGCCATGAAACCCTCTACTCTGGTATTCTACCAGAACAGCAGCATTCACCAGATGTTTTTCCCCTTGGTCCTCAGATCTGTGAGACAAAATGTATTTTTTTCTATATAACTTGAGATGATTGTATCCAGTCTATGCAATTGTACTATTCCAATCCAAAGAGGGACAAAGATTGCCTCCAAACTGTTTGCACAGATGCCATACTTGGGAACAAGATAAATGTTAACATCCAGGGACACACTGATTGTGGCTGTCACAGAACAGAGATGCTTTATTTTTCCTGAAATAAGTAGACTTGTCCCATTCTACAGAAGAAAACTTAATATTCCCTCACCTGAGCAGGTTGCACAAGGAGCCTTCAAGGGAGCTGATAGATTCCAAATGAAGCTCTTGGAGGTGATGCAGACTGAGCAACTGAGAGCTGAATGTCTCCACAAACTGCTCCTCCTCCTCCCAGGAACTACACTGGGACATCTGTGTCTGAGACAGGAAGAGTCTGTGCAATTTACCCATGTATGGCAGAAGAGAAAGAAGCTTCCCCAGGACGGACAATTTCCAGTTACAGATCAGTTCCAAGTCCTGCACAGAATACAGCCTCACAACTTTCAAGACCTTCATATTCTGCATGGACAATGCAAAAATACTCAACTTGTTACAGTATAAGTGTAGTAAACCTTTCCACTGCTTGGCCTTTTCAATAAGAGACGTGAGCCATTCATCATGGCTGCCAATACTGAGGTAGAGATCTATGAACACCTTCAGAGGAGCCCTGGGCTCTTTTGCCCCCATACTGGATCCATCCACCTTTACCTTCATCAATGGCAGGATGGCTTGGGACAGTGAGCACATACCATTCCTACTACAAGACCATGTAGTTTTTTGACACAGATCCAGCACTTGCAGTTTCTGCTGCCTGTGAATAAAACAGATTAACTTAAAGTAAAAGGAGGAGATTCTGAATGAAGGAAAGGTCAAAAATAAACATGAACTCTAAAACCTTGGTATCAGCTGCTGTCCACTTCTCTCCTGGGATCTTGCTGTTTCTCTATATTCTTCTCTCTTAAGGTTATTGTTGTCTATTTATCACTTGTTATCATATGTTATCTACCCATATATTTAACTTTGTATTAATGAGTACTGAACATAGGGCCACAGAAATGCTAGACCAGGGCTCTACCACTGAGATTATACCCTACAAGTGATTTCCCACACCTTTAAGTGATACTGGGAAGGAATGCTGACATGTTCCTTCAGTCACATGTGCATTATATGGTGGCCCATTCTTTGAAGGAGACACCAACAATTGTTTCCATACTGGCACCACCCAAGCCTCTGCTCTAAAGGCCTCTGTCCCCAACGACTTCTAGGCTGCTGGGTCTTCCTCACCTAGGGCAAATGTCTTCAGCAAGCAGGGCATCAAGCCCATTGAGCACAGCTTGGAAGTTCTCCTGGTGTGTCTGTCCTCCCTTCACCAGGGACCCCAGAGGGAGGCAGGGAAAGGGCCAGGCCTGCACAATCCTCTTCACACTCTCATTGTGTTTCCCAGTATAGGCTGCCATGAACAGAGGTGGGAAGAGCTCTACAGGCAGCTCTTCCAGAGCAGCAATGACCAAAGCATCATCCTTCAGCAGATTCTGTATAGCCAGCTCCAGGAGGGTTGGTGGGCCACACGTACTCATCCTGATGAATCTGTTGGGGAAAAAATGCTGGGGAAATATGCAGGCATGTTGGTAACAGTCTCAGGCTAAGCATGAGCAACTACATTTTCTTCTGCCCTTCAGATAGATCAATCCAGGGCCAATGTCATTTGTCTGGAAACAAGACAGAAAATTCAGTCTGCCAAAACTATCTTCTAAATTCTGTGGCCACAAAACCACATCTGTGCCTCTACTGACACCAGGATAAACATCTGACCCAGAGCTGAATGAAACAAAATGACCACTGCCCCTACCTCATAATCCACTTTTTTCTCACTAATTCTATCCTTCCTGAAAAGTGAATACAAAGGAGCTTAAAAGCAGACACAACTTTTTATAGGGAAAAGGTTGAGATTGTACTTCTCAAAAATGCCTGGCACCCGAAAGGTTCAGGCTTTGTATATTTCTCAATTTTGAAATATCTGCCTTATGTATAGTTGGTATTCTGATTAGTCTGATTCCTGCAATGTCAAACACATGTATGTTTTAGGTACAATTTACATACAGATATTCAGGGTCTTTTACATATTTAAAGTTTTATAACAAATTACCTGTGTAAATGCAGTCCATTTAGTTTATTTGATATTTTAAATAATTCTAGGTATAAACAAAAATTCACATGTAGAATTTCCTAGTTTGATATCAAGTTAGCTATTGAGATATTTCCAATTTCAATGCTTATTACATTTTAGGTTTTCTTTTTTTTTTTTCCTAAGGGGTAGGTTTATTCAGTAGACTTGCTGGGACCAGGCAAGGTTGGCACTCCACATGGCTGGGAAAGGCCTGGGAATGAGAGAGAGCTGGGAAAGAGAGGAAAGAGCTAGAAAAGAGCAGAGAGAGCAGAGAGGAACAGAGAGCACATTTTAGGTTTTCTAAACTGGAGTGTTCTCCTGAATTTGCCAAAGACAACAGAATTGGGATGTCACATGGCCAATACTGTTTCCTTATCTGCTACTGCAAACATTAAGACTTTATCACAAGAAAAGAACAGTGTATAACCAGGCTCAGCAGACTACCTGTCTGGCAAACACAAGCCCAAGATCAAGCCCCAATACTTCCAAAGCAGAAAGAAAACAAAGAATTCTAGCCAGACATTATACTTTACACTTGTATTCCAAGCTGCTTAAGAGGTGGATGTGGACGTATCATGGGCCAAGGCTATCTCAGGCAAAACTACAACACTATCTGAAAAATATGAGGGCAAGACTACTGTAAAACAACTTACCTAGTGAGCAACAGACCCTAAGTTCCACTACTATTAATTAATTAATGTTTAAATAAAAAAAACATAGGAACCAACAACAATGTCAAAATAGCAATTGTATTCGATGTAAATTTAGGCAGGGAGTTAAAAACTCTGATGGCAGAGAGTGATGGCACGGATGTTGATAAGCAATCACCTTTGGACTTCAGTCATTAACAGAACAACTTGTTACATAGAAGAGGGATTTGCCAACCTACAGCCCCAATAATTCATGGAAAAGGATGGCAAGACCTGACCATGCAAAGGAATCGATGATGCATAATCTGAAAATTAATAATACATTAACCCAGTTTCCAGAACTGAAAACCTATGTCCCCAGACCCCCCTAATAGTCAGCTCTTGAGTGCTTGACATCCCTGAGCACATGTTGTGAAAATGACCTCATTCTGGGAGTAGGGTCTCCAATATAACTAGGATACTTCTTATAAAGGAGAACCTGGAAAGATTTGCACAAAATACTCTTTGGAGGAAATGCAGCATGTAAGAAAATAAGACTGTTATTTCTTCTTCCCCTACTGAGTGAGTAAGAATTCAGAGTTCTTCAAGCTCTTCAGTACCAAGGACAGTGGTGAACCAGAAATGATTAGGGGACATCTTACCTGATGCTGTCATCTATACACACTGGCCAGACTGACTGGAATCAAGTTTTACAACACTTCCTTTACCAGATGCCCTGTCCTGTCAGTCCACAGCTTCAACACAAGTGTAAGAGTAGTAATCAGAAAACAAGGAGACATAGCTGGTCACCGGCGGCTCACACTTGTACTCCATCCAGCTACTCAGAAGGCTGAAATCTAAGGATCCTGGTTTGAAGCCAGACAATGCAGGAAAATGACTCTGATCAACCTAAATGTGAAACTATAGCTCAAGTGGGCTAGCCTTGAGCAAAAATGTTCAGGGACAGCACCCAGTCACTGAGTTAAGGCCCAGGACCCAGCAACACACACACAGACAAACACACACACACACACACACACTTGTTTTTTAAAGGCAGGGAGACTGGGTTTTAACACGTTTTGAGTTTTGAAGCAATATTCTTGGAGAGTTGTTACAGAAATTGAGTACTGTAGACATCATTTTGTCCTCAGCAGGACTCTCTTCTTCGTTTATTTATTTTCATTTTGATATTTTATATGATCAGGAGCACATGGGCATTTCGCCTTTGTGTTCTTCCCCTTGGAGCGAGTATCCTCTTTCCTTCTCAGTGTATGAATGCAGTCTATTTGTTTTGGATTAGTGTGTGTATGTCCCTACCCTTGAAAGTGAGTCCTAGGCATCATACTTGAGATTTTTTTTGCTCAGGGCTGATGTTCCACCAGTTAAGCCACAGTTCCACTTCCAGATTTCTGTTGGTTCACTGAAGGTAAAAAAAAAAAAATCTCAAGACTTTTCTGCCCGGTGTTGGCTTCCAAATGTGATCCTCAGCTCTCAGTCTACAGGCATGATGACAGATGACAGGCGTGAGCCCCCACCTCCCTTCTTGTTTGGTTTTGAGTTAAGATCTCTGTCCCCCGGGGCTGGGAAGGTGGCTCAGTGGTAGAGTTCTTGCCTTGCATGCCTGAGGCCCTGGGTTCAATTCCTCAGCACCACATAAGCAAAAAGAAAAAAAAGCCGGAAGTGGCGCTGTGGCTCAAGTGGTAGAGTGCTGGCCTTGAGCTGAAGAGCTGAGGGACAGCGCCCAGGCCCAGAGTTCAGGCCCCACGACTGGACCAAAAAAAAAAAAAAATCTCTGTCCCAGCCGTGCGCCGGTGGCTCACGCCTGTAATCCTAGCTACTCAGGAGGCTGAGATCTGTGGATCGCGGTTCAAAGCCAGCCCGGGCAGGAAAGTCTGTGAAACTCTTCTCTCCCATAAACCCCCAGAAAACCGGAAGTGGCACTGTGGCTCAAGTGGTAGAGCGCTACCCTTGAGCTGAAGAGCTGAGGGACAGCGCCCAGGCCCAGAGTTCAAGCCCCATGACCGACACCTCTCAAGTCCTAAAAGACAGGAGTCTCGATCACACCCACTCCATCTGGACTTTTTATCTGGTACCTAAATCTTAGCTGCTTCTCACAAGCCCTGGGGCCCCCGTAGGCAACGCTCCTGTAGGCCTGGTCCGGCCCTCCACGGCGCCGTCTGTGCTGAGGTTCTGCCCCCCTAACCCCCCCACCCCACACCACCACCCACACCCACACCCCCCGCACCCCACCCCCGGCTCCGGGACAGCAGGCCCGGACACCCGGGGTCTGTGCGCGCCTCCCAGAAGCCCACCCGCCAAGGCCCCGCCCCGCCCCGGTGACCCGCCCGGCTCGCACCGCCCCGGGGCCCGCACCGCGCTGGGCCCGCACCGTGGTGGGAGCTGGGCGGCGCCCGGCGGCCCCCTGCGGCCCCGGTCCCCACTTCCAGGCCTGGCCGGGGAGGGGAGGAGGGGGGACCCGGAGCCACCCCGCCTGCGGTGAGGGGTTACCTTTCCTCCCGCCCGCCGCGCCCGCGTCCTCGCCCAGCGCCGCTCACCGCGTCTGCCACGCGCAGCCAGGCCGCGGCCCAGCGAGGAGGCGCTCGCGATGACTCGGCGACTTCCCCGCCGTGACTCAGCGATTTCCCCGCCGCCGATTCCCGCCTCTCCAACTTCTCGTGTGAAATCTCGCGATATCCAGGCCTGGGACCAGTCCCGGCAGGCCGCTGTAGGATGAGCGTGGAAGTCGGGGTGTAAGGTCTTTTATATTATTAAAAGTATGAGTAAAGAAGGTGTCGGTGCTCATGCCTGTCATCCCAGCTACTCAGGAGGCTGAGATAGGAGGATCACGGTTCAAAGCCAGCCCAGGCAGGAAAGTCCATGAGACTCTTCAATAAACCACCAGAAAACCAGACGTGGCGCTGTGGCTCAAGTGGTAGAGCGCTCTCCTTGAGCTGAAGAGCTGAGGGACAGCGCCCAGGCCCAGAGTTCAGGCCCCACGGCTCACCAAAAATTAAATACTATAAATAAGTATATTTAATACGAATATAGTGTAAGGTCCATTCCTGGATGGCAGCAGACCCCGCCCAGTACCTGCGTTACCTAGGCAACTGGGACACCTGGAAGAGGTCACATCTGCCTCCGCTGAGGTCACAGCTGAATCTGATGTGACCACACCTTGCTTCCACCTGGTCCCACCTCTTACCTGGTCCCACTTCCCTTTACCTGGACACGCCTTTCCCCTCCCCCCCCCCCCATATAAGGCCTAACCCAGGGCCAGACTTCCCTTTTGCCAGCCCTTGCCGGGTCCCAGCAGATCTACTGAATAAACCTACCCCTTACCTGAATACCACGTGCGTGGTGCTGTTCTTACTGGGCTATCTCTTTTTAAAAACCTAACATATATATGAATGAAATTCCTGGTGCCATTGGCTCATACCTGTAATCCTAGCGAGTTAGGTGACAGAACTGAGGAGCAAGGTTCGAAGCCAGTCTGGGCAGGAAAACCTGCCAGTCTAGTCAACTGCCAAAACTCCAGAAGGGGAGCTGTGGCACAAGTGGTAGAGGGCCACTGTTGAACAAAAAACAGGCTCAGGGACATCTCCCAGGCCTTGAGTTCAAGCCCCAAGACAGGCAAAAACCTGAGATTAGCTCTGGGCTAGAAGCTCACTATCCCACGTGAGAGAAAGTGATGGTAACGGCAGTGTAGCTCAGGTTGCAGTGTATTTGTCAAGCATAAGGCTCTGGTTTGCCACCAAAGGCCTGCAAACCTAGCCTTCTGCATCTCCTGCCCTCCTGTTTTCCAGCATGGGTGAATCAACAGGAAGGCCATCCCCAGATGGACACATGGGTATTAGACTTCCTGTACTCTTGATGTAGCAAATAACTAATATGTTCCCACTGTTAGTAATGTCTCTGATGTTCTGTTGCAGCAGAAAAAAAGCAAATTAAGATAAAACCCTGAGCAAAAGTTTCAAAAGTCCTTAGAAGAAAAAAAGAGAATTAATCTTGTCAGAATTTTGAGAGATTTCTTTATATAACCCAAATACATTAGGAATCTCAAAAATAGTCTACGAAGCAAGTATTTTGGTGTTCATTTAATACATTAGAAGTGTTAGCTTATCAAAAACGTACTTTCACTTATTATAAAGTCTGCCTAATGTTTATGTGAATTTTGTATTATGTCATGAAAACTTTGTATTGAATTGATATATTTGAAAGCAGTGTCATTGTTAGCAAATGAAGAATCACAATCTTAACAATTTATTATTTTTGAGAAGGAACTTTTGCTTTTTTAAACATCTACTAGAAATGTTAGTGCTGGGGCTGGGAAGGTGGCTCAGTGGTAGAGTGCTGCTTTGCATGCCTGAGGTCCTGGGTTCAATTCCTCAGCACCACATAAGCAAAAAGAAAAAAGCCAGAAGTGGCTCTGTGGCTCAAGTGGTAGAGCACTAGCCTTGAGCTGAAGAGCTGAGGGACGGACAGCGCCCAGGCCCAGAGTTCAGGCCCCACGACTGGACCCAAAAAAAAAAAAAAAAAGAAATGTTAGTGCTATTTCATAGTTATGACAACACTGAAGAATTTTTTGACTTTCTAAGGTATACATTTTATTATGCTTATGTCTGAAGACTCGTTAGAAACATTTTCTAGACTAATTTAACTTTCAAAAAATTATGAATGTCTAGATTCAATTTAAAAGTTTTGAATCTTTAATTAGTTCAGCTTGACCCATTAAACTATATATTTTGAAGGAGTACTCTGTGCTTTGCTATACACACACATGTTGAAATGTTTACCATCATCAAGCCAATGCAAACATTTACGTAGTGTATCCCAAGAATACTTAGTATGTGCTCTCAGAAAATCCTAAGTATCTGATTTCTAGGACTCATACATATTAGGAGACAGCAATAAAACATGCTATTTTCTTCACTATCTCTTGAACTGGGGCTGGATTTGGAATGTGGTATCCTGGCTACCTGGGTTCTAAGTTCTGTTTGGTCTTGTGTCAAGAGATAAAGTCAACACCTAGTTCCCATTCCTGAATCTCTTCTGATGGAACCTGTCAATATTTGAGAACTGAACACAGTTCCATGAACACACAGCACTATACCCTGGGTAGGCCTACATGAAGCCAGTCTCAGACTTTCAAGGAAGCCGAAGAGCATTCAGACCCACCCCAACTGCCTTAGCAGGTGAAGTCATCTTGCCCTCAAAGCTCCCCCAGTGCTTCACCTTTTCCCTGTGATATGTCATGCCCAGAAACACTGTATTAGCTATGAACTCCAGAGGCTGATATCACTTGTCACTAATGCAAAATATTAGACAACCAAAGGATGTGATGAAAATTACACCTCATTACCACACAGATATTCATAGGAAAATATAAACACATGCAGAGATATACATATTGAGACATGCATGCCCACACAGATCCATACAAAGTATATGTGAAAGAAACCATAACTCCATGGCTTGAATACCTGTATTCCCCCACACTGCCTATGTACTTTTTCAGTTAAAGATTTGCATGGCCACCATTGTGGACCTTATCTTTCTCACATGAATTATTTGTTGGCGCAGACAAGGAAGTTGTGTGGGCCATGTAACATTCCCATTGTCCTTGACTAATACATGTGAGTGTGCCTCATGTGAAAACATGAAATTCAAACTGCTTCTGAAACTTTCTGAATACCCACATGATGCCACAGTTGGGAAAATCTATATATGAGCTTTCCTCTCAAGCTGCAATTATTAAAAATCACATAAAATTACATTCAGCCTAGATGTATAAGGTTTCTATAAAATGAGCAGGAGTTTTTAGACTTGAGTCACATTCCCAAGTTATCTTATGGTGTAGAATCATATATTCTAACATCCAAAATGCCCAGCATCTCTTGTACCAATCATTATAAAAAGTGTATTCTCAAACCATCTCCCCTAAAAGAGCAGAATCAGCATTGAATCTGCACATGACTCACTTCCCGGAGAGGCTAGAATTAAATGGGGTAATGAGTATATGTGTGGGAGCCTCTCAGACTCTGGGCCAGGTGTTGACAAAACACAGCTGTGGAGTTGTCTCCACTGAGTAGCAAATGGGATTCAGGTAAACTGAAGAAGAACTCTACTGCTGTTGGAAGATTAGTTGTGTTGGCTTTGGGTAGATCCCTGTGGAAGGTAGGCATAGATGAAGTTGTTCATGCTTCGTTTTTGTTTTTTAGGGGTTTTTTTTTGGGGGGGGGGGTTGTGGTTGTTGTTTTTTTGGTGGTGGTCCTGGGGCTTGAATCCAGGGCCTGGGCACTGTTCCTGAACTCTTTTTGCTCAAAGCTAGTACTCTACTACTTTGAGCCACATCACCTCTTCCAATTTTCTGATGACTAATTGGAAATAAGAGTCTCACAGTCTTTCTACCCAGACTGACTTTGAGCTATGATCCTCAGATCTCAGCTTCCTGAGTAGCTACATGCCTGTTTTTAGAAGATATTCCCTGCATGTTTCCTCAGCATCATTTTCAGAGAAGATTCATCAGAATGAGCATGTACAAACCAAGATTACAGGAGTTGGCCATGCAGAGCCCGCTGAAGGACAAGGCTTAGGCCGTGGCCACTCTAAAGGAGTTATCCATGGAGATTTTCCAATCTTTGTCCATCATTGCCTATGCTGGGAGACACAGTGGAGCCTTGAAGAACAAGGTGAAGGAATGTCTGTGTGTCTGCTCCCTTCTGCATCCTGATAAGAAGAAGACCCCTGGATCTGTATTGAACACCTGAAGCACTGCTTGCTCTTGAGATTCTCCCAGGTGAGGGAAAGCAACAGCCTGAAAGAGTTGGGAGTCTTACAGGACATGGTTGAAGTGAAGGACGCTGTGAGCAAGGGCTAGGTGGTACTGGTGAGGAAGCCGTGCTGGCATAACTCTGGGGATGGATTACTGGACAATGTATTGGTAACTGAACCAACATGTGCCCATTCTTTCTTCGTGGTGCTTAAAGGCATATGAAGCAGAGGCCAGAAGTATATCTCCATAATAGAGCAGGAACCAAGGATGTGGGGGCTCTGAACTCAATCCTGAGTGCTGCAAAATAAAATAAGAAAATTTTGAAAAATAATAATGTAAAATAACAAGGGGATAAGAGAGACCAGCATGTACCAGAAGGACTATCAGGTGAGAAGGAATCTTCTAGAAGTATCATAGGAAGAAGCAGGATTGCATTGGTGAACAGAACAGCTACCTGAGATTTGTAGTAAAGGTTCAAATCAGACATTTGGTGATCTCTTGTATTCTGAGACTCCTACTTTGAGGGGTTTCTTATTTGTATGAATGTCAAGGTGTTCACTTTTTAAATGTTTTATTGTTATTGTAAAGGTGATACACAGAATCATTATGGTTACATAGGTCAGGTTGAGCATGCTGGTACTCACTGAAATCCTGGGTCTCAGTAAATAGAGATGAGAGAACCCGAAGTTTGAAACCAGCCTGAAATTCATAGTAAGACCTTGCTTTTAACAAAACAACAACAACATCAGGAAAGGGTCAATTTCTCAATTTCTGTCTTCAGCACTACTGGGACTTAACATATTAGCCATCTTGCCAGCTCTTTTTTTTTTTTTTTGGGGGGGGTGGTCCGGTCGTGGGGCCTGAACTCTGGGCCTGGGCGCTGTCCCTCAGCTCTTCAGCTCAAGGCTAGTGCTCTACCACTTGAGCCACAGTGCCGCTTCCGGCTTTTTTCTTTTTGCTTCTGTGGTGCTGAGGAATCGAACCCAGGGCCTCAGGCATGCAAGGCAAGCGCTCTACCACTTAGCCAACTTCCCAGCCCCTTGCCAGCTCTTTTTGCCTTATGTATTTCTCCAGATAGAGTAACAATTTTGTGTGGGGCTATCATCAATCAGTGATCATCTTATTTATTACTTTAATGTAACTGGGATAATGGTTGAAGTCCTAATGTCCAGCTTAACTGTTGATATGAGGTCTCACTAACTTTCTACTCAGGCTGGTCAGGATGTGATCCTTGCCATCTCAGCTCCTCAGTTAGGTGAGTGCTTGTCCTAATCCCTGATTTAAACACTCCATTCGTGCACTGTAAAAAGTAGACTGCATGCTGGGCGCTGGTGGCTCATCCCTGTCATTCTAGCTACTCAGGAGACTGAGATCTGAAGATCACATTTTAAAGCCAGGCAGGAAAGTCCATGAGACTTTTACCTCCAATTAATTACTAGAAAACCAGACATGGAACTGTGGCTCAAAGTGTTAATAGCTTTAGTCATGAACAGAAAAGCTCAGCAAGCACTCAGGCCCTGAGCTCAAGCCCACAGCCAACAAGAAGAAAAAAGAAAGGAAGGGTAAAGTGGGCTACAATCTACTTACAAAATGGAAGAAAATTCTACTTTGGTTTGCTTCTCTTTTTGTTTTTAGATCAGTCTTTGCTGCTGAAGCCCAAATTGGCCTCTAACTGGCACTCACTCCTCCTGCTTCATCCTCCTAAGTGCTAAAATTTTAGACAAAGGCCTTATCCAGAAATTCTCGCTGACTCTACAATGCTATCTATTGTAAAATATCTTGTTTATGATATGCTATTTTGATCCCAGTAAAAAAAAAAACTCTCTTAGATAGGTAGGTAGATATTAAGATGAGATGTAATCTAATTTCAGAAACTTTAAAATGGAAATATAAGTGTGCAGCACAGAACTCCATGAAATGATTAGTTGAGTTATATATATTTACTTCACTACTTATTATATATATTTATATATTTATATCGAGTTATATATATTGATGGATTTGGGGGCTGATTCTTTGGCTAGTTTGAATAAAGGTGCTATGAGTTAGTGGATGTATTCTAGTAGATGTAGGCAGGACTTAGTAACTTTCCCAAAAAATAGAGAATGAAAGGGGGGGGAGAGATTGTTGTTAAGGAAAAATCAGTAATTAGTCTAGCTGACAGCATGCCTAGCTTCTGTATTTCCCAGCGGTATGAAAGTTCTTTCCACATAGTGAAAAGAAGAAAAAAATTCCAGTCCAAAAGTTAATTCTGCCTGATGTTGTATGAAACTGACTTCTGAGAGGTAATAAGTTCATTTCTTCTTGGTCATTCCATGATCCTATGGTACATTTCCAGGGAGTATGTAAGTATTATACTCAAAGCAGCTACAGAACAAGGTAGAGATTGTGACACTCTTCTATTACACAACTTAAGTCTGTGGTTGATGCCTTGTGAAATTGGCCTTGATTCATTTGTTGTTTGTATTTTTTGTTTTGTTTTGTTTTTGCCAGTCCTGGAACTTGAACTTTGGGCCTGGGCACTGTCCCTGAGCTCCTTTGTACTCAAGACTAGCGCTTTACCAATTGAGCCATAGCACCACTTCCGGCTTTTTCAGTGATTAACTGAAGGTAAGAGTCTCACAGACTTTCCTGCCTGGGCTCGCTTCAAACCCCTGATCCTCAGATCTCAGCTTCCTGAGCAGCTAGGATGATAGGCGTGAGCCACCACCACCCAGCTATCTCAATAGTTTTTGTGTCACAAATACATGTTCCTTCCTACTCATGTAGACTACATTTCACAGATGTATATAACTGCCTTTCTTCCTTCTTCCTTTCTTCCTTCCTTTCTTGTTTGCTTGCTTGCTTGCTTCTAGGTAGTTGTACAAAGGGGTTTCAGTCAACATGCCATTTTGTGAGCACAATGTATCTCAATCAAATGTCACCCCTCCCATCATTTCCCCCATTCTCCCAACCCAGCCCTCCCCTCAGTCTTTCTAGTTTCATTTCACATATGTACATTTTATACTATGGCTGCATTCACCCATCTTTCCTCTCCTCATTTGTCAGTCCCCCTCCCCTCCCCTCTCTGACACCAAGTTCCACCTTCCTTGTGGTTATCTTATGAAACTTTAAGTTAGTTGTTCAGAAGTATTACACTATTAGCATTCTCCCCCTGCAGAGAACCATAGTTTAGTAAATATATACATATGAACATATGCATATGACCCAGTTTATTTACATATTTATAATTTAGATTTGCTTCCACATGAGAGAAAATATATTCCCTGTGTCTTCCTGAACCTTACTTCACCCAACATAATGTTTTCTAGATCCATCCATTTCTTTGCACATTATATAATATTCTTCCTAACACACACACATACACACACACACACACACACACACACACACACACATCCATTCAATTATCACACATTCTTGATCTGATTTCCACTGAAAGCATGTGGGCTGTTTCTATGATTTGACTATGGTGATTGTGCTGATTGTAATCCTATACACTGTGCTTAAAAGGATAATTGTCATTTTAAATGCAGCATCAAGGCAAGAATGTTAAGAGTATTGAATTTAAAGAGCTAAACTTTGTGTGTGAAGCTTTACAAAACTGGTGTCTAGCATCTTGCTTCACCAAGCATGTGATTTTTAATGCATGTGATATATAAAGCATGTGATTATTAATTTGTGCATCTATATGATAGATAAAAGAGTATGGCAAAGTGTTCCAAGAGTTGACTCTGTTTGGAATGTTTTGTGAAATTGGTTTTAAGCATTTTGATTGACAAGCAGTTGTTCCTTAATGTTTGTTGTAAGCCTGGTCCACTTCGGAAGGGGGAAGCAAATCTACTGGGGAGCCTATCCCTGTAAGGGCCACCATAAATGAAGGATCCCACACATCCATCCCAGGGGACCATGCAGAGGCAGGCAAGCACAGGAGAAAGATTATTATAAGGTTTATTAGAGGAACCATATTTTCCCTAAGAGGGAGTACATGGCACCCTTACCATCCAAGTAGCAGGAGGGCCTGAGGGTAGAAAGGGAGGTAGATGGGATTTCCAGTGGGTCTGGGTGGAGAAAGGGAGGGGCCAGCTGTGTGGAGGGAACTCCAGGGATGGGAGGGGCTCAGGTCTGGGTGGAACTGAGGACCAAAGTTGAGCACAATACTAACAACACTGAGATTGATTCTTTCATCAAAATATCTTCAAGCTAAAGTGGAGGTATGGCAGAGTGCCAGCCTTGAAAAAAAAAAAAGAAGTCAAATAGCATGAGGCTGAGTTCAAGCTCCAGGAGCAGCTCGCACATGAGTGCGCGCGCGTGCGCACACACACACACACACACACACACACACACACACACACACAGAAACACTCACACACGCCTTCAAGTATTTGCCTTCTCACTGATTCTTGCATAGATATATGCATAGTTTCTAAGACGTTTGTAATCCTGTACAAATAATAGCTTAGGAACAAGCTTGGAACCATGATACAATATAATGTCCATTGTAAGTGATGCTGGTTGGTGCTTCATGAACTTAGCTTCAAATATTTTGTTTGGAAAGGACACGTTTCTTATAGGCCTAGAGGCTATATTTCAAAAAATAGATACTTGTCAGAGGCATTGACTGACATGATCCCATCTGAGCAAATGTGTGCCATGAGGGTGCATGCTGGCATGCATTCCTCTGGGGGAAGAAGGGGGAATGTCCCTTCCTCCATGCGGGGCAAAGGTCTTGCACCTGGTACCAGACTCAGGTGATGGTTTGTGAGAAGTGCCATTCATGCTCCTCCTAGTTAATTTGTAGAACAATGCCTGGAGATTCCCTTGGTGTTCTCACCTTGTTGACCTACTTTTACAACCTTTCATTACTGGAACTGCTTCACACTTGTTGACAAGGATTAGCCTTTTCTGCTTACTAACTTAAACTCATTGTCTGTGCTCCAGTAAAACTGCCCTCTGACTGAAGATTTACTTCTCCTGCCTGTGTGCTATATAGAAGCAAATGATGTTTCAATACACCTTATCTATACCCACATGGTATGATCCCTTTCTGCCTACCAAACACTGGGTTCCTGATCTCGCTGTGCGAACAGCAACAGATACTTGCTATGTTAAAAGTAGCTTTGTGTAGGTACCAGTGGTTCAGGCCTGGCATCCTACCACTCAGGAAACTGCGATCTGAGGATCTGTGGAGTTTTAAAGCCAGCCCAGGCAGTAAAATCTGTGAAATTCATGTCCACTTAAACATCAAAAATGCCAGAAGTGAAGTTGTGGTTCGAGTGGTAGAGCACTACCTTCAGCTCTTTTGCTCAGGCCCAAGCCCTGAGTCCAAGCTTCCGGACCAGAACACTTAAAAGGTAGCTTGGAAGCAATGTACAGAATGTGGTACAGTGTTCCATTATGAAAGGTGATATGAGGGAAAGGGAGAAAGAGAGAGGGAAAAGGAGAGGAAGTGGAAGTAAAAAGGGAAGGAGGAAGAGGAAGGAAAAAAGGAAGGAGAGGAAAGAAGGGCAGAAGTGGAGAGGAGGGGAGAGAAAGGGAGAAGGAAAAGGAAGGGACTGGGAAGGTGACTTGGTGGTAGAGTGCTTGCCCAGCATGCATGAGGCTCTGGGTTCAATTCCTCAGTATCACATAAACAATAAACAAAATTAATTTTTAAAAAAGAAAAGAGGGGAGGAGATGAGAGAAGAGAGAAGGGAAGAGAAAAGGGAGAGGACTGAGAAGAGCAGAGGAAGAAGGTGAAGGAAAGGCAGGGGAAGGAAGGAGAAGAGACAAGGAGGGGAGAGAAAGAAGAGAAAGGGAAGGGAGGGCTCAGGAGGAGAGAAGGTAAGAGGAAAAGGAAGAAAAGCAGGAGACCATCTCTTCAAACTTGTAGTCCCAATGCCCTTCTTCTCTAAGAAGTCTCTGTTTCCTGATGCTGCTCCTGCCTGCCAATAATCTCACTAAGTCAGGAGTCCATCCAAGGGTTACTTTGTTGACCATAATCCCGTCACCTGACTTTTTAGAACACTGCTGTGTTCAGGACCAAGGCTTTAGGGAACATTTACGATGGTGGGCAGTTGAGCCTCTGGATCAAAAACTCTGTCAAGTATTCTCCTTCTATTCTAAAAGATACATAATCAATATACTTCGTTGTAACTGTGTTTGATGCCTTATGAAACTGGCTTCTAGAGTTTGACAAATGTTTTCCTCTGTTGTTGTTTTTTAAGTAAACAGACTAAGTTTATTTGAAAGTGAAAGAAAAGCTGTAAAAAGCAAGCTGCAAGACTCCCTGCGTCAGGGACCACAGGAAGAATCCATGGGGTCCTCCCAGGGCACCTGTCACAGCATGGGCTCCCCACACTCTCCCTGAACTGTGCTGACTGCGTGATGGCTCCTGAGTGGCCCCATACACAGAGCATTGTGGGAAGAAGCGTTGGAGCAAGAACTAAGCATATGGGAAGAAGAAGCATTTAAGCGGGAGCCTGAGGTCCTGTGGCATGATGCAACACATATCATCTGCCACGTGTTTTGTCTGCCATTTCTTATCCCTGTCTACCTCTCTCTCTCTCTCTCTCTCTCTCTTTCTCTCTCTCTTTCTCTCCCTCCCTCTCCCTCCCTCTCCCTCTCCCTCTCCTTCTCTCTCTCTCTTCTCTCTCTCTCTCTCTCTCTCTCTCTCTCTCTCTCTCTCTCTCTCTCTCTCTCTCTCTCTCTCTCTCTCTCTCTCTCTCTCTCTCTCTCTATCTCCCCCCCCCCTTTTCAGATGGAAACCCTGACTGCCATTTGGAGCAGGGGTCATACCCAGGCCAGGCTACTTGCTGCTGAGAAAGAGCAGAGTGGGTAGCCGCAGTCCTGGAGCCTTTGGGAAGTCTTTTAGGCTGACCAGATGCCGTCTGTGTACTGTGCCCCAGAGGCCACAGTAACACCCTAAGCCAGTGGATGTGAAGCCTCACATGTGCCCATGTGGTTGCCTAGAAGAAACAAAACAAGCAGGTTGAGAACACAGCAGTCAAATATTAGCAGAAATATTCTACCAGTTAGGGGGCCCAGGAAAGATAACAGTCCAGATTACCGGGGCCAGGAGTCTCCCATAAGAGCCATCCTTGTGTAGCCTGTGTCAATTGAGAGACTAGAAGAGACTAACTACGACTCTATGGCAGTGTTTCTGACTGTAATGAAGGCGTGTGGGCTGTAATTGTATGGAAAATATCATTGCGGCTCCAACTTTGGCCACAAGATGGTGCATGTGGCACAGTGTTCCATGCCAAGCATGAGCCCAGCTGGGTTAACCCTCGTGCCTCAGTTTTCTAATGGCCCTGAATTGCCAGATGTGACTCTGGATGCCCAGTCCCACTCAATATTTCACTTTTTCTGCTGTTGTTTTCGTGTGTGTGTATGTGTGTGTGTGTGTGTGTGTGTGTGTGTGTGTGTGTGTGTGTGTGTGTGTGTGTGTGTGTGTGTGTGTGTGTGTGTGTGTACGAACGCGCGCTCACACAGGCACACCTATCCTGATGCTTGAACTCAGGGCTTGGGTAGTCTTTGACCTTTTTATTCTGTTTTTCTCAAAGCTAGCCTTCTACCATTTGAGCTACAGTTCCACTTCTGGCTTTTTGGTGGTTAATTGGAGATAAGAATTTCATGGAGGGCTGGGAAGGTGGCTCAGTGGTAGAGCGCTTGCCTTGCATGCCTGAGGTCCTGGGTTCGATTCCTCAGCACCACAGAAGCAAAAAGTAAAAAGCCGGAAGTGGTAGAGCGCTAGCCTTGAGCTGAAGAACTGAGGGACAGCGCCCAGGCCCAGAGTTCAGGCCCCACGACCAGACCCCAAAAAAAGAATTTCATGGACTTTCCTCCCCAAGCTGGCTTCTAACCATGATTCTCAGATCTCAGTCTACTGAGTAGTTAGAATTACAAGCATGAGCCACCAGTACACATTCTTACCCATTGCTTTGATGCTGAAGGAATTTGACTCAAACGAAGCTTCCAAAATGAAGTCCGCTTGTCTATTTTGTCTTCATCTTAAGGGATAAAGAAACCCAGGATAGCCAAGCCCTGTATGCTAGTTGAGTGCCATGGCTCACACCTTTACAAAATGTTAAATTCTATCAAATCAAAAAAGGAACTTCTGTGTTACTAATGTAGACATACTTGATCACAATAAACGGCCCACATACATCATAACTGTGTGCTTTATACTGCAGAGTTTCTCTTTGAAGAGAAGTGCCTATTTACTTTATCTTTTTTGACAAATGGATTTAACCTTCCTTTCGTAAACTTAAAAAATGTTCCTGTGGTTCCAAGTAAATCAGTTCTGATGAGTGCAGCACAAAAGCCACAAGTATAAGAGAAAGTTTGGTTGATTTATTTACCTATTTATATTTGGTGCTTGTCCTAGAGCTTGAACTCAAGGCCTGGGTAGTGTCCCTGAACTTGTTCACTCAAGGCTAGCACTCTACCACTTAAGCCATAGCTGCACTTCTGGCTTTTTGCTGATTCATTGGAGATAAGAGTCTCAGACTTTTCCTCCCCCCTCAAGCTGGTTTGGAATCAGGATCCTCATCTTAGCCTCCTGAGTAGCTGGGACAACAGGCGTGTGCCACCAGCACCAGGTTCCTCTGCTGCATTGGAGTTTTGCATTTTCAGTTTTATTTCGGCTGTGCACTATTAATTAATACTGGGTTCCTTGCAGGTTTTAGAATAGGGCTGTCCCTCGGCTCACATTTTCAGTGGGTAAGCAGCGCCAAAGTCTTTGTTTCTGTAAGTGTTTTGGAGACAAAGTCACCCTGATAGCCAGCAGCCTAAGGATTGATTCCTGGACTCCAGGGTGCATGCTTTCCGAGGCTGTACCCCATAATATGTGACTTTGAGAAGGACAGGTGCCCTCGGACCTGGCAGCCCAGGACTCTGGTCAATGTCATGGGGAGACGTGGCCTGTGGTTTTTCTGTGCCTCAAAAAAGAGAGAACTGGACATCCCAGCTGGGGTCAATGGTGATCATACAATCATCAACTGGTGACCGGAAGAACAGACCCACAAGAACAGCACAACTACTGTGATCCTCATGTATAAAAGGCTGTGAAGCTAACCACTTGTCCGATGGTGTCAACAGGAGGGAGGAACTGAGAGATGACACATTTTCTTAGGACCATGACAAGACGAGAAGTCATTTCTCAGTCCCTTCAGCTGAGAACATGGCAGATGGCGCAAAGGGCAAGGCAAGGAAGCTATTTGGTTCTCTGAACACAGATGCCACCAGAGCCTCATCTCAGATACTTAGTCACACCAAGATGTTCCCCATCTCCTCTCATTCCAACTCCCCCCAACCCCTGCACCACCTGCAAAGGCCATCAACTGGGACCTAGAGCCATTGTCACTGTCACCTAAAGATTCCCACACACCACCTGTAGGCTCAGCCACACCATCCTACTGTCCTAATGGTGCAATCAGAGTGGCGACCTGATTCACACCTCACTAGTCACCTTTTGAAAATACCTTTCTGTGGTTTCCAGTCAACCCAAGGCCACGCAGCCATTGCAAATGTGTGATTTCACCATATTTAAATTCTGCTCCCCAAAAGATCGTAGCCATTAGCAATCATTCTCCAGCCCCACAATGCATAGAAAGCACCAAGGGCTGGGCACCGGTGGCTCACACCTGTCCTCCTAGATACTCAGGAGGCTGAGATCTGAGGATCGCAGTTCAAAGCCAGCTCAAGCAGGAAAGTCTATAAGACTCTTATTTCCAATGAACCACCAGGAAAAAAAAAGGAAGTGGTGCTGTGGCTAGAAGTGGTAGAGTGCTAGCCTTGAGCTAGCTCAGGGACAGCGCCCTGGCCCTAAGTTCAAGTCCCAGGAACAACCAAAACAAGGAGGGGAGGGGAGAAAGCACTAAGGTACATTCTGTATCTATAGAACTCTACATATCTTGAGGTAAATGGAATTATACAGTACATGGCTTTCTATGACCAACCTCTGTGTGTGTGTGTTAAATTGTTTATCAATTTATTAATTAGATTGTCCTTTTGTTGCTGAATTGTCAGTGGTTTCTGTATGTCCTTCCTAGAAAAGGAGGGGGAAATAGAGCCAGTGAGGGATCCCTTGTTAGATGAAGAGATATTTAGGAGCCCTGATACCTTCGGCAAGATAAGCTTTGGGAATGGTATAAGAAGGAAGTTTCAGGGGCTGGGAAGGTGGCTCAGTGGTAGAGCGCTTTGCCTTGCATGCCTGAGGCCCTGGGTTCGATTCCTCAGCACCACATAAGCAAAAATAAAAAAGCCAGAAGTGGTGCTATGGCTCAAGTGGTAGAGCGCTAGCCTTGAGCTGAAGAGCTGAGGGACAGTCCCCAGGCCCAGAGTTCAGGCCTCACAACCGGACCCAAAAAAAGAAGGAAGTTTCAGTGACTAGCATATAGAGTGGAAGGTACAAAAACAGATTCAAGAATTGGAATGAGTCAGGCACTGGTGGCTAATGCTTGTCAGCTACCCAGAGATCTGAAGATTGTAGTTTGAAGTCAGCCTGGGCAGGAAAATTTGTGAAACTCTTATCTCCAATGAACCACCAGAAACCAGAAAGTGGTGCTGTGGCTCAATGTAGTAGAACACTAGTTTTTTGTTTTTTGTTTTTTTTTTGTTGGCCATGGGGCTTGAACTCTGGGCCTGGGCGCTGTCCCTCAGCTCTTCAGCTCAAGGCGAGCGCTCCACCACTTGAGCTACAGCGCAACTTCCGGTTTTCTGGTGGTTTATTGGAGATAGGAGTCTCACGGTCTCTCCTGCCCGGGCTGGCTTTGAACTGCGATCCTCAGATCTCAGCCTCCTGAGTAGCTAGGATTACAGGCCTGAGCCACCAGCGCCCGGCTCTAGAACACTAGTTTTAAGCAAAAGAGATCAAGGACAGAAACAGGTCCTATGTTCAAACAACTCCACAGACAAAAAGAAAAAGAAAGAAAGAAAGCAAAGAAAAGAATGAGAACAGGAGGTGGAAGGAGCTGCAGAGAGCCATAGCTAGGGAAGTAGCAGTGAACGGCTCTGTCTGCTTGGTTGTCCAGAATTTAATGCTTTGCTGTTAAATTTATTTTATCTCATGTCTCCTTCCCAAACTGATCCCTTACCACCTTAAATCTGTGTCCTATGTGGTATCTAGCACATAAGACAAAGGAGGACAAATGTGCTGGCCCTGGGACTTGAACTCGGAATCTGGGCACTGTCCCTCAGTCTTTTGCTCAAGCCTAGTACTCTACCACTTGAGATACATCTCCACTTCTGGCATTTTGCCCTTTAATTGGAGATAAGAATCTCATGGTCGCCGTGCACTGGTGGTTCACGCCTGTAATCCTAGCTACTCAGGAGGCTGAGATCTGAGGATCACAGTTCAAAGCCAGCCTGGGCAAGAAAGTCTGTGAAACTCTTATCTCCAATAAACCATCAGAAAACTGGAAGTGGCGCTGTAGCTCAAGTAGTAGAGCGCTCGCCTTGAGCTGAAGAGCTGAGGGAAAGCGCTCAGGCCCAGAGTTCAAGCCCCACTACCGAAAAAAAAAAAAAAAAAAAAAAAAAAAATCTCATGGTCTTTCTGCCTGAAATGACTTTGAACTTCAAACCTCAGATCTTAGCCTCTTGAGTGCTAGGATTACAGACATGAGCCACAGGCACCCAGCTCCAGTTTATATCTAAAAATAACAAGATGATTTCCTCTCAGCTGTGAAGTCATTCCACATTTGTATTTATTAATTTATTTTATTTAACGTGCTGTAAGCAGCATTTGAACTCAGGGCCTCACACTCTCCCTTATCTTCTTCCACTCAAGGCTGGCACTGTACTACTTGAGCCACAGCTCTACTTCCTGGGTTTATTTGTGTGTTGTTGTTGTTGGAGCTTGAACTCAGGGCGTGGGCACTGTCCCTGAACTTTTCTTGCTCAACGCTGGCACGCTACCACTTGGGCCACAACTCTACTTGGCTTAACTGGAAATAAGAAGCTCATAGGCTTTCCTGCCAGGGCTGGCTTTAAACCATTGGCCTCCAGAGTAGCTAGGATTACAGGCATGAGCCACCAGAACCCAACTAATTATACCTATCTCAATCTGTGACAACTTCCATCTTCTTTGGGTGGTATGGTAGAGAAAGAATGAGGCATTGGTCTAGGAGCCAGACCAATCTGTCCAGCTCCTAATTGAGCTCAAATAATACCCACGAAGGCCTGAACAATGTGTCTCTCTGAAATTAATCCTCACTATGGTAGAACTCAGAGAATTCAGCCTTGTGGCTCTGTTGCCCTAGCAACACAGGTGTTTGAGGAGCCTTCTATCTCTTTGCCATGTGAGAACACACAAGAAGATGCCATAACATCTTCTGCCAGTGGATCACACCTGTAATCCCAGCTACTTAGGAGGCTGAGATCTGAGGCTCACCGTTCAAAGCCAGCCTGGGCAGGAAAGTCCATGAGACTCTTATCTCCAATTAACCATTAGAAAACCAGAAGGGATGCTGTGGCTCAAAGTGAGCTCAGATGCTGAATTCAAGTCCCATGACCAACCAAAAACAAAGGCCAAGCACTGCTGTCTCACACCTGTAATTGTAGCAACTCAGAAGGCTGAGGTCTGAGGATTGCAGTTCAAAGCCAGCCCAGGGAAGAAAAGTCCCTGTGAGACTCATCTCCAAATAACTACTCAAAAACCAGAAGTAGTGCTATGGCTCAAGTTGTAGAGCACTAGCCTTGAACACAAAGAGGATCAGGGACAGAGTCCAGGCCCCAAGTTCAAGTTCTAGGACTGGCATACACAAACAAAAAGATGGTAACAATAATTTTTTTAATAATAGAAAAAGGAATACCAAGCTAGGTGCTGGTGGCTCGCATCTGTAATCCTAGCTACTCAGGAGGCTGAGATTTGAGGATCACAGTTCAAAGCTAGCCAGGAAAGGAAAGTTTATGAAACTCTTATCTCCAAATAACCACCAGAAAACCAGAAGTGGCTCTGTGGCTCAAGTGGTAGAGTACTTGCCTTGAGCTGAAGAGCTCAGGGACAGCACCCAGGCCCAGAGTTCAAGCCCCACAACTCACACACACACACACACACACACACACACACACACACACACACACACACACACACAAAATACCTGAACATAATAAAAGCCATATTATAAAAATAGAAGAGGAGAAAAATCAGGCAGCAAGGAACCAATACTTCCTGGGACAGAAGTTAAGCATCTTAAGCACACTGTTAAATATTGTGGATGTTATTATTAATAAGTATGGTAAGCATCCTTTTATTAAAAGAGAGAGAGAGAGAGCGCGCTTTGGCTCCCCAGCAGACCAGCTGCCATAATAGCCATTTCCACCCAGGTGAGGCTGAGGGAGATTGACATTGGCTTAACTTGTGATAGAAGTTGAGCGTCAGTAGCTCATATCTGCAATTCTAGCTAGGAACATAGGACACTGAGTCTGAGGATCCTGTATTGAAGTCGACCTGGCAGGAAAGTCCATGAGACTTATCTCCAATTAACAACCAAAAGGCCAGAAGTAGATGTTTAACACTGTCAAAGACGTTACCTGTTCTGTCTGTCTAAAACTGTGTATTTCATTCAAGAACCAAGAGAAAAGACAGGGGGGTAAACTTAGAAGTCAGCAGAAGACCTATTTTTAGGGGTGAGGGGTGAAGAGGCAGAAGTGCAGTTCAGCTGGTCATGCATGGTGGGACAGGCCCTGGGAGGAGTCCACACATGATGAAAGAGGGCAAGCTGGCACAAATGCAGTTCATCTAACCCTAAAGAGTCGGATTGGGTGCGTGCCCATTCCATAGGAGTGGCCAAGTGGCCCATCTTTGTTCTGTCCCTTTTCCCTGCAGATAGACACTGGAAACAAGATGGTAAAAATTAGTGATGTGATGATCTGACTAGTATTGCTAAAACTGCCCCTTGGATGTGTTAAAATCAAAATTGAAAAGGCCTTAAAAAGAGGGTTAAAAAGTTTATTTGTATAATGTGACTTGCTTTCAATGCTGTTCTACCAGTAGGATATGTTTTTAAAAGTCTTGAAGGTGTTAAGTCTAGCTTCTTGGTACAGTAATGGTGATTATAATTCTTGCATTAAGAAAAAAATGACATTTGGGCTGGGAAGGTGGCTCAGTGGTAGAGTGTTTGCCTTGCATGCATGAGGCCCTGGGTTCGATTCCTCAACACCACATAAGCAAAAAGAAAAAAGCCGGAAGTGGTGCTGTGGCTCAAGTGGTAGAGTGCTAGCCTTGAGCTGCAGAGTTGAGGGACAGCGCCGAGGCCCAGAGTTTAGGCCCCATGACTGGACCCCCCCCCCAAAAAAAAAGAAAGAAAAAAAATTGTCATTTGCATTTAAAAGTTTTAATGTATATCTGTTTTTTTGGGGTTTTTTTTTTGTTTTTTTTTGGTCCGGTTGTGGGGCCTGAACTCTGGGCCTGGGCACTGTCCCTCAGCTCTTCAGCTCAAGGCTAGAGCTCTACCACTTGAGCCATAGCGCCACTTTTCCGGCTTTTTTCATTTTGCTTATGTGGTGCTGAGGAATCAAACCCAGGGCCTCAGGTATACAAGGCAAGTGATCTACCACTGAGCCATCTTCCCAGCCCCTGTATATCTGTTTTAAAACAAGCAGCCAAGAGACAATGAATGACACTTGGCCTCAAGATTTCAAGGGATCTTTTCAAAACACAAATAAAAACTAAAGTATAAAGTATTTAAAGAGATTAATAAGAGGTTTTAAAAATTTTTTGGATATAAAATTTAAAATTGTTCTTAGCATTTGCCTCAAAGTGCACAAAGAAAAAAATTAGGATTACCAAAATAATTGCTATTCCAGTTTGCTCTTATAGGTTTTTTAACAGTTTCCAGCAAGCCCAGAGCAAAGCACAGAAGATTCTTATAAGTTTGTCAGATGTAACTTTGGCTCATAATAAGTTTCAGGTAAGAGCATGCTTAAAAGCTACTTCAATGTTGACCACCTTGTTGCTTTTAATCGGAGTAAAGTGGCCTTTTATAAGACTCATTGATCTGCAAACTGGTTCAAAGCCATCCCGGACAGAAAAAGGTCCCTGTGAGACTGTTACCTCTACCCAGCCAGCAGAGTGCTGAAAGAGTGAGCAGAGTTGCTTTGGGACTCAAAGTGGCAGAGTGCTAGCCTTGAGCTGTAGAGCTGAAGGACAGCACTCAGGCCCTGAGTTCAAGTCCAGCGACCAGCTAAGGAAAATGCCAATGAGGCATTCATCCCAGTGTTGAGAAGACAATCCTGGGACAAGAGCAATGGAGGAGCATCCAGAGGCAGTAAGCCACTGCTTGGATGGCAGAAATAATGTCAGATCCTAGAGTCATTTGTGCATGGCCCTTCAAAAATTGGTCAGAGCCAGGAGGTCATAGGAAGATAGTTTGTAAGCATACCTAATGTCCATGACTATCTACCTTGTAAGGGACAGGAACTTGCCATCCTCTGTGATAGTAGTAAAAAGCTAAAGTTATAAAATGTGGGGGATAGTTTAAATCCCAACCCTTATATGTGCCAAAAATTCTAATTGGCAGTAACTTTTGAGCTGACACCAGCTGCATGAAATTCGTCTGCGCAGGATAAGTGTTTGTAAACCTGAAAGTGTGTTTCTACCGATATCTGTCTGAATTCAGGCCTACATAGGGTAACTAGGCAATGTTAGGATCATTAGAGATCACATTCCTAAGCCATCCAGAAAGATGCTTTTGCAAACCAGAGTGCTAAACAAGCTACACTGCTGTAGCCGGAGAAAAAGTTTGTGCATTTGTCAAAAGTTAAAATATTGTTCTTAATGACATTTAACCCTGGTAACCTCTCTTTGTAAAATAGGCTAGGGTTATAGGTTCCTGACTAGGTAGGATCAACACCCCTGAGCCAGCTTGAAGAAGTTACAGAAGATGACTCTTCACCCATCTTCCCCATTTAAGAACAAGGGACCAGAGTCACTTTTTTTAATGTGGCAAAATAGACAGAAGAAAAAGGCATGGAAAATAGTAGTACAGGCCTGAGCCCTTTGTATCTGCCTGAAAAATCCTAGCCTTATTAAAAGAACTATCTAGTTTAAAAAGTTGTCATCTTGGTAAATTGTCCTAAATAGTCTTAAAAACTAGTGGGGTCACATACTGCCAAGCCTATGTATTACTCGTATCCTTAACCAGTCTGTGTAGGAATTTGCAGCCCAGCATGAGGTGTGACAGTCCCTTGGAGCCACTAGAGACTCTGCTGCTGCTGCTGCTGCTGCTGCTGCTGCTGCTGCTGCTGCTGCTGCACACCCTAATGGGTAAAAGCTCAACAGCAGCCTGACAAGTCACCTGGAGGAAATCTACATCATCACCAAGACTACCTTCACCGTGGTAAAAGTAGACTAAACTGCCAGATTCCATCACCCGAGTCTGATTCCCAGTTGAAAGCTGCTTAAACTAGGATCTTGTGGGACATTCTTTTGGTGATATCCAGAAGCCCTCTCTGCTCCCACAGTGGATATTGGGGGCAAAGATAGCACTGGCCTGCCTTAGGCACTTCAGGGTCACAGCCTAGTTTGGCTCTGGTTTGGTAATAATCTGCTTCCTCTCAGGTGCGGGTTAAAGATAAAGGAGAGATTTTTTTAATCAATGGAGGTAGTATATGAGACCCAGCCCTACTCTTAGCCTTAAAATCTAGCAAGCTTCGGCATCCCAGTGGTGCCTTAAGGCTGTTCTGAGATAACTTGGTTCTGCAAGCCAAAGGGAAATTGGTCAGTTTTAAACTCTAGCCACAAAGAAGCTCAAGGAATTGTAAAGAAGAGGAGGGTAGCAAAGAAAACCTTGGGAAAGGAATTGGGAAAAAAGGATTGTCTTAAAATGTTTGTAAAAGGGCTGGGAAGGTGGCTCAGTGTTAGAGTGCTTGCCTTGCATGCCTGAGGCCCTGGGTTCGATTCCTCAGCACCACATAAGCAAAAAGAAAAATAAGCCGGAAGTGGTGCTGTGGTTCAAGTGGTTAGAGCGCTAGCCTTGAGCTGAAGAGCTGAGGGACAGCGCTCAGGCCCAGAGTTCAGGCCCCACGACTGGACCAAAAAAAAAAAAAAATGTTTGTAAAAAAGACAAACCTCAGAAAGTTTAAGTATGTAGCAAATGGTATGATTATGTCTTAAAATTAAAGCTTATGAGTACAGCTGGTGTAAAATTAAGTTAGCTGTGATATATGGAGTCAGGACTGGTGGAAAAAATGTAAGGGCCTTCAGTACTGTTAATTTTGTTACTCACAATCGGACCTGGTATACTCAACAGACTGGTGTCCTTTGTAAATGAAAAAGATCAGCACAGTCCATCTATTAGTTCTGAGATCCCAATACCAAACTGTAAATATAAAAGACTGTGCCAATTAGGGGACCATGATTGGTCCCTGATGTTCTAGAAGAGGAGAGAATGAGGAACCTAAGCAACTCCGTTTCACTGAAGACCCCCATCTCAGTTCTGCAACTTAACCCTTGACCCACTTCAGTCCTAATGCTAGGAATTAGGACAGCAAGTCTTGCACAAACAATTCTCAGAACCACAGATGGTGTTTTCTCAAGACAGTATGTCAAGGTATCTGAAATTCCAGAACTGCCCCTCCTGGGGTCTGGTGACCATGATCTAAACCAGACACCCTGCAGTTTAGCACCTATCCTCCTGAGACTCCCCTGTGGCACAAGCCAACCAGTTCAAAGTACCAGCCCCCTTGATCTAACCAGCAACTTGTTCCTGGTCCTTTCCCACTTTGTAGTGCACCAATCATACTATAGAGTTGTTTTATGATTTTCCCGCAGTTTGTAGTCATTTGTTACAAGAAGTTATGATGTATGCAAAGCCCCTGCCCTCCCTAAAAAATGTCTAAAAAGTGCTGTAACCTTGGGCGCGGGGCCTCTCAGCGTCACGGGCTGCTGCCATGTACATGGGGGGACCAAGCTCAAGCTTGCAATAAAGACTCCTTTGCTTTTACATTGGTGACAGTCTCTGGTGGTCTTTTGGGTAAGGATTTCTGAATTCGGCTTTACAATAGAAGTAGCTTTTAAGTATGCTCTTACCTGAAACTTATTGAGCCAAAGTTACATCTGACAAACTTGTAAGAATCCTCTGTGCTTTGCTCTGGGCTTGCTGGAAACTGGAATAGCAATTATTTTGGTAATCCTAATTTTTATTTTGTGCACTTTGAGGCAAATGCTAAGAACAATTTTAAATTTTATATCCAAAAATCCATTCTTAATTTTTTTGGGGGGGTCCGGTGATGGGGCTTGAACTCTGGGCCTGGGCGCTGTCCCTCAGCTCTTCAGCTCAAGGCTAGCGCTCTACCACTTGAGCCACAGTGCCACTTCCGGCTTTTTTCTTTTTGCTTTTGTGGTGCTGAGGAATCAAACCCAGGGCCTCAGGCATGCAAGGCAAGCGCTCTACCACTGAGCCATTTCCCAGCCCTCCATTCCTAATTTTTAAAGCCTCTTATTATTCTCGTTTAATACTTTGTACTTTAGTTTTTATTTGTGTTTTGAAAAGATCCCTTGAAATCTTGAGGCCTAGTGTCACTCATTGTTTCTTGGCTGCTTGTTTTAAAACAGATATACATTAAAACTTTTAAATGAAATTACAATTTTTTCTTAATGCAAAAATTATAATCACCATCACTGTACCAAGAAGCTAGACTTAATACTTTCATGACTTTTAAAAACATATCTTACTTGTAGAACATCATTGAAAGCAAGTCACATTATACAAATAAACTTTTTAACCTTCTTTTTAAGGCCTTTTCAATTTTAATTTTAACACATCCAAGGGGCAGTTTTAGCAATACTAGTCAGATCATCACATTACTAATTTTTACCATCTTGTTTCCAGTGTCTATCTGTAGGGAAAAGGGACAGAACAAAGATGAGCCACTTGGCCACTCCTATGGAATGGGCACGCACCCAATCCGACTCTTTAGGGTTAGATGAACTGCATTTGTGCCTGCTTGCCCTCTTTCACCCTGCGTGGACTCCTCCCAGGGCCTGTCCCACCATGCATGACCAGCTGAACTGCATTTCTGCCTGCTCACCCCTCACCCCTAAACATAGGTCTTCCGTTGGCTTCTAAGTTTGTTTTTTTTTTTCCTTTTCTTTTCTCCTGGTTCTCGAGTGAAATACACAGTTTTAGACAGACAGAACAGGTAACATCTTTACACTTAAATTTCTAATATTTATCCCCAAATTTTCGCCAAGGGAACTAAATTCCAAACAGCCAGTGCATTTTGGTTAATCAGATAACCTGATTACAGTATAAACAGCCTTATGCATTTTAAGATATTAGATTTTAAAATACCAGATTTTCTAATTTTTAAGTTAAAGAATCCTTAAAAAGCCTTTTAAAACAATGTGAAAATTCTTTAAAATTTTTTTGGTAATGTCCAAACCTCAGAACCTTTTAAATTTGACACTTAAACTCACCCAATTGTTACAGTATGCTGGCAATTCTTATCTTGAACATGTTCACAAATACATACAAAACACTCATACAGATCTTAAAACGCGCAAAAATCAAAATCAGTTGTACATACATTTTCTAAAGCTTTTAAACAAAACTTAGGACAGTATTTCTTTTAAACAAAGTACCTTTGTTGAGCTTCATTTTCCCAGCGCTTGATTGTTTAGCAAGGCAATTCACCAATGGGTCTTTTGAATTCCTTCTGTTGGAGGAGGGCTGGGGGAGAGGGTCACCTGAAACTAAACTGGCCTGATTTTTTATCCAATTTTAGACAAGAGCACTTTACAAATTGTTACATTGTCAGGACTAGCTGAAAAGTCCAAACCAGGCACACAGCCTTCTACACCCTCACCACCAGCAGCCTCCACAAGGAGAAAATACAGCCTGAGGCTTGAAGGGAACCAAACTAGTCCAGCAACCTTCCAGGCCTCACAGGGAGGGGGGCATAGCAGGTCTGTGGCTGAGCCCAGCCAGAGGCTGGAACTTTTATTCCCACAGAGATGTTCAAATAAAAACACAAATAAACACATAAACACAAAAACCAAGGATCCACATTTAAAACTGGTACCAATTCTAAAGCAGAACTAGACAAGACAACAACCAAAAGCTGAGTTGGGGACTAATGGGCCCCAGTTTATCTCTACCAGAACACTGTGCTGTTTTCACTCAGCAAGCTGAATCCAGAGTCTGCTGAGTGAGCCTGCCACTCTCACTCAGACCTTCCCTACCTCAGAAAACATAGGACAGAAAACACACCGCAGTAAACAAGACAGACAAGTGACCACAAAGACCAAATCAGGTCTCAGTGAATGGGGCGACATCTCAAATCCACTTACCAGGGGACTCAAACCCCCTCTACTCATTCCAGAGGATTTTTTTTTTTTTTTTGTCGGTCGTGGGGCTTGAACTCTGGGCCTGGGCGCTGTCCCTCAGCTCTTCAGCTCAAGGCAAGCGCTCTACCACTTGAGCTACAGCGCCACTTCCGGTTTTCTGGTGGTTTATTGGAGATAGGAGTCTCACGGTTTCTCCTGCCCAGGCTGGCTTTGAACCACGATCCTCAGATCTCAGCCTCCTGAGTAGCTAGGATTACAGGCGTGAGCCACCAGCGCCCGGCTATTCCAGAGGATTTTTCTTTTAGATTCCTGCCAACGTTGACCCAGGGGCCTTCCAAGGTGGAGGAGAATTCCCAGTTATCTTGGGGCAAGGGAAAGAAGTCCCTAGCGGCCGTCCCCTCAGACTGGCAGGTTCTCCCCCACGCTCAGACCCCCTGGGCCAAGGCCTGAGGCTAAAATCTTTCTGGGGCCACTTGCAGGTGGTCAGTCACAGTTTCATAATTGACAAAGAAGCAAGTTACAAAAGCAGAACCAGCAGGGTATTAGAAGAATTTCACCAAGTCTCCCCAGCCCTTCTTTACATGCACTTGCAGTCAGGCCAACTAAAATGACCAGCACTAATCTAGCAAACAAACAGGAATAAGCAATTTATAAAATCAAGGTTATGACACAAAAAAACAGTCAGCAAATGCTGTGCATTATTAACCTGCAAGAGTCAGGGGAGGGAGAGGACAGGACAATGGAATCAAGCACAAATTTTCCAGGGGGTGGGGTCTGGTTAGTTTCCTGCAGAAAATCAAAAGTAAATATCATGATCAGTGGTCTCAGGGCAAGGAAGAAACATAATTATGACCAATAGACGACACGAAATGAAAGCGCTGTGCGGTGTGGAAAGTCTAGCAGGTGCCAGAGAAAATCTATCTCCAGCAGACAACAATCCATTCAGATGAGGGAACAGGGACGTCTCCCACAGATCCCCGTCAGCGGCCTTATAGTGCGTCCACCAAGACCCTTTGCCGACCAGACAGACACCTAGGTTTTCAGATTCAGACAAAGACAGAATGGCAATGCCTCCGATTTACAGGCCAGGTGTCTCATAACTCCTTGGTTAAGGCATCTGGGTGGGCTTGGGGGGTATTCCCGGCCAATGCACCAAATGTAAAGCCAAATTTGGAAATCCTTACCCAAAAGACCACCAGAGACCATCACCAATGTAAGAGCAAAGGAGTCTTTATTGCAAGCTCGAGCTTGGTCCCCCCATGTACATGGCAGCAGCCCGTGACGCTGAGAGGCCCCGAGCCCAGGGTCACAGCACTTTTTAGACATTTTTTAGGGAGGGCAGGGGCTTTGCATACATCATAACTTCTTGTAACAAATGACTACAAACTGCGGGAAAATCATAAAACAACTCTATAGTATGATTGGTGCACTACAAAGTGGGAAAGGACCAGGAACAAGTTGCTGGTTAGATCAAGGGGGCTGAGGTACTTTAAACTGGTTGGCTTGCACCACAGGGGAGTCTCAAGAGGATAGGTGCTAAACTGCAGGGTGTGTGGCTTAGATAATGGTCACCAGACCCCAGGAGGGGCAGTTCTGGAATTTCAGATACCTTGACATACTGTCTTGAGAAAACACCATCTGTGGTTCTGAGAATTGTTTGTGCAAGACTTGCTGTCCTAATTCCTAGCATTGGGGCTGAAGTGGGTCAAGGGTTAAGTTGCAGAACTGAGATGGGGGTCTTCAGTGAAATGGAGTTGCTTAGGTTCCTCACTGCTAAACTGGCCACTGACTCAATTCCCCATTTGTAAAATAGGCCTAAATGACTACCCTCCTATAAAGTAGCGGTTGCGTGTTCAGAAGGTCGAGTGCCAGTGTTGGTGGCTTATGACTGTCATCCTAGCTAGTCAGGAGGCTGAGATCTGGGGATCATGGTTCAAAGCTAGCAGGGACAGGAAACTATGTGAGACTCCCATCTCCAATTAACCAGGCAAAATCTAGATGAGGAGGTGTGGAACAAATGGTAGAATGCTAGCATTGAGTGGAAAAGTTTAGAGAGAGTACCCAGGCCCAAGTTTAAACCCTGTAGCTGTGTGTGAATGCACACACACACATATACACATGTGCATACACAGGTAATTAAGGTACTAGACTAAAGAGTAGGAAAGATCAGTAAACCATTCACAAAAGAAATCACATAGCCAGACAAAGCCACCATCCTCTCTGGCTGTGACATGCACATACAAAAAAAAAAAAGTTCAGAAAATGGATACTCTTTTAAATTCTGGCTGGTAAAATTTTAAATATTGACAAAATTCAGTGCTGCCAAGGAGTTTGGAGACACGGGCATTTTTCTCTCACTGTGAGAATATGAAATAAGGCAATATTTCTAGGAATATTCTGAAAACAATGACCAAGCTGAAAATGTTTTTATCCTTTTTATTAATTTATTTTTGGTGCTGGTATTAGGATTTGAACTCATGGCCTAGATACTGTCTCTTAGTTTTTCACTGAAGACTGACATTCTACCACTTGAGTCACACCTCCAACTTTCAGCATTTTTGCTAGTTATCTGGAGAGAAGAATCTCACAGACTTTCTTGCCCAGGCTGCAATCCTCAGATCCCAGCCTCTTGAAACTAGCTGGGATTACAGGCGTGAGCCACAACCTCTGGATCTGAATACTTTCTGTTTATAGCTATAAACCACAGAGATCATTTGGTAAATATAAGATGTACACAGCAAGTGTTTCATGTTTTCCAAAGATCATTTATAAAAGTGAAAAAAAATCAGATCCAATCTATAGAGCTATCCAGTGGGGACTAGTTAACAATATAATTAAATAGTCCTATATATTGAGATTTTATCATGATGCAGATACCTTTATCAGAATTCCAAAGGCACAAAAGCCCTCTGGCTTGATACCATGCCCAGACAGAGCCAGTCCGATGGCCCACAGTAAGTCACACACCAGACATAAAAGGAAGACAGTGTGGTGGATGCTGTGGTGGATGCATAGCCAGCCATGTGGTAAGGCAAGAAGTCTGGCATGGGGCTCCTTTGGCTTTTCGGGTCCATGGAGGGGTGGCCAGGAGGCCACCTGGAGGCAGGAGGCAGACCTGGGATACAGACGCTGGGCAGGGACTTCTAGGGACTTCAGTTCTGCATAGAAAGAAAACAAGAGAAGGGACCATTTTCCCAGGCAGACCTAACAGATAAGATAACCACGGCCAGCTAGGCATTCAACCATCTTGCCGGTAATGAAGTACTGAGAACTAGTCTTGAAGTGTGGCTGTAGCGATCAAATGCAGTATCAAATGCCAGCAGTCCAGCAGCACAATATAGGGTGGACTCAGCCCCTATAGCTAAGCTTTATAAAAGAACGGGCCCTAGTGGCTCACGCCTATAATCTCAGCCACTCAGGAGATTGAGATCTGAGGACCATGGTTTGAAGCCAGCCCTGGCTGGAAAGTCCACAAGATTCTTTATCTCCAATGAATGGGGGGGTGGGGGCGCTAAGGGAGGAGGGATGGGATGGAAGAGAAGAAGAGCCCAAAGTGAAGTTGTGGCTCAAGTGGTAAAGTGCAAGCCTTAGCAAAAAGAAAGAGAGAGAGAGAGAGAGAGAGAGAGAGAGAGAGAGAGAGAGAGAGAGAGAGAGAGAAAGAAAGAAAGAAAGAAAGAAAGAAAGAAAGAAAGAAAGAAAGAAAGAAAGAAAGAAAGAGTTAGGTTTTTAAAAAGAGGTAGCCGAGTAAGAACAGCAGCAGACACGTGGTATTCAGGTCAGGGGTAGGTTTATTCAGTAGACCAGGCTGGGACCAGGCAAGGTTGGCCCTCCATGCGGCTGGGAAAGGTCTAGGAAAGAGAGAGAGCTGGGAAAGAGAGAGGAAAGAGAGAGAAAAGAGCTTGAGAAGAGCTTAACAAGAGCAGAGAGAGAGGTAGCCGAGTAAGACAGCAGCACTCATGCGGTATTCAGGTAAGGGGTAGGTTTATTCAGTAGACCTGCTGGGACCAGGCAAGGTTGGCACTCCACATGGCTGGGAAAGGCCTGGGAATGAGAGAGAGCTGGGAAAGAGAAGAGAAGGAAAAAGCTGAGAGCTAGATAACAGCAGAGAGAGCAGAGAGAGCTAGAAAAGAGTGAGAGAGAGCCTCTGGGCCTGAGCTAGGCCTTATCTAGGGTATGGGCAGAGAAAGGTGTGGCCACATCAAATTCAGATGTGACCTCAGGGGATGCAGATGTGACTCTTCCAGGTGTCCCAGTTGCCTAGGTAACGCAGGTACTGGGTGGAGACTTTGCTGTAAGGAGGGTGGAGTCTGCTGGCCATCCAGGAGCGGACCTTACAGAAAGAAAGAAAGAAAGAAAGAAAGAAAGAAAGAAAGAAAGAAAGAAAGAAAGAAAGAAAGAAAGAAAGAAAGAAAGAAAGAAAGAAAGAAAGGAAGAAAGGAAGAAAGAAAGGCAAGAAAGAAAGGCAAGAAAGAAAGGCAAGAAAGCAAGCAAGAAAGCAAGCAAGAAAGCAAGCAAGAAAGCAAACAAGAAAGAAAGAAGCTCAGGGACAGTGCCCAAGACTTGTGTTCAAGCTCCAGGACAGGCACACACACACACACACACACACACACACACACACACACACACACACACCGATTTATTTCCCTCCTTCCCTCTTTCCCTCCTTCACTCCTTTCTTTTTTTTCTTTCTTTTGGTACTGAGGTTTGAGCTAAGAGTCTTGCAACTTCTGCTTGACTTTTTCTTTCACTCAAGGCTGGTGCTCTACCACTTGAACAATACCTCTACTTCTGGTGGTATCAGCCTCTCCAATTTGTCTGCCTGGGCTGGCTTTGAGCCAATCCGCAGGTCCCAGCCTCCTGACAAGGTGTAGAAGGCCTGAGCCATTAATCACCCTACTGTAGTCCTGGTTCTTGATGTGGCTAATAAGATCATCAGATCAGGAGGCCCTGCTTGGCATAGTGGATATTAGGTCTCCTGACGGACAGTCTCAGGCTTCTTCCTAGTCCACTTTGCTCTAGCTCAGCACAGGGCCAGGAACAGGGTAGCCAAAGCCTCTCAGGAAACAAAACAAAACAAAACAAAAAAACACTGTTTGGCAGCTTGGGAAAAGCACCCCTCGGGAAGATTCCGCCCCCCTCTCCCTCCCCACCACAGGACTTGGATGAAAAAAGCCCCCTGCTGTCTCTGTTCTCCTTTTCTGCTCTGGAGAAGGGCAGGAGGCAGTCTTAGCTTCCTGTGTGTGCTGACATTTCCTGTCCCATCCTGGGCTTTGGGGGAAGCTTTGGAAAATTCCCAGCTGTTGGTGGTTGTTTGCATCCAGGTGCTGTTTATCCCTGCGCTCTGGGCTCTCTGCCCCTGCTGGATGACACAGCACGGTCAGCGGTCAGCACAAGGGGCAGGCTCTCTGCCCACTCCATGGCAGGGCCTGAGCCCCCTCCCCGCCTCCTGGCTGATCCATGCCCTCAGGACCTGAGAAGACAGGCAGCAGATATTGGTGACAGCCGTCCCTCTGCTTTGTGTTTTGAGAGGGCTGATGGATGAGCTGGTCTGAAATGGAAGACACTCAAGGCGGGAGATGTTTGCTTCCTTCTTCCAGCTGGATCAGTCTGAGAGCCTGCAAGGGTCTTTCTCCTGTGTCCTCTGCATTGTGTGTGCTTGTGTGTGCGCACACAAGCGCGTACACACACACACACACGTGTGGGCTAGGCTTGGATCCAAGGCCTCACAGTCTCATTTGGCTTTTTTGCTTAAGATTGGCTCTCTACCACTTGAGCCATACCTCCACTTCTGGCTTTTTGATGGTTAAAGAGAGATCATAGTTTCATGGACTTTTTTCTTTGCCAGGTCTGGCTTTAAACTGAGATCCTGAGATCTTAGCCTCCTGGATAGTAGGATTATAGACGTGAGCCAACCAGTACCCAGCTTGTTCTTTTTTGTTTGTTTTCATCTTTCAAATTCAGATTTAGAATCCTCATTTTAAAAGGAAAAAAAAATCTTACTTGAAATTACTTGGGGATTACATTCTTTATGTAGATAAAGAAAACACTGGTGGCTCATATGCATGTCATCCTAGCTACTCAGGAGGCTGAGATCTGAGAGTCATGATTCAAAGCCAGCCCAGGCAGAAAAGTCTGTGATTTGCTTATCTTCAATGAACCACCAAAAAAGTTGGGAGTAGGGCTGTGGTTCAAGTGGTGCAAGTCAGGAGCACAAAAGCTCATGGACAGGCTGTAAGGAATCCTTCACATCTATCCCAGGGACCACAAGGAGATAGGCAGACATCCAGGCAAGGAATTCAGGGATTCCTTGATGCCCCCAGGCCAGCAGGAAGTAGCCAAAAGAGCCCATGACTTCCATTGACTGTGATACCTTTAAATATCTCTGCTACTTCCTCCTCAGGTTACTGTGATCCTAAAAATGGGAAAAGTCTCACTCCCCCTTCCAGGATGCTGAGAGTCAGGTACTATGCTATGTCTCCAATCCGAGACAGAAAAGGCAGAAAAGCTCCTTCTGGGAATCATTCCCTCCCTGTCTTATTCCTCTCTTGGGCCGCTAACAGCAATTTTTGCCCTAACAGCAATTTTGTCTTTTATTAATTGTGCCTTGCATTTTAGATAACTATTGTCTTGGAAAAAGGAAGACCTTTACCAGCCAATGTCAAGCAAATGCTTCTTGGACTGTACCTGGCCAAGCAATGAAGCAGGGACCCCTGACTACTTCACCCCTTTACAGCAGGAAGTGGCTCCAGGAGAAAGGACCGCACCCATTCCCCATGGCCTGGTTGTAAGCATTATACCCACTTTTGGTCCTCAGCTCCACCCAAACCTGAGCTCCTCCCAGCCCTGGAGTTCCTGCCCTACAGCTGGCCACTCCCTCTCTCCGCCCAGACCTACCTGAGCACCAGCCTACCGAACTGCCTTCCCTGACACCCTCCTGCTACCTTGATAGTGTAGGATGCCATGTGCTCCCCATTGGGGGAAATATGACTCCTCTAATAAGCCTTATAATAATCATTCTCCTGTGCCGGCCTGCCTCTAGGTGGTTCCCTGGGATGGATGCAAAGGATTCCTTACACAGGCCCTGATTCAAGCTCAGAGACCAGGCACGCGCACATGCGTGCACACACACAAACATACAAGCACAGAGGTTGGGTGGGCTGGTCTGAGTCTGCAGAGACAGGCGTGACATTGATCAAGATGCACTGTACTCAGATGAACTGAAACCTCTTGTACTTTTATTTAAAGGTAACATCAATAAACAGAAGATACTTTAATTATAAACAACAAAACTACATGCACAAAGGCACAACTTCAGTGTTTTTACCTTATTTCTTTCTCTGGTTCAATTGCATTTAACACATTTTTTTCAAACACCTTCAAAGCCTAGCCCCTAACTTGTGGGGGGGGGCAGTTGTGAGGCTTGAAGGGCATGAACTCTGGGTCTGGGCACTCTCTGAGCAATTCAGCTCAAGGTGAGCACTTTATCACTTGAGCCACAGCGCCACTTCTAGCTTTTTCTGTTATGTGGTGCTGAGGAATCGAACCCAGGGCCTCATGCATGCAAAGCAAGCGCTCTACCACTGAGCCACCTTCCCAGCCCTCTCTTGCTTTTAAGCATAATGCAGGTGGATTCTTTTACAGAGGTTTTATGGGGGGTGATTTGAGTTTGTTTTTTTTTAAGGTTTGGGTTTATATGGGATCCCCCCCCCCCCGCTGGTAAAAGGAGTCACTGATGGTTTTTTTTGGCGGGGGGGGGGGTCTGTCCTCATGTCAGCGTAGTCCAGGCTGTGTGGGGAAGGTGGGGTGCCCCCTGGAAAGGTGGGGTGCTCTCCTGGGGAGGGTGGGGTGCCCCCGGAAGATGGGGCGCTCCCGCCCGGGCCGAGGGTTGAGTGTTCTCCAGGCGTCTCCACTTGAATGGCGTCCAGCTTCCTGGCCTTTAAAATGCCCGGGGGCCGGGCCGGGCTCAGAGCCGGCTCTGGGCGGCGGCGGCCGGGCTCCCCGCGCCTCCGGGGCGCTGACTCAGCCGCAGCGGGGCCGCCGCCCGCCGCCCGCCGCCCGGGCCTGGGCCGAGCGCGCGCCCCGCGCCCCGCGCCCCGCAGCCTCGCCGCGGGCGCACGGACCCGCGTCCCCGGCGCGGAGCACGCGGGATTCGGGACCCCGAGCGCCCGGAACCGGCCGGGCCGAGGTAGGCGCCGAGGAGAACGGGCGGGCGCCGTGCGGGGCGGGGAGCGGGGCGGGGAGCGGGCGGGCGGCGGGCTCCGTGCGGGGCGGCCTCGCGCGGGGCTCCGGGCGGCCGGGCTGCTCCCCGCGGCCAGCGGGCCGTCTGGGGCTCCGAGCGGAGCGGGGAGCGGGGTCGGGGCAGCGGTCCGGCCCGGACACCGCACCGGCCCCGCGCTGCGGCGGCTCCGACCGCCGGGGGCCCGGGTCCGAGGGGCCCGCGGTGCGGAGCGGGAGCCGCACGCGCTCCAGCGCCCCGCGCCGCCCCGGGCCCGGACGCGGGCTTTCGGTGGGGGGGAGAAGGGGATGGAGAGTGGAAAGAGATCGAAGTTAGAAATTGTCCTTTTGTGGTGGACAGTTAAATACTAAGGAATCCTCTCCCTCCCTCCTTCCCTCTCCCTCTCTCCCTCCCCCCTCCCTCCCTCCCTCTCTCTCTCCCTCTCCACCCCCCTCTCATTAATGAAGGTCATACCTTGATATAACTTCTGGGAAAAGTTCTGTCGATGGCAGTTTTTCTAAAGAAACGTCAAATCTTGGCTACATCTTTGTCCTGAGCTACTAGGAAAAGCCTAATTCAAATGTTTAGATCGATGATGGGTTTATTGACAGATGTTTCTGTACGGGCCGACTGTGATGGTTCTGGTGATGTTTTATGGAGCTTGGATAACAGACTCTGCTACTGCTCACAGGGAAAGTTCTAGAAATGGAATAATCAGAAAATCCAAGGTGACAGCCCATTGTCCCTGGAAGCACCAGTGTCACATCAGCCTGTCAAGATGTGGCTGAGAACACATTAATAACAATAATATTATTAACTCCTGCGGGGCAATGGTGGTTTGGGTCTCTAATCCTAGCTACTCAGGAGGCTGATAACTGAGGATCACCCTTCAAGGCCAGTCCAGGCAGGAAAGTCTCTGAGACTCTTTCCCTAATGGACCACCAAAAAGTAAAGGTGGTGTAGCTCAAGTGGTAGAGTGCTAGCCAAAGCTAAGGGAAGGGCCTCTGGCATGAGTTCAAGCTCCACTACTAGCAATTAAGACAATAATAGCAGTAGCAGTGGCCATGGTGGTGGTGGTGGTGGTGATGGTGATTGTGGTCTTGGTCTTGGTACTGCCTCCCTTGGAGAAGTTCCTTCAGAGCCCCCTCCGCATTCACATCCACATGCTTGTTTTGGTTATACCTGAGCTTCCCCGATTCCAGCCAGAGGAAGGAAGTTTCTGTTTGGACATTATGCCGCCCTGTTGTCCCCTGGATTGGTGGGTCTGGAGTTAGGGGCTCCAGGACTTACACGTTGAATCCTCTGTCCCCTCCCCCCCCAACACACACACACACACACACACACACACACACACACACACACACACACACACACACACACACACACACACACACACACACACACACACACACACACACACACACACACACACACACACACACACACACACACACACACACACACACACACACACACACACACCAGCAAGCCACTGCTTTGAGCTGAATGAGAATGGCTGGACTAGCAATCTCCAGAAACCTGCCATGTGAATTTAGAATATGGCAGAGCCCTCCCAGGCTTCTGCTGTGTGATTTGTAGACTGGGTTTTGGCATGTTCAGGAATGGTGCAATGCAACCTATTAGGTATCATCTTGCAGGATGGAGGGGGTGGGGGTGGGGCAGCAAGCCCAACCTAAAACTCAGCTCTTTAGTGAAACAGTTCAGAGGTAAAGGAGTTTACATTCATATCAGAGAGAAATGGTGACTAGGCTGTTTCATTTGTTTGGACAATCTTTGCTCTGGTATACTCTTGTTCCAAGAGACTACTTGTAAATCACTTTCTTCCAGTAATACTATTTATTCTTTCTGAATGAAATACAAGGGATGAATGCAAGAGGGATAATGTCTGGCCTCAAATCAGTGTGGAAAAATAATAGCAAATTGTGTGTGTGCACATGAGTGTGGGGGGGGGAGGAGTACTAGGCTTAAATTCAGGGCTCTGCCCTCTTAGCTCTTCAGTTCAAGGTTGGCATTCTAATCATGAATCACTCTACTTTCTCCTTTCTGCTGGTTAACTGGAGATGAGTCTCTCAAATTTGTCTGCCTCGGGTGGTTTCTAGCATTGATCCTTTACTCTCAGCCTCCTGAATAACTGGGGTTTCTGTCCTGAGTCACCAGTGTTTGGCTTCTGTCCTGACTTAGAGAGCTATTCGTCTTTCCAGTTTGTTTTCTCACTGGACCAGTGAAACAGGCATTCCGGAGAGACTGCCTGACTAGTTCATCTGTCTTGTACAAATATTTACACTCCCACAGCCCATTTCCACAGCGCTCACCCCAAATCCGCAGCCTCAAGGTGTCTCTCAGTCAGGGTTTACTGTCCAAGTGCAGTGCTACTTCCAATACCTAAAAGGAAAACATAGTGCTGTTAAGGAAAATGTCCTGTTGCCAGAGAGAAAAGACGATGCTTATGAAATTGTCAGCTGTCCAGGCCTTCTAGGTTAATGCTTTTAATAAGTTCAAATGTGAAGGAATAGTATAATGACTCTGAATTTTGGCATCAAAAGCTCTGGAACTGGTCCATGTCTGTGAATGATCTGGGTAACTGTGTTTGCCATTGAACATAACAACATTGCTGGGTGCCAGTGGCTACACCTGTAATCCTAGCTCTTCAAGAGGCTAAGATCTGAAAATCCTGGTTCAAAGCTGTCCTGGACAGGAAAGTCCATGAGATGTGGCTCAAGTGGTAAAAAGCTGAAGTACAGCAGCACCCAGGCCCTGAGTTCAAGCTGTAGGACTAGCACACACTTACACACACACACACACACACACACACACACACACACACACACACACACACAGCATTTTGGCGTGCATATATATATATATATGTATAATTTGGATTTTTGTATTTTGTACCATGAGAGTGTTGGGCAAAGTGAATGTATATGTTTCCTGTCAACTTAGAGTAAAAAAACAGTGAAAATTAGTGACCTGATGTCCATAAAAAGAAAGCATAAGTGTGCCTGTGGCCTGCAGGACATCTTCATTCCCCGCTCAGCCACTATTCAGGTGACCTTCGGTAAGCTTTTCTCACTTTGGTTTTTTCTCACTTACTTGTTTTTCCTTTTTAAAATTTTGTTGCTGCTGTTGTTGTTTGTTTGCCTGCTTCGTATATGTGTGTGTGTGTGTGTGTGTGTGTGTGTGTGTGTGTGTGTGTGTGCATGCCAAGTACTGGTACTTGAACTCAGGGCCTGGGCATTATCCCTTAGCTGGTGCTCTACTATTGAGCCACACCTCTACTTCTGAATTTTTGGTGGTTAATAGGTGATAAGAGTTTCACACACTTTCTTGCCCAGACTGGCTTCATAACATGATCTTCAGATCTCAGCTTCCTGGGTGTCTAGGATGACAGGCGTGAGCCACTAGTACCCAGCCATTCTGGTTGACTTGGTTGTAAAGCCCCTGGATAATCAATAATGTCTGTTTCATTCATGAAGAACCCAGACAACATTTTTTATGTAGGGGTGTGTGTATGTATGTATGTGATTTAATTCTCTGAGAATAATTTTTATCCCTGTTTTCCTGATTTTAAAAAAAATTAGCTGGGTGCCAGTGGCTCAGACCTCTAATTCTAGCTACTCAGAAGACTGAGATGTGAAGGTCTCAGTTTAAAGCCAGCCCAGGCAGGAAAGTCTGTAAGACTCTTACCTCAAATGAACCAGCAGAAGACTAGAAGTAGAACTGTGGCTATAGGTGGTTGAGTGCTAGCCTTGCACAAAAGAGCTCAGGGACAACTCAAGACAGCCCAGGCTCTGAGTTCAAGCCCCATGACCAACCAAAAAAGAATGACCACAAAAGTGACTTGACTTACTCAGAGTTAATTGAGGATATCTATTTTAAAGTTTACATTCTTCAATCCTAGGTTGTACCTACTGTTTGCTGGTTTTTTTTAGTTTATTGTTATTTTAGAGGTGATATACAGTGGAGTTACTTTTACATATATCAGGTAATAAGTACATTTCCTTATGCACAATGTCATCTGTTCCCTCATTTTCTCCCATCTCCACCAATGAGCTGCATACCTCACTTTCATCAGTCCAGTGCATTCCACTGCTGCATTTTTAACCCCTTTTCCTTGGACTCTGTGCCCCCTCCTTCTTACAGATATGGATGTACATACACACTATATAAGGTAAAGAATACAGAGTCATCAGAAAAATAAAAACAACTTAAGAAAAAAGACCTTTATTTCTGTATCTTTGGAGTTTGTTTCAGTATGTATATTATTTTATATACACATGAAGAAGCACTTGGGTATTGCACCTTTGTGATTTTTCCTAAGACTATCCTCTTTTTGTCTCACTGTGTGTGAGTATCTAGAATCCTGTGTAATTTGTCCTATCCCAGTGCGCTTTAGATCTAACTTCCGCATATCAGGGAGAGCATTGCGCCATTGTCTCTCTGATCTTGGCTTACCTCACTTAACATGATTTGTTCTAGTTCCATCCGTTTCCTTGCAATGACATTATTTTATTCTTTCTAATGGTTATGTAAAATTCCATTGGGTATAGGTATCACATTTTTTGGATCCACTCCTCTATTGTGGGGCATCTGGGCTATTTCCATATCTTAGCTAGTGTGAATAGTACAGCAAGGAACATTAATGTGCAGGCATCCTTATCATATCCTGGCTCATGATGCCTAGGAGTGGTATGGCTGGGTCATGGGGAAGGTCTATGTTTAGTTTTTTTGAGGAACCTCCAGACTGCTTTCTAGAGTTTACATTCCCACGAGCCGTGCGGGGCTCCTTTTGCCCACATCCTGGCCAGCACTTGTTAAAATTCAAAATGTTAACCAATCTAACTGGGATACGATATCTCAGAGTTACTTTGGTTTGCATTTCCTTTATGGCCAGGGATGATGAGCATTTCCTCATGTGTTTCTTTGCCATTCTTACCTCTTCTTCTGAGAACTTTCTTCTTAGCTACCTTGACCATTTAGTAATTAGTATATTAAGTTTTTTTTATTTTATTTTATTTGAGAACATACTGTACAGAGGGGTTACAATTACATGGGCAGGATAATGCATACATTTCTTACCAAGCATTGCAGCCTCCTCCTTTGTTTACCCTTCACCGTTTGGGAGGAGTTAGTTTCTTGAACTTCTTGTATATATTGGATATTAAGCCTGTGCCTTATATATTGCTGGTAAAATCTTTTCCCAATTGGTTGGTTGTCTTTCTAGTTAAGTAACTATGTCCTTAGCAGAAGCTTTTTATTTTAATGTCCTACTTGTTGAGTTTCTCTCCTATCTGTCTATCTGTTGTACCCCTGGGACTCTATTCAGGAAGTTCTTGCCTGTACCTATAAATTCTAACGACTCTCCTACTCACTCTTGCAGTAGTTTCAGAGTTTCAGGTCTGACTGTGAGAACTTTGATCCACTTTGAATTGATGTTGGTACATAGTGACAGACAGGGATCCACTTTTAGTTTTCTTCATATGGCTGCCCAGTTTTCCCAACACCAGTTGTTGAAGAGGCTATGTTTTTTTCCACTGTATGTCTTTGGCTCCTTTGTTGAATATCAGATGACTGTATTTTATTTCTGTGTCTTCTAATCTATTCCATTAGCCTTGGGTCTATTTTTATGCCAATACCAAGCCGTTTTTGTTATTATGGCTCTGTAGTAGAGCTTGAAATCTAGCATTGTGATACCACCCACATTGCTTTTTATTGCCTAGAATTGTTTTGGCTATTCTAGGTCTTTTGCTGTTCCATATGAATTTTTAGGTTGTTTTTTCTTTTTTTTCTTTTTTTTGTTGGTCGTGGGCCTTGAACTCTGGGCCTGGGCGCTGTCTCTCAGCGCTTCAGCTCAAGGCTACTGCTCTACCACTTAGCCACAGCACCAATTCCATTTTTCTGGTGGTTTATTGGAGATAAGAATCTCATGGACTGCTGGCTTTTAACCATGATCATCAAATCTCAGCCTCCTGAGTTGCTAGGATTACAGGCATGAGACACTGGTGCCTGACTAGATTGTTTTTTCTATTTTGGGATTGCATTGAATTTGTATATCATTTTTGGCAGTATGGCCATTTCCTCAATATACATTCCATCTATCCATGAACATGGAAAGTCTTTCCATTTCCTGATGTTCTCTTTGATTTCTTTAGATTTTTATAGGTTTCGCTATAGAAATCTTTTAGATCTTTGGTTAGGATAATTCCTAGGTTGTTGGGTTTGGGGGATTTTTTGAGGCTATTGCAAATGGGGTTGTTTTCATGATTTCCCTTTCTGCTTGTTCATTGTTGGCCTACAGAAAGGCTACTGATTTCTGTGGATTAATTTTGTATTCCACTTCTTTGCTGAAGTGCTTTATTAGTTCTAGGAGTTTGGGAGTACAATTTTTGGGGGTCCTTATATAAGATCATGACATCTGCAAGTTTAATTTCTTCTTTCCCTATGTGAATCTCCTTTATGTCCTTTTCTTGCCTTATTGTTCTGGCTAAGAATTCCAGAACTATACTGAAGAGAAGAGGTTATAGCTATTGTGTGTGATAACTCAAAGGTGAAAACCTTTGATAATAAATATTCAATTTTTTAAGTCAGTGTTAGGCAACAATGTAATCCTAGTTCTGTAATCCTAGCTACTCAGGAGGCTAAGATCTGAGGATTAAGATCTGAAGCCAGCTCAGTCAGCAAAGTCTGTGAACTCTTATCTCCAATTAACCAGCAAAAAGCTTAAGAGTGGAGGCATTGCTCAAGCAGTAGGACACAAGCCTTGAGCAAAACAAGTCAAGGAGGAGGCTGCAATGCTTGGTAAGAAATGTATGCATTATCCTGCCCATGTAATTGTAGCCCCTCTGTACAGTATGTTCTCAAATAAAATAAAATAATATTTAAAAAAAAAAAAAAGTCAAGCAAGAGCATGGAGCCCTGAGATCGAGTTTCAGGACTAGTACAAACTAAGAAGCAGTTTCTTTTAACTGTCATGACCATTTCTGCTTTGCAGAGCTTGAATTAAATGAGAGAATCCACACTGGGGACCCAAGGAGAGGCTTCTCTATCTAGATGGTCACAATTGCATCTATGAGGTCCTGGAAGTTCTCTGTCCCTGAGACTCAGTTTCCACATTTATAGACTAGGAAACTGTGACCTTCCTTAAGGACGGGAAATCCAAGCAAGGCCTGTAAAGGAAGCCAGCACACAATAGGTGTTTCACACACCTGTCTTTACAGTCAAGTCTACTCAGCTACCTCACTCTACCTTAGGAAAGTTCCTCTGTGTTCCTCAACACAGGTATATGGCTGGACACTCCAAGGGTCCCTTCCAGTGCCCACTCCCCACAACGCCCCCAGCTAAGACACTTTAAGCCCCCTAGGGACTTATTCCAAGGGAACAATGTCACCAAAGGGGGGGCACTTCCGGTGGAATTCCTCCCCCCCCCCTTCAAATTCCCAGCCTCCCTTTTCAATCCAGAGCTGCTGAGGGGTTGTGGCAGGTGCTACACAGATGTTCTTCCCTCCCCCCAGCCAGTGTTCCTAGGGGTTAGTCTCAGACCCCTTCCTTGGGGGACTGCTCAGTTGCTGACCCGAGTCTCTTTTGGTTCATGCATCTTTCTGGCCCTCCTACACCTAGTCCTCAAGATGTGTGTGTGTGTGTGTGTGTGTGTGTGTGTGTGTGTGTGTGCGCGCGCGTGCATCGCGCGCACATGTGTATGTGTTCTGGTCCTGGGGCTTGAACTTGGGGCTTAGCATGCTATCTCTGTGCTTTTTCACCCAAGATGGATGCCTTACCATTTGACCCACATCTCAACTTCCATCTTTTCGTTGATTAATTGGAGGAAAGAGTCTCACGGACACTCCTGCCTAGGTTAGTGTCCAACCAGGATCCTTAGATCTCAGCAAGGATAGCAAGGATTATAGGTGTGAATAACAGGTACCTGCCTAGTAGTTTCCAAATCTCTTCTCTTTTATTCTTGAGCCATAATAAATTATATAGATTTATGGAAAGAACTGGCATTTTCTCACTTAGTCTAGAGCCTCACAAACTTACCTGTATAGACCCCGGGGCCCTGGGAAATGGCCTCAAGATGCACTGTTTGCTTTCTGTGTATTTCATCCTGCCCTGAGGAGAGTATTGTGTCTTCTCTGAAAGGTCCAGTACCTTGTACATGAAGCCCATTAGAATTCCAAGCACTCAGAAATAATGTTGCCCTCCTCTCCTGGGGATGGTGAGGAGGAAAGGACCTTTATTCATCCAGGAGATGGGAACAGGAGCAGAAAACACGGGAATTGCAGACATGGAAACATGGTGTGCTTTCCATGACAGTAATTTTCATGCTCAGGTGACTGTGATGAGTTCAAAGAGGTGGTCAGCACGCTGACACCTGTTTGTCATCCACAGGTTGATAGTCCACAACTTGCAGATACTATAAGGCCTTAATCATTGTACTCAGCTCTCTTTGGTTCTATAGACTTCTTGGCTCAAACAGAATTTCCTTGAATCTAGAACACTCTAAATAGATGGCATGCGTTTGCCACTCTGGCTTCACCTGCTAATCAATTGTAATGCAAAATGGATATGTGGTCACTCCAATAAAGGGGAAAATTGAGTGTTGCTCTGCTTTCCCACTACCCTACCCTCTCGCTGAGCTGGGGTGTCTATAAAAGTTGCTATAATGAAGCCAACCTGAGTCCAGGCCCTCAGGCCAAGCAGGGATCTCCAGGTCCCAGTAACTATATTTTTAACTTCATTCTGAGATTGTCAGGATGAGGAACATGGCCATCTTTAACAACTGTGGCGCAAAATAAGAACATTGCTGGGAGTTCATACATCATGCTTCGTGAGTTCTATGTGCCTAAATTACTTTTCTGTGTGCGCCCATGTGGGGCTTGAACTCAGGGCTGGGTTGCTGTCTTGGTCCTCTCTATGTGAGTCACAACTCCACTCTGAATTTTTATGGGTTCAGTGGAGACAAGAATCAAATGAACTTTCCATCCTAAGCTGCCTTCAAATTATGATGCCCAGAGCTCAGCCTCCGGGTAGCTCCTGATCTACTCGTTCGATGATTTCTCTGATTTCACCTCTTAGGAAGATGACAGATTTCCTTTGGTTAAACTGTAAGTTGTTGGTGCACACGAGTTATACAGTTGAAATCCACTCTGCATTTGCCATGCCCCAGTCCATCAGCTAGCTGTATATTTTTACACAACCCTGGGCATGTTTTCCCATCTGTTTATAACTTAGATCTAACTTCCACCTACAAGAGGAAATATGTCCCTGGTCTCTCTAAGCTCAACTTACTTCACTTCACATATTGTTTTCCAGGTCCATCCATTTCTCTGCAAATGACATAGAATTATTCTTCCTGACAGGTGAGTGAAATTCCATTATGTGTATCTATGTGTATATAATATGATATGTGTGGTTTTACATATATATGCATTTGTATATATGTCTGTTCTGGTTTTATATACATTTATATAGATAGATAGATAGATAGATATAGATAGATATAGTTGTACTATATATGTGAAAGGCATCTAGCTATGGTGAATAGTGCAACAATGTACATGGAAATACAAGTGTCTTTACCATGTTCTGACTTTGAATACTCTGGATAAATGTCCAAGAGTAGTGTCACTGGATCATAGGTTAGTTCTGTGTTTAGTTTTGGGACAGATGAAGAGAGACAAGGTGAGCAAAAACAGTCCTAACATTGAATGTGCATATATGAACATAGACCCAGGTAACTTGAGGTCAGGGGTGAGTTGGAAGAGATGAAGGAGGAGGACGGAAGGGGTAATGCCGATCAAAATGTGTTAATCTCATCTGGTGTGTTGAATTGAAGCCCCTTTGTACAACTACTTATAAATAATATTAGAAAAGAATTTCAGGGAAAGGAAAAGAAAATGAAAGAAGAAAGAAAGAAAAAGAGAGGAAGGAAGGAAGGAAGGAAGGAAGGAAGGAAGGAAGGAAGGAAGGAAGGAAGGAAGGAAGGAAGAGAGGGAGAAAGAAAAGAACAAGGGAGAAAGAAAATAAATGGAAGCAAGCAAGTGGGTGCGATGGCTCACATCTGTAGTTTTAGCTACTCAGAAGGCTGAGATCTGTGAATCGCAGTTCGAAGCCAGCCTGGGTACATGGTGGGGCTTGAACTCAAGATCTGGCCACAGCCTCTGAGTTCTTCCACTCAACTAGCACTCTACCACTTGAGCCACAGCTTCACTTCCAGGTTTCTGGTGGTTATTGGAGATAAGAGTCTCATGGACTTTCCTGCAATCCTTAAATCTCAGCCTCTTGAGTAGCTAAGATGACAGATGTGAGCCACCAGCATCCAGCTACATAAGACTCCTATCTCCTGTTAACCACCAGAAAGCCAGAAGTGGAACTGTGATTCAAGTGGTAGTGCTAGCCTTGAGCAAAAAAAGCTCAAGGAGGGGCTGGGAAGGTGGCTCAGTGGTAGAGTACTTGCCTTGCATGCATGTGGCCCTGGGTTCCATTCCTCAGCACCACATAAGCAAAAAGAAAAAAACCAGAAGTGGCGCTGTGGCTCAAGTGGTAGAGCGCTAGCCTTGAACTGAAGAGCTGAGGGACAGCGCCCAGGCCCAGAGTTCAGGCCCCAGAACCGGACCCCCCCCCAAAAAAAAGCTCAAGGACAGAACACAGGCCCTGAGTTCAAATCGTAGGACTGGTGCACACACACAATATGGAGATTCAACTTTGACTGATCATGAACACCTTCCTGGCATGGATCTAGCTGTGTGCATTTTTAACAAACTGTCTCAAGTTTATGAATCACTAGCTAAGCACTAGTGGCACAGGCCTCGTAATCCCAGCTAGTCCAGAGGCCAACATCTAAGAATTGTATTTCAAAGTCTGCCTGGGCAGGAAAATCTCTTAAGAATCTTATATTCAGTTGACTTCCAAATAGCCAGTAAGTAGAGGTGTGGCTCAAGTGGTAGAGCACCAACCTTGAGCAAAAAATTAAGAGAGTGTGAAGCCCTGAGTTCAAACTCCAGTGCCAACACACACACACACACACACAATCCAACAACAAAAAGAACCTGGATAACTCTGATTTCTGGACTTTTGCTGTGCATGAGCAATGCTTACAAAAGACATCATAGCTGGACCTTCTGGAATTCCGTTTGTCCTTCTGTGATTGTAGACACAAGATTGGGGACATTAGCCCGAGGCAGGACTGAGGTCTATTGTGTCATGGTGTCTGTAGAAATCAGAAAACTAGGATGTCCTTGCGGGAGCCCCACAGGAGCTGCTGCAGTGGTTCTGAGAGGGGTAGCCAGGACGCTGCCCATCTGCCCAGACAGGATGTGGTGAGGACGCTGGGAGGGTTAAGCAATCCAAACTTGACTATGTTGCCTCTGTGATTCTCAAACTTTAAAGTTTGAGTCTGTGATTCTTAATATCACTTAATAGTCTTAATATCTCTTAACATCTCTTAATATCTCACTCTTAATATCTTAGTATCTTGATATCAATCTCTTAATATCTCTGTCTGTCTGTCTCCGCCTCTGTGCTCTTGCTTGACTTCTCCCTCAAAGCTCTGCCATTACAGGCAGCTCAAAATCCTTCAGGTTTCCATAGAATGACAGGAAGGCCCTCTGTCCATCTGCCTGCGGGTGTTTTCATTATCATGATTACTATTGTTGTTATTGTTACTTTCATCTTTATGTAAAGTGAACTTTGGAATTAGACCGTTTACCTCTGAAGGACAAAGACTTTAATGGCTTATGAGCTGAGGTCCTATGGATTCAGAAAATAACTGTTTGCCATTTGTATTTGTTGGTTTGCTTTCTGGGTTTGGTGCAGGGAGATTGACCCTACAATCTGAGGCGCATGCTCTTCTATGAGAATATCCCAGCCTCTCTTTTCCTCTTATACATTTCTCCCCCCAGGGGAAAAATCTTCTCTGTTAGGTGCCAGTGGCTCACGCCTGCAATCCTAGCTACTCAGGAGGCTGAGATCTGAGGATCACAGTTCAAGGCCAGCCCAGGCAGGAAAGTCCATGAGACTTATTTCCAATGAACTAGCAAAAAGCCAGAAGTGGAGCTATGGTTCAAGGAGTAGAGTACCAGCCTTGAGCAAAAAAAAGCTCTGGGACAGCACCAAGGTGCTGAGTTGAAGCCCCGGTACAGGAATACACACAAGTTTTTTCTAATTGAGCAAGTTATAAATATATTGTTAATAACTATAAAAATATACCATTAATATGCTGAAAAAGAAGCAGCTATCTGCCACATCACTTATTGTAGGTCTTCCTCTAGGTTTCCCCTTGTGTACACAGAAAGTAGATTACACAATTTATTACACAATTTGGACCAAGTGCATTTAACTTAAAACGAATTGCCAACCATCATTGTGGAGTTCCCGCAGGTGTGTGGTTCACTGGGCTGACACTTAGGAACTCTGTCAACATCAGAGCAACACAGCGACCCTTGAGCCAGGACCCTGTGCCAGACTTTGCTGACAGTGCCAGTGACACTGGTCCTGCCAGCAACTGCCTTTGGCACAGCCTCCTTCCTGAGACAACAAAGACAATCAGCAGTTGATGTCTTGTGTGTATGAGTGTGTGTGTGTATGTGCATGCACACGCACGCATGCGCGCATGCATGCGCAGAGGTATGTCTATATCTGTATCTATCTATGTGTATGTCTCTCTATCTATGTCTATATCTATCTATATCTATCTATCTTTATATACCTTTATATTTGTGGGTCAGTGCTGAGCCTTGAACTGATAGCCTCACACTCTGGTGTTTGCCCCAAGGCTGGTGCTGTACCACTTGAGTCACAGCTCTATTTCTGTCTTTTTGCTGGCTAGTTGGAGGTAAGAGTCTCATAGACTTTCCTCTCTGGGTTGCCTTTGAACTTCAGTTGTCCAGATCAGCCTTCTAAGTGGCTGGATGATGGTGGGAGCCATAATGTAGAAAGCATTCTTATCTTGCAAAGGGGCTGAGTTGGCCATAGGCTGTGATTTGCCCACCCAGCTGAACCCCATCCAGGAGCAGTTTGAACCCCCAGAGGAGTCCAGCACCCCACTTTCATAGGCATCCAAGTGATCTCCTCATCATGGCAGGAAATGACCCACTAAGTCCGACCCTTCAGGGGTTCTGAGCGCTCCTAGAGAAAGCTGAGGCTGAACGGCAGTGGTCTGTGGATGCATGCAGTGTTTCCCCTGAACCAGGAGTGCCCCTGACCTCTTGGCAAGCGTCTGGTCCTCACCACCCCATGGCTGGTTCCTGTGGTGCCTATTTTTCAGAGCGGTAAGCTGAGGCTTGAAGGAGCTAAGCAATGTGCTCCAAGGGATTCTCAGTTTTCAAGGGGCAGAGCCACATGAAAGCCTGTTGTGGACAGGCAGGGGACAGGAAGGGGACAAGGACATGACAGGAAAGGACAAGGAAGGGGCAGAAGGGACAGGAAGGGTCTCTACAACCGAACTCCACTAGAGCAGAGTGGGGGCTCCCCCGGCCCACCCCTCACTGCCCTGAAGAGGGAAGAAGTTGCATTGAAAATGGAAACTGGGACTCGATTTCCCCTGCAGCCTCCTGGCTCCCAGTGCCCCGCCCAGGCGCAGCTGCCCTGTCAATCAAGTCTACAAGTAGGTTATGCAGATGAGTGGATGTGGGACAGGTGCCCCGAGACTGAGCCTGGGAGGCCTGGAGCCAGGGCCCCGGCCTGGCCTGGCATAGAAGCCGCCTGTCTTGTCTCCCCTGTACACCTGCCCCCGGGAGTCACCTCCTGCCCAACTCCCCTAGGCTTTCTGGGGCTCCCCACCAGGGTGACTCAGAGGACACCACACATGGAGGAGCACAGGAGGCCTGAGCCTTGTTCTCCTTTGGCCCTGCCAGGCTGCAAGGGTTTCTGCCTGTCTAGCCAAACCAGCTCTATATGCCCTCGCAGGGGACTGCAAGGGACAGAGAGATCGTGCAGTCTGCCCACAGCTACAGCCTCCAAAAGACACAGCCCCCGCTCAAACCCTGGAGACTCACCGTGGCCTGCTGCTGTCTGTACCACAGTGGTGTAGGTTCTTTGACAATGTCCACAGTAGCCAGGTACTGGTGGCTCACACCTGTCATCCCAGGTACTCAGGAGGCTGAGATCTGAGGATCGTGGTTCAAAGCCAGCCCAGACAAGAAAGCCTATGAGACACTTATCTCCAATTAAGCACCAAAAAGCTTGAAGTAGCACTGTGGCTCAGGTGGTAGAACACTAGCCTTGAACCAAAAAAGCTCAGAGACAGTACCCAAGCCCTGAGTTTAAGCCCCAGGTTTGGCACAAAAAAGAAGCGTAGCTAGCCTGAGCAGTGGGGTGAAGGGGAGATTTTTGGCACAGGTGACCAGAATGTTCCAGGGTGGGCTCTGGTTTTCACTGGTTCATGTTGTGTGTGGCATGGCCCCTTCCTGCTGCCCCCTACACCTGTACTCTGACTCCAGAAGCCCCATTTCCCTCCCCCCAGCTGTCCCCTCCCCCACTGCCCCTTCTCCCCCACCCCCCTGCACGAGGACAAAGCATGCTCTGGGTTTCCATGTGTCACCAAAATGTCTCAGGTCTCAAAGGAGATGTTCCAAACGTCTCCTTCCCAGCATCTGTCTTTCCTCCGGAGGGTCATAACCTCTTCCAGGAAAGATGGCAGGCTGTCTTTGTTTTTGGATTTCGTTGAGGAGTGGGGAGGGAGAGAGAGAAAGAGAGAGGGAGAGAGAATGAAAGGGTGCACTGGGGCTTGAATTCAGGGACTGAGCACTGTTCCATAGCTTTTATTCACTAAAAGCTGGCACTCTACCACTTGATCCATATCTCCACTTTGGCCTTTTGCTGTTTAATTGGAGATAAGAGTCTTTCACAGACTTTTCTACCCAAGCTCTCGTCAAACTGTGATCCTCAGATCTCGGCCTCTGAAGTAGCTAGGGTGACAGGTGAGCCCAGCAGTGCCCGGCTCTGCTTGCCTGTGAGGCCTGTGCACAGGAGGAATGAGATGAGGCAGGTGAATTACACCAGAGCCAGCCACAAGGTGCTTCACTTTCCCTGGGCTGCTGCGCAGGGCTGGGGAATGTGGTTTGCATAGCTTGCTGAGTATTTGTATCAGCAGGGTCTGAGCCGGAGGAGTGCAGATCCTGGCCCTCCCATGCAGGCCACAGCCCACAGAGCTTCCCATGGGGCAGGGAGGAATGAGAATGACCCTTGGAGACTTCATCAGAGGGCTGTGGACAAGAGCATCTTTCACCCCCAGCTGAGGTGTGACACCTTCAGTGTCAGGCAATTCACACCAAAGCTGGCGTTCTGCTCAGTGTTCACTCCAAGGGCTGGCCGGCACTTCAGATGCCCAGTCTCCTTCGTTCCTCTGAAAGATTCACTAGGATATTATTATCCCCATTTGTGTGTGTGTATGTGTGTGTGTGTGTCAGTACTGGGGCTTGAAATCAGGGCTTGGGTGCTGTCCCTGAGCTTCTGTGCTCAAGGCTGGCACTCTATCACTTGCACCACACCTCCACTTCTGGCTTTTTGCTGGTTCATTGAAGGGAAGAGTCTCACAGACGTTACTGCCCAGGCTGGCTTTGAACCCTGATCCACAGATCTCAGCCTCCTGAGTATTTAGGATGACAGGTGTGAGCCACCAATGCATTGCAGCTCTGGTGCCTAGACACCACTGGAAAGGCAAAGCGGAAGGCTGTCTGGCACTCAATGCCAGTGCAGGCAGGAGGGGCAGTGTGGAGGGCTTCTGGGAAGGGTCAGGGGTCCGGAGCTGTCTCAGTGTCTCCAGACCAGAAGGGTTCCTACTAATCATTGATGTCACCCAACTCAGTCATATGGTTTGGAGAAGAAAGATTGATTCCATTAAAAAAAATATGTAGGGGCTGGGAGGATGGCTCAGTGGTAGAGCGCTTGCCTTTGTATGCCTGAGGCCCTGGGTTCGATTCCTCAGCACCACATAAGCAAAAAGAAAAAAGCCGGAAGTGGCTTTATGGCTCAAGTGGTAGAGCGCTAACCTTGAGCTGAAGAGCTGAAGAACAGTGCCCACGCCCAGAGTTCAGGCCCCATGACCGGAAAAAAAAAAAAGTATTAAGCCAAGCATCGTGGCTCATAACATTTGTCACCCTGGCTACAATTCTGTAATCCTTTGATCCTAGCTGCTCAGCAGGCTGAGATCTGAGACTTGTGATTTGAAGCCAGTTGGGACAGAAAAGTCCAGGAGACTCATCTCCAATTATCCACCAAAAAGCCAAATGTGTGGCTGTGGTTCAAGTGGTAGAGCACTAGCCTTGAGCAAAGAAAAGTTAAAAAAAAAAAAAAAAGCTAAGGGGCAGCACCCAGGCTCTGAGTTCAAGCCCCAGGACACACACACACACACACACACACACACACACACACACACACACACACACACACACACACACACACACACACACACACACACACACACACACACACACACACACACACACACAGCTGAGGGCATGGCTCAAAAGGTAAAGCACTTTTCCTGGCATGCTTTAGTCCTGGGTTCAATCTCCAGGACTACTTTTTATTTTATTTTTTTTAAGTAAAGAAAAAAAAAAGTAAAGAAATCTTTAGCCAGGCATGATTTATTCCCACCTGTATCCTAGCTACTTAGGATGCTGAGATCTAGGGATAATGGGTCAAAGCCGGCAAAGGCAGAGAAGACTCTCCAATTAAACAGCAAAAAGCCAGAAGTGGAAGGTGTGACACAAGTGGTAAAGTGCCATCCTTGAGCAAAAAATGTTAAAGGGCATTTTCCAGGCCCTGAGTTCAAGCACCAGTATTGAAGTACACACCACCCACCCACACACACCACCCACCCACCCCTCCCCACACACAGAGTTAAAATCTCTTTGCCATACTTAGTAACACCAAAAGAAAGTAATTACATAAGATAAAATGGATTAAGATGGCAATTATACTATAATTATAATCTCCATTTCCTAAAAATATCTTTAGCCAATGGTCTATGCCAAGACGGTTGGACATCTTCAAACACGTGAATCTTTATGAGTGATTTCTCTGAGACTCATGGGAAGGGGGTACAGAGCCAGGGCCTGCACACTGCCCTGCAGACCTCACTGCTCCTCCTCCCTCTACTGGCCTGACCGCCGCTTCCCCCCCCCCCCCCCCCCCCGCCTTGCAGCCTGCTTTCCTTCCACCCACCCCTCATCCCAGTCATCCCATCCAGCATACCAGGGCCACTGCTGGCCCAGGCCCACCCTGTCCCAGAAACCCCACACCACCCAGGGGCCTGGGGCTGGGGCGCCACTGGGAGCTCACATAACCAGATGAGCAGAGCAGCCTCAATATGATGTATAAATTATCCCCCCCCCCCACACACACAAGTGAAAATGTCAACAGATGTACAAATAAGTCAGGCCCAGATGGCTCGCACCTATAATTCTAGCTACTAAGGAGATGGAGATCTGAGGATTGTGGTCCAAAGCCAGCCCAGGCAGATAAGTCCAGATAGAGCACCAGCCTTGAGCAAAAAAAAACACAAAAAACTAAGCAAGAGTGTGAGGCCCTGAGTTCAAGACCTAGACCAGCACTCACACACACACACACACACCCCACACCTACTTACACACACATGAAAAATAACCAAAGGCCCTTCTCACTGTGCACAAGCTTTTGTCTTGCTAGAAGGAAATGATTTTTACAAATACGTAGTGTGTTGTCTCTTTCTCTTGCCAGGGTTTGTGACCTTGGGTCTGGGTCATTGGGGGTGACATTGTGGGAGCGGGATTAGCATGTCACAGGTAGTGTGGTGACAAGGCCATGGAGCTGGCACCTGCCAGTCAAAAACCTGATGATTCAGCAGAATGATTGCTGTTTCCTCAAGAAGAAATTTTCCCCAGCTCTTCTCATTTCCTTCTTTATTTAGCATAGCACAGAGCAATTTGGAGGACTTGGCTCATAAATTTCTCCCGTGGCGTAGAGCCGCATTCACGTCCTTAATGAGCCGCTAGCTGCATGGAGGGACAAGTGGGAACAAGGAAAGTTATATAACACAGCAGGGCAAAAATGGCAGAGAGGAGCCGGGTGCTGGTGGCTCACACCTGTGATCCCAGCTCCTCTGGAGGCCGAGATCTCAGGATCCTGGGTCAAAGCTAACCAGAAGGAGTGGGTACCAGTGGCTCATGCCTGTAAGCCTAGCTACTTAGGAGGCTGAGATCTGAGGATTGTGTTTCAAAGCCAGCCTGGGCAGGAAAGTCCATGAGACTCTTATCTCCAGTTAACTACCAGAAAACCAGAAGTGGAGCTGTGGCTCAAAGAGGTAGAGTACTAGCCTTGAGCAAAAGAGCTCAGGGCAGCACCCAGGCCCAGAGTTCAAGCCCCACGACCAACAAAAACAAAAAAGAACCAGAGAGGAATCTGAGAGACTCTTATCTCCAATTAACCAGCACAGAGACAGAGGTAGAACCGGCACTGAGACAAAGGTGGAGCTGTGGGTCAAGTGGTAGAGTGCTAGTCTTGAATTTAACAAAAGCTAAGGGATTGAGAGCAGACCCTGAGTTCATGCCCCAGGACCAGCACAAAAAATACTGGCAGAAAATATGAGCGTTGTGGTTCAAAGCCAACCCAGGCAGATAAATCCAAGAGACTCCTATCTCCAATTAAGCCAGCAAAATGTCAGGAGTGGCAGTGTGGCTCTAGTGGCAAAATGCCAGCCTTTAGCCAAAAAGCTAAGGGAGAACACAAGGCCCTGAGTTCAAGCCTCAATATCAGCACAAAAATAATAATTATTAATAATAATAGTTATAAGAAGATCAAAGATACGGCACCATAGAAAACAAACACATCTCCATACTCTGTAGAGAGATATAGAAGTGATATGCAGGAATCTCTCTCCTACATTGTAACATCTTGGACAAGTTTTCTCAACAGAAGTGTGTGAATGGGTGTTTGTGGCTGACATTTGAAAGGTTATGAATATTTAAATAATGAGAACAGAAAGTCTTAGCCATGGAGCCCCCCACTCCCCATGGCAGCACTGAGAATGACGCGCACACTGGCTGGCCGAGCGGGATAATGCCGCACTGGAAATGGAATTAATTCTCATCACAAGCTGTCCTATCTACTCACGAAGTCTATAAATGAATCTGCGAATTCAGGGATGTCTATCAAGGTGTCTAGGAAATAGCCAAGACTCATTAATAAATGAATAGAAGAATTCAACACCCAGTACAGAAAAAAAAAATTGGAAAAGAAGTTAGAGATCTTCCTTCTGAACCACCGAAAATTCCAGGCACTGTCTGTTCCCCCAGACTGGATGCTTCTCCCCCTTACCCCAGCTCCCTCAGCCCAGTGTGAGAGGTGAGTTTCAATAATAAGAAAGACCCAGCCATGGGAATGTGGCTTAGTGGTAGAGTGCTTGCCTAATATGCATGAAGCCAGGGGTTCGATTCCTCAGTACTGTATCCACAGAAAAAGCTGGAAGTGGTGCTGTGGTTCAAGTGGTAGAATGCTAGCCTTGAGAAAAAGTAGCTCAGGGACAGTGCCCAGGCCCTGAGTTCAAGCCTCAGGATTGACAGAACAAAGAAAAAGAAGAAGGAGGAGGAGGCAGACATCAGCCTAGCTATGCCTTGTTGTCTGAAATAAACATTAAATGGGATTTAAAAACCTATATGTAATGCATCTTTTGCATTTTTAGATACACAACTTGATCTTTCATCCCAACAGGAATGTAAGGCAGGCGCTGGTGGCTAATGCCTGTCATCCTAGCTCCTCAGGAGGGTAAGATCTGAAGATCAAGGTTTAAAGCTGGCCCTAGCAATAAAACCCATGAACCCTGATCTCCAACTTGTCAGCAAAACAACAGAAGTAAGCCGGGCACCAGTGGCTCACGCCTGTTATCCTAGCTACCCAGGAGGTTGAGATCTGAGGATTGCAGTTCAAAGCCAGCCCGGGCAGGAAAGTCTATAAGACTCTTATCTCCAATAAACCACTCAGAAAACCAGAAGTGACACTGAGGCTCAAGTGGTAGAGCGCTAGCCTTGAGCTGAAGAGCTGAGGGACAGTGCCCAAGCCCAGAGTTCAAGCCCTGCAACCAACAAAAAAAAAAGTAGAGCTGTGGCTCAAGTGAGAGTACCAGCCTTGAGTGAAAAAGCTAAACAATAGCATGAGGTCCTAAGTTCAAGCCCAGGTGCCAGCATGAAAAAGAAGAAATACGAGACATATTGCTGTAATCCCACGTACTTGGGAGGCTGAGACCTGAGGATCATGGTTCAAAGCCAGCTCAGGCAGCAAAGTCTATGAGACTCTTATCTCCAATGACCCACCAAAAAAGCTGGAAGTGGAAGTATGGCACAAGTGTGCAGTGCTAGCTTTGAGTTTAAAAAAAAAATCAAAGGAAGGAAGGAAGAAGGAAGGGAGAGAGGGAGGGAGTGAAGAGAGAAGAGCGGCAGAGAGAGAGAGAAAGAGAGAGAGAGTGCACAATAGACAGGCAGAGAGAAATGAAAATTAAGTCCACAATGATCGAATGGCAGCAGCTAGAACAGCAGGAGTGGAAGCGAAGGACACCCCAGGACTTCTGCAGCGTGAGTGGGATGTGAACAAGCACTTGTGAGGGGAAAGGCAAAATCTAATACAGTTAGAGATAGCCCTGGTGCACAGCGGGAAAATGCCATGCTCAACAGTGCATTCATGCATGCCCTAGGAAAAAGCCCAGCCCAAGGAAACCTACAGGAGAATACTCACTCAAGTTTTTTGTGTTTTTTTTTTTTCCCATAAAATGTTGTAATAACATCCAAGTCCAGTCTTTGGTGAAGAAAATCAATCCATCTTGGTGCAACCACTAAATATCAGGCAGGGTGAAAAGGAAGGGACACAGATTCCCATGGGAATCTGTCCTCACACTGAGCAGAGGAAAGCCAGCTTCAGGATGAGGCTCACCCACCTGCATCTAATGTTACAAAACCACAGGAGGGCTGGGAAGGTGGCTTAGTGGTAGGGTGCTTGCCTAGCATGCATGAAGCCCTGGGTTTGATTCCTCAGTACCACATGCACAGAAAAAGCCAGAAGTGGTGTTATAGCTCCAGTGGTAGAGCACTGTCCTTGAGCAAAAGAAGCTCAGGGACAGTGCCCAGACTCTGAGTTCAAGCCCCGGGATTGGCCAAAAAAACAAAAACAAAAACAAGAAACAACCAGAGGTCAGTGACTCACACCAGCCCATGGTCCTTGTTCCTCAGGAGCTGAGATCTGAGGATCACAGTTCCCAGGCAGCCCACAGACAGATTCATGAGACTCCAGTGAGCCAGCAAAAAGCTGGAAGTGGAGTTGTGGCTCAAGTGGTAGAGCTCCAGTCTTGAGCAAAAAAATCTAAGGAAAAGCATGCGGGACCCTGAGTTCTAATCCTAGTACTGGCACAGTAAATAAATAGATAAAGTTATAAATAAATAAATAAATAGTCCACAGGAACTAACACTCTGTAGTATATGAACAGGTATGTAATAAAAATACAAATACACTTAAAATATACATTCTATATTAAAATGCATCGATATGTAAATGAGTGACACAAAAAGCTAAGACTACCGCTTTCTTCTGGTAAAGGACATGTCAGGAGGGCTGAGCTACGGTGCAGAGCCACTCATCTCTAAAATGAGCATGGCTGAATATACAATACTGAATCTTCTCTATAGTCTAATGTGCATGTATGTGTGTGTACACATGTGCGCATGTGTGTACATGTGCATGTATATAGGTGTATGTGGGGGTACTGGGGCTTGAACTCAGGTCCTTGCATTCCTGCTTGGTGTTTTTGCTACCACTTGAGCCACACCTTCACTTTCAGCTTTTTGCTGGTTCATTGGAGATAAGTTTCCTAGACTTTCTTGCCCAGCCTGGTTTTGAACCTCAGTCCTTAGATCTCAGCCTCCTGAGTGGCTGGGATTACAGGCGTGAGCCATCAGCACTGGCTCTGGTTGTGTTTTTAATCTCTCTAGCACCTGTGCTCCTATTCCCTGTCTCATTCCTAATACTGTGTATTTGGCTCTTTACCTAGAGTAAACTTTTTCAAACTTTGTTTTCAAACTGCTTCAAAGAAATCACTTTGGAAGTCATTTTTAGTTGTTGGTTTTGTCTTATCAATTAATGTCTGCTTTTGACTTTGCATGCCTCATCCTCCTGGTTTTCTTTTCTTTTCTTTTCTTTTTTTCTTTTTTTCTCCTTTGGTCGAGGGTCTGGAACTCTGGGCCTGGGCGCTGTCCCTCAGCTCTTCAGCTCAAGGCTAGCACTCTACCACTTGAGCCACAGCACCACTTCCAGTTTTCTGGTAGTTAAGTGGAGATAAGAGTCTCATGGACTTTCTTGCCCGGCTGGCTTTGAACCACAATCCTCAAATCTCAGCCTCCTGAGTAGCTAGGATTACAGGCAGCTCCTCATATTTTCAAAATGTTTATATCACTTCTTCAGATGATTTATTTCACTGTAGGTAGTAATTCTTGCTCACTGATGAAAGTCATGATTTTTTTTTTAATGTGTGTGTGGTTGAAAGCAATCACCACCTCACTCCATAAATTCTTTTTTGTTTGTTTGCTGCTTGCTGGTTTGTGACTGTGCTGGGGCTTGAACTCAGGTCCTGGGCACTGTCCCTTAGTCTTTTTTGCTCAAGGCTGGTGCTCTACCACTGAACCACAGCTCCATCTCCAGCTTTTTGCTGGTTAATTGGGGATAGAGACTCACAGATTTTCCTGCTTGGGCTGGCTCCAACCACAATTCTCAGATCTCAGCCTCCTGAATAGCTGGGATTACAGGCATGAGCCACTGGCTCCTGGTTGCTAGATACATTTTAATTATATGTTATTTTCATTATAGTGATTTTTAAAAATATTCTGTAAGGGTAGTTTAATTTTCTCACAGACTCAATGATTTTTCTTAATGTTATTCAAATCAAGAAGGTTGTTGGTTCATTCATTTGTGTGCTGCTTTGTGATTAGAAGCAGGCTATAAAACTTCCACTCTGCAATTTGTAGGTATTTTTGGTATAAATCTCTTTAATCAGTTTCTGTTCTGTGAACATCTGAAAATAATGTTAATTCTTTACAGGAAATGGAAATGTCTACTACAGCATTAATTAGTATTAATCAAATATTTTCTTTTTTTAAATTGCACCAACACTGGGATTTGAACTCATGGCCTCATGCTCTCCTTCAGTGTCTTTGGTCAAGGCTCTCACTCTACCACTTGAGCCATGGCTTCACTTCTGGTTTTCTGGTGTTTCATTGGAGATAAGAGTCTCATGGACTTTCCTGTCTGGGTTGGCTTTGAACTATGATTCCCCAGGATTACAGACGGAATATTTTCTGTCATTTTTAACAGTGTTAGCTTTAGATGTACAAACACATATCTGAACCTATATTTTTCTACCAATATTTTAAAATAATATTTATTAATACTTTATAAATAATATTTATTAGTACTTTACAAATAATTTCCTTCTACCATTCTCCTCACCACCACATTTGTATTGAAATCCCATGGAATTCTCACTGTAAAGCCAAACTTGGGCTGGGTGCCTTCCATTTGCCATCTTCTGGATCTCAGCCTGCTGAAAAGCTAGGACTACAGCACCCAGCTTGCTTCATTGGTTTTGTTGTTGTCTGCATGCCTTGCCTTCCAGGAACTCTCCCCTTTGACTCATTTCTTAGTGGTAGAAGTAACTCTTTGGGAACATTTTGTTTTTGTTACTAGTTGTGTGGATATCCTACATGCCTAGGACAAGTATTCAAAAGTCCTTTAATGTCTGAAAGTGTCTTTGTGTTGTTCTCAGAGCTGGGTTGTTCCATTCAGTATAAAATGCTTTGTTTATAGCCGAATGCCAGTGGCTCACGTCTGTCATCCTAGCTATTCAGGAGGCTGAGAGCTGAGGATAACAGAAGCCAGCCCAGGCAGAAAAGTCAGTGAGATTCTTATCTCCAATGAACCACCAGAAAAACTTTGAGTGCCCTGGCTCAAGTGGTAGAGTGCTAGCCTTGAGGGAAAGAGCAGAAGGAGTGTTGGCAGACTGTAAGTTCTAGCTCCAGTACTGGCACAAATCAAATAAGATCAGATCCTTTGTTTATAATTGTTTTCTTTTCTTTTCTTTTTTTTTGGGGGGGGTCCGGTCGTGGGGCCTGAACTCTGGGCCTGGGCGCTGTCCCTCAGCTCTTCAGCTCAAGGCTAGCACTCTACCACTTGAACCACAGGGCCACTTCTGGCTTTTTTCTTTTTGCTTATGTGGTGCTGAGGAATCGAACCCAGGGCCTCAGGCATGCAAGGCAAGTGCTCTAGCACTGAGCCACCTTCCCAGCCCTAATTGTTCTCTTTTATATCCTAGAGCTCCTCATCCTTGGTTTTAATGTTGCAGATTTAATGTGGACAGAGTTCCTTCCTCTCAATGGTTGAACTATTTTTCCTATCTTTCTCTTTAGATTTTGATGGGTTTATCTTTGGAAATTAAAAATCACTTTTAGATATAACTCTATTTAAAAAAAAAAACAAAACTTTTTTTTTTTTTTCATTTTTACCAGTCCTGGAGCTTGAACCCAGGGTCTGGGTACTGTTCCTGAGCTTCTTTTGCTCAAGGCTAACATTCTACCACTTGAGCCACAGCACCACTTCTGGCTTTTTCTGAGTATTTTATTGGAGATAAGAGTATTTTATTGGAGATAAGAGTTTCACAGACTTTCCCGCCCAGGCTGGCATCAAACCACAATCCTCAGATCTCAGCCTCCTGAGTAGGATGACAGGTGTAAGCCTGGCAAAAAAAAAAAGGGGGGGGGGTGGTGGTGGTAATTCAGACATCTTAAGCTAAAGCCCTAAGGCATTCTTTAATTGAAGGAAGTTTTCTTTCTTTTTCTAAAAAATTTCATTTTCTTCTTTCCTGAACCTTTTATTCCAAGTATCATTAAATTTCTTTTCTTTTTCTTTTTTGTTTTTGTTTTTGGTTGGTCTTGGGGCTTGAACTCTGGGCCTGGGCACTGTCCCTGAGCTCTTCATCTCAAGGCTAGCGCTCTACCACTTGAGCCACAGCGCCACTTCTGGTTTTCTGGTGCTTAATTGGAGATAAGAGTCTCATGGACTTTCCTACCCAGGCTGGCTTTGAACCATGATCTGGGATTACAGGCATGAGCCACTGGTACCCAGTCCAAGTATCATTAAATTTCTGAGTAGGCTATGACCCATATATTTAATTAAGCATACTGATTTCCAGTTTCTTGATTTCTGAGGTGAGAAACATTCTCCTGTATATTTCCAGGAAGGTTTAAAATGCCCCAGGGCAGAACTATGCACATGGCTCATGCCTATAATCCCTCAGCACCTCAGGAGGCTGAGATCTGAAGATTGCTGGTCCAAACCAGTACAAGCAGACAAATCTGATGTTCTTATGATCTCTTAGCCAGCAAAAATCTGGAAGTGGAGCTGTGGCTCAAATGGTAGAGCACCAGTCTTGAGCAGAAAAGCCAGTGAAAAGCACAGCCCCTGAGTTCAAATCCCAGTGTATACATACACACATGCGCACGTGCGTGCACAAGCACACACACGCGCGCACACACACACACACACACTCATAATCCTAGGCACCCAGGCCAGAGCAGGTAGGTTATAATCCATCTGAGTAGGTCTGTAGTGTAGCTGTGTGAACACCCTCTATGTCCAGGGGACAGGATCCACCATGAGGATGCTCTTCCCTGTGGGAAGATCAAGGAGACCCCCAGGCCAATCTAGAAGGTAGAGCAGGGTGAGCACAAACAGGGCCCTTTCCCTTCTCCCCTCCATGCAGCTGCGCTAGAGACCAGAGCTGAGGAGCAGACCCAGACACAGGGAGACCGGGTGCTGGCCAGCAGAGGGGCTCACAGTAGCCTTACTCCACTCAGACCTAAGTCTACCCTGGTGGTAAGACTCAGCATTTAGCCAGGCACCGGTGGCTCATGCCTGTCATCCTAGCAACACAGGAAACCGAGATCTGAGGATTGCGGTTCAAAGCCAGCCCAGGCAGGAAAGTCCATGAGACTCTTATCTCCAATGAACCACCAGAAAAACTGAAGTGGAACTGTGGCTCAAGGTGGAAGAGTGCTCACTTTGAGCATAAAAGCTCAGGGACAGCGCCCAGGCCCAGAGTTTAAGCCCCACAACCACTGAAAAAGAAAAAAGAAAAAGATTCAGCTTTAAGTAGGCTCTGAGCAGACCAGGAAGAACTGATTAATCTGGGACCATCCTGTGCCTGTGTTGGGTGGAGACAGTTAAAAGGGGGCAGGGAAAGGAGTCCCCATTTCCCAATGCACAGCGCAGCCATGCTGGGCCTCAGTTGACAGATTAAAGCTAACAAGGGCAACTGAGTCAAGAGGCTCCAACTAAATACCCCCAAGATTTGGCTCAACACCCTGGGGCCCCCAGTGTATGAGTGGTTTTGTGAGGTCCTCTTGCTTTGCAGGTGCAGAGACCAGTTGGATAGCATTATGGCTTGTTTTCTGTCCTTGGTAAACAGTAGAAAACCATCTCTCATCCCTAAGCACCATCAACCAAAAGAGAACGTGAATTATTTTCCCCCAAAAGCTTTTTTGGCGTGCCAGTATTGGGACTTGAACTCAGGGCATCAATCTCTTGTTTAGCTTTTGTGCTCAAGGCTGGCACTCTAGCTCTTGAACTACCCTTCTACTTCTGGGATTTTGCTAGTTAACTGGAGATCAAAGTCCCTCGGATTGGTTTAACTGGGCTGACATTGAACCACGATCCTCAGATCTCAGCCTCCTCCGTAGTTTAGAATTGCAGTTGATTTTGTATGATTTCTTTCTGTTCCTTTTCTCCAGCTGAATAATTGACTTTTTCTGACAGTTAGGGCCCAAAGCTAGGGTCTGCACTGGTAGCCCAAAACCCATCTACTTTTTGTTTTTCAGGTTCCATTTTAAGGTGAATTTTCCCCTGACAACTTGTCAAACATTATGTTCCCATTTCTCTGAACTTAGGGGAACAGAGAAAAAATTAGCCTGTGTCTTTTAGAGATTGGATGTAAGGAGCAAAAGGATTAGCCAGCCTGACAGTGAATGCTTAGAAGGAAAAAAAAAACACAACCAGAGGGCTGGGAAGGTGGCTCAGTGGTAGAGCCTTGTATGCATGAGGCCCTGGGTTCGATTCCTCAGTACTACATAAGCAGAAAAAGCCGGAAGTGGTGCTGTGGCTCAAGTGGTAGAGCACCTTGAGCTGAAGAGTGCAGGTACAGCACCCAAGTCGAGTTCAAGCCCCACAACCAACCAACAATAAATAAATAAACAAGGAAAAAAACCAGACCATCGCTACTTGCTGTAGTCTCAGAAGTTGAGCCACAAGAGCTGAGCCTCCTCTAATGCTGATGACAAATAACTACCAGTAGCAAAGAAATGTCTCAAAAATTGAAGGGTATACTAGGCACTAGGTGTGTGAGCACACCTGTAATCCCAGCCACTCAAGAGGCTGAGATCTGAGGATCATAGTTTGAAGCCAGCATAGGCAGAACACTTTGTGAGATTCTTATCTCTAATTAACCAGCAAAAAGCCAAAAGTGGAAATGTGGCTCAACTGATAGAGTGCCAGCATTGAATGAAAAAGCTAAGGGACAGGGCTGGGAATGTGGCTTAGTGGTAGAGTGCTTACCTAGCATGCACGAAGCGGGTTCAATTCCTCAGTACTACATACACAGAAAAAGCCGGAAGTGGTGCTGTGGCTCAAGTGGTAGAGCGCTATCCTTGAGCAAAAGAAGCTCAGGGACAGTGCCCAGGCCCTGGGTTCAAGCCCCAGGACTGGCACAAACAAACAAACAAAAAAAACACATAGAAAAAGATTGTGTTATCTTAAAACTTCACAGTGACCTCTGTGTCCATTTCCTGTTTGTCTGGAATTAGTTACTATAAACCCAAAACCAATACAAATGGATTCATTTGTGGGTTTGGAGGCTGTAAATTCAAAGTAAGTCTTAGAGGACTGATGTTGAAGGCCAGCTCCCTTCTGCAGGCTCCAGGGCATAGCTGTTCCTTGTTTCCCGTTTCCCCTGCTTCTGGAAACTGCCAACAGCTCCTGGCTTCTAGCCACAGCCTCTGTTTCTGTGCTCACCTGCTCTTCTGTACTGTAGACAAAGGCACAAGGAGGATTGTTTGGGAGCTTTCTTATCTTTTCTTTTTTTTTGCTGGTCCTGGGGCTTGAACTCAGGGCCTAGGCACTGTCCCTAAACTTTTATACTCGAGGCTAGCACCCTACCACTTGAGCCACAGCTCCAGTTCTGGTTTTTTGCTGGTTCACTGGAGATGGGAGTTTCACAGACTTTCCTGCCAGGCCTGTCTTCAAACTGCAATCCTCAGAACACAGCCTCCTGAGTAGCTGGGATGACCAGGGTGAGCCACCAGGGCCTGCCAGAGATTGTGTTTCTGGGTAGTCTCCACCCAGTGCCTGGCTTCAATCAAGTTGGTTGCAGGACTCCTGGAGGGACGTGTCTAATTCCTTCCGTACAATTGAGGACTGGAGACACCATCTAGGTCTGACTGAGCTTTGAACACCCAAGATCTCAGATCTCAGCCTTAGCTTGGATTTCAGGGACAGCATGTGTTCTTAAAGTCTGGGCTGAATGCAGTTCAGGTTTTATCTACCTTGGATTCCATTGTGTTGTTCCCAATGCAGGCTCTGAGCCATTGATTTCTGTATTGCAGGAAGATTTGGGAACTGGAAGAAGCAGGGAGGGTGGAAAAAGAACTAGTAAAGACACTGTTAGGAAAATGGAGAACGAAAAGGAATAGGCCGGACTCGCTCATCAACAGGCGAGGACTGTTGATTGAGGAAGAGCGAGGGCCACAGACCTTCCCACGGGTTTAGAGGTTGTGCCTAAGAGTTGGGACAGGAGCTGGGTTTTTATAGGGGGTCCGAGCAAGGAGGTTCATGAAAAAGCCACTAGGTCAAGGAAGGTGGGGGGGACTTTCAGTAGGGCCCACAATGGGATGTTTACAGCTGGGCTTAGGTAGATTGCCCTGCCTGCATCTCAGACAAGTTCACACAGCCCTGGGATTTTGCCTGGCTTCTGGATGGGCCTGGGGTCAATCCTTCATATTCCATCGTTAGATACATAAAATGTCGGGCCAAGAGGAGAGAGGCAAGTCCTTCAGACACATTTCAGATGAGAGCCAAGTCTGCCCTAGCCCAGGGTGCTGGGGAGTCCAAATTACATCACGGAAGTTGTCCCCATCATGATGGGAGACAGGCATGAGCCACCAGTGCCGGCCCCAGCTACTGAAGAGGCTGAGAGCTGAGGATTGTGGTTCAAAGCCAGCCTGGGCAGGAAAGTCTGTGAGACTCTGATCTCTAATTAGCCAGCAAAAAATCCAGAAATGGAGCTGTGGCTCAAGTGGTAGAACATCAGCCTTGGGCAAAAAAGCTCAGGAATAGTGCCCAGACCCTGAGTTCAAGACCCAGAAAGAAGGGGGAAGAGGGAGGGAGGGGAGGTGGGAGGAGATGGAAGGTAGATGGTGACAGCACTGTGTGCCCTGCGTCCTCCATGCCTGCTCCAGCCTTAGCAGTCAGGGCGGTTTTCATCGCTGGCCCTCTGTCCACCCGGCCCGGTGGTGGCTGTGACAGAGGGGGAGAAGGAAGAGGAAGAGGCCATCTGAGCCAGCAACATTGGAGAGTCCGCGTACAGTGGCTCACGCCTGTCATCCAAGCTACTCAGGAGGCTGAGATCTGAGGATCAAGGTTTAGGGCCAGGTTGGTCAGGAAACACTGTGACATTCTTATCTGCATTAATCAGAAAAGAAAAAAAAAACCATCAAAGTGGAGCTATGGTTCAAGTGACAGAATACTAGCTTTCTGTGAAAAAGCCAAGCAAGGGTATAAGGTCCTGGCCGGGCATCGGTGCCTCACACCTATAATCCTAGCTACTTAGGAGGCTTTGTGAGACTCTTATCTCCAATAAACCACTCTGAAAACTGGAAGTAGTGCTGTGGCTCAAGTGGCAGAGTGCTCACCTTGAGCTGAAGAACTGAGTGAGGGATATCGCCTAGGTCCAGAGTTCAAGCCCCACAACCAAAAAAAAAAAAAAGAGTATAAGTTCCTGACTTCAAACCCCAATACCAGCACAAAAAGAGAGGAAGAGAGGGAGGGAAGGCAAGTGAGAGGGAGAGAAAGAAAGAAAGAAAGAAAGAAAGAAAGAAAGAAAGAAAGAAAGAAAGAAAGAAAGAAAGAAAGAAAGAAAGAAAGAAAGAAAGAAAGGAAGGAAGGAAGGAAGGAAGGAAGAAAGGAAGGAAGAAAGGAAGGAAGGAAGGAAGGAAGGGAGGAAGGGAGGAAGGGAGGGAGAAAGGGAGGAAGGGAGGAAGAAAGGGAGGAAGGGAGGAAGAAAGGGAGGAAGGGAGGAAGGGAGGAAGAGAGAAGAAGGAAGGAAGGAAGGAAGGAAAGAAGGAAAGAAGGAAGGAAGGAAGGAGGGAAGGAAGGACAGAGAGAGATAACAAATCAAGATGCACTGTCTACATCAATTGCTTTGTTAAATGGCACAAAAGTTCCATACATAGGCTAAAAATTAAGAAAAGTGAGGGAGGGGTGGAGAGCAGAGGGGCAGGTGAGAATGAAGGAAGGGGTGATGCTGACTGGGACCCATTGTGTTCATAAGCTTCTCTGTTGAATGGCAGATCCTTCCTACAACTACTGTAAGATGATTTTTTTTATTCAAGTAAAAACAAATAGGGGCTGGGAAGGTGGCTCAGTGGTAGAGTGCTTGCCTTGTGTGCATGAGGCCCTGGGTTCAATTCCTTAGCACTACATAAGCAGAAAAAGCTGGAAGTGGCGCTTTGGCTCAAGTGGTAGAGCACTAGCCTTGAGCTGAAGAGCTGAGGGACAGCGGCCAGGCCCAGACAAAAAACAAACAAACAAACAAACAATCAAGTAAAAACAAATAATAAGAAATATAGGGCAAGGAAAGGAGTTTTGTTCATTCTCCCTTGGTTGAGATGGGAGACAATGGCAGGGTGAAGATGTACAAGACATAAACATAAAATGACAATGCAAAAGACATTTCATCAACAAGAAGTGTGAACTCACACATCAATATGCAATAATAATTATTGCCTGCCTATTTATCTATCTATCTATCTATCTATCTATCTATCTATCTATCTATCTATCTATCTATCTATCTATCTATCTTATCATAACAAAGCTGGGTGCTGGTGACTCACACCTGCAATCCCAGCTACTCAGGAGGCTGAGATCTAAGGATCACTGTTTAAAGCCAGCCTGGGCAGGAAAGTCTGTGAGATTCTTATCTCCAGTGAACCACCAGAAAACTGGAAGTGGCACTGTGGCTCAAGTGGTAGAGTGCCAGCCTTGAGCAAAAGAGATCAGGAACAGTGCCCAGGCCCTGAGTTTAAGCCCCATGACTAACAACACAAAAAGTGCATGTGTGTTTGTGTGTGCACGTGTGTGTACACGTGTGCACACACACACACACACAGAGTAACAGCAGTGGGACTGGACTGGAGCAGCACCCTGCCAAGCAGGGTGGCCAGGCAGGGCAGCTGCAGAGGTGGGGAAGGACTTGGGGACCACAGGAAAAGATCCCTTGAGGCTCTGGTTGAGGATGGAGTGCAATGTTTGTGGTCCTACTAGGAGCTCAGCTCTGATGTGAGCAACCTCAAAAACTGACCATGAGAGGGGGGACCAAGATGGCGACGGGGCAGTAGGGAAACGCCACAGCTCTCTCCAACCAAAAAGAGAGTTCGAGTTCCAACGCTTAATCTCCCCAAGAGACCGACAACAACAAAAAGACGAACACTCAGAGAAAAACCAGAGGCGGAGAATAACAAAAAAGAAAGAGGAAAAGAATTTCAAAAGAGAGAAAAGCGAAGACCCCTCCCCCAACCTTTACTGGCCGCGCGGCAGCACGCCAAGCCGCCGGCCAGCCGGCCCGGCGGGGGCTGTGGGAGCCCCAGAGAAACAGCAGAGACACAGGGGGCCACTTTCAGAACATCTGGTACTGGTTTGCAGAACAGCAGATCACCAGGAACAGAGAAACCTACCAGCCGGGAGTCTCCACGAGGATCCCACCCCCACCCCTCACTCTCCACCCGAGCAGAGAGGCTCCATCCCGCCAAAGTCGCTCGGCATCAGCAGAGTGACAAAAGGACCTGCGGCAGACCACCCGGCCCGCCGGATCGCGATCGCAACGATCCAGCACTCTCCACCCGAGCAGAGAGGTTCCATCCCGCCAAAGCGGCTCGGCGCGACAAAGGGTCCTGTCTGCAGACCACCCGCCCGCCCGATCACGATCGCAACAACCCGGCGGGGTCACTTGGGCCCCAGAGGTACCGAGAAGAAGCTGCCTGAGCGTGGACACTCTTGACCCAACAGCTTCGACAGAGGCAGAGACAGAAAAGAATCACACAGAGCCACCACCGCCCAACCCAGCCCGGATTGCAACAACAACTGACGACCTACACCACACAGAAACAACCAGCTCCAGGGTGAGTACCCCACAGGGGAAGTGTATCCCTCAAGGGAGACCAGAGCTGGAGGGAATCCCCAGACCCTGACCTAGACTCCCTACCCCAGCACCCGGACCACAGGACCCACTAAAACTGGGAACTGTTTGAGAGCTCCACCAGCCCGTGGAGCACACTCAGCTGGCCAGGCTAGAGCAAGAGCACCCCTGGAAGGGAGCTTAAATGCCCAAGCCAGGAACAGCGCCCCTGGGTCAAGACTACCAACAGTAGAAGAAATTTGAACTGTGTCCCCCAGGCTGTATAACCTAGGGGGTATACACATCAGCACAGGCCTAACAAGCGCGCTCCAGGCTGGGGCCGGAACCAAGCCCGGGGATCCGGCACCTGAACAACACAACCAACTCCTCCCAATTGAAGTAAAAAGCTGAGCATACGCCTCAACAGAGGGGAGAAAACCAGGAAACAACACTCCCCCGGGAAGCACGCCTGTGACAACAAAAGACCTGGAGGCCCAGGACAAGAGAAGCCCAAACCCCACCAAAACTCCACCCATATACCCTAGACTGGGAATTGGGCAACACAGGCTGCCAGCACCTGATAGTAAGCAGAAGCTCAGACTGTTAAGGCGGCTCAGCAATAGAGTGATAGTCTTGGATGTATGAGGCCCTGGATCTGATTCCTCAGCATCACAAAAGCAAAAAGGGTCAGAAGTGGTGCTGTGGCTCAAACGGTAGGGTGCCAGCCTTGAGCTGAAAAGCTGAGGGACAGCACCCAAACCTAGAGTTCAAGCCCACAACCAGCCCAAAACAAATAAACAAAAACACATCAGGAGCCCATAGCAGACTCCAGCATTTGGGAGAGTGCATCCAGAGCATCTGTTCTTCACAAGAGCACCCGTAGGAGCAAACACAAGCAGTCTAGGCTGCTCAACCCTTCCAAAGGCGGGAACTGTCAGCAATCTACAGCAGAGAGCTGAGAATCCTAAGTAAGTCAGAATAGCAGCTGGAAATAGGCTCCCAACAGAACCCAGATCAGGCACAGACTCTCTCTACCAATACAGAATCAGCAACCAAGCAAAGACAGACACACCAAAACAAAATTGAAGAGCAGTCTCCTGAACCTCCATGCGAAAATCACAGAGAAAAATCACAAGGTTTACTACCACCCAGGACAGCAAGCTCACCTCAAAAGCCAGCAGCCACACAGGGGAGAGCCCCAGTGGGAGCAAAGCAGGAATGGAAGACAAAGGCTACTTCCAAGGGTTGCTGGAGGCAATGACTCAAGAAATAAAGCGAGAAATTTATCAGAAATTGAAAGAGCACAAGGATGAACTATCCAAAGAGATACAGGGTATCAAACAAGAGATGCATGCAAAAATAGAAGCTGCACAAACCTCAATAAGAAGTGAGATAAACGCCAAATTAGAGGTAATGCATACCTCATTGAGAGGTGAGATCAGTACTCTGAGAACCAACATTGAATCCATAAAGGGATCCATTTCCTCCATGCAAACCACAATAGAAGCCACTGTCAACAGAGTGAATGAAATGGAAGGTCGAGTGTCAGATACAGAAGACAGAATACACCAACTGGACCAAAAAGTGACAGATATGGAAAAATTACTCAAATTAAACCAAAGGGATATTCAAGAGCAAGCAGATAATGCTAAAAAATTTAACCTTCGCATAATTGGAGTGGACGAAGGTGAGGAATTCCAGAGCAAGGGAATGCACCACCTATTTAACAAGATAATCAATGAAAATTTTCCCCACCTCAAAAACGACCATCTTAACTACATCACAAAAGCTTATCGAACACCCAACAAGCAAGACCCCAGGAGAAACACTTCTAGACACATTATAGTAAAAATGATAGATCTGAATAATAAGGAAACAATCCTGCATGCAGCAAAAATGAAGAAGGAGCTATACTACAATGGGAAAAAAATAAGAATTACTGCAGATCTCTCCACACAAACAATGAATGCAAGAAAAGCCTGGGAAAGCACCATACGAGCCCTGAGAGCCAATAACTGCCAACCCAGACTGATCTACCCGGCAAAGCTAGCATTCACATTTGATGGAGAACTGAAAACTTTTAATAGCAAAGAAAAACTAAATGAATACATAAACATTAAGCCAGCATTACAAAGAATTCTAAGAGGGGGGACACAACCTGAAGAAAGCAGCCAGGAACTGGGGCCTGCCCCAAACAGGCATTACTCAAAGTCTAACTGAGCAAGCACAGGAGGAAAGGAAAAAAGAAAAACTTAGGAAAACGGAATGGCAGGGACAACAATGCATCTCTCTATACTTTCTCTTAATATAAATGGGCTGAATTCGCCAATTAAAAGAAAACGAACTGAGGACTGGATAAGAAAACAAGACCCATCCATCTGTTGCCTTCAGGAGACCCACCTCTCAGCCAAACATACAAACAAACTCAGAGTGAAGGGGTGGAAAAGGATCTACCAATCAAACGCCCCCAGTAAGAAAGCAGGTGTAGCTATCCTGATATCTGACAAAATAAACTTTTCATTAAAATCAGTACAGAAAGACAAGGACGGACACTACATATTAATAAAGGGAACAATCCAAGAGGAGGATATAACCATCATCAACTTATATGCCCCAAATATTGGTGCACCCAGATATGTCAAACAAATGCTCTCAAACTTACAGAATAAAATAGATCCCAATACGATAATACTAGGAGACTTTAACACACCACTCTCACCAAAGGACAGGTCTACCAACCAGAGGATTGGCAAAGAAGCTACCGAATTAAGAGAGGCCATACTGCAAGCGGAATTAACTGACATCTACCGAGTATTTCACCCTAAAACAACACAGTACACATTCTTCTCAGCAGCTCACGGAACTTTCTCCAAAATAGACCATATCATAGTTCATGCAAGGAACTTAAGCAAATACAAAGGGATCGACATAATCCCCTGTATCCTATCTGACCACAGTGGAATCAAGCTAGCTCTCAATAACAAAGCATACCGCAGAAATTTCTCCAATACATGGAAATTGAACAGCACACTCCTTAACAATGCCTGGATAACAGAAGAGATCAGAGAAGAAATAAAGCACTTCCTACAACTCAATGAAAATGAAAACACCTCACAAAGAAACTTGTGGGACACAGCAAAAGCAGTCCTGAGGGGCAAATTTATTGCCCTCAGTGCCCACATCAAGAGAATGGAGACAGACCAAGTAAATAACCTCATGTTGCAATTAAAACAGCTAGAAAAACAGGAAAAAATGGAACCTAAAGCTACTAGAAGAAGCCAGATAACCAAATTAAAAGCAGAGATTAACCAATTAGAAAATCAGAAAACCATAACCAAAATAAACCAAACAAAAAGCTGGTTCTTTGAAAAAATAAACAAAATTGATGGCCCATTGGCTAGATTAATTAAAAAAAGAAGAGAGGAAACCCATATTAATAGGATTAGGGATGCCACGGGAAACATCACCACACGTACCCAAGATATCCAAACAATTCTAACAGACTACTTTCAAAAGCTATACTCTCTAAAGGAAGAAAATCGGGCAGAAATGGATGCATTTTTAGAGAAATACAAGTTGCCCAAACTGAGCAAAGAAGAAGTTAACCAATTAAATAAGCCAATATCCTATAATGAGATACAGGAAGCTATCAAAAGTCTTCCAACAAAAAAAAGCCCAGGACCAGATGGATTCACAGCAGAATTCTATAAGACCTTTAAACAAGAACTAATACCCATACTCCTCAAGCTCTTCAGAGAAACAGAGAAGGAAGGAGCTATCCCAAACTCATTCTACGAAGCCAATATCACACTCATCCCCAAACCAGGCAAAGACCCAACCAAAAAGGAGAATTACAGGCCAATCTCCTTGATGAACACAGATGCAAAGATCCTTAACAAGATTCTAGCTAACAGAATCCAGAAACACATAAAAAAAATAATTCACTATGACCAGGTAGGCTTCATCCCAGAGACACAGGGATGGTTTAACATACGTAAGTCAATAAATGTAATCCAACATATCAACAGAGCCAAGGTCAAGAATCACATGATTATCGCTACAGATGCAGAAAAGGCCTTTGACAAAATTCAACATTCATTCATGCTAAAAGCTCTGGAGAAAATAGGAATAGAAGGAACATTTCTAAAAACAATAAAAGCCATTTATGACAGACCAATAGCCAATATTATACTTAATGGGGAAAAGCTACAACCAATTCTCCTAAAATCAGGAACAAGGCAAGGATGCCCACTGTCTCCACTCCTCTTCAATATAGTCCTAGAACCCTTAGCCAGGGCAATAAGGCAAGAAAAAGATATTAAAGGGATCCTCATAGGAAAAGAAGAAGTTAAACTATCCCTTTTTGCAGACGACATGATACTATACCTCCACGATCCCAAAAACTCCATCCCCAAACTCTTAGAAATCATAAATCACTTTGGCAAAATAGCAGGATACAAAATAAACCCACAAAAATCAGTTGCCTTCCTATACACTGATAATGTACAGGAAGAGAGGGAAATAAAGGGAGCAACCCCATTCACAATAACCTCCCGAAAAATAAAATATTTAGGAATTAACCTAACCAAAGATGTAAAAGAACTATTTAATGAGAACTATAAAAAGTTAAAGAAAGAAATTGCAGAAGACACTAGGAAATGGAAAGACCTCCCATGCTCCTGGATAGGCCGACTTAATATAGTAAAGATGGTAATACTTCCAAAACTAATATACAAATTCAACGCAATTCCTATTAAAATCCCAATGACGTACATCACTGAAATACAGAAAACAGTCCAAAAATTCATATGGAACAACAAAAGACCTAGAATAGCCAAAACAATTCTAGGGGATAAAGACAATATGGGAGGGCTATCCATGCCGAACTTCAAACTCTACTACAGAGCTATAATAACAAAGACAGCATGGTACTGGCACAAAAACAGACCCGAAGACCAATGGAACAGAATAGAAGATCCAGAAATAAATCCACAGGCCTACAGCCAGCTGATATTCGACAAAGGAGCCAAAGACATACAATGGAAGAAACACAGCCTCTTCAACCGCTGGTGCTGGGAAAACTGGGCAGCCACATGCAGAAAACTAAAAGTGGACCCCAGCCTATCACCATGCACCAACATCAACTCAAAATGGATTAAAAACCTTAACATTAAACCTGAATCTCTGAAACTACTGCAGGACAGAGTAGGAGAGACACTTGAACTAATAGGCACAGGAAGGAACTTCCTGAACAGAGTCCCAGGGTCACAACAAATTGGAGAGAGACTCGACAAATGGGACTACCTTAAAATAAAAAGCTTCTGCACAGATAAAGCTATCGCAACCAAGCTAGAAAGACAACCAACTAATTGGGAAAAAATATTTACCAGCAATATATCAGACAAGGGGTTAACATCCTGTATATACAGGGAACTCAAGAAACTAATCCCTCCCAAACCCAACACACCAATTACTAAATGGGCAAGGGAACTAAAGAGGGACTTCTCAAATGAAGAAATAAAAATGGCAAAGAAACACATGAGGAAATGTTCATCATCCCTGGTGGTGAAGGAAATGCAAATAAAGACAACCCTGAGATACCACCTTACCCCAGTCAGAATGTCCCACATCCACAAATCAGCCAACGACAAATGCTGGAGGGGATGTGGAGAACGAGGAACGCTATTACACTGCTGGTGGGAATGTACACTCATACAACCACTTTGGAAAGCAGTCTGGAGGGTCCTTAGAAAGCTAAAGATTGACCTCCCTTACGACCCAGTCATACCACTTCTAGGCATCTACCCTGAACAACAGGAACCAATATACAAGGACACGTGCACCTCCATGTTTATTGCAGCACTGTTCGCAATAGCTAGGATATGGAAACAACCTAGATGCCCCACCACAGATGAATGGATCCAAAAATTGTGGTATCTATACACAATGGAATATTATGCAGCCATTAGAAATGACAAAATAATGGCATTTGCAGGGAAATGGATGGAGCTAGAAGGAATCATGTTGAGCGAGGTAAGCCAAGAACGAAGAGACAAACAGTACATGGTCTCCCTGATAAGTGGATGATGAATCCAAAATGTTAGGTGATATGACAAAACTAACAGGACTTAAGAAACAAAGAACTCCCACTCATCTGGTTGAACCACTACTAAATATCCCCATGCTGCTGATCACATATATGGTATATAACATATGAGCACCGTTATATATTACAGACTGTGATAGACAATTTGCTCCAGGAAAGTTAGAATGAACTTGTGACTTTAAATGAGCATCATTATTCCACAATACTGTGAATTTCCGGAAATTAAGTAATCACTTAATCACGATCAAAAAAAAAAAAAAAAAAGAACCTTGGGGAAGGGAGGGAGGGAGGGGATGGTAGGGGGAAAACAATGGAGGGGGTAACAATGTTCAAGAGGAAGTGGAAGTGTACTCATTACCTCACTCATGTAACTGTAACCCTCTGTATAGTATCTCTACAATAAAAAAAATTAAAAAAAAAAAAAAAAAAAAAACCTAACAGTTAAGATCCCTGAAAATGGTTTTAACAAATTTAAATGTTGGGAAGCAATTTCAAAGATGTCAGTAGTTAGTATAAATAGTGCTAAGAATTTAAATGAAACTTCAAAATGGTAATAAAGAAGCATGTGATCTTTTCTGAAGAAAAAAAAAAAAAAAAAAAAAAAAAAAAAAAAACTGACCATGAGCCAAAGCCATGGAACACTGAGCACCCAGCACCAAGCAAGGGGCAGCCAGCCTAAGCCTCCTGCCAGTAAAGATGGCGGCAGGGAGCAACTCGTCTTTTCTGTTCAGTTCCGTCCCAGCCACCCTCCAGGCCACAGCTCCATGCGGTGCTGTGCTCAGTGTCACACTGGCCACATTGTCATCTGCTCTGGTGACATCCACTCCCCTCCTCCCAACACTGACCCAGGGCCCACCTACCTCCTTCCTTCCTTCCTTCCTTCCTTCCTTCCTTCCTTTCTTCCTTCTTTCCCCTTTCTTTCTGTTACAGTCCTGGGGCTTAAACTCAGAGTATGGGTGCTGTTTCTGAGCTTTTCTGCTCAAGGCTAGCACTCTACTACTTGAGCCATAGCACCACTTCTGACTTTTACTGTGATTTAATTGGAGCTAAGAGTCTCCGAAACTTTCCTGTGTGGCCTAGCTTTGAACTGCGATCCTCAGACATCAGCCTTCTGAGTAACTAGATGTGAGTCTAGGTGTGAGTTAGGTATGAGCCACTGGCCCTTGGCTCACTCTTCCTTTTTTCTTCTCCTTCCTTCCTTCCTTCCTTCCTTCCTTCCTTCCTTCCTTTTTCTTTCTTTCTTTTTCTTTCTTTCCTTTCTTTGTGTGCCAGTCCTACACTTGAACTCAGGGCCTGGGCACTGTCCCTGAGCTCTTTTGCTCAAGCTAGTGCTCTACCACCTGAGCCACAGCTCCACTTTAGGCTTTTTTGGTGGTTCATTGAAGATGGTTATTTTCATGGACTTTCCTGACTGACCTAGCTTTGAACTGAGATCCTCAGATCTAAGCCTCTTAGTGGTTAGGTGAATTGTTTTTATTTTATTTCATTTATTACTATACTTTGTGCTGTTTGTGGGGCTTGAACTCAGGGTCTGGGCACTGTCCCTGAGCGTCTTTTGCTCAATGCTAAAGCTCTACCACTAAGCCACAGCACCACTTGGGTATTTTTGCTGGTTAATTGGAGATAAGAGTCTCTCATGGACTTTCCTGTCCAGGCTGGCTTCAAACCATGATCCTCAGATCTCAGTCTCCTGAGTAGCTAGCATGACAGGCGTGAGCCACTGGTGTCCAGCTGGTGAATTGCTTTTACTACTCAGAATCCTAAGACATAGGTTGGCTGAGAGAAAATCAAGCCCCAGAGAAAGCATGGAATTGCCCTGGGATGCACGGGCAACGCACCTGCATGGGCCTGACTGGCCATGTTCAGTTTCAGTTGCCAAGGCCTAGGATGTACAGCAGAGCGGAGCCATCTGACTGCAGGAACCACGCTTCCAGCCACACCTGTGCCTCCCACACTGTGTCGCTGGGCTCCGCAGAGGCCTGGCACACATACCCCAAGGTCTGGCGCTGATGCTCATGCCTGTCATCCCAGCTACTCAGGAGCCTAAGATAGGAGGATCACAATTCAAAGCCACTGCAGGCAGAAAAGTCCATGAGACTTTTATCTCCCTGAGCCACAAAAAGCCAGACATGGAGGCGTGGCTCAAGTGGCAGTAGAGCACCAGCTTTCAGTGGAATGAGAATGTGAGGCCCTGAGTCCAAGCCCCAGTACCAGCACACACACACACAAAACACAAAAGGGGGTTGAAGGCATGGCTCACATGGTAGAGCACCCAGCGTTCAATCTGCATTACCAGAACGGAAAACAGAGATTTGAGTCACCACGAACAGTCATGGCTGTGCTCTCTCTGCCCAACTCTCTCCCCAGGGGTGGAAAATGGTCCAGGCTGAGCCCACGCCAGAGGAGGAGCCCCCATTGCTGCCCCACCATGGAGGAGCCGAGCCCCGAGCCTGTGTACGTGGACGTGGACAAGGGCCTCACCCTGGCCTGCTTCGTCTTCCTCTGCCTTTTCCTGGTGGTCATGATCATCCGCTGTGCCAAGGTCATCATGGACCCGTACAGCGCCATCCCCACGTCCACCTGGGAGGAGCAGCACCTGGATGACTGAGGCCCCCAGGGGGCCCCAGCCCTGTCCTGCTCCCCCACCTGGCCCCCCACCCCAGAGGCCCACGGGGATCCCACCTCTGGACCATGGGGGTGTACCGAGGCCTGCGCGGGTCACAGTGGCCCGGGGACGGGTCCGGGGCTCTTGGGGCTCCAGGCAGGGGGGCTGCTGTGAGGCCCCAGTGGCCTCTCCCCCACCCCCTGTGGACCTCAGGGAAGTGAACCCCAGCATGGCCAACTCCCCTTCAAAGAGATTGGGACCTTCAAATGCACAGCAGCACACGGGGCACCCTGCTGAGGCCATGCCTGGAGCCCAGCCCCGGTCCCAGGGTCTGGCCAGGGGGTGGGCCGTGAGGGGCACTGAGAGGACTGGGGTGCCTTCCCCCCCCCCATAACAACAGCACAAAGGCACACAGGCTGCTTCCAAGTAGTGGTCTGTTTCGTTTTGTTTGGAAGTTAAATTATAGGATATATTTTTCCTGTTACAAATAATATGTGAATGGTAGAAGCATGCACACATAGAAAGATAAAGGAATTGGGGGTGGCCCTGCTGCACCCACACTTTCCTGGAAGCCATCCTCCTCCTGTTTGTGCTAGCCTTTCTGAGCGTGTGTTTTGGGTCCAACTCATAATACTGTGCACATGACACAGAGCCTGTGTCTGTCCCTGTGATGGGGTGGGGGTGCTCCCCCCCCTTCTTCCGACTGCACTGTAGCAGCTTGAGTTCTGTGCTTGTTTATTCTTGGTTTCTTACCAATCCTAGGGCTTGAACTCAGGTCCCAGGAGCTGTCCCTGAGCTTGTTTGCTCAAGCCTGGCATTCTACCACTTGAGCCACAGTGCCACTTCTGGTTGTTTTTGATGATGAACTAGAGATTAGAGTCTCACAGACTTTCCTGCTTGGGCTGACTTCGAACCATGATCCTCCGATCTCAGCTTCACGTGTAGCTGGGATGACAGACGTGAGCTACCGGTGCCCAGCCATAGCTGGTTTTAACAACAAGCATTCCAGCAGGTGGCTTATTATCCTGTTTGCCTCCTTGTAAACTTCCAAGGCCCACAGTCCAGGAGATGAGTGTTGGACCGGGAGACCTGGGTTCTAATCCTCCTTAAGCCATTCAGAGGCTGTGTGACCCTCAGCAAGACCTGCCACCTTTCTGTGCCTCAGCTTCTCACTGGAAGATGAGAGGAAAGCTCTGGAACTGTGGCTTAAATGGTAGAGAGCTAGCCTTGAGCACAAAAGCGCAGGGACAGTGCTCAGGCCCTGAGTTCAAGCCCCAGGACCAGCATATGTACACACACACACACACACACACACACACACACACACACACACACACACACACACACACACGACACAGCAGCAAGCCCCAGGACCAGCATATGTACACACACACACACACACACACACACACACGACACAGCAGCTGTGGCAGTCATCCTCGAGCCCCCGGTCTCACACACACACACACACACACACACACACACACACACACACACACACACACACACACACACACACACACACACACACACGACACAGCAGCTGTGGCAGTCATCCTCGAGCCCCCGGTCCTGACAGTCCAATCCTGCAGCCATGGATCCTGCAGCCATGGATCCCCAGGTATCCCAGAGCACCATCACCCTCGAGTCCCCCTGAACACGGAGGAGCCCCATCGCCCAGACAATCCAGGGTGCGACCAGGTCCCTCCCCCCCCCACCACTTCACGGACCACACAAAAACAAAGGCCTGAGCTGCACTGGAGGCTCTGGGCGTGTGGGGTGGGCTCCAGACCCGTGTCCCCTGCAGCCCAGCTCCTCGGTCAGCTGGAGGGCCACTCGCAGGATGGGGGGCTGCCCTCAGAGCCACAAACAGAGACCAGGCTGGAACACACAGCACTCGGAGGAACTGGTGATGAACCCCACGCCACAGGCGGAACCTCACAGGTCATGGGGCTCCAGGATCTCCCACCAGCAAGAGCCCCATAGGGAGACACTGGTGGGCTCTGCCCAGGCGTTCCTTAATCCCTGCCAGCTTCTGCCCACACATGGGTCCCCTAGTGGATCCATTAGCTCATGGACCCTTTCTTTCAGCAATGAGAGTTTCAGATCGGGGATGGGGGGAAGGCTGCTAACAAAACAATGATTTATATGTTGTGCTCATAAACCCCCTTGTCCAGGTGCAAATGTTTCTTTCCTCCTTTTTCTTCTTATTTTTGTGCCAGTCCTGGGGCTTGAACTCAGGGCCTGGGCACTGTCCCTGAGCTTTTTTTTTTTTTGCTCAAGGCTGTACTCTACCACTTGAGCCACAGCGCCACCTCTGGTGGTTCATTGAATCTCATGAGGACTTTTTTTGGCACAAGCCATCACAAACAGAACGTGTAATACACACAGGTGGTGATGCTGACCCCTGGGCTCCACATGTGCAGCCATCTTAAATAGCAGTCATGTTCCATCTTAAATAGAGGTCAAGAGGAAAAACAAAAAGCTAATAGGACATGGTGATGCACATCTATAATCCCAGCTGATCTGGCTGAAATCTGAAAATCTCAGTTCAAACCCAGCTGGGGGCAGGCGCTGCTGGTTCACACCTATAATCCTAGCTACTTAGGAGGCTGAGGTCTGAGGATCATGGTTCAAAGCCAGCCAGGGCAGGAAAGCCACTCAGAAAACCATAAGTGGTACTATGGCTCAAGTGGTAGAGCACTAGCCTTGAGCTGAAGAGCTGAGGGACAGCGCCCAGGCTCAGAGTTCAAGCCCCACAACCAATAACAAAAAAAAAAAATGGGGTAGCAAAGCTCCCTGAGACTCTTAACTCCGATGAACTAGCAAAAAGACAGAAGTGGAGCTGTGGCTCAAGTGGTAGAGCACCAGCCTTGCACAAAAGTACAGGGACAGTATCTAGGCCCTGAGTTCAAGCCTCAGGTCTCGCTCTCTCTCTCTCTCTCTCTCTCTCTCTCTCTCTCTCTCTCTCTCTCTCTCCTTTTCTCTGTCTTTCACACACACACACACACAAGCAGCTGCCTGTTTCCCGGGTTCCTGAGTACAGGGCCTGATTCCTCACTCCTACTCCTTCCTATGAGATGCATGGCTACTGCCCAGTGACATGGACATGGGGTTAGCAGGGGAGAAGAAACAGGGAAAGCTGGGCACTGGTGGCTGTAATCCTATCTACTCTTGAGGCTGAGATCTGAGGATGGTAGTTCAAGGCCAGCCCAGGCAGAAAAGTTCGAGACTCTTATCTCCAAGAACCAGAAAACCAAAAGTGGTGCTGTGGTTCAAGTAGTAGGGCACTAGCCTGGAGATGAAGAGCTAAGGGACAGCACCCAGGCCTAGAATTCAAGCCCCATGGCCAACGAAAGAGAGAGAGAGAGAAGAAAGAGGGAGATGGCTAGCAGTGAAGAGAACTCAGAGCAGGCCAGAAGGAAAACCCAGCTTGGAACCAGGTGGTGAATGCACACCTCTGTCCAGGTGTGGCTTCATGTGCGGTCTTGTGTGGGCATGCTCTGTAGGACAATGAAGAGTGCTGGGCCCTGGGCCACTGAGGGAGGAAAAAGAAATGCTGGCTGGGCACCGGCAGCTCATGCCTAGAATCCCAGCTACTCAGGAGACTGAGATCTGAGGATCGTGGTTCAAAGCCAACCCCGGGCAGGAAAGTTCATGAGATTCTTATGTACAAAGAACCAGTCAAAAGCCAGAAGTAGAGGTGTGGCTCAAGTGGTAGAGTGCTAGCCTTGAAAAAGCTAAGGGGCAGCCCCAGGCCCTGAGTTCAAGCCCCAGTACCAATACACACATACGCACACATGTGCATGCACACATACTTGCCCAAATTCTACCAGACACTGGTAGCTCATGTATGTCAGTTATTTGAGAGGCTGAAATCTGAGGACTGTGGTTCAAAGCCAGCCCAGACAGGAAAGCCCATGAGACTCTTATCTTCAATGAGCCACCGAAAACTGGAAGTAGAGCCGTGGCTCAAGTGGTAGATGCTTGCCTTGAGCTGCCGAGCTGAGGGCTTTGACTCAGAAGGGAGGGAGGAAGGGAGGAGTTGCCCACGGCTACTGTGTGGGGAAGTGGGGTGAAAAGGAGAGTGGCCCCTTTCTATCTCGCCCTTCCCGCACATACTCCCCCCCTCCTGCACACCTGGGGACGCAAGGGTGCTATGGGATCTCAGGTGGTCTGAGCCTCTGATCAGGGCGGGCTGTGTGGTGCAGTGTGCTGTGGTAGCCAATATGGGCTTGAGTGGACTCCACACCATGTGTACCCCCTCTCCTCGCCCGGACACCAACAGCCCGGCCACACTCAAACCCCAGCACCCAGCCTCATCCAAGCTCTCCCCAGAAAAACAGGTTGGAGCCACGTGAGGTACGGGCCGGGGCCTGACACAGGGATTCCCGAGGACTGTTTGGGGGGGATTCCACCACAGCCCAGCCGGGCCCAGGCTCCACACCTCACCTCGAGATGCCCAGCCAGGCCTGGAAGCGGAGGCCTGCAATCACAGCCATGGGGGCAAAGATCGGGCATCGTGGTTCTCCAGGGCATAAAAATAAGGACTCCATCTCAGCTCTCGGCCCAGTGCCATGGTCCCTGCCTGTTATTCCAGCCTCACAGGGGGCAGGGAGGGGGGAATGGCTGGACAGTGGTGGGCATCTCTCAGCCCCAGAGATATGGAGAGACATGACCAGCACAGTCTAGGCTGGTCCTACACAAAAGTAACTGGCACAAAAAGAGGCTGGAGGCATGGCTCACGTGGTAGTGAAGCTTTAGGTTCAAGTCCTACTACTAGGACACACACACACACACAACAACAAACCAAAAACTTGTGAGTGAACAAAGGGCAAATGGCATGACTTGGGCAGGCCTCATGCCTCATACCCCCTGTGCTTCCTGGGGCTCCCCCACTCTGTGTTCCCCCAGACCCACCCCCAAACCCTGCCATACAGCCTGAGGGCCAAGGTTCAAAATACCATAGCAACCACAGGACCTTTGAACACGACCTGCACCCCAGTGTGTCCCAGCCAACACGGGACAGAGCAAGCAGAAACAGGAAAATCACTGCTGCTCTCCACACTGCTGCACAAGATACCCAAAGGCTTGGTCCTGTATTAAGTGCTATATGCTAGATGTTTCTCGAAGGATTTCCACTTTATTGGCGGTTGTGTGGAACTCAGGGGCTGGGCACTGCAGACCCTGAGCTCTTTTGTTCAAGGCTACTGCTCTACCGTTTTGTTCAAGGCTACTCCTCTTCTGTGTTTTGGTGGTTCATTGGAGAGAAGAGTCTCATGGACTTTCCTGCCCATGCTGGCTTTGAACTGCAATCCTCAGATCTCAGCCTCCTGGGTATCTGGGGTGACAGGCGGGAGCCACCAGTGCCGGGGCTAGAGTGTTTTTTAATGAGAGATTTTTTAAAAATGTGTTTTGTTTTTTGGTTTTTGTTTTGGTTGTGGGGCTTGAACTCAGGGCCTGGTCACTGTCCCTTCTTTTCTTTTGTATACTCCTGGGACTTGAAGGCCGGGGCCCTTGTGCTGTTCCTGAGCTTTTTCTAATCTCCCACTTGAGCCACAGCTCTATTTCCAGCTTTTGGGGGGTTATATTATTGTAGATGAGAGTCTCACGGACTTTCCTGCTCAGGCTGGCTTTGAACCGCAGTCCTGAGATCTCAGCTCCTGAGGAGCCAGCCATTGTCATCCAGCATTCACATTATTATTATTTTTTTTTAATGTGTGCAGGTCCTGGGGCTTGAACTCAGAGCACAGGTGCATTCCTAGCTTTGTCACTCAAGGCCTGCGCTCCACCACTTGAGCCACAGCTCACCACCGTGAAGCGCGCGTGCGCGGACGGGGCCCAGGCTGCCTCTTCCGTGGCCTCCACTGAGTGATGACTAGAATCCACACCTCCTCCTCCTCCTCCCGCCTCCCTCCGCAGCCCTGCCCCACCCTGGCCACAGCAAGGACACAGGACCCGTCAGGACACTGGGTCTTTATTCCAGCTGCAGCCCCACGGGCCGGGCCGAAGGTCAGCCGAGGCTGGGTGGGTGTGTCACACAGGTGAGAGGGCTGGTAGCACCTTCCCACTGCACTGGCCAAAGCCCACGCGGTAGCCGTCTCCCTGGCAGTGACCTAGAGCCGGGGACAGGGGACAGGACAGGGGACAAGACAGGGGAGGGGACAGGACAGGGGGACAGGGGACAGGACAGGAGGACAGGGTCAGCCTCTGAGCTGGGGACTCCCAGGACCCAGCCTCCCTGCAAAGGCCAGGCAGCCCCGGGTGCACTGCAGCCCGAGCTCCGGGCCTTCCCCACAGTCAGGGTCTAGAGTTCAAACTCCAGGTCTGCAGCTAACCCGAGCCAGGCGGCCTGAGCTCTCAGGCCCCGGGCTCCACGTCCTCAGGGGCCCTCCAGGCCTCATTCAGGAAATGGGTCTCATGGGGGCCCTGCTGCGTGTGCCTACCCGGCACAAGGCCACCACGTGAGCTGACCTAGTCAGTTCCAGCTGAACAACAGTGCCACTAAGGAAGATAAGAGAAGCCTGCCTGTCTGTCTGTCTGTCTGTCTGTCTGTAAGGAAGGCAGGCCTGTGGGAGCAGCAGCTCTGGACACGAGGTGGCAGACAGATGCCCGCCAGGTTCTGAGGGAGCAGCACAGAGGAGGAGAGCGGGGAAAGCTGCGACGTGTGTGCCAGGTTTTGACGGGTGTATAGGAGTTCAGTCCATGGGCACTGGGTGTAGTAAGGCTGCCCTGCAGATGGCAAAGGCCTCCCAGGAACCCACTAAAGGGCTGGGGGTGCGCAGTGTGCTTGCTTTACCAGGTTAAGCCTCTCAGTCCCTCAGAGGGCAGCACGTCCCGAGGGCCCATGGAGGCCGGAGCCTGTGAAGGCTGAGGCGCATGGAGGCCAAGGCATGTGGAAGGTGAGGACGGTGGAGGCCAAGGCTCGGGGAGGCCACAGGGGCCAGGGTGGGTGGAGGCAGCGGGACATGGCAACTCCCTCAGTGGGGACAAAGCCTGCATGACATGAAGGCGCCACGAGACCCCTCAACCCACTGGAGGCCACCCCCAAAGCTGGGGCCCGGCGGGGAGACGTGTCTGAGGCCAGTGTCCCCACCAGAATGGGGATGGCGCGGCCTTGTGCACAGTCAGGCCTCAGAGCTCAGGGGCCACGCTGGCTTGGGGCGCCCGGCAGCCCTGAGGTCGGCTTGGCTCCCTCAACTCAGCTCGTTCAGGGACCGGCTCCTCCCCTGCACCGACCCCCAGCCCTCCTCCCAACGCCCACCCTCGCCAGGGCCTCCCCAGACACCCTCTGTGCATAGCCACCCTTGGACCAACTGGCTAGCGCATGACTCCGTTTCCCCATTTTTCTGTCACTCACTTTTGGATGGCAACATATAAATAATCAATAATGGAGGAACAATCCATGGGGAGGGCTTTCTGGGCACACCTGTAAGCGGGAGCCCTGGGACTTGAGTTCAAGCTCCACTATGGCACCAAAACCCAAACCCAAACCCATCATGGTGTGGCTCAACTGACACAAGGTTCAGTGTAGAGTGCTGGGTTGCAGAGTACTTTAGGGTACTGGGTAACCATGCTCAGTACCACAAACACAGAAAAGCCACCACAGCTGCCCCACGGTCTTGCTGTGGGACCCCTCGGGCCCCAGCAGAAGTGGGTGTCTGGGACCTGGGGCTTCCTGTCACGGGGACTCAGGATGCAGTTCACAGACTGAACGCCAGGTGGAGTGAGAGTGCCTTGCTGTAGGGCCGGGGCCAGGCCTGGCTGGAGGGCAGGTTGTTTTCTGCCACCACCAGAGCTAGGGGGACAACATAGGAATGCTCCTGGTTCAAATCCTAGCTCTGTCCCTTTTAAAATTTTGGCTAGTACTGGGGTTTAATCTCAGGGACTGGGCACTATCCCTTAGCTTTTTGTTTACTCAAGGCTGGTGCTCTACCACTTGAACCACACCTCCACATCTGCTTTTGGGTGGCTCATTGGAGTTAAGAGTCTCTGAGACTTTTCTTTCCCAGGCTGGGATCTCAGCCTCCTGAGTAGCTGGCATGATAGGCAAAAAGAGGAAAAATGGAGGTGTGGCTCAAGTGGTAGAATACCAGCCTTGAGCAAAAAAAGCTAAAGGAGAGTGTGAGCCTCTGATTTCAAGTCCCAATACTGGTGTGTGTGCACACGCACCCATACACACACACATGCACGTGCACACACACACCCCTGGATGAATGTCATGACCGAGATGGAACTTGGGGTCCCGCTGGAATCTCTGGCTCTATGGAGTGGGCTGCTACCCACTGTGTGCCCTGTTAATAACATGCAGAGGAGAGAGGGGCCCCAAGGACGACAGACAGACAGACACAAAGACAGAGACAAAGACAGAAACAGAGACAAAGACAGAGACAGAAAGCTAGAGACAGAGACAAACACACACACATGCACACACACACACACATGCACACACACATGCACACACACGCACACACATGCACACACACGCATGCGCACCTTCAGCGGCCTCACCTGTGATGATGACCTCGTCCCCATCCAGCAGGAATGTCCTGCTCTGCCCCGCGCCCAGTGGGATGGGCTTGGCGCCCCTCCACGACAGTTCCATCATGGAGCCAAAGCTCTCAGGATCCTTCCCAGGAGGAGAGAGAAGGGGTGGGCAGGTGCGGGGCCACCCAGAACTCGGGGCACCCTGGCCAACAGCTCATCCCATGGGGCTCAAAAGGAAGGGGCCGGGTGTACCAGATACCCCTGAGGGCCTGGGAATCTGGGGGTCTGGGGACCTGGGAATCTGGGGGTCTGGGGACCTGGGCATCTGGGGATCTGGGGTTTGGGATCCTGGGGACAGCACGGGGTAGGGGGAGCAAGAAGAGAGAGAGGAGGCGAAGGAGGAGGGGTGTGGGAAAAGAGGAAGATGCAGGCCTGCGTTGGAGGTATGTGCAGCAGGGCGCAGCGGGGTGCAGCTGGGTGCGGTAGGCGTGCACAGATCCACTCACCGGCCCACTGACTGTTCCAGAAGCCAGGAGGTCCCCGGGCCGGAGATTACAGCCGTTGACAGAATGGTGCGTGAGCTGTTGTAGCATGGTCCAGTACATGTACTGGAGGCAACGGGGAGGGGGGCAGGTATGAGCACCCACCTTCTGAGACGGCGAAGTGCAGTGAAGCTGGCGCAGGCCACCTCCCACACACCCCGGCTGCCTCCCTCTGCTCCCCAACACTAATGACACTGACGGCTGCGCGGGGTGGCTCACGCCTGCCATCCTCACTACTCAGGGGCCTGAGATCTGAGGATCATGGTTCACAGCCAGCCTGACTAGACAAATCTGATAGACTGTGCTCTCCAACTAGTCAGCAAAAAGCTGTGGAAAGAAAGAGAAGGTGTGACTCAAGTGCTAGAGTGCCAGCCTTGAGTGAAAGAAGCTGAGGGAGTGTGCGAGGCCCTGAGTTCAAACTGCAGAACTGACACATAAAGAAGGGAGGGAGGGAGGGGGAGGGAGGAGGGAGGGAGGGAGGGGGGAGGGAGGAAATGAGGGAGGGAGGGAGGACGGACACCCGTCTTTCTTGTGCACCCACCACCATCTCCTGCATGAGCCCCGTGGCGCCCTGGCAGCCTGGTGCTCCCCCCCAGCCTCCCCAGGGCCACCTCCCTGCCGGGCTCCGCACCAGCCCTGACCCCACGTGCGCACAGCCACCCCCTGCCTGGCCAGCCCCCAGCCCCTGAGCTGCGTCCCTTACAGCCCCCACTCCTTGGGTTTCTGGAACACTCAGTGGGCCGGTGAGTGGATCTGTGCATGCCTGCCACACCCCACTGCACCCCACTGCATATACGTGCCAACCCAGGCCCGCATCTTCCTCTTCTCCCACGCCCCCCTCTTCCTTCTCCCCGCCCCATACTGTCCCCAGGATCCCAAACCCCAGGCCCCAGGCCCCCAGATTCACAGATCCCCAGACCCCCAGAAAGCATGCTTTCACCATGTCGTATTCCACTGTTTCCTGTCTGGGGCCGTCCTAGTGTTATGATGGACATGCTAATATTCATCTTTTGGTGCACAAATGTGCACCGGTGCCCGGCTGTTTGCTGGCCTCTTGATGGCTTGTTTCCTCTTGCCTCCTTTCTAATCTAGCACTGTAGCAAGAAGAAATACGAGGAGCCGGGCTCTGGCTCAAAGTTGATACAGTGGAATACTACATGGTGATGAAAAATATAAGCTGTCCCTATAATCTGTTCTGAACAATGGCTATGAAGATACATCTATATACACATCTATATACATAGATGGATGGATAGATAGGTAGATACATAGATGTGTATATATGGGCATGTGGGGATGTTGCTTACTGAAAATTCTTTGGGCTGCATACTCACAAAGGACATGTTTGTACTAGGTGGTTTAAGCTTCAGTTGAAATTTTACTTAGGGGCCAGGCATAGTGCTGCAAACCTGTAATCCCAGCTATCCAGGAGACACAGGTAAGAGGATTGTGGCCATAGAACAGCTTGAGCAAGAGCACAAGACCTTTCTGAGTGCTTCTTCCTAAGGAGAATCTGGGTTCAATGCCCAGTATTGAGAGAGAGAGAGAGAGAGAGAGAGAGAGAGAGAGAGAGAGAGAGAGAGAGAGAGAGACCTAAAAACAGATTAAGTTGGCCAAACATGGTGGCTCACACCTATTATCTCAGTTACTTGGGAGGTTAAGATCAAGAGGACGGCAGTTGGAAGCCAGTATCAAAGAAGTCATTAAGAGGTCCCTCCCCATCTCAACAAACAAGCCAGCTGCAGTCGTTTATGCCTGTAGTTTAAGCCACGCAAGAAACCTTAGGCGGGAAGATCATGGTCTCAGGCCAACCCCAGCAAAAATGTCTAAAAAACCAATCTCGCATCCCAAAATATCACAGATCTCTCTCCCTTCCCGCCAGGGAGAAAAGTCTCCCTCTCCTGACTCCTAAGAAGCGGTGTGGGCTTCAAAGCTTGCCTTGAAATTGGACGTGCAGATGGTGGCGGCCTGCTGCATCCCTTCGCCTGCCAACACAGAGAAGACGCGGTCACCAAGGCCTGCAGGCACAGGGGCTCACGGCCGGCACCCTGCCACTTGAGCCACCACTCCACATCGGGTTTTTTGCTGGTCCCTCGGGGACTTTCCTGCCCAACCTGGCTTTGAACCGTGATCCTCCGATCTCTGTCCCGAGAAGCTGGGATGGCAGGTGTGAGCCACCGCGCCCGGCTAACATGTGGACCTGAGTGCGTGCTCTCTCACACAGGATCAGAGGATCACATGATCCACCCATGATCAGAGGATCACACGATCCACCCATGATCAGAGGATCACACGACCCACCCATGATCAGAGGATCACACGGTCCACCCATGATCAGAGGATCACACGACCCACCCATGATCAGAGGATCACACGGTCCACCCATGATCAGAGGATCACACGACCCACCCATGATCAGAGGATCACACGGTCCACCCATGATCAGAGGATCACACGACCCACCCATGATCAGAGGATCACATGGTCCACCCATGATCAGAGGATCACACGGTCCACCTGAGCGGGAAAGGCCGCGATGTTCTTACCTGCAACGAACCAGCAAAGCCAGGAGCGGGGCTGTGGCTCAGGCGGTAGAGCTCCGGCCTTGAGCCAGGAAGCCCAAGCCAGAGCATCAAACACTGAGCTCAAAACAAAACGCAAGACAGGCCCTGGGCAGAACACCGGCCGCCGCGGGCCAGGAGGCGGGGCGCGGGGGACGGGGCGTGGGAACCGGGCAGGCCGGCCCTGAGCCCGCCCTGCGCCCGCCCTGCGCCCGGCCCGGCCCTGCGCCCGCCCGCCCTGCGCCCGGCCCGGCCCTGCGCCCGCCCGGCCCTGCGCCCACCCGGCCCTGCGCCCGGCCCGGCCCTGCGCCCACCCGGCCCTGCGCCCACCCGCCCTGTGCCCGCCCGGCCCTGCGCCCACCCGGCCCTGCGCCCAGCCCTGCGCCCGCCCGCCCTGCGCCCACCCGCCCTGTGCCCCCCTGCCCCTGCGCCCGCTCGGCCCTGCGCCCACCCGTGCCAAGGAGCAGCCGCGTGCGCACCGCATACCTTTCAGGGCGACGGAGAGCCGGATGTCGAAGGAGTACGGCCGGTCATGGCAGAGGTAGGGCAGGGGCTGGGGGACCTGGGGGAGGAGCAGCCCTGGTCACCGTCAAGGCAGGCCGCCCTCCCGGGCTGCTCAGAACCGCGATCCTCCGGATCTCAGCCCTGGAGCCGCTGAGATGATCATTTATCATGGCCAGCCCGCCCGGCCTCACGCAGGGGCCTGATGAGGCCCTGGCCGGGAGTGGGGTGACCCAGGCCTGGGGTCGCAGCAGCTCCCCCTCCATCCCCCCCCCAAACTGCAGAGGGCAGAGGGAGTATTTAGGGGCGCCATTTGTTGTCATTAAGTGATAGTTTGGGAACCCCGGGCCCTCCTAGATATGCACCTCCATAGAGCTCCGGCCAGCGCCCCCAGAGTCTGGATTTGGGGTATGTGCTGGGCGAGCCCCTGGGCCTGGAGATGGCAGGGTCCCAGTATGGGTGCTCACACTTGTAATCTCAGCTACTCAGGAGGCTGAGATCTAAGAAGCAAGGTTCAAAGCCAGCCCAGGCAGAAAGGGCCGTGAGACTCTTTTGGTTTTTTTTTTTTTTTTTTTTTGGGGGGGGTCCAGTCGTGGGGCCTGAACTCTGGGCCTGGGCGCTGTCCCTCAGCTCTTCAGCTCAAGGCTAGCCCTCTACCACTTGAGCCACAGCACCACTTCCGGCTTTTTTCTTTTTGCTTATGTGGTGCTGAGGAATCAAACCCAGGGTCTCAGACATGCAAGGTAAGCGCTCTACCACTGAGCCACCTTCCCAGCCCCAAGGCCGTGAGACTCTTATCTCCAATGAGCCACCAGAAAACCAAAAGTGGTGCTGTGGCTCAAGTGGTAGAGCGCCAGCCTTGAGCTGAGGGACAGTGCCCAGGCCCAGAGTTCAAGCCCCAGGACCAGCACAGACCAAAACCAAGGCATGTGTGCTTACCTGCTCAGGGTTGGGTAGGACAAAGGGCATGAGGGCCTCCATGGGCACCACCCATGGGGAGATGGTGGTCCCAAAGCTCTTCCCGAGGAACGGGCCCAGCGGGACATACTCCCACTGCTGGATGTCCCGAGCTAGAAGGAGAAGGGGGGAGGGGTGCTTGCCCAGCCCACCCTGCTTGTCCCAACCTTCCCTCTGCCCTCACCAGAACCTGGCACCCTAGCCCTGTCCAGGCTGCTCCAGAACCAGGGGAGAAATCACCCAGTACCAAAGAGGAGAGGCCCTTGATGCCATGGTGCCAGGTCATAATAGAAAGATGGACAAGCTGGGGGCACACCCCTGTAATCCCAGCTACTCAGGAGGCTGAGATCTGAGGATCGTGGTTCAAAGCCAGCCTGGGCAGGAAAGTCTGTGAGACTCTTATCTTAATTGGAGAATTCACTATCAAAAAGCTAGAAGTGGAACTGTGGCTCAAGTGGTAACGCTCTGGCCTTGAGCACACAAAGCTCAGGGACAGTGCCCAGGCCCCCAGTTCAAGTCCCAGAACCAGCACACAAAAAAAGGACAGACAAAGGATGGTCACAATGATGCAGATGAAGAGGGGAGACACCCCAAAGCCCACCAGATCCCTAGGACTGATGGCACACGTGGTGTGTTCACCTCAGTGCCCGGCACTTAATATGTGCTCAGTGAACACCAGTGAACGGAGTCAGCAGACCCAGACAGTCTGGTGAAGTGGCCCGGTCCTCAGAAACAGAAACTAGTCTGCCACCCACATTCCTGGCCTGCTGTACCCCCTGCCACCATTACCACTCCAGTCGTTCATGAGAACCATCCCGAAGATGTGCTCGTGGGCCCTGGAGATGGGGATCGGCTCCCCAAACCGGTTCCCAGGACCTACAAAGAAGGCCTAACCAGAGCGGGTAGGGGAGGGATCAGGGTTAGTGTCTGGGACTGATCTGCACAGCCCCAGGACCTTTGTCACCTGGAAACCGAAGGTCACAGAAATTTCCCAGCCTTGCCAGGGGCCAGGACTGCCACTGAGCCTGGACTGAACCTACGGCAACTCCGAGTCATGAACTGTAGCCACGCAGCCACACGGCCACCCCAGGAAAGCGTGGCCCAGCTGCCTGGGTGGCCTGCTGTTCTTCCCTTCCGCTCACAGCCAAGCATGGTGACCCATGCCTGGAATCCTAACTATTCAGAAGCCTGAGATCTGAGGATCATGGTTCAAAGCTAGCCCAGGTAGAAAAGTCCATGAGATTTTTATTTCCAATTAACTACCAAAAAAGTCAGAAGTGGAGCTGTGGCTCAAGTGGTAGAGCACTAGCCTTAAACAAAAATGTTCAGGGACAGTACGCAGGCCCTGAGTTCAAACCCCTGGATTGGCACCAAAAAGAAGACGACGAAGATGAAGACGAAGAAGAGGAGGAGGAGGAGGAGGAAGAAGAAGAAGAGGAAGAAGAAGAAGAAGAAGAAAACAAGAACATAAATGAGTAACTATTGAACTGTTACTCTATGGAGAAAGAAACACAGGGTTAGATTTCCATAAGTCTCTGGTCACACCCCTTCCCTTCCCTTCCCTTCCCTTCCCTCCCCTCCCCTCCCCTCCCCTCCCATTCCCTTCTTCATGCTCCTGTATATCCAGAACTAATACAGCTCACCATTTCCAACTCGATATCCAGGAGTTTAGAGGCGCCGTATACAGGAGGCTTGGCTGAAATGACAGGAACACAAGGGGGTGCCGTGAGTGCCAGGCTGAACGGGTACCAGCAGCTGAGCTGGGCAGGGCCAGGTATTGGAAATCACTTACAATTGTCAGGTCTCATCTGCCCAGTGGGCCTTCGGATTGGGGTGCCGGACACCACCACAGAGGAGGCCCGGCCGTGGTAGCCAACAGGCAAGTGCAGCCTGGTTCAGACACAAGCAAGGGACAGGGGCATGGACGCCGTTAAAATACTGCAAAGTAAACCGGAATGACACAGGCCCACACCTGTGAACCTGGCTACTAGAGAGGCAGAGATTGAGAGGACTGCCATTGGAGGCCAGCCTGAGCAAAATGCCCATGAAACCTTATCTTAGGCAAAAGAGAAAAGGGAAAGGAAGAAAGAAGCCTGGCATAGTAGTACAGGGTAGAAGTATCTGAGGTCCAGGCCAGCCTGGACAAAAAAGATCCTGAGAGGCTGTGTCAAACCAACAGCCACGCATGCTGGGATGTGACCACCACACTGCCTGTGGCGGGAGATTTGAGCCACCACAGAAGGTGGCTCCTGTCTGTCATCCCAGCTACCCAGGAAGCTGAAAGCTGAGGATCGTGGTTCAAAGCCCGCCCAGTTAGAAAAGCGCATGAGACTCTGATCTCCAATGAACCACCAGGAAACCGGAAGTGACGCATGACTCAAAGCGGTAGAGTGCTAGCCTTGAGTGAAAGAGCTCAGGAACAGCGCCCAAGCCCTGACTTAAAACCCCACAATCAATTAAAAACAAAAACAAATTCAGTGCACCTATGGATCATGCCTAGAACCCCAACTATATAAAAAGCTGAAAGCTGAAGATTTCAGGTTCAAAAGCAGCCCCGGCAGAAAAGTCTGAGATGCTTGTCATTGATTAACCAGTACAGGGTTTGACCAAACAAAAGTACAAGGCTTTGTGTTCAAGACCTTGTTCTAACATATGTGTGTGCACACACACACACACACACATTCACATATATTCATATAAATATTCACACATATCCACATATATATGAATATATGTATATTCCCAATGCCTATAGAAAAAAAGTTAGACAATGGAAACATAGCCTGAAGAAAGGAAAAATTCTGATGCAGGGTACAGTATAAATAAGTCTGGACGACACTGTATTAAGTGAAATAATCAAATCACACACAAAAATAGGAAGCCAATATGGTGACACACACTTGTAATCCCAGCATTTGTAAGGCAAGAACAAGAGGATCGGAGGGCCCAGGCTGGCTTGGACTGGAGAGACATACTGAGACCTTGAATCAAAACATTGATGAAAGCTGGGCTCACACCTTAATCCCAGCTATTCAGGACGCTGGAGTCTGGGGATCGTGGTTCAGACGCTGACTTGTGAGACTTTGATCTCCAATGAGCCACCAAGAAAGGTAGAAGGAGAGCTGTGGTTCAAGAGGGAGAGTACCCGCCTTGATTGGAAAAGCCAAGGTAGAGTGCAAGGCCGTGAGTTCAAGCCCCACTATTGGCACCACAAAAAAAACCAAACCTGCTGAACTTGACAGACAGACCAAGCGCCCACCCTGAGCCGCCACCGGACACACCAGTTGGGCATGAGGGCGTTGTCCTTTCCCCGGAAGATGATACCGATGTTGGTGGCGTGTTGCCGGAAGGAATAGAAATCCGTGTAGTCTCCTAAAAAAGGACCAAGCCCAGCCCATCAGGGATGCCCACAGTGGAGAGGCCCGGATGAGGCCGGGAGCACACACTCCAGCGCCTCATTCAAGACCCATTTCTGGCCAGGCATGGTAGCTCATGACTGTAGTCCCAGTCATTCTTAGAACCTTTGCCCTGAGAAACAAATTAAAAAGTAGGAAAACAGTAGAATCTGAATATGGAGTAGCCGATACCCTTCCACATCTGTTTTTGGCCAGTACTGAGGCTGGACCTCATGTCCCTTAGTGTGTCTAATTCAAAGCTGAAGCTCTACCACTTGAGCCACAGCTCCACTTCCAGCTTTTTTTTGGTGGTTCACTGGAGATAAGAATCTCATAGGCTTTTCTGCCCTGGCTGGCTTCAAACCTTGATCTTCACATCTCAATGTGCTATGTAGCTAGGATTACAGGTGAGTCTAACACCAACACCAACACTTGGTGTTGTTGTCTTTTTTGTTTTGTTTTTTGGTACTGGTATGGAGACTTGAACTTGGGGCCCTGGTGCTGTCCCTGAGCTTTTTCACTCAAAGCTGGCACTCTACCACTTGAGTCCTGGCTCTACTGAGTTTTGCTGGTTCATTGGAGTTAAGAGTCTTATGGACCTTCTTGCCCAGGCTGGCTTTGAACTGCAATCCTCACACTGCAGCCTCTAGAGTGGCTGGGATGATCAGCGTGCCCACCAGCGCTTGGCCCACTCCCCTTAGGGAGTTTCTGAGCTTCCCAAGTCTAACACTTAAGTTTCCTTTTGTTTGTTTGTGATTTTTTTGGGGGGGAGTGGGGAGGATTTGAACTGGGACCTGTGTTTATCTGGTGAATCACTCTCTGCTTCTACTTCTTCTGGGCCTGGATGCTAGCCCTCAGCTCTTCAGTTCAAGGCTAGTGCTCTACCACTTGAGCCACAGCGCACCACTTTCGGTTTTCTGAGTGGTTTATTGGAGATAAGAGTCTTACAGACTTTCCTGCTTGGGCTGGCTTTGAACTGTGATCCTCAGATCTCAGCCTCCTGAGTAGCTAGGATTACAAGTGTGAGCCACTGGCACCCAATGCTTCTACTTCTTGTACCCCACACACTGCTTGTGACCCACACAGGGACCCCCCCCTCCCCCGCCTCAGGAGCCACACATTTGCTTAGGTTGTGTCTGCAATCTGGACCACTTCTTTCCTCCTCACCAGTGGGTTTCAATTCCAGCACCGCCTTACTTTCTCTCGCTGACTTCTTCCTTCCTTGCTATCCCCTTATCTGCCTCCTTCCGGGTGAGCTTTCCTTCCCGTGGGCCTTCCGGTTTTGGTAAGATCACAACCACTTCATTCCATTAGACTCCCTCTCAGGACCACAACAAGGCCTTGCTTGAACAGGAACACACCTGGCGTCTAATAATTGGTGAACTGAACGGGGAGGTTGCAGGCTACAGATGCCCTCACCCACTGAGGGGATGAATAACTAAAATCTGAGGGGATGAATGGCTAAAATCTGCAGGGAAACCCACTTGGGATCAATGGCTTGTTGAGTGTTCCAAATCTCACATTAAAAAAAAAAGAAGGAAGAAATCCAGGAAGTGGCACTGTGTCTCAAAGTGGTAGAGCACTAGCCTTGAGCAGGAAAGCTTAGAGTCAGTGCCCAGGCCCTGAGTTCAAGTCCCATGGCCAACAATAACTACAAAAAAAAGGAAATACAAAACAACCCGGTACTGGTGGCTCACGCTTATAAGCCCAGCTACTCAGGAGGCTGAGATCTGAGAACCACAGTTCAAAGCCAGCGTGGACAGAAATATCTGCAAGACTCTTATCTCTAGTGAACCAGCAAAAACTTCAGAAGTGGAGCTGTGGCTGGAGTGGTAGAGCACCAGCCTTGAGTGAAAGCTCAGGGACAGGACCCGGACCCTGAGTTCAAGTCTCAGGACCAGAACTAAAAGGGAAAAAAAGCCATGGGCTGGTGACTCTCACCTGAATCCCAGCTACTCATCAGACTGAGATGTAAGGATTATGGTGTGAGGCCAGTCTAGGCAGGAAAGCTCACGAGACTGTTATCTCCAGCCACCAAAAAACTAGACATGGAATTGTGGCTCAAGTGGCAGAACACCAACTTTGAGTGAAAAAAACCAAGTGAGAGCACACAGTCTCTGGGTTCAAATCCCAGTAATGGGCAAACAAAATGGCGGCTCTGATGACCACTTGGAGCACTTGCCCCACAGCCTTCTGGGAAGAGGGAGGGCACTGACTTACATGGGTCACGTGACTGACCAGGACCCCGAGGGATCCAGAGCTCCCAGCCAATGGCCATGAGTGGGCTGAGACCCCACTCACAGCTGAAGCCCCGCCTGCTTTCCTCTTGCCTGGCCACGGGGAACTAAGCACTTGCCAGATTCTGTCCACATTGACTTAGCAACAACATCAGCACTCACCGATGGTGGCTGGAAGGTGCATGGTGGCAGAGGTCTGGGAGACGAAGGCCCTGAAATGCAGAACCAGGGGCTTCAAGGTCAAGGTCAGGAGCATGGTACACAGAAGCCCCACTCCAGCTAAGACCTGCAGACTCAGCCCAGAATTGCGCTCGCCCTCTGTGATGGTCTGGAAAATCACACCCACAATGCCACACACAGCTGACTGCCCCTTCTCTCTCAAACCTCCTACTCTGAAAAATAGGGCTAGGGGACGGGATCCTCTATGCTAGAAAACAGAGAAGGGGCCAGGCATGGTGGCTCACGCTTGTCATCCTAGCTACTCAGGAGGCTGAGATCGAGGATCGCAGTTCAAAGCCAGCCTGGGCAGGAAAGTCTGTGAGACTCTTTATCTCCAATGAACCAGCAGAAAACTGGAAGTGGAGCTGTGGTTCAAGTAGTAGAGTGCCAGACATGAGTGAAAAAGCTCAGGGACAGGGCTGAGAAGGTGGCTCAGTGGTAGAGCACTTGCCTTGCATGCGTGAGGCCCTGGGTTTGATTCCTCAGCACCACATAAGCAAAAAGAAAAAAGCCGGAAGTGGCGCTGTGGCTCAAGTGGTAGAGCGCAGCCTTGAGCTGAAGAGCTGAGGGACAGTGCCCAGGCCCAGAGTTCAGGCCCTGTGACCGGACCCAAAAAAAAAAAAAAAAAAAAAAAAGCTCAAGGACAGCACCTAGGACCTGAGTTCCAAGTCCTGAGAAAAAAAGAAAGAAGGGGAAGGAGCAGAGGAAGGGAGCAGAGAAGGTGTGGCTGGAGTGGATGGGGACAGAGCAGGGACTAGCTTGGCTGATCAAATCTAGGCCCCAGTAATCCCAGGGCTGCCCACATGTCCCAAAGAGGGACCGGATGGTGTTGGGCTGGGTTCACCAGGCCCAGCCACAGGCCAGGTCTTCATGGTCTGCCACCCAGCCCATGGCCCTCACCGCTTCCGGAGCTCAGTGTCATCTCTGAGCCTGGCTTGGCTGGCAGACAGCAAGTCCTGCAGGTACGCCCTCGCCTCCTTCCAGGCAGCCTGGCCCAAGCCCATGAAGCTGTTGAGAGTTGACTAGGACGAGAAGAGGCAGAGAAGAGGTCACAGTGTGGGAAAGATCTAGAGAAGCACACCACTACCACCACCGCCTTCCCAGTGAGGGCCAGCCACTCCGTAAGAAGGTTCTACTCCTCAATGCTTCCAAGAGGAAGCTGGGTGCAGTGTATCACACCTGTAATCCCAGCTACTCAGGAGGCTGAGGTCTGAGGACTGCAGTTCAAAGCCAAGAAAGTTTAGGAAGCTCTTATGTCCAATTAACCACCAAAAAGCCAAAAGTAGAGCTGTGGATCAAGTGGTAGAGAACTAGCCTTGAACAAAAGAAGCTCAGGAATAGCAGCCAGGCCCTGAGTTCAAGTCTCAGGACCGGCAAAAAATAAATAAATAAATAAGCCATCTGGTGCTGAGAAGATGTCGCCTGCCAGTGGGTCTGTCTCAGAAGGGCTCCCACCTGCGCTGGCACAGCCAGTCACGTGGGACAGCGTCTCCCTCACACACAGAGGCGCTGAGCAAGAGCAGATGGCATTTCTGGGAGGGGGCACTGCGGGGGGGGGGCATGGCGCCCGTCCTACCTCTTGGAAGACATGCTGGTGCTGGCAGAGGGCAGGTCCAGTGAAGAGGTGTGCAATGGCACTGAGGTCCAAGATCTGCTCCCCGATAGCCACTCCAATCCGGGGCTTCGGCTAGGAGGAAGACATGATGGTCAGCCAAGAACTGGTGGCTTCCCTCTGCAATCCTAGATACTCAGGAGGCGGCGATCTGAGGATCAAAGTCAGCCCAGAAGGGACGTTTGTGAGACTCTATCTCTAACCAGCAAGAGGCTGCATGTATGTGGTTGGGCGCCAGTGGCTCACACCTAAGGAAGCTGAGATTTGAGGATCTTGGTTCGGAACCAGCCCAGGCAGGAAAGTTTGAGAGACTCTTATCTCCAATTAACTACTCAGAAAAAGCTGGAAGTGGGGCTGGAAAGGTGGATCAGTGGCAGAGCGCTTGCCTTGCATGCCTGAGGCCCTGGGTTCGAGTCCTCAGCACCACATAAGCAAAAAGAAAAAAGCCTGAAGTGGTGTTGTAGCTCAAGCAGTAGAGCACTAGCCTTGAGCTCTGAGGGACAGCGCCCAGGCCCAGAGTTCAAGCCCCACAACTGGACCCAAAAACAAAAAAAAAGAAAAAGCTGGAAGTGGACTGTGGCTCAAGTCTCAAGTGGTAGAGTGCTAGCCTTGAACAAAAGAGCATAGGGACAGCACCCAGACCTTGAGTTCAAGCCCCAGGACCAACGCAAACACACACACACACACACACACACACACACACACACACACACACACACACACACACACACACACACACACACACACACACACACACACAGCTGCAAGTGGAGAAGTACAAGTGTTAAAGAGCCAGCCTCGAGAGAAAAGCTATGGGAGAGCGCCCAGGCCCTGAGTTCAAGCCCCAGTACTGGGCACATATTCACACACACACACACACACACACACACACACACACACAAGACATGTGCTTAGCTCAGGGAAAAGCCACGGTGAGCCTGGCTCATGTGGTAGAAAGCTGATCTAATGCCCCACAGGCATTCTGCTACATGAGCCTCATGGAGAGGGGTGCACTAGGTAGCATGGAGTATGGCTCCTGTCTCTACATCCATGAGAGAAGATAAAGAGATTCTGTGTTTCCTCAAAGGGAAATAAATAGCCCTGGGCTGTGGAAAGAGCAGGCAGCCTGGTCCAAGCCTTGTGCCCAAGTAAATTGTCTCAACCAGCCAACACTGGTGACTTACACCTGTAATCCCAGCTACTCAGAAGGCTGAAAACTGAGAACTGCAGTTCAAAGCCAGCCTCGGGGGCTGGGAAGGTGGCTCAGTGGTAGAGTGCTTGCCTTGCATGCATGAGGCCCTGGGTTTGATTCCTCAGCACTACATAAGCAGAAAAATCCAGAAGTGGTGCTGTGGCTCAAGTGGTAGAGTGCTCGCCTTGAGCTGAAGAGCTGAGGGACAGCGCCCAGGCCCAGAGTTCAAACCCCATGACCAACCCCAAAAAAACCCAGCCAGGTCAGGAAAGTCCCTGAGACTCTTATCTCCAACTCAGCAGCAAAAAAGTCAGAAGTTGTAGGTCATGTGTCACAGCACCAGCCTTGAAAACCAAGAGGCTCTGAGTTCTAATCCCCAAGTTCCAACTTCTGTGCTATTGCACAGACGCCTGCACTAACCCCGTTCCCCTCGGGCAGCCTAGGCTTTCTCTTGGACCAGGCACTTGGGCTACAGGTCATGGAGAACTCCATACATACAAAATGCCCAGGGCTGGAAGCAGAGGCTCCAGTGGGAAAGCTCAGGTTGTAGGAGCAGCTGCACCCTAGAACTTGAGGGGGAAAATTCCTTTTTAGGTTGGCACTGGTATTGGAATTTGAACTCAGGGCCATGTACTCTGGCTTGGCTTTTTTACTTGAGGCTGGTGTTCTACCATATGAGACATGCCTCATGTCTGGCTTTTTGCTAGCTCATTGGAAATAAGAGTTTCCCAAGACCTTTCTGTCCTTGCTGTCTTTAAACCAAGACCCTCAGCTCTCAGTCTCCAGAGTAGCTAGAATGACAGGCCATAGCCGCCGGCACCCAGCTTAGTCCCAGCCCTTGGGCCCTAGAGACCTGGAAAAGCAATTGTGCCAATGCACCGCTCTAGGTGGAACATGGCGGGGGAGGAGGGCAGGAGGGTGATTCTCTCCCATGCTGTTTGGGACAGGAACTCCAGGCCAGTGATGTCACACCCCAACCTCCCATCCTTATGAGGCCCCGGCCCTCTTGGCCTCAGTTTCCCCCTGGATCTTCAGACAGCAACTAGAGACAGGCACATCCTTTGTGTACCGGGACACACTATCCCTGTTCCCCAGTATCTGGTCACATGGGACATGGAACTGTCCTGCCACAGGTGAGTGTGCAGAGTTCTGGAAGCTGACACACATGTGTGGGCACAAGCACACACGTCCACCCAGAGCTCATGACTTCCAAGGCTGAGATCTGAGAACTGAGGTTCAAAGTCAGCCTGGGCAGGAAAGGCCATGAGACTCCTATCTCCAAAAGCCACAAGTAGAGCTGTGGTTTAAGTGGAAAAGCACTAGCTGTCAGCAAAAGAGCTCAGGGACAGCACCCAGGCCCTGAGTGCAAGCCCCAGAACCAGCATTCAAAACATAAATAACAAAAATAAAACAACAAAAATAGAACAGATTAATCCTAGCTACTCAGCATGGAGAGGAAAGTCCGTGAGACTCTTATCTCCAATTCAACACCAAAAAGCCAGAAGTAAAGCTGTGGCTAGACTGCAGTTTCTACCAGGGTGAAGCGTTTGTGAGCGATCCATGCATGGAGGGACCCGCCATGGGGGGACAGTGGGGCAGCCATTCATTCCCCAGCTGCCACCACCACAATGCCTGGGAGATTCAGTGGAGATCAGCATAGTTTGAATGCTCTGAACTTTCTGGATGGAAAGCCAAAAAGGCTAACTCTCCATCTGGGCACTCAGAGGCCAGGAGTGGGGGGAGGAGGGGCTTGCCCACCAGAAGTCCCTAGCAGCTACCTGGAACATTCTAGCAATAAAGGAGCAGGGCAGTGTCTGGGAACCTCTGGCCACACACACTGGAGGGACCTGAATTCCAGATTTTCCTGGCGCTCACAAATGCCTGTCCAGTCCTCTCTGCTGAGGGCCAAGGGTCAGAGGTCGCAGGGTCAGAGGGTGGTTCTGCCTGTGGAGCATGGTTGGCTGGCACAGTTAAGGTTTAACAGGCAGTGTTTGTGGAGGGGGCTGCTGGGGCTGTGACCCACACCTGGGTCAAGGCCTCTGGTTGTGCAATCAAAGCATTGACCGTGGGCAAGACCACACAAGGCCAGACCATCTGGGTACCAGGGAAAGGCCAGGGAGAAAGGGCTCCCCCCCCCTACTCCAGGAAGCAGTTCTTTTAACGGGTACTCCACCACGGAGAATGCCCCAGCCCTAGCAGACATCTCCCCCATACTTCTGGGTGCCATGATTTAGAATTGGAGTTTATCTATAGGTGGGAGAGGAACACACATGCGCACATGCATGCACATACACACCTGCATGCTCTCTCTCGCTCTCTCTCTCTCTCTCTCTCTCTCTCTCTCTCTCTCTCTCTCTCTCTCGGAATCTGCCTGTCCCCCCATTCCTCTCCCCTTGCCCCTGATTTCCCACTCTTTCTGATCAGTCGCTGCCCCTCCTGTCCAGGCCTCTTTCTGGACTGGAAGAACCAGGTGCCAGGCAGGGCCGGGGTCAGCGAGGGCACGGAGGCTCCTCAGCCCGCACCGCCTGGCAACCACAGAACAAGAGCAACGCCGGTGCGGTGCTCCCGCCTGCCGGCCCAGCCACGCCGGAGGCCGAGCTCCGAGGCCCGCGGTGCGAGGCCAGCCCGGGCAGGAAAGCCCGCGGGACTCTCATCTCCACTGAACCAGTAAAAAGCTGGAAGTAGTGTTGTGACTCAGGTGGTAGATCGCCAGCCTTGAGCAAGAGAGCTCGGGGGCAGCGCCAGGTTTCAAGCCCCAGGATCAAATAATTAAATAAATAACGTGGGGGTTAAATGGAACTTTCCAGGTTCTGGAGTTAGGGATCGCACGCGCTGGCCGGGCCGGGGAGGGGTCCCGGGAACGGCGGCGGCCGGCGGTCTCGCACCCTCCGGCAGCACGGCGGCCCGCCCCGGCCCCCCACGGTCCCGCCCGCTCACCCGGCCCGCGGTGGAGAAGACGCCATAGGGCAAGTTCTGGATCGGGAAGTCCGAGTCCGCGGGCACCGGCACGAAGGACATGGCAGCAGGCACCCGCAGCGCGGCCGAGGGCGACGGCGACTGGACGGGGCCCAGGGTCCGGCCGCGCCCGGGTTCACGCCCGCCCCCTCTTCTTCCCAACCCTCCGTTCGCGCCGCTCCGCCCAGCGCTCCAGCGGCGTCCCGGGCAGCGGCCGGCAGACCCGGCAGCTGCAGGGCTCCGCCCCGCGGAGATCCCCCCGAGCGCCCCGCCCAGGCCACGCCCCCACTTCCATAATCATACCCTAGACCCCGCCCCTTCGCGTGTCCACCCCCGCCCACACCGCAGCCCGCCCCTGTTCCTCATTTCCATAATCTCGCTTTTATCACACCACTCCCATTCCACAGCCCAAGAAACCACTTTCTGGCCACGCCCATATGAGGAGCCCCGTCCGCTCGCTGGGGGCTATGTGCGAGACCGCAGAGCCGCCTCCAGCTGCGCTCGCGGCGCCAGGGCGGGGCGGGGGCGGGGGCGGGGCCGGGGCGGGGACCCTTGCAAGCGTCTAGAGTGAACTCCTCCGTTTGCCACATAGTCCCAGTTTGTGGAGAAGGGCCATCAGGCCTGCTTATTCCCCAGTCCAACCTGCTGCTCCACAGTCGTGTCTGTGTCAGCTCTCTGCTCTCAGATTGGTTAACTGCTCATTGCAGGGCGTTTGGAAGTGTGTGTGTGTGTGTGTGTGTGTGGCGTGCATGCACATGAAGAGAGATGAAAAAGAAAGTAAAGAGAGCTTAAAAGGTCAACTGCCAGGCTGGGAAGGTGGCTCAGTGGCAGAGTGCTTGCCTCGCATGCATGAGGCCCTGGGTTTGATTCCTCAGCACCACATACACAAGTGGTGCTGTGGCTCAAGTGGTAGAGCACTCTCCTTGAGCTGAAGAGCTCAGGGACAGCGGCCAGGCCCAGAGTTCAAGCTGCGGGTGGCTCACACCTGTCATCCCAGCTGAGACAGGAGATGCTGGCAGGTCCAGGCAGACAAACCTGGAGACTGATTTCCAGTTAACCACCAAGAAGCCAGAAAAGGAGCTGCAGCTCAAATGGAAGAGCTCCAGCCTTGAGCAAAGAAGCCAATTAAGAGCACAGGACCCAGAGTTCCAGTGCCCTTAACTGTCACAAAACAAAGAGAAAGGAGAGGAGGAGAAAAGGCAAAGGGCAAAAGAAGAAAAAAGTTCTCTAAAAAAGAAAAAAAAAATTAACCCTCGTTTACAATGATGGGTGTTTACAGCTAATTGGACTTGAATCCACTGACTAGAATTAGACAAGTGCTTAATTTGGGGCAAGTGAAAGTATGTTTCCTCATCTCAGAAATAGAGACAATCAAAGTAACTCCAACTAGAATTCCAACCTTGGCCAAACAATGCCGCCTCACAGGAAGTGACCAATTAATCTTTTTTGTTCCTTTTTTTTAAACCAGGGATATCCAGCCAAAGCCAGCCATTGCTTTACTTCTAGGTTTTGCTTTGTGTGTGTGTGCTGGTCCTGGGGCTTGAACTCAGGATTTGGGTGCTATCCCTGAGCTTTACTCAACGCTATAGGGATCTACCACTTGAGCTACAGCCTGCTTTAAGCTTTCTAGTGTTCTCCTGTTGGGTTTTTGTGGGGGTTTTTTTGTGGTTAATTAGAGATAAGAGGCTCACAAACTTTACTGATCTGGCTTTCAACCATGATACTCCGAATTTGGCCTCCTGAGTAGCTGTGATTACTGGTAGAAACCACTGACACCCTGCTAGGTTTTGCTTTTCTTCGTGAAGACAACTAGAAATAAAACAGACTGGGGGCACAGTTGCAGGGCAGTGAATGCTGGAGGCCCTGAGTTCAGCCCGCACTGTGCCCCACCCACTGCGGGAGAATTTGGGTTGTCATTGGCCATGTGTTCTCACCCTACCTGTAAATGTCTGGGACAGCACTTCTAATTTAAAAAAAAAAATCATTTGCAGGGCTGGGAAGGTAGCTCAGTGGTAGAGTGCTTGCCTTGCATGCATGAGGCCCTGGGTTCAATTCCTCAGCACCCCATAAGCAGAAAAAGCCAAAAGTGGTGTTGTGGCTCAAGTGGTAGAGCGCTAGCTTTGAAGAAGAGCTGGGGGACAGACAGCACCGAGACCCAGAGTTCAGGCCCCACAACCAGCCCTCCCCCCTCAAAAAAAATCATTTGTTGTGCCACTCCTGGGGCTTGAGCTCAGGGCCTGAGACCCTGACTTCTTTTCCTCAAGGCTAGCGCTCCACCACTTGAGCCACAGCACCTCTTTCAGCTTGTTCTGAGTAGTTAATTGGAGGTAAGAGTCTCTTGACTCTTTCTCAACTCTATCTTTCCTGCCTGGGCTGGCTTTGAACTAAGATCCTCAGATCTCAGCCTAAATAGATAGGAATACAGGTATCACCTAGCTCTCCTCTCACCTTCTGAGTAGCTGGGATTACAGGTATGTGCTACCAGTGCTGGCTCCTTTACTTTTCACTGTCCCAGGGACCGGCAGAACCATTGGGCTCTATCTTCCGGATAGCGCTTCCCTTATCCACACTATAGGCACACGATCACAGTTACAATACTTTCCTAATACAAGCTGTCCACGGCTTTTGGAGGCCCCAAGGGTTCCAGATGCGGCCAAATTCTCAGTTTCCTTTTTATCCATCTCACCCACACAGCCCTGACTTCCCATTCTGAACATCCCAATGCTCACATGCTAATTCAAAAGGACCCCCCTCCCCCCAAAAAAGCCAGGAAGCTGAGTCTCTGAAAACAAAACTCAAAAACAAAACTGCATGAGTCTTTTCCTAAATCCCCAAAGATAGCAAGTGCAGTCAAGCCAGGCACCGGTGGTTCATGCCTGTAATTCTAGCTACTCAGGAGGCTGAGATCTGAGGATCGCAGTTCAAAGCCAGCCCAGACAAAAAAGTCCATGAGACTCTTATCTCCAATAAACCACTCAGAAGTGGTGCTGTGGCTCAAGAGGTAGAGCACTAGCCTTGAGCTGTAGAGCTGAGGGATAGCACCCAGGTCGAGTTCAAGCCCCAGGACAGACAAAAATAAATAAAAAGTGCTGTCACCAAATCAGCTTCATAATTAACTTTTTCCACATTGACACTTTGGACCTCTGGTAAACAAACCTCAGTTATGTTTCATGACCCTTGCTTCTGGACTGTCAGTCGAGGCTCACTGGGGGCCTTTTTTTGTATAAATTTTCCCTAAACACCGGCAAATGTGTCTTCAAATGTTTGATCAGTAAGGGCAGAGCTGGGGTTTGAACCTGAGCACTAGAGCATGAAAAACTATTGAACTACCATTTATGGAGCAGGAGTGAAGTGAGAAGAAAGCAGGCTGTTAATATCAGGGAGTGTATTATTCATGGTATATTATTTAGTTTGCTCGCTGTGAGATTTTATATGTAAAAAGATTATGAATGCAGGACTGGGAATGTGGCTTAGTGGTAAAGTGCTTGCCTAGCATGCATGAAGCCCTGGGTTCGATCCCTCAGTACTACATACACAGAAAAAGCCAGAAGTGGTGCTGTGGCTCAAGTGGTAAGAGTGCCAGCCTTGAGCTAAAGAAGGTCAGGGACAGTGCCCAGGACCTGAGTTAAAGCCCCAGGAATGGCAAAAAAAAGAGAAAGAAAGAAAGAAAAATAGAAACAGAAATAGCTATTAGAATAAAATCAGAATAGTATTATGTCTACAGGGAACTGTATGGACCTAGAAAAACTTATGTTAAGTGAAGTTAGGGCCAGAGAGACAAAGCACATGTCTCATGTGGAAGCTTGGGCTAAAATATAACCCTGATGACATACCCACACTGATTAAAGGATGGCATGCTCGGGGAGGAGTTCAAAGGTGGAACTCCTAAAGGATCATTTAACAAAAGGAATAACAAGTAGAAGCATGTTTGGGGGGATGGATGGAGGGCATGGGGGCGCACACAGAACGGAAGGAGGAAGGAGAGTGATTGCAGATACCATGTTCCATGTACATTATGTAAACATTGAACTATGTGACTTGAGGGTAGGGATGGGCCGGGGAAATGGGGGAGGAATGAAAGAAGAGGTAACGTGGATCAAGATGCACTGTACTCATAACCTGACTTAGGTAACTGTAATCTCTTAGTATGACTACTTAAATTTTTTTTTTTTTGGGTTGGTCGTGGGGCTTGAACTCAGGGCCTGGGTACTGCCCCTGAGCTTTTTTGCTCAGGGCTAGCACTTGGAGCCACGGAGCTGTTTCCAGTTTTCTGGTGATTCACTGGAGACAAATGTCTTATGGACTTTCCTGCCCAGCCCAGCTTTGAACCACGATCCTCAGATTTCAGCCTCCTGAGTAGTTAGGATGACAGGCGTGAACTACCAACACCTGGCCAATAAAAATTTTTGTTAATGATAAAAGGACAGGGGGAATGGCTGCCATAGTAGAGCACCTGTCTGAGCAAACGCAAGGTCCTAAGTTAAAAACAAAATTAAGCAACAACAAAACAACCAACTGCTGTGATGTGAGCTGGCAGCTCACAGCTATAATTCTCCCAGTTAGAAGGCTGAGACCTGAGGACCATGGTTCAAAGCCAAACAGGATGGACAAACCACCGAAATTCTTATCCCCAAATCACCTGGAGGTGTAGCTCAATTAGTGGAGTGCCAGCCTCGAGAAAAAGGTTAAGCAAGAGCTTCCGGTTCAGAGGTCAAGCACCAGTACTATAAACACATGGATATATGCATATATGTGCGTGGGCGCACACACATAGAGGAATGAGTTATTTCCTCTTTTTGGTACTTCGTTTCAGTTTGATTTAAAGGTGAAGTTTTTTTTTTTTTTTTTTGGGGGGGGGGTCCGGTCATAGGGCCTGAACTCTGGGCCTGGGCACTGTCCCTCAGCTCTTCAGCTCAAGGCTAGTGCTCTCCCACTTAAGCCACAGCGCCACTTCCGGCTTTTTTTTTCTGCTTATGTGGTGCTGAGGAATCGAACCCAGGGCCTCATGCATGCAAAGCAAGCGCTCTACCACTGAGCCACCTTCCCAGCTCCTCAGTTTGATTTTACATACATATAGCTCAAAGGAAATCCTTTCTAGTCATGATTTGCCAATAATTTTCGTTAATCATCAGTTTATACTTTATCAGAATCAAGTGATAATGGCTCCTTCCACCTAAATCTATGTGACTAAGTCTATTTAATATTAAACCATCCTAAGTCTGGGAAGATGGCTCAGTGGTAGAGTTCTTGCCTTGCATGCATGAGGCCATCGGTTCGATTCCTCAGCACTACATAAGCAGAAAAAGCTGGAAGTGGGGCTGAGGCTCAAGTGATAAGAGTGCTAGTCTACAGAGTTCAGGCTCCATGACCGACCAAAAAAAAAAAATAAATAAAATCAAACCATCCTTATGTTTATAGAACAGATATACTACTTTAAGCTGAGTGTTGGTGGCTCACACCTATCATCCTAGCAGGAGGCTGAGATCTGAGGATCATGGTTCCAAGTGAATTTGAGTAGAAAAGTCTGTGAAAGACTTTTATCTCTAATCAGCAAAAAGCCAAAAGAGGAGCTGTGGTTCAGTGGTAGACCTGCTAGCCTTAACCACAAAAGGTCAGGGACAGCACCCAGGCCCTGAGTTCAAGCCCCAAGACTAATACCAAAAAAACTCACACATTTTAAATCAAGAAATTCACTATTATAAAATAAACACTTCATTTTGAAAAGGTAGGTCTGTAAACCAGAGTCCAGAAGTGCCCCTGAGCATGTTTCTACTCCATGATTCTCCATTCAGCCCACTGTTTGAATTTCCAATGTGATCAGATAAAGATTTCTATGAATGCTAACAGGCTGTGATGGAGGGCAGAGCAGACACTGGATAAGGACAGAAAATACCACGTGCAATCTCAGTGACCATTTGTCCTAAGTCATGAACAGATGTGAAACTATTAGCAGTGCTCTTACCAAATTAGGAAAATAGAAAAACAGAAACCTTAACTGGACCAAATTACCCTACCAGGAAGACTTAGGAGAAAACGAGTGACACGGAGCATTCAGATTTTCCATTTTATTTAATCAAAGACTGGTGGATAAACATAAATACAGCACAATTACTTCAGATCATTCTTCATATTGTATACACAGACCAATGAACGTAATCTGAAAGAAACTTGCAGTCAGCAGTAAAATGCATTCAGCTTTTTCTTCCCTCGCTCAAAAACAAAAAAAAAAAAAAAGAAAGAAAAATGAAAAAACACACAAACTTAAAATCTCACCAGCACATACTCTCGTGTGACAAATGATCCTGACATAAATAGTGGTGCAAAGAAACTATGCTAACATATGTATAACCTTTGTTAATGGGGAAACAAACCAGAAGCAGCCATAATGATTAAGATACATTCAGTTACCAATGAACTAGCTGTGCCCGAGGGGCCTGGTGAACAGAGGATTGGTGTGAAAGAGAAAAGCTCTATCTACATAAACCACGAGGACCAAGCTGCAGGACAGCGCATGCGCGTGTAATACTGGAACCCAACACAGCCCTCCAAACTCACTCTCCAGGCCCGCTACGAGAGCCCTCTGCACGCAACTAAAATTAATCTTGAAAGAATAATACTTGCAAAGTTTAAGTCTTTTCAGCCACAGAAACTGCAATGGAAATAAATGTTCAGAGTCATTTTCAAAACAAAAACAAAAATCTATTCTTCTGATGACATGCATGATTAAAGGTCTATGCAAGATAACGCTGCTCTACATTCCCCACGACTAGAAAAAAACCTCAAGTCAGTTTTTAGTTTGCAGATGGTCAAAGGGTTTTGTATTCCAGCAGGAGCTCAAATCTTCTGGATCTTTTCACCAACAACTACTGGATTTTCTTTTCTGATTTTCTCAGCAGCATCAGCCTTGTAATTGTAAGAGCAGTTGTGTACATCTGAGTAGCGATGCACACCACAGTAAACATTTCCACACCGGCATTCAAACCCTGCAAGCAGTCAACATACACAAGTTAGATGATAGCAGTGTTCAGGTTAATTAGCATCAGGCAAAATCATCCTAATTAATTTTGTTTTGTTTACTTCTGGTGCCAATCCGAGAGCTTGAACTCAGGGCCTGGGTGCCGTGATCAAAGCTAATGTAGAGCCACAGCTCTACTTTTAGCTTTTTTAAAAAAAACTTTTTGGTGCCTAACTGGAGATAAGAGTCTCACTGACTTTCCTGTCCAGGCTAGCGCCACAGCTCTACTTTTAGCTTTTTTAAAAAAAACTTTTTGGTGCCTAACTGGAGATAAGAGTCTCACAGACTTTCCTGTCCAGGCTAGCTTTTAACTATGATTCTCAGATTCTCAGTAGCTAGGATGAGCCACCAGCATCAGGTATCCTGGCATACATTTTTTTTCTTTTCCTTTTTTTTTTTTTTTGGCCAGTCCTGGGGCTTGAACTCAGGGCCTAGGGACTGTCCCTGAGTTTCTTTTTGCTCAAGGCTAGCACTCTACCACTTGAGCCAGAGCACCACTTCTGGCTTTTTCTGTGTATGTGATACTGAGGAATCGAACCCATGCTAGGCAAGCACTCTACCACAGAGGCACATTCCTAGCCCCTGGCACAATTTCTTTAGCTGCACCCTTACAGGTCACTAACAATGAGCTTTATTTCTCATTTTTATCTGTAAACACAAATCTGTAAGAGGGCAGGACTGCTTCCCTGCGCTCATGTTTCTCAGCCTTTCTTCCTGTCAAAAATACGCTAAATTCAACAATTAAAAAAATAAATAAGCCGGGTACCAGTGGCTCACACCTGTAATCTTACTCAGGAGGCTGAGATCTGAGGATCTTGGTTCAAAGCCAGCCCGGGCAAGCAAAGTCCGTGAGAGTCTTATCTCCATTAACCACCAGAAAACTAGAAGTGGCGCTGTGAGCTGAAGAGCTCAGGGATGGCCCAGGCCCAGAGTTCAAGCCCCATGACTGACAAAATAAATAAAGAGCCCCTATATCACTCTAAATCATTTTCCATGATAGAATGTCTTTGACTATGTCAACCCAAATTGGAAAAAGCGTGAGAATAAAGTAAAGAATAAGGTAAATAAACTAGGAAAAAATAAATGAGACATTGGAAATCTCTTATCACTTTAAAAATCAAAATGCTGAAATGTAAAAGAAGCCTACCATCAGGAGGAAACCTCAACATTTAATTTGGAAAGATCAAACACCCTTCTAAAGGGACCATCGAGGGGCCGAGGGGCCACTGGTCACCCTGCACTCCTTTGCTAACAGTGTGGAGAGCAGCCAGGGTGGGCACAGATGCCAAGTTTCTTAGTAAGGCGGCACATCACAGCACCTGAGCCTCATCTAGGCACCAGGATTCTAGAAGAGTTAAGCCACCATGCTTAGTACTGAAGGACTGCAGGAAGCACCCGATGGGGAATAAACACGCAGGAATGCCGCTTTAATTTCTGAAGAACTCCTAGCTATTTTCCTGAAGCAGGATTTCTACTCAAGATCGTATCTGCTCGTCAGGACTATGTGTGGATTATTCAGAATAATGCCTGGCTGGGGTGACACGAATGCAGCAGTTTCTAGCCATAATTGCTGCCCTCCAGTCACCCTGGGCCTGTGCTCGCCACCAGATGGGCAGCGCCACCAGGATTCATGCTGCTCCTTCAGGGCTCGGCTTGCACTTTTAAAAGCAGCCTCCACACATTAAAAAAAAAAAGATATCTATATATATCTGAGACGAAGACTGGCTAGTGCTCTACCAAAGTTGGAGCCATGCTTCCAACCCCAGACTCCACACTTTTAAAAGCAGCCTCCATTTAGAGGCTGGAGGCCATCCCTGCCTTCCACAGGACCTACGCCACCTGCTTGTCTACTGCCCTCAAATCCTGTGGAAACCAGGTTTTAAAAAGCCATTTATTTTATGACCAAGTATGGAATTCAAACTTTTTTTTTTATTTCTTTAAGAAAGATGGGGGAAGGGGGGGAAAGGTGGCTCAGTGGTAGAACGCTTGCTTTGCATGCATGAGGACCTGGGTTCAATTCCTCAGCACCACATAAGCAGAAAAAGCCAAAAGTGGTGCTGTGGCTCAAGTGGTAGAGGTATTGAGGGACAGTGCCCAGGCCCAGAGTCAGAGTTCAGACCCCATGACCAGAAAAAAAAAAAAAAAAAAAAGAAAAAAGAAAGAAAGATCAGGGGGCAGAGAATGTGGCTTAGTGGTAGAGTGCTTGCCTAGCATGCACGAGGCTCTGGGTTCAATTCCTTGGTACCACAAAAACACAAAATAAAATTAAAAATAACCCTCACAAATTACTAAAGAAAACCAGAAGCACAAGGATACTTATCCAGTAGCCAGTGCCCCAGCAACTGTGGTGACATGACACTCTGCACTCTTCACACTGTTGTTTTTTTTTTTTAGGTCTGAGTGCCGAACCTAACAACATCTTTGTCATTGGTTAGCGCTCTACCAACCGAGCCCCGCTCCCCCTTCCCCCCAGCCAATCCCTACGCATAAGCCACTTCACCTCACGGACATGGACACTCACCAGTAAGGCCCACTTTCTTCCTGCACATGAAACAGCGATTCTTTTTCTGTTTTGGTTTCTCAAGAGACTTGCTTTGCTCTTCAGATGGCTGCTGTGCTGTATCTGCTACCGAAGCTGACAGAAACAAGAGAGTGCGAGTCAGTGTCCAGCTGTCCCCGGCCACTCGGGTACGTGCCAGCCCACCCCACCCCAGCCTGCAGCTCGCAGGAAGAAAATAGGGGTTGTGTACTCATTACTCACACAAATAGGTGCTCATCCATTACTGGGTTTCTCCAGCACACAGGCGGAAATACACCCAGAGTATATAACTGACATGTGAACACAACTCTAGATGGTAGATTTTCTTCGTTTGTTTAAGCTGCATGCTCTAATTAGTTTCAAAATTATATACTTGACAAAAAAAAAAAAAAGATAAAAAGGAGGAATGCTACTTGGGGCTTCTAGGCTCCAGTAAGGCCTCTGCTGCTCTCATCTCCAGGGCTCACCCATTAAAATATTAGAGAAAAGAAAATGTTGTGATGGACAAGTAAATTGATACACTGATGCACTAAAGCCAAGACCAAATGTACTAAGACTGAGGTTCGCTTACTACTCTCTCCCATTTCCCTGTAACAGGCCCTGCTTGGTCACTAACGCCAGGCCTTCAGTGCTGTCCCCACAGGCAGACAGTGACATGACACAGGAGACACTTTGTTGTCACCTCTGAGTGCCTGTCCTGTCACCACAGGGGCCTCCTCCACCAAGCTACAGGACAGGCCTTCTCTTCTCCTTACTCACTCTGCAGCTTCTCCATGAACACCCTGAACACTCAAGCCCACCCCCTGCTCCCCTCTCCACTAATCCTGGCTGCTCACCCTGCAGCCAATCATCTGTCTCGAATGAAAACTTACACATGTTTAAAACTCAGGTGGTGCCAGGCACCAGTGGCAGTGCCTGGCCCTGAGTTCAAGGCCCAGGGGCCTGCCTTTGTCGGTCTCACACCCTGCTGTGAATAGGGAGGACTCATTTCCACTGGCTACCAATCACCTGTCCTTCTCTTTACCTGGCTAACTCCATCTGGCCACCATTCGCCTGTCCTGTTTACCTGGCTAACTCTATCTGTAACTCCACTCAATCTGGACTTCCTGCTCAACTCCCACCCCAGTGCCCCTGACCAGGAAGTGCTTCCTGTGTGTCCACCACACCTTTCCACGGCCTGCATTGCCAGCTGGCCTTAGCCTGGCCTACGTGAGTTCTCTGAGGACAGGCACATGCACAGTGCTTACCGACCCCAAGGCCTCCAAGCACTGTGGGGCCGCCCGCTGTGCCCCACATGCAGCTCCAGGAGCTGCCACACTCAGGCGTTCCAGCATCGCCCTTAGCTAACGTGCTATTCGAGAATCTCAAACCAGCTGACAGAAGAAACAGCAGGAAGAAGGACTCTGCAATGACTGCCTCATCTACAGAGAAAGTTTTGCTTTATAAAACAAAGCAGGAACACCGCACACATTTTATTCCTAGACTAGGAAGGCCTTGAGGGCAAGACTTGAATGTCTTTCTTACAATTTTATCCCCAGTACCTACAAGAATCAAATAAGGTTTGACTATGTGCTTAGAGCTCAAAAACAAATCAGCTTGTTGTCTTTGAAATAGCTACCCATAATCAGTTTTTCAAACCAATGATATTCAAAACAAATTAACAGAGAAAATGGTTTAATGCCAGTAAACAATATCACCAACATCTTAAAAGACAAAAAAAAAAAAAAACACAAAGAAATAGGCCAGGCATCAGTGGCTCATGCCTGTCATCCTCGCTACTCAGAAGGCTGAGATCTGAGGATCTCAGTTCAAAACCAGTCCAGGCAGGAAAGTCCACATGGGCCTTATCTCCAATGAACCACCAGAAAACTAGAAGTGGCACTGTGGATCAAGTGGTAGAGTACTAGCTTTGAGCAAAAGAGCACAGGGGCAGCAGCCAAGCCCTGAGTTCAAGCCCCATGACCAACCATACCCCAACCCCAAAGAAAAAGAAAAAAGCCCCCCAAACTGGTGTTAACTATGGATACAAATGCATGATGGGACCTGGAAAGGCAGACTGAAAAGACATCAGTGCCATGCACACAGATGCTGCTTCATGCCTAAACCAAGGCAGTCCCAACGCAAACCTAGAGACGGGAACAGATGGCTTCTCATCACGTGAAGCAAACGCACAGCTTTAAGCATTAGGGGACTAGAAAAGCCTTTTGGGAGCTGCAAATGTGGCCTAGTGGTAGAGTGCTTGCCTCGCATGTACTAAGTGATTCCTTAGTACCACATAAACAGAAAAAGCCAGAACTGGCGCTGTGGCTCATATGATACAGAGTGCTAGCCTTGAACAAAAAGGACAGTGCTGAGGTCCTGAGTTCAAGTCCCAGGACTGGCAAAAAAAAAAAAAAAAAAAGCCTTCTGATTAGACAGAAACCTGGGGCCAATGAATGTCAAATATTCGCCCCAATCTTACCTGAAATGTGGCTAAAAAGCCTGAATTTACACAGGCACCATTGAATTCATAGGCTACTATACTGTGTGAGTCTGGTTCCCAGAAATGACTGTTCCTCAACTCTTCAGAACTGGGTGGATTCCCCCATTTGGAAATGGACTAGTCATGAAAAAACTGGTGAATGCATGCCCACGGCGCCCCAGAGCTGCCACAGCTCCCTGTGGGAGGCCCACGCGACCCGCTAACTGAACTGGAACCCGGCTAGAAAAGGCCTATGCACTGCCCTGGGCGGGAACGTTAGTTTAACTACCCACATGGAGGATCACATTCAAGAGGAACAAGGCCCTCTGCTCTGGGTCCTGTGGAAAGAAAAGAGAGAAAGCAAATTAATCACAAGAGTATACACTCCTCCTTACACACTATGTCTGCTGGAGCATTTTCATCCACAGTGTAAACACTAAAACAACACAAGATATCATCAATATCCCTAACATTACCTAGCTCATCGTGGCAAGGGATGCCTGTCCACATAATGCTGGAGGCCAGGTTGTGTCTCCTTAATCCTTGATCGAGGGCTAAGCTTTTCTCCATTCATTCTGGCTGTGTTCCAGGGCCTCCAGCACGCAGGTGCGGCACCAGGGATCTACCCCAGCAAGACTCTGGGAAGGCAACTATTTCTTCCTTCTATATACTACTGTGGAGCAGAAGGTCTCTCACACGTACCTGCTTGGGCAGGCATTAAGCCACGATTCTTAAGACTTCAGCCTCCGGAGTAGCTAGGGATTATGAACAGGTGTGAGACTCTAGTTGCCTGGCTGTATCTGGCATTTTTTCAGGAGCCACATTAACAAGTAATAACATCATCAATGACAGAATACTAATTAAGGCTCTCTACCACATAAGCCATGCTCAGCCCACATTCATTCTTCTGAACGCAGAAGGCTGGCATCTGTCAGAAATTTGATGCTTGTAGTGCTGGGAATGTGGCTCAGTGGTACAGTGCTTGCCTCTACTTAGCATGCATGAAGTCCTGGGTTTTATTCCTCAGTACCACATACACAGAAAAGGCTGGAAGTGGCACTGTGGCTCGAGTGGTAGAGTGCCAGCCTTGAGCAAAATGGAGCTCAAGAACAGTGCCCAGGCCGAGTTCAAGCCCTAGGATAGGGGAAAAAAAAAAAAAAAAAACATGATGCTTGTGCTACTGACGCTGGACCCTGGAAGACTTCAACACCAGAAGTGCATAAGGGTGTGCAGACTTCCCACCTTGTTCCCCGGATCCATGAGGAAGCACTCCAATGGAAACTGCAAGTCCTACAGCTTGACTGGTCTTTCTCAAGACTTTTTGCAACTTTCATCCATTCTCATTTTTAGCCTCACCAAGTTTTCCCAAATGAGTCCAAAGGAGTTTTTCCTGTGATTGCTGAGAACTCACATTTAGACAATTCAACTTGTAAGAATAACCCTCCAGCCAGGCGCTGGTGGTTCACACTTGTAATCTCAGCTACGAGGCTGAGATCTGAGGATCATGGTTCGAAGCTAGCCTGGGCAGGCAAGTCCATGAGACTCTTATCAACAATTAACCATCAGGAAACTCGAAGTGGTGCTCAAAGTGGTAGAGCGCTGGCCTTGAGTGAAAAAGCCCTGTGACACACACACACTCACACACACACACACACTCACACACACACACAATCTGAAGGTGAAACTTACATGTGATTTGCCAAAGGCTCACTTACATTGAAATTGCAAATGCTAGGTCTTTAGGAAATTTCAAGTTAATATCCGTTTAGCCTAAAAGTCATTAAATCATCCATTTTTTTAAAAAAAGGCTCTAAGCTTTTCAAATACTCTAAAAGTCATTAAATCATCCATAAAAAAAAAAAAAAAAGGCTTTTCAAATACTCTTAAATTCACCTTGGATGGAGCCAGGACCACCTTCTGAATTCATGGACTTAAGGGAGGTTGGGGGACAGTAAAATTCTCTGTATACTAGACTGGCATAAAGGTACATCACAATTATTAGTTCATCAAAATCTTCCTTCTTTGTCAGACGAGAATGATAATTATTGGTGCACTTACATTTTTGGTTTTTGGGGTTTTTTTGCTAGTCTTGGGGCTTGAACTCTGGGCCTGGGCACTGTCCCTGACCTTCTTTTTGCTCAAGGCTAATGTTCTACCACTTGAGCCACAGCACCACTTCTGGCTTTTTCTGTGTATGTGGTACTGAGGAATTGAACCCAGGGCTTCATGCATGCTAGGCAAGCACTCTACCACCAGTCCTGCACTCATGATCTTTTCATATATAAAATCTCATGGCGATGATCTATGTATCATAAATAATATACTCCCCTGAGATTAACAGCCTGCTTTCTTCCTTCTCACTTCACTCCTGCTCCACCTAGCTTCCCGTTCTGCTCTTGTGCTCTGAGGACTTCCTGCTCCTCCAAATACCTGCCCCGACACCAATCAGCCCATCCACCACAGAGCCTACTATTTAGTACCAATGACTCATGCCATCTCGAAATTCTATCATTTCTACACTCTTACATCTTCACTCGCCAAAGCCCTTCGCCAACCTTCCAGTCCAACGCAGCCCGCCCCACTCAGCCACCCACCACAGTGAAACTGTCAAACACTCAGCTGACTTTTCTGTTTTTGCTCTTAAAATACCCCTCCATCCCTGCTCTTCCTTAAAATCTCTACCTAACTAAAAGACTGATCATTTGTTTAACCATTTATTAGGTGACTCGCATTGTAGATCCACTTTAAAAATCTATACAAATTGTGGAGCATTTGTGGAGCCTGAAATAAGAAAAATTAGCTATGTCACTTAAATGTAAAACATCTAGTATCATAATAAAAACCAAGTTATCTGCTAAACAGACGGCCTCGGCGAGAGCCTGTCCCAGGGACCCTGTGTGACGAGAGGGATGAGCATGCACATACCTTGCAGATCTTCCGTTTCTGGTACTGCTTTGTCCACAGATGAGCTTTCCACTTGGGAAGATGCAACAGACTCTGATAAAAGTGACTGATTTGATACAGGGCTAAAAAAGCAAAGATAGTTGCATTTCTTATTTCTTTAATGAAAAATGATTTTTTAACTTCAATTAGTCTTGTCTCGTTCTGAGACAGGCTCATCACTATAGTGTCCAGGTTTATCTCAAACTTAGGGGCACAAGCAACCTCCTGCCTCAGCCTTCTGACTGCTGGGACTACAGGCATGTGCCAACCTGCCTGGGAATATCTTGATTATCTCATGCCTGTCTCCCTAGCTACTCAAGAGGCTGCTATGTTAGGACTACAGAAAGTCCATTACCACAGAAAAAGCTGGAAATGGTGCTGCAGCTCAAGTGGCAGAGTGCTAGCCTTATGCAAAAGGAGCTTAGGAACACCACCCAGGCCCAGAGTTCAAGGCCCAGAACTGGGAAACAAAATTTTAAAAAGATAAATAAAAGATCATCTCCACACATGAATACTAAGTGATGTAAATAATATATATATATATATATATATATATATATATATATATATATATACATATTTTTTTTTTGGGGGGGTCGGTCATGGGGCTTGAACTCTGGGCCTGGGCCCTGTCTCTCAGCTCTTCAGCTCAAGGCGAGCGCTCTACCACTTGAGCTACAGCGCCACTTCCAGTTTTCTAGTGGTTTATTGGAGATAGGAGTCTTGGTCTTTCCTGCCCGGGCTGGCTTTGAACCGCGATTCTCAGATCTCAGCCTTCTGAGTAGCTAGGATTACAGGCGTGAGCCACTGGCGCCCGGCTATAAATATAATTTTTATAGAATACACAGACACATGCTTGTAACTTAACACAATCATACAGCTTTGAAACTGGAGAGCAATCTGCACGATCCGTTTGTGTTTTGGTATCCAAAACAATAATGCATGTCCTTCAGGCAGACCACGAAGGCATTAAATGAAAACAAGGTGACACCAGCATGCCAGACAATCCCTACCCAAAGCTATCCATGGTGTTCCCCCCAAACCCCCCCCCCCCCCCCAATGTGGAAAACGGACCACAGGGCAGAGACACAATGTGCTTAACTGGTTTCTACCAGAATAAAAGAATGTCACTTAAACAAGTACTTCTGAATGTAACTCAACTCTGACTCAATGTTAAAACAAATGAGTACTGAACCATATGACAGCATTACACAAACTGTGACAAGAATTTTGTGTGCTAATATTTGCTGACTACAATTTTTAAAACTTTAGTCATGGGCTAGAATATAGTAAAGGAAGAAATGAAAATCCATGTGAAAGGACATCTAAAGCCAAGTGCTGATGGCTCACTCCTGTAATCCTAGCTACTCAGGAGGTTGAGATCTGAGGATCATGGTTCAAAGCCAGCCCAGGCAGGCAAGTCTGTGAGACTTTCATCTCCAACTAACCAGCAAAAAGCTGGAAGTGGGGGTATGACTCAAGTGGCAGTCAGTGCCAGCCATGAGTGAAGAGGCTCAGAGACTGTGCTCAGGCCCTGAGTTCAAGCCAGCAGGACCAGCATCTCCACCCGAAAAAAGGGAGGAAAAAAATCTTAAAAAGACTTGAAAAGACATCCTTCCCCAATATTAAATCAATAAAAAGCTTTTTTTTTTAACAGTTAAGATACAATTTTAGGCCAATTAATTGTGAGAAAAAGCATCTTTTCTATCAAAGTAATCTGCTTCCTCCATCTGTTAATCTTGAGAGACCTGTTTTTCTAAAGGGTTCCTGCCTTGGCCAGGTGGCTTGGCCTTTATTAAATACACACATCACTCCCCCCGCCCCACCAAATCCTGTTTGAAACTCTTTAATTACATCCTAGTAATTAAGCCCAATCTTTTTGCATACTGTGAACCTGAGTGCAGCCAATAGGAACAGAGGGACGGGCCTGCTGGGTTAGGGATAAAAAGGAAGCGGCCTGCCAGCTCTGTGCGCTTGCCTGCTGGATTTTTGGCTGATAGCGTGCACTTCTGCAGAGGTAAACTCTGCCTTGCTGAATTCCTTTTGTGTTGATGTCTTTATTCCTATGTGACACCTCAACATCACAAGCTGTTTCTAACAGAATCCTACAGTGTTTTTACACGGTGTCCTTAATAGAACTATGAAAAGTGGAGCCCTTTCTTCATCCAATCACCATCCAGAGTGGCCCTTACCTTGGCTGCACAGATGAAGACGTGGAGTCCAATGCTGACTGCGCTTCTGGGACGCTGCCATCCGTGCACTGAACTGGTAAAGATTCAGACAGACTACTGACAGAAGTCGCTGCAATGCAACCACAGCCCACATTAGTCGGGCTGAGCTCAGGGCAGCCCACACCCAGTCCACAAAACACAACGCAGAGACTCCGCTTGACTACAGACATGGTCCACTGTTTTTAGCTGAAAACCAAAATGTTGTTTTCTTATGAGAACCTGTTTCTTAATGTTGGGGGCTAGACTTGGGGCCTACAGCACATAAAGCCTGTGCTCTATACACTGAGCTTACAGCCAAGTCCTAAAATATTTAAAACTTTTTAAACAGTTTTTTTTTCTTCCCTTCTCCTTGCTGATCTCTATAGAATTTTTTGTGTATGTGCCAGAATCAGAGCTTCAACTTAGGGCCTGGTATCCTTGCTCAGCTTTTTTGCTCATGGCTGGTGCTCTAACATTTCAGCCAAGCCTCCGGTCTGATATTTTGCTTGTCTCTTCAACCTTTCTACCCAGGCTGGCTTTGAGCCTCAATCTTCAAATCTCAGCCTCCTGAGTAGCCAGGACTATAGCGGCATGAACTGGCACTCAGCTAAAACATACTAATTTTAACCAAGAAGGAAACTGATAAGTTGTATATATGAGTGAACTTCAATTTCTCAGGATTAAATATCACCCAAACTCAAGTCCTTTCATTCACAGGCACTTTCCAGTACTGGCTTATAAATGAGAAACCTCAAGATTAGTTAGCAGTAAGGCAGATAGAAGTTCAGAGTAAATATGCTCAACTTTCCTTTCTTGTTCTTCATGAGAAAATATGGACGCTAATGGAAGTCACATTCATCTGATCTGGGCCTTATGAAAATTCATAACTTTTGACAAAACAGGTCTTGTTTTTTAGTTAAATATGAACTAATTAAGACCCCATAAAAACCTTAAACATGACGCAGCAGCTTGTACTTTGTGGGCTGCAAAAATCTATCCAGGTTTTGGTCCACACTGGCACCATGCTAGATAAATCGCTCAGACTCCTCATTTAGCAGAACTTAACCCTCCTGTTCTCTTGGTATCATACTTGCTAGAAAGATATTCTATCACCTGGGCCACACCTCCAGTCCATCATGATCCTCCTTATGCAACTGCTAAAACCAAAGACCTTCTCTATTCCAGAAAAATCCTCTGCTACAAAAAACCCAAACAAACCAATGAACTGAGGTTGAGTATTTCTTTCTAACTCTTGAGTCACCTGACTGAACTCCATCATCATGAAGTCAGTTTCCAATAAGTCTGGCTGTGGCTGTCTATAATCCTTGACAAACCCAGGCACTCTGTCTTTCAACAGCTACTGGGCTAATGAGGGAGCCAAGGCCTCTTACAGCCACATTCCCTGGCCTTACTTTCTAAGATGGCCAGCACTGCTTACTTCAAGTGTTTTAATAAAGTAGTGAGAGTTCTGCAGCACAGCAGACTGGGGTTAGATCTGCAGTGTTTTGAGGATGGACACTCACTCTGGTCCCCCAAGATAATGATCACCAATGTGCACTGAGAAACTTTCCTAACAGGACTGTGGCAATATAAGTACAATGGGAAGCAGAGCGGGGCTAGCTGCATTGGACTGTGCAGGGACCGACAGACGGATAGATGAACGGAGTGTCACTGTGACAGTGCTACTTACCAGGTGGGCTTATTCTACCATTACTACTATTCTGTCTTTGAAGATGTTCTTTGTAGCACACTGAGCACATGCCGTTTGTGCGAGGGTTCCCATAAAATCCGCAGCCAGTGGAACAAAGCATAGGCACTTGGCTGTGATTGGTCTCTTGAGCCATGCTCCTCGGTTGTACACCTAAAATATACACACAATCAGCAAGGAACTTAAACCCCAGGCTTCCGCTGTACGCTAGGCCAAAGCTGCTTGCTTTCTATAAAAAGAAGAGATCCCCTACAAACTCACCCACTTCCACGTAACCATCCCAAGACACAGGGCTATGATAGACAAGAGAGAGAGAGAGACCTGTGAATTTCTACCTCTAACCCATTGGACATGGTGGGACTAGACTGGCTCAACATGCAGGGAAGTCATCGAGAACAGGGCTGGTAGGGAGACTGACATTAGGAAAACTTTTTTTAAAGTACAGTTCATTTCGAACCTTTCTAGTAATGACAAGTAGGCTCATAGCTTTCTGGTGTGTGACACTATTCATGCTACCAGACATTTCTTTCACCTAAATTGAGATGCCCACTGTGGGATGGGGGACGAGGGGGTGCAGAAAGGACTTCACAAGAATTTCAGAACCAAGAATTGCGAAGAACTTATCTAGATAGGAAAAGGAAACAGCAGATTTTGTATTTCCGTTAAAAAGCAATGTGCTAGCCAAGAGTGGTGGTACCAGTCCGTAATCCTGTCATTGGGCAGGGCCATGAAAAGCCAAAGAAGAATGATCAGGAATTGAAGCCTGTCAAGTCTGGTGCACATGCACAACTGTGCACATAAAAACCAAACCAAGGTCCCCCAGCTGTTGAAGACAGTGCTCAGATCTTCAGACATGCACTGAATCATGAGTCACCTCAGAATCCATCAGCACCGCCAAACTGGAAACAACCTCAGATCTCCACATCCCTTGCTGCCATGTAAATATGCATTGTCAACAAAAGCCATGATGAAGAGGATGGTTCAGACAGCTCATCTACTGTCTGGATTGGGAGAATTGCAGCATTCTTTTTTTTTTGGAGGGGGAGTGGTCCTGGGGCTTGAGCTCTGGGCCTGGGTGCTGTCCTTGAGCTTTGTTACTCAAGGTTAGCGCTCTACACCACTTGAGCCACAGCTCCACTTGTGTCTGGTTTTGGTGGTTCATTGGAGATGAGTCTCAGACTTTCCTGCCCAGGCTGGCTTTGAACAATGATACTCAAATCTCAGCCTCCTAAGTGCTGGGATGACAAGTGTGAGCCACCAAATGCCTGGTTCTTCTTTTTTAAATTAATGTTTGAGCTGGGCACCTGTGGCTCAGCTCAGGAGGCTGAGATCTGAGGATCACGGTTCAAAGCCAGCCCGGGCAGGAAAGTCTGTGAGACTCTTATCTCCAATAAACCACCAGAAAACCGGAAGTGGCGCTGTGGCTCAAGTGGTAGAACGCTTGCCTTGAGCTGAAGAGCTGAGGGACAGTGCACAGGCCCAGAGTCCAAGTCCCATGATTGACAAAAAATAAAAATTATGTTTCTCTAGTAACTAACTTGTGTAAATGCCCAACAAAGCAAAGGTAACTGGTAAGCAAAAGTGATGGAGGCTGGGTTTCTGTCCAGTGCATTCTTCAAATGCAGTGGTTTTCAAAGTCTGGGCTCTCAGAAGGGAAAGGCAGCACTGTTAGCAGGGGCTCCAACCCTTTCTCAAGCTTGACATTGGGCAGCAGAGAGCAGGAGCTGTGGGAAAGGCAAGGAGAAGCCACGGAACCTTCTCAACGCGCCCAATGAGGCGTTGGCCCTAAACGACTCTATAGTCATAGCCATCCATCACACAGAAGTAGCGCTCTCTGACAGTGAATATGCATACATTTTGCTCATGTTCTGAGACTATATGAAAGACACATTCTAGGGAAATATTATTTTTCCCCCAGTTCTAGGGCTTAAACTCAGGCCCTGGGCCTGTCTCTGAGCTTCTTTTGGTTCAAGGCTAGCACTCTACCAATTGAGCCACAGTGCCACTTTTCAGCTTTTTGCTCGCTGACTGGAGATAAATGTCTCATAGCCTTTCCTGCCCACGCTGGCTTCTAATCACCCAGTGCTCAGATCTCAGCCTCCGGAGTAGCTGGAAATACAGGTATGTGCTACCAGCACTGGGCTCAGTGGTAATAATAATGAAATGTGTTTAGTTGATACTGAATTAGCTTTAGAAAAACCTCAGATAAGAGTCAGTGAACCAGTGTTTTCCCAGTAGCCATTGTACTGTGGTACAAAATTCTTCATGAACAAGAGATCCATTCAAAGTGAAGAATAAACATTTGATTTAATGTTGACAAGACACAAAGGTTTTATGTGGTCCAGATTCCTCACTGCAACTCCTCTACAATGTCCATGGCAGCCAGCATGTCAAGGTCTGGCCTAATACCAAAGAACAGCCACTCCATTATTTGAAAAGGTTATTTAAATATTCTTTTTCCAACTGGAGAGGGGCCAGATTTTCTTTGTATCATTGTACATATTAAACCTGAGGAAATCATGAGAATTTTGCTATTGAACAAGGCCCCAAAGAGATTGGTAAAAATGAATTAACAATGCCACTCTTATCACTAAAGAACTCAGGAGGGAGTGTCCACAAAAATCTTTGAAATCAATTAGTGTTAAATTTTAATTTGTCGCAGATTAGCTTGTAATATAACAAATCAACAAATACCACTACATTTTGTTATATCCAAAATCTCTTCAAATGCTCTTGGAAATGTAAAGTCATGAAAGCAAAATTTTTAAGAACTCATTGCTGCAAAATGTAGTTTCTCAATCCAGACACAGTATTAATGAGCAGACACTAATTTTTAAGTGTGTGTGCACATGTGCATGTATATGTACACACACAACCCACACATAGCATTTCAAAGGGATGCATGCACACACACCCATCACAGACATAACATTAAGGTAGGTACATGCACAAGTGCAAGCACGCACACACACGCGCACACACGCGCACACACACACACAAACCAAGCGTAGTATTTAGGGGCAAACATTCACTCTTGAAGGGAGGAGGAACACACACACACAACAAACCCTATTCTCCTTTTGCATAAATACAGTTATAGGAAGTGGCACTGTGACTTAAAGTGGTAAAGCGCTAGCCTTGAGCAAAAAGGAGCTTAGGGACAGCACCCAGGCTCTGAATTCAAGCCTTACAACCGACAAAACGCACACACATAGAGAAGTATACATACAATATAAATAGATATATAGTACCTGTATACTTTGATTTTGTGGAGATGGGCACTGATTGGAAAAAAAATCTTTATTTTTTGCTTGGTCATGGGGCTTGAACTCTGGGCCTGGGCGCTGTCCTCCCTGCGCTCTTCAGCTCAAGGCCAGTGCTCTACCACTTGAGCCTCAGAGCCCTTCTGGTTTTCTGGTAGTTCATTTAAGAGTCTCATAGACTTTCCTGCCTGAGCTGGCTTTGAACAGTGATCCTCCGATCTCAGCCTCCTGAGTAGCTAGGATTACAGGTGTGAGCCACCAGTACCTGGCTTAGGAAAAAAAAATCTTAAGGGCTGCTTCTCATTGGCAGGTATGAGAATAAATACAGCACACTATCAACTAATGGCATTAAAATGTCAGTAAGAGCAGAATGAACTTTCCCAGTGTAGCTGCACAGTCTTGACAAGTGATGGGCAGAAGACACAGTATACTTCCACAGACATGGATCAAAGTACAATGTGGCTATCAACTTTTTCATAATAATACTTGCTTTAGAACAGTAAGATTAACCGGTGGCCAGTGGCTCACACCTATGTAATTCTAGCTTATCAAGAGGCTGAGATCTGGGGATTGTGGTTCAAAGCCAGACCAGCTAGCAAAGTCTGTGATACTCTTGCCTCCAATTAACCAGCAAAAAGCCAGATGTGGAGCTGTGGTTCAAATGGTAGAGTGTTAGCCTTGAGTGAAAAAAAAACTAAAGGACAGTGTCCAGGTCCTGAGTTCAAGGCCCAAGACTGGTGGAAAAAAAAAAACAAAACAAAATCCCAGTCAGATTAAAATTCAAAACACACAATATGAGCACTTCTCCGAAGCCACACTGCCCTGCACATGAGCACACTAACAGGGTAACAATGGTTTTCAGAGCTCAAGAGGCACAAAGAATTTCATGGTTAACTTTAAAAAGAAAGAAACCAACCACACCTGTGCATTTTAGGACACAAAATATACCTTTTATGGGAGACTCAGAAAGACCCAAAGCTGGCCAGGTGCCCGTGGCTCGCATTTGAGAGGCTGCAAGGATGCAGGTCCAAGGCCAGCCTCTGACAGTGAGTTCACAAGGTCCCTATGGACAGCTGGACATGGGGTGGGCCCCGTTACCAGAACCATGAAGGGAAGCCTTAAAACAGGCGGGCAAAGACTGCCTTGCCTGGCCAGCGTAAGGCAGGGTTCAAACCTCAGTACCACCAAAGCAAATAAACCAAACCATACAAAGCTTCTGGCTTATGGTATGTAAATGTGTAAAGTCATGGAGCACTTAGGCCAGCATCTAGACCATTACCCGGCATCCAGACCAGTAAACAGCCTGCAGGGCAATTAGGCTGATGCTGAAAGGATTGGGGGGTGGGGGGAGGAAGGAGAAGGCTGAACAATTTTCATCAGATCCCTAACATACTTAAACAAGGCTCCTCCAGCATTCACAACTTATCTTCATTTAAAGATTTTGAATTTCATTCAGTTGTGAATCTTTAGTTGTTTTTAATGTCTCTTTGCCTAATAAGTTCTTATCAGTATAAATCCATGAGATTAAATACTTAAATTCCTACAATAAAACAGCAACGAGTGAATCGAATACAGGCCAGATTATAAGGGCAAATCCATGCCAATTAATCCTATTTCCCTTTGCTTCATTTCATAGAATTAAGTCAGTTACCCAGCTGCAACTGTTTTCACTTTGAAAAAGCTCACATTCTTAATTGTTCATTTCATCCCTTCCCATCTGAAGGCTTGGCTTCTGGGCTCTGTATCCCTGCCTCGCTGCAGGCCTGGAACATTTGTCTTACCACATTACTGTGTGAAAGAGGAGTACCCAGCCTAGCACTCACAACTTACCCCATTTCTCACTGAAGTGTGCTGTGTGGAAGGAGAATGGTGGTGGAGTCAGGTGATGCCAGTGTGAATCCCACCTCTGCCATCCCAGCTGGGCAAGTTCCCACACAGCCTTACACTCAGATGCCTGGGAGGGAGTGCGCTTAGACCCAGGCTCAACAATGCCTGCAGGCTTGTGCTCTGCCTCAATGAAAGCACACCACCCTTTGCTTTCTTTCACCTAAATCTCCTAGAAGGGTCTAGCTCACACAGCTCCCTGCTCTGCAAATGGCATCCACTTCTGGATTCTGCTGTGAAATCCTCTCTGTGGCAGGAACCGCTCTGTATTCCTAGAGAAGCTGTCTGTACCGCCTGCTAGGACAAGGCCACTTCATCTCCTCCCCACTGGGCCAAGGCCTCAGAGGGGACAGCTCATTTTCTGGCTAAATTTTTTCTTCAAATAGCCGGAATGCCTAATACGTATTACGTATTCTGTATTTTAAAAAAAATCCCTGGAAAATTTATTTCGTTGTTGTTCTATGTATTGTTGGTTATTTTCAGTTGGAAAAGAAAAGGCAGGTGAACATATTTAATGGGAACTGTTTTATACTGCAGTATTCATTAATGAAAAAAAGAGGGCTGGAAATGTGGCTCAGTAGTACAGTGCTTGCCTAACCTGCATGAAAGCCCTGGGTTCGATTCCTTAGTACCACATCCACAGAAAAAGCAGGAAGTAGCACTGTGGCTCAAGTGATAAAGTGCTAGCCTTAAGCAAAAGAAGCTTAGAGACAGTGCCTAGGCCCTGAGTTCAAGCCCCAGGACTGAGTAAAACAACAAAAGAGAAAGAAACTGAGACAGTCTTCCTTGAGCATGGCTAGCAGCCATAATGTAGAGCAGCTACTACCTGGCCAACTTCAGTTAACTCCACCTCAGTCACATTTGACTGGGGCATATATTAATTTTTTTTAAGCAGTTGCAATGTGAGGACGAGGAGTGTGAGCACTGCAAGCAAGATTCTGAATTCACACCCCAGTGTGGCAGGAGAGGGGAGTATCACCTAAATACTGCAAGACTTCTGGATTTTCTTGAACATTTCTGGAAAAGACAGTTAAGACATATAAGGTTCATTTTTCAGAATTAAAAACCTACCAGCTTTGGCCCTAGTAAGTGGTGCCTATATTCTTCAAGACCACCCTCACTTCTGGGTAAATCTTGCTGACACTGATAAAATATTAATTCAAGATCTCTAATTTCAAAGAAAAATAATGACATAACACAGCAAGTGAAAAATACAACTAAACTTTGTACTACAGTATGAAAGGTAAGAAGAAAAGCCCCTCCTAGCCTTAAAAAATTAAAAATGAAAGACTGTTGGGCACTGGTGGCTCATACCTATAATCCTCAGGCTACTCAGGAGCCTGAGATCTGAGGATCTTCATTCAAAGCCAGCACAGGCAGAAATGTCCATGAGACTCGCATCTTCAGTAAACGACATAGAAAAATCTGGAAGTGGTGCTGTGCGCTGTGGCTCAAGTGGTAGATGGCTAGCACTGAGCAAAAAAAGCTCAGGGACGGACCGCATCCAGGCCCTGAATTCAAGCTCCAGGACCAGCACCAAAAAGAAAAAAAAAAAAAAAAAATCACTGGAAAATTAACCAGAAGTGGCTAATCCTCTGATTGTATCAAAAGAGATTTTTGAGCAAAGTAGAATGTATAGTACATACTCTATTTGCTTTTTTAAATAATCCAAAAAAAAAAATGGCTTCCAGTCTGACATAGGTGCTTCGGATTGGCATTTCCTGGTGATAGAGTGATTGCTCATGCTTAAGGGTACTTGGGTCCTCACTGGACACTAGTATGGGGAAGGGGGGGAGAAGGGGGTGTAGGCGGGCAAGGGTGTGGGGGAAAGGGAATCTGTATGAACTATGTACGCATGGGAGTGGGGGGAGAGCAAGAGACTGTGTATCTATCTCTTGACTATGTTATATATAGTTCATCTTCAGAGACAAAAAAAAGGGGGGGAGAGGGGAATGCAGGGCAATTCACAGAGCAAACAGACCAGAAAATGAGTTCACAGAAAGCCCTTGGGAGGATGCTACTCACTCTGATAAAATAAGGGCTTTGGGTTAGGGTTCCTACTGTACTGAGGAGGCTCTGCAGTTCTCTGTATAGCAGTCCCCACTTCCCTAGGTCAGCTTGTCTTTCCTGCTGTTGCTTGGGCTGAAAGACAAAAAGTAGGAGTCGACTAACATGAGGATAACATCTATGGGGTTATTATAGATACAAACTAACACATCATCCCCAAGATACCAGGCTACAAAAGCCTAAAGGTAACTCAGTAAAGACAACCCTCACTTGCCCAGCTAGTCCTAGAACCTACGTCTCCATTGGCTGGTATCAATAAATTTTATCAAAAGGAGCCCTAGTAGCCAAGTCTGTTGGTGCATGTCTCTAATCCCAGCATTTGGGAGGCTGAAGCAGGAACCCAAGTCTGAGGCCAACCTGAGTTACATAGCAAGACCCTGCCTCAAAAATAGTTAAAATGAAGCCAGGCGCCAGTGGTGCCTAGCTGTTCAGGAGGCTGAACTACAGTTCAAAGCTAGTCCAATTAACCACCAGAAAACTGAAAGTGGAGCTGTGGCTCAAAGCAGTAGAGCACTAGCATTCAAGCAAAGAACTCAGGGACAATGCCCAGTTCAAGCCCCAGGACCAAAAAAAAAATTTTTTTTAAATATGTACATGGGGATATTGTACACTCAGGACTTGATTATTTATATGAAATAAACTAGAAGATTCCCCCACTGGGATTTCTATTTGATTGCATACCACTTAGTGAAAAGACCATCCTTTTCCCACTACCAGTGAGAAAGTGTTACCAACTGTTTCTTTTGTCTGCACACTCGGTTCAATGCCTGGAGAAGCCAGGCATAAAAGCAGGCCCCTATGGGGAGAGGCTGAGGCCTCTGGCCAAAAGCTCCATGGGTGAAACTGGAAGTGTATTTGCAGCCCTGGAGCCCTGCTGACTGCACGCCTTGTCCACATTCCCAGCAGGAGCTATGGGACACAGTGACTGGGTCATAACACTTGTAATCAAATTAAAACATGGTTAGGAACTGGAGCGCCACAATGTGGAGGCCTCGAGTTCAATCCCAAATACTGATAAACAAGCCTATTTTAAAAACATTTTAAATATGATGGTTGTTTAAATTCAGAGCTCCAGGAAACAAGCTGGGCAGCAACTGGTAACTAACCTATAACTTCTGAGATACCTATCTCTCCTATTCTTGCTGCCAGCAGTCTTTGTTTAACAGAGCAACCAGTAAAAATCGAACTAAAAGCTCACTGGCTGTCTCCTCAAAATCCTCCAATAGTTTCCAACCTCACAAAGAGTGGAGGTCCACTCCTGACTACGGCTCCAGGGGTCCTTGTTGCTGAATCTCTCGTGCAGCTGGTCCCAGTTCATATGGACTGCCAGGTGTGCTCGTGGGGCACTGCATCCCGGCCTTCCCACCTGCTGCTCCCCGCGCTCCCCTGGTCTTTGCTCAAGTGGAGCTTGTCAAGGAGGCCTTGCCTATTTTAAATTGCTCTGGTTCCTTTATAATCCTTCCCAGTGCTGTTTTTCTCTTAAATACCTTTGTCCTAAACTTACTATACTTATTTTGTCTGTCTGTCACTGGTCCTGGGGTTTGTACTCAGGGCCTGGGCACTATCCCTGAGCTTCTTTTTGCTCTACCACTTGAGCCACAGGCTCCACTTCCAGCTTTTGTGTGTGTGTGTGTGTGTGTGTGTGTTTAATTAGAAGAAGTATGAGTCATCTCATGGCCTTTTCTGATCAGACTGGCTTTGAACCATGATCCTTGGATCTCAGCCTACTGAGTAGCTAGATTATAAGCATGAGCCACTGGTGCCCAACAATATTGTCCATTTAATGCTTAGCAAATGCTAGGCATACAGTATTCATTGCATGGAGGAATAAAACCAATCTGCCATGGTGACAACATACTGCCAACTAGTAGCTAAACGTCTACCCTTATCCCAAGGCAAAAACCAGGAAGCTCCTTTTGGAAAAACTGAATTTGCTCTTTGGATGGGTGTCTGCAGCAGGGCCTGCTGTTTCTGGGTGTGTGTTTCTGGGTGTGTGATCTGTGCAGCATGAGGCCTTCTGAGACTGCTTGCAGTGTTCCAGGGTAAAAACTATCTTCCTAACAACAACAGCAACAGCAGCACACAGCCAGGCATGGCAGCCCAGGAACTCCAGGCCTGAGCAACATCAGGAGGTCCTGTGTCAAGGATAAAAAAGTGCTGGGTATGGTGGTTCACACCTGTAATCCCAGCACCTGGGAGGCTGAGACAGGATTGCAATGTAAGTTCAAGGCCAGCACAGACTACATACATAGTATAGTTGAGACCAGTTTGGGTTATACAGCAGAAGACCTTGTCCAGGAAAATAATGGAATGCTCATTTGTCCTTCTGACTCTATTGACATTCGTATGAGAGTGTCAAAGGAAAAGTACTAGTCAGAGCCTTTGCATGAATGTCAAAGTAGTCCATATGTATATGTGTGTATGTGTGTGTGTATACCACTACACTCTTAACAGAAACAAAAAAGCCAGTCCTTAACAAAATAATAAAATTACCAATTTTATTAAATCTTGACACTGATTAGACTTTGCTGTATTATTCGGGAATACCAGCCTCCCAGAGTAAAGCCTTATTCCACCTACTATCCACATACTGCAAACTGAAATCTACAGCTCTGGAAGAAATCTAGTGCATGGCTCCTTAATCTCCCATTCTGGAAGTAGATATTTACACAAATTCATAGCCAATGTCATCCTTCAATTTGAAATGTGGAGAGTGAGCAAGCAATAACAGAGGAGACTGTAACATTAAAGAACAGCAATCACAGTTATATTTCAGGGCTGCATTTGCAAGCACTGCAGATTAGGATTGGGAAGGTTTCCCTCTAAAGCCCCAGTAGCATTCTAGGATCAATGCCAAACACAGAGATACTCAAGAGAAAAGTTGGATGAATAACATCAAAATTATGTTGGTTGGAAATATCATCAGTGAAGACACAGCAAGATTCCACGATGGTAAGCCAGTCCTGATTTGCTAGTTCTGTGTTTAGGGCTGTATACTTTGCTATATTTCTGTGTTCGAGGCTGTACATTGATCCATGACTGATCCATGGTACTCAATGGTCCACCAGGCATTATATACCAGAAGACAGATGTTTATGAATCATAGTTCTGCTCTCAAGGATGTTGGGAGCTGCGAAGGCAACTCAGTGCCGACCACTTATTTAGCATGAAGAGGCCTGCTCTGGGCTCAATCTCAGGCTCAAAACGAAAGGATTAAGGTAGGTAAAGGGACAGAATATTAATGTCTGATTTTCATGTGTCTGCATAGGCATCTCCAAAATCACAACAATGAGACTCAAAATCACAAACTGTGGCCTAGTGCCAGTGGCTCATGCCTGTCACCATAGCTACTCAGGGTGCTGAGATCTGAGAACTGAAGTTCAAAGACAGCCTAGGCAGGAAAGCCTATGGGACTCTTATCTTCCATTAACCACCAAAAAGCAGGAGGGGAAGCTGTGGCTCAAGAGGTATCAATAAAGCTCAAGGACAGCACCCAGGCCCTGAGTTTCAAGTTCCAAAACAAACCAACCCCACAAATTGCTAAAATGCTACAAAGCACCATAACCACAACATGTATCACTCTAACTGTATAGTTATCTGGGATCCCAAAAAGCTTCACAAGATATTCTAGAAAATAAATTACTTCGGCAAAAATGAATACCTTGAAGAAACACACAACATATCGAGAAGAGGCACAATCAGACATCATTGGGACAACTTGGGGTGCCATACGGCCCATTACAAAGCACAAAGGCAGACATAGAATCTGCTCAACTTTGCCACTGCCTAGGCCTGAGTGGTTAGAGCCAGGCTGCTCACAGGAGAGGAAAGATGGGGAAGGGAGAGGGCTTCCTTCTCCAAAGGACTTTGAGGCCCCAATGGGACAAGGATGAGAAAGCATGCCACACAAACAGCTCAGAGGCGGGCAGCTTACTCACAGAGGAATTGTGATGGTGGCTACAGTCATAAATCTCATAAATCAAGCTGGCCCCAGGCACCAAGGCCCTGGACACAAAAGGCCTCCTTGCCAAGCCACACAGCGCTCCTTGGCTAGGGGTCATCTGAAAATTCCTCAGTTCCACCAAGGTGAATACACTTTCTGGATTACAAGTGTGAGAGAATGGTTTCAAACATCCTCCTCCTGAACACATATACAACAATCCATCAATTATTCTAGATAACTGCCAACAAAACCTCACCATAGGCTTATTTATATTTGCACTCCCACCGTGGAGGGTAAAGTACAGCCACACACCACACAGGACACTGTGCCAACAGGCAGGCACTTCACCCACCTCACGGCCATCCCAGAGAGTACACACCTGTGTGCACTCTATGTGTGCCTGCAGTTCATTTCCCAGAGGAACCTCACGTTTAGCTGACATAAAACCTCCTAGCTGAGGGGAGAAGTATGTGTTTCAAGTCAAAGCCGGTAAAAAATGTTAAGGCCACATCATAAAAGCACCCATGCTGAGACGTTCATGTCTAAACCAGTAGGCCATGGGGAACATCTCAACCCTAGAAAAGGGAAACAACTCAGAAATACCACCTTAATGAATGTGAAATTAATGAAAGACCACCTTAAATTCTTTTCAGAATACCATTCTATGGAACAACGAAAGTAGATGAAAAGGATCAACACAAAGAAAAACAGTAAAAACTGTTAAAAAGTCAGAAACGCTCTCAATAAACAAAATGCCCCTACTGGAAGAACCTGTTTGCTAATTAAAAATCCTTCAGTTGAGAATATTGATGAAAGTGAACAATGCAACTTGGGGGTGATGACACTGTGGAAAGGAAATGTACCTGGTACCTATTGCCTGACATATGTAAATGTAACCCTGTTGTGCTGTGTATCACCTCTAGAGTAACAATAAAGTAAATTCTAAAAATTATTCAGTTGATTTTATTCCTCCTAACAGCTAATACAACAGCTATGACTAAGAGGCAGAATATTCTGAAGAAGGAAACGAGTTACTACTTAGGAGAAATCCCTTAAATTTTGACCCAGATAACACAAGATCACTTCCTCTTGTAGCAGAATACAACAGTCAACAACTTGTACAGAGTAAAAAGGGCCTTCACAGGGTTATTTTGCACCATTTTTCTATGTTTCGAACAAGGAGCCAAAGTTTTAAGAATTAAATTTTAAAGAACTTACACCTGGACTTCATTCATCCTTACCATCTAGCAGTCCTTCACTGAAGTTTTTTTTAATGTGCTTTTGTTCAAGGATCACTGAGGCAGAGGGGAAAATGGGTGAGGAGGAGGAAAACTGGACAGACTGTGCCCTGAATCTCTGCCTAAAGTGGGACAGTGGTTTATATTTTTATATGCCAGTTCTCTGAAAGGTTGTCGTCTAAACAAAAAAATCCAAATGGCTAACACATTTGGAAAGTCTATTTTAACCTCCCTGACTGAGACAGAACATAAAGATCAAGAGTAGGCCAATTTAACATGGGTCAATGTACAAATGATCACAAACATTTATAAGCTAACAAGGCCAATTTAGGCCAGACAGGCAGCACCTACCACCAGCAGAATGGAGATGTTCTGAGCAAACATTCTCCCTAATTCCCCCAATTTATTTTTTAAAGTGATGAGATAGTACATGCCAATAATTCCAGCTACTCGGGAGGCTGAGGCAACCTGGTAAGTCTATCTCAAAGTAAAACTTAGAAGGGGCTAGGACAAGGGGCTCAGTGGCAGAGTGTTCTCATGTGTAACGGGTTAAGAATAGAAGCCACAGAGGAGTAAAGATTTCAGTTCTCTGCTGGGGATATTTCTCAAGATGATTTGGCTGAATACAGCTTTCAGTTTATGATTTCCAAAGTCCTAGTCTTTTCTTTTTTCTTTTGGTGTCAATCCTCTGAGGCTTGAACTCAGGGCCTGGGCGCTGTCCCCTGAACTGCTTCTGCTCAAGGTTAGTGCTCTTACCACTTGAGCCACATCTCCACATCCAACCTTTTGGTAATTAATTGGAGATAAAAATCTCATGGTCTTTCCTGCCTGGACTGGCTTTGAACCTCAATCCTCAAATCTCAGCCTCCTGAGTTGCTATAATTACAAACATGAGCCACCAGCACCTGGGCTTTCCAAATTCCTAACCTTAAAGCCTTAAAAATCGCTCACTTTGAGACTGGGGAAGAAGCTCAGTGGAAAAGCACTTGCCTAGCAATGAGTGGAGTTCTGAGATCAAATTCCCAGCACCACCAAAACAACTCTTCAAAGCCTTAGTATTCTTCCTCTCAAAAAAAAAGTAAAGAGGTTAAATAATACTCATTACACTCATTTTCAAGTGTCTTTCACTCAATCCTAAAACAACTCTCATCAGGTGGCAAATTATTACGGTGTCTATTCTGCAGATGAGAAAACGGAGACACAGAGGTCTAAATGGGATGCTGAAACTCTGCCTCGTATCAACTTCCCCACCACCGTGCCCAGCCATTTCCCACCATTACACAGACCAGGAATGCTATCCCGATCCTTTTGCACTGCACAAAAGCAGCCACTGCTAAGATGTGGGTCCAGAGGAAACAAGAAGCAGACATGGTGCTCCTATGCAATGTCTGTCTGCCTCTGTCACCCCTCCTTCCCTTCCTTCCCCTTCCTTCCCTTCCCTTTCTTTTTCTGCCAGTACCCATGCTTGAACTTACAGCCTGACCCTTTGGCTTGACTTCATTGCTCACAGCAGGCCCTTCACCATTTAAGTTAACATCCAGTTCAGCATTTTGCTGGTTAACTGGATATGGAATGCCTCAAGACTTTTCTGCTGGGGCTGGCTTCACACTAGATCCTCAGATCTAGCCTCCTGAGTAATTAACTAGAATGAGCCACAGGTGCCTTTCTCTGCCTGTGTTTTGTATTCCACGAAGGCTAATGCTTAGAATTTTCCTCTATAGGAGAGTAACACATAATCATCTTAGATCAAAAGAAATTGAGGAACAATTTACCTAATTTTCCTATTGTGTATCCTCCTGTCCAATCTTATTTTTAAAAATCAAAGTTCTATTAGCTATGTTCTGAAGGCTTCCTTCACCTTGCATTTTCTTTATTTTGACACTAATTAAAAAAGAAGAGTGGAAGAAGTGTATCAGAACATGGTCAACACAATAGGAGCACTGAATTAAACCAGTTTGACAAGTTTACTTGTAAGGCTACAAGTTTACCAAATTTACTTGCCTAGACTCTTACAGAGGCCTGGATATAAAATAGGAAACTAAAGTATTTCTTCTCCAGAGCTCCTGGAAGACTGGGAGCTATATCATCTCTGCAGACTCACAAGGTTGCTCGCATCTTGACCAGCTCACAAAGAGAAGAGACCAACCAAAATCTTCGCGCCTTTCTCTGCAGCCAACATTCACCTCCTCTCTCCACGTTCACGCTCCTTGTACAAGAATCTCAATGTTCAGCTTGTAATTCCCAGCTACTCAGATCTGAGATCTTTTTGCTGCTTTAACCATCAAAAAAGCTGCACTAGAGGCATGACTCAAGTAGTAGAGTAGCAGCAGGAAGCAAAAATCTGAGCATGAGCCCCACTACCAGCACATATTACATAAACATAAACACACACACACACACATACACCAAGTATCCATTCAATATGCTTTATGTTTTCTCACTGCTTCTAAAGATACTTCTTTTTTTGAAGTTTAGTGAAGTGTCTCACAGACTTTCCTGACCAAGCTGGCTTTGAATGGCGATCCTCAGCTCTCAGCCTCCTGTATAGCTAGGATTACAGATGTGAGCTATGGGCACCCAGACAGATAATCTATTTTGATTTTCTCACAGCCAATGTTTATGGAATATGGAAGAGAAAGCCAATTCAAGATCTTAGGTGTAACACACACCACACAAATATAAATATACCTGCTACCCGGTGACTCCCTGACAGTTAACAAGATGTTCTAAGTCATTGTTTATCTGTGAGCTCCTCATTTTGCTCAATGTTTGTGATTCCTTGTCATCTTCTAAAAGTGCAGAGAGGAAGACATTTAATTTAGTGGTTTGCTTCTAAAATTCATGAGGTAAAAAAGTGGGGAGGGGTGGAATAGGAAAACAAAAAAATTTTTAAAAAGCCTTTCCAATTAAATTCTTTTTTTTATTTTTTAAACCAGGGCTGAGAACCAAACCCAGGGCCTTGCGCGCGCCAGGCGGGCGCCCTTACGCTGGGCTAAACCCCCAGCCCCTCCAATTAAATTCTTGAAGGGATAACTTTCAGTGAAAGGGGGGGGGGGGAGGGAATTGCTTTTCTACAATAGGAATATCAAATATTTTTAAATGAACACTGCTATAGTTTAAAAATCTCCAACTGATTTAGGAAATGAAAGCTCCTTTATTCTGAAGTGTATAATTTCTATTAAATCACTGTCAGGAGCAATTTTCTTACTTTTCTTTTTTTTTTTCATTTTTTAACTTGCCCTAGGCTTGAACCCAAGGCCTCAAGTTCTCACTTGCCTTCACTTGGCTTTTTCACTCAAGGCTGGCACTCTACTACTTGAGACATATCTCCCCTGCCAGCTTTGTGCTGGTTAGTTGGAAATAAGACTTTCTCTGGCTCTACTGCCTGAGCAGACTTCAAATCAATATTTTCAGCTCTCAGCCTCTTGCACAGCTAGGATTACAGGCATGAGCCATTGGTGCCCAGCACAAATTTCTGTATTAATATCAAATGCCACCTTTCTAAAACACAGCTTTTATGGTTGGCCAAAACCCTCATTTTGAAAAAAGCTGAACTCAAACAATCTGTAAACAAATAAAACAAAACAAAAAACCATAATCTTTTGCCTCAATGTAACATTATTAATGTGCAGTCTGATACCTAGAATAAGTCTAAAAAGATGTATGGACACTAACACTAGTTGTGCTACTGCACAAAAATATTTTATGAAAATCTACAGCCCACTCCACTTTCAGTATCCTACACGCCTAACATTAGTGTAAAAAGAATTATTTTAAAGTCTTATCATGCTGACTTATGCGCACCTTCAAGCATTTTAGATTAAAAAACCTTAAGTTTGACACCCATTCCACAGAGTTCCAGTCTTAAGTCTCTACTCACACAGTGAAGGTTGATGAGCAGACAGCTGTCCTGTATCTTGACACAGACATTAGCTTCCTGCCTTCCCTATCCTCATAAGCAGCTACTTAAAGTTTGAGTTTTATGCAAGAATACATTTTAAAGCCTTCAGTGTTTTACTGCAGCAGACTTCAGATTCATTCCTGCAACACATTCAACATGAGACAGAGTTGAGACAGTTAGAATTCATTAGACACTACATTTTAATCAGGTAAAGTTCAAAGGAGTCGTTTTACTAGTATTGCTACATAAAAAGGACTGTGGCAACCAATGAAATCATTCCATTTGGCAAGTGACACCAATGTAAAAATGTAACAATATACTACTTTAACCTACTAGTTTTTCTATATACAACCATAGAGTGATTACATTCAAGCCTGAGGCTTGAACTCAGGGTCTGGGCACTATCCCTGAGCTTCTTTTGCTCAAGGTTAGTAGTGCTCTACCACTTGAGTCACTGCTCTACCTCCAGCTTTTTTTTTTTTAGTAGTTTACTGGAGATAAGAGTCTCATGGATGGGCTGGGAAGGTGGCTCAGTGGTAGAGGGCTTGCCTTGCATGCATGAGGCCTTGGGTTCCATTCCCCAGCACCACATAAGCAAAAAGAAAAAAAGCTGGAAGTGGCGCTGTGGCTCAAGTGGTAGAGTGCTAGCCTTGAGCTGAAGAGCTGAGGGACAGTGCCCAGGCCCAGAGTTCAGGCCCCATGACCGGACCCAAAAAATAGAGTCTCATGCATTTCCCTGCCTAGGCTGGTTTAGAACCACAATCCTCAGATCTCAGCCTCCTAAGTAGCGTGAGTCACAGCTCAGAGCTAAGGGAGATTACTTTTTATCATCATCTGTATCCAACTAAGCAAATCTAGGTATTTTTTTCTGTTTTCTTAAAGTTTAATCCATGTATTTAGAAAAAGTAGCCACCACCACCACCAACAAAAAAAAGCGGCATTCCACATGGTAAAGTGCCTTCAGTGTCCCAAGGAAGCCTTCTCCAGCTACCTTCCTGGGAAAAAATAGATTAATCCATTTTGACAGCAAGAAGAGCTGCATTTCTAACATTTCCAGTAAATAAAGATCTGTGGCACATTTGCCCAGATTCTATAGTACCATCGCTGTTACCAAAAAAATCTCATTTCACTAGAAAACAAGATTGCATTTACATAATTAGGTTTTTACTGTTTTCTTCAAATAGCTGCACAAAGGGCTTGAGTTTAACAAGTCAATTTATGTGTAATGTACCTGGGTCAGTTATCCCTCTATCTCCTCCAGGTACATTTTCATAATTCTTTTTTTTTTGGGGGGGGGGGTGTCCGGTCGTGGGGCCTGAACTCTGGGCCTGGGCGCTGTCCCTCAGCTCTTCAGCTCAAGGCTAGCGCTCTACCACTTGAGCCACAGCACCACTTCCAGATTTTTTCTTTTTTGCTTATGTGGTGCTGAGGAATTGAACCCAGGGCCTCATGCATGCAAGGCAAGCGCTCTACCACTGAGCCACCTTCCCAGCCCCACATTTCCTTTCCATAATTCTTAACCCTACCCAAACTCAACTTTCAAAATGAAACTGTGTGTGTCTGTGTGTCCGTCCGTGTCCTGGGCCTTGACTCAGGGGCCTAGGTCTGCCCCTGAACTTTTTTGCTCAAGAAGTGTTCTACCACTTGAACCACAGCTCCATGTCCAGCTTTTTGGCAGTTAACTGGATATAAAAGTCCCAAAGATTTTCCTGCCCAAGCTGGGAACCTCAGATCTTAGCCTTCTAAGTAGTTAGGCTAACAGGCATGAGCCACTGGCACCTGGCTAAAAGTTTGTAAGACAGAAAAATCCTTATTGCTTCATCTCATTAACAAATATACAGGCAGGACTGGGAAGGTGGCTCAGTGGTAGAGCACTTGCCTTGCAAGCTCAAGGCCCTGGGTTCGATTCCTCAGCACCACATAAGAAAAAAAGCTGGAAGTGGTGCTGTGGCTCAAGTGGTAGAGTGCTAGCCTTGAGCTTAAGAGCTGAGGGACAGTGCCCAGGCCCAGAGTTCAGGTCCCACGACCGGACTCAAAAAAAATAAAAAAATAAAAAAAACAAATATACAGGCAATGATACACACACTGATAATAATGGTTTGTACTGCAGAAATAAAGAGATGTTAATTAAACTGACTTTTTCTAGTTTATATGACTAGACAAAATGTACTATTTAAAAATGACAGATTACTCTTAATAGCCTATCACCATTTATGCAATCTAATTTTTTTTTTTTTTTTTTTTGCTGGTTTTGGGGCCTAAACTCTGGGCCTGAGCGCTGTCCCTCAGCTCTTCAGCTCAAGGCTAGTGCTCTACCACTTGAGCAACAGCACCACTTCCGGCTTTTTTCTTTTTGCTTATGTGGTTCTGAGGAATCAAATCCAGGGCCTCATGCATGCAAGGCAAGCACTCTACCACTGAGCCATCTTCCCAGACCCTGAAATCTAATTTTTAAATATCCTTCTCCTATTCTATGCATAACATGTAATAAACATCAGAAAACATGGTTTTCCTTTTCATTGGTCATTTTTTCCTCAATGCTAAGTAATTCCAAGGTGAAATATAATAAAAATTAAAACACAAATAAACACTCTTACTTTTTATTTCTATAGGAAAAGCTTTAAGATTTCCTAAACATGGCAAATATGTACTATTTATATTACCAACATGGTTCAAAAACACCATGAGAAACAGCATCCAATTGCTTCAAATTCACTTGTTCTAAAAATATTATCTAATGTTAAAATACTGCATGTTATAAAAGATGACTGATTTTATTCAAAATAACACATTTATAATCTACTTACACCACACAAATACAAACTAGATATAATAATTTTAAACCTCTTAAATGTCATAGCTGCATAGAGCGTCTGGGATGCAAGCTTTGTCTCACATCACACTCACCTGCACTCCACCAACTGCAGGCAGTGCTAGGATTGACTGAGATTTTGAGACGTTATAAATTTGTTCAAGACCACAGAGCTGGTGAGTGACAGAACTCAGAGCTAAGGCCACACTTATTTATTTGTTCCAAAGCCTGGTGCTCTTACAAACCAAGCTAGATCACAGTGGAAGTGAACCACTGTACTGACCTATCAAGCCACATCTGGAATTGGGTATCATATGCAAGTACAATACTGGTAAATGACCGGTATCAAGAACCCACCAAGATGCTTATAAATTTAGGAAAGCCATCATCTCTTATAAGAAACAATTATATGGGGCTGGGAATGTGGCTTAGTAGTAGAGTGGTTGCCTAGCATGCATGAAGCCCTGGGTTTGAGTCCTCAGAATCACATAAACAGAAAAAGCTGGAAGTGGTACTGTGGCTCAAGTGGTAGAGTGCTAGCCTTGAGCAAAAGAAATGCAGGGGCAGTGCCCAGGACCTGAGCTCAAGCCGAAGGAAGGAAGGAAGGATGGAAGGAAGGAAGGAAGGAAGGAAGGAAGGAAGGAGCAAGTAACCTAAGAAATAAAAAAACAAGAATACATTTTTTTTTTTGCCAGTCCTGGGACTTGAACTCAGGGCCTAGGTACTGTCCCTAAGCCTCTTTTGCTCAAGGCTAGTGCTGTACCACTTAAACCACAACACCACTTCTGGCTTTTTCGGAATAGTTTATTGGGGATAAAATCTCATGGACTTTCTTGTCCAGGCTGGCTTCAAACTGCAATCCTCAGATCTCACTCTCCTGAGCAGCTAGGATTACAGGCGTTGAGCCCTCATAGCCTGGCTAGGAATACATTTTGAATGGCTGTGAAAGAAAAAAGCACAGGTGTTATCTCCTGTAGAACAAGAATACTCAAAGCAATGTTCGAGAAATCTCAGGCAACAAACTGTAGTCCCAGTTGAGTCTTCCCCATTGAGGCTCTGCCTCTGAGTACTGAGTTTGTGCATCACACACCTGTTCCTGTATAAGTACCATCACCATTCTAAGCAGAAAGTGGTTTCGGCAACATGACAGGAGGATGTTAGGTGACAATTTGTTGAAGACTGATAATATACACTGGGTCTCATAGTCACCCTCAAATGACATATGATGGGAGCAAAAATAACTTAAGTGGGCGACCCCAGCAGAGATCAGACAGATTGGACACTGAAACTAAGGAGTACTGGTGAGCGCAGATGTGTGGCCCTGCAACTGCACATCACAGAGGGGTAAGACTGTGTACAGAGCCCCCGCTGAGGGGTTAAGGGGGTTTCTGGAAACAGGACCCGATTCCCCTTCAAAAACAACTGAAGGAACACTCCTGACTCAAGAATGATTAAGACAAGACAAGGAAAGGTAACAGATCATTCTGGGGTGGTTCCTGCCCTAGACAAGCAGATGAGATCTGAGTGTGGGGTGTCTGGGAGCCAGAGAGTTTACACGAGAGTAGGCCCTTGTTCTCAAGACACTGCAGGTGGTGACTACGGGTGGGACTGCCCACGGGATCAGCAAAGCACATGACTGTGTGTGCAAGGGGCCCACAGAGACCACAGGTCAGGAGGGCTCTGATCTAGTGCGCGGCTTGCTCCACTGTGCAAGCCAAACCACGGGTAGAATTCTGCCTGCCAGATGGACGCCTGGGAGACGAAGGGGCCTGAGGGAAGCAGGTTGTAGGCCTGGTCTTGGAAGTGTGCATCTATCACAGGCCTCATCCCCTTCTCCTCCGCTTCCTGCCCACATCGCGTGAGGCGCCTCTGCTGTACATGCCTGCTACCATGCCGCCTGCCTTACCGCAGGTCCAGGATCAGCAGAGCTAGGAACGGTGGACAGCGAGGTGTACGGCGAGCACTGGGAGCCAAGTCCACCTGCTCCCACGTGGTTTACACGAGGCAGGGCATGCAGGTGACAGGAAAGCAGACTGACAGCACATTGCATGTAGAAGGCATATGCAGAGGGGAGGTGGGTCGGGACACTGACAGCTGAACAAATGGGGCAAATGTCAAGGAGTCACCCACTATGGGGTGTATATCAATTATTTCAATTATTGTAACTTGCTATAAATTTCAATTACTTCCAAATAAAAACACCTGGACTTGAGTACCAGAACTTGATATTCTAAGGCTTCTGAAGAGCTTTATCTTTTATAGCAGGACTATAAACCATAAACCTCAACCCTCAGCTGCAGCATTTCCTTTGACTGGCATAGAGTCTGGACTCAAGGAGAGAGGAAGGGGTGACAAAGGCCACTAAAAAATCAACCTTATTCTTACAAAAAAGAGTGTTGAATAAGGCATAGCATTTTAGGAGGTTAAGGAAGACAGTAACTTCGCTAGGAGGAAGGGCGAACAGGAATAGCTGAAAATGATGTCATTGGCAGAACAATGGATGGAACTGGAGACCAGCTGTTAAGTGAGACAAACCAAGTGCTGAAAGACAAAAGTAGCTCAGGTTTTTGCTCATGTGTGGAATCTAAGGTAGTAATAATGTAGCATGCTGACAAAGGAGGGACTGTGGGGGAACCAATGAGAGGGAGAAGGGCAAAGACAAAGAGTGCCAGGGAGTGATAAGACAGAGCACGTTGTACATGCATGTATGCAGAACAGTGAGCCGGCACCAGGGGCTCATGCCTGCAATCCCGGAGGACAGGGGCTCCACAGAAGTCTTGGCACAAAAATTGGTGAGACCTTTTCTTAGCTCACAGATGGGTGCAGCGGTACAGGCCTGTCACCAAGAATGAGAGGATTGTGATTCCAGGCAGGCCTGGGCAGAGAAGTCGGCGAGACTCCAACTCAAGTCAACGAATCACTGCTGAGCATGGCAGTGCACACCTGTCATTCCAGCTTGGACAGGAAATCTGAAAGGAGACTGAAGTCCAAGCACACACCAGGCCAGGAAGCAAGATTTTGTCTCAAAAATAAACAGTACAGGGCTGGGAAGGTGGCTCAGTGGTAGAGTGCTTGCCTTGCATGCATGAGGCCCTGGGTTCAATTCCTAAGTACCACATAAGCAAAAAAGAAAAAAGCCGGAAGCGACACTGTGGCTCAAGTAGTAGAGCCCTAGCCTTGAGCTGAAGAGCTGAGGGACAGTGCCCAGACCCAGAGTTCAGGCCCCATGACCAGACCCTCCAAAAAAACAAAACAAAACAAAAAACAGTACAAAGCCAGGTGCCAATGGCTCAGGCCAGTAAGCCTAGCTGCCCAAGAGGCTGAGATCTGAGGATAGCAGCATGAAAGTCTGTGAGATTCTGATCTCCAATTACCAGTGTTACTATGACTCAAGTGGTAGAGCACCATCCTAGTATAAAAACTAAGGGACAACAGGTATACCCTGAGTTCAAGCCCCAGTACTGGTGCACATACCTACCCACCCATACTGCCCACCCCCCTCAACACACACAAAATACAAAAAAGGTTAAAGAAATGGCTTAGCAGTACAGACCCATAAGGCAAGAGGCCTAGAGTTCAAACACCAATACCACCAAATATGGCCATAATGAAACACACTAAAAACTGTTTTAAAAAAAGTAGGGGGAGGCAATTCATTCCCTAAGGCAAATACTAATCTTAATACAGACTTAATACAGGCTTAATACAGGCTTAAATCATCCATACCAGAACTGAAAGATAAAATATATTTAAAATAGAGCAAATCCTCACTCCTATCTGCACATATCAGACTTGTACTCAAAGGCGCATAGTTATTTTGCAGTAGCCAGGATGTGCAAATACACAAGATATACATGCTAAATGGAAAACAAAACATCCATACAATGGAGTACCACTCAGCAATAAAAGAGAATAAAGTATTGAACATACTGCACAATATATGGTTTTATTTGTAGGAACTATTACAAAAATATACAACAGAGAAAGACAAAAAGGGAGGGAGAGATCTAAGGGCAGACAATGTCATCGTCATCCAGGGCAGAGAGGCCTGACTCCCACGGGATTAAAGGGACACTTTCTGGAACAATGGAAACTTTTTGCCTGACTAATGGGAGGGGGGGCGGCCCACACAACTATACCCATCCTAACAAAATTAAGAGCCAAAGACCATGGAAAATTGAATACGTAGTATGTAATATAAATGACACCTTGAACTTTCTGTGTGGGGGCTGGGAGACAGCCCTGAACCTCACACATCAGGTGAGCTCTCTACCACTAAGCCAGAGTCCTCACTCTATTTGTAAAGAAAATAAAATTCGATTAGGACATTTTTACTTATATACTACAAAGTTAGATGCCAAATAAATTTACAGCTATTTGTAAATTCTCTCAATTCTTTCCTTCTTTTATGCTGGTATTAGGGCTTGAACTCAGAGCCTCATGCTTTCGCTTCGGCTTTCCCATCCACTTGAGACATACCTCTACCGTACCTCTAGCTTCTTGGTGGTTAATGGGCAATGAAAGTCTCACAGACTTTTCTGTCCAAGTTGGCTTTGAACCCTGATCCTCAGATCTCGATGTCCTGAGTAGCAAGGCATGTGCCACCAGTGCCTGGCTCCTTTTCTCTCTATTCTGTGTTTTGGGCACATCAGGATTGCCAGGATAAAACAATCTAGGTTAAACACATTCAACAGATACTCACTACACACAAGGCATAGTTTTGAAGAAAACAAGATACAATGCACAAATCCAGCCTGAATAAGATGAGATCTTTTCTCTCCTAACTTCTATCATATAGACCCTTTGGATAAGAAATTAAAATGCTACCACTCAATAAAACAACACTGTGCTGGGCACCAGTGGCTTACAGCCTATAATCCTAGCTACTCAGGAGGCTGAGATCTGAGGATCATGTTTCAAATCCAGCTAGAGCGAGAAAGTCTGTGAGACACCTCTAATCACCAAAAGAAAAAAAAAAAAAAAGAGTTACACTTAGGCCTTAAGCAGCTTAGGCCCTGAGTTCAAGCCCCAGGACTGGAACCAAAAAATAACACCAACTAAATATCATACTAACATGTTGAATTTTTTAAAAAAGTTTCCAATTACTATCACACCAGTTTTTTTCTGTAAGTCTCCTGATAATGCATCCTGGTTAGCAGTTACCTGTTGGAGGGAGGAAAGATGGATAGGCGAGGGAAAACCAAGTACAAACCATCAACATACTAGAAACATACACGTCAGCAGCCAGCCACTCTCCTGGCTTAGTGAAGCCATGGAAGCCTCTGTCGGACTGAGATCACACCACGTTCTCAGGTGACCCCTAAGGCTCATCATGATACAGGATTTCTAGGTTCTGGAACATCTGCTTATAACAGGTACCCAAGGCATCCAAAGGCTTAAATATACTCATTTATCTGCATTTATCTTTTTATACCAACTACAGCAAATCAAAATCATATTATCAACCAACATCCTTGCTACCAATAATCTTTGTAAGATCAGTGAAGAGTGGGGCACACTGATCTGGCCTGTATTTGAGCCTTTCCTCCTCCTACATCATTAAATAGTCAGCAGCTGGCTAATCGACAGCAATCTAGTTTGGCAGATGACAAATCCTTTTAAGATTTTCTAATTTGTACTATATGATCTTCAAGAATGTAATGGCACCCACAGGCCATTTAGGAAAATCAAAATCAACCATAAAAAAAAAACAACCCACTTCCACAAGGGCAGTCACAGTATGTATTCTCTTTTTCTTACCTTTACAACATACTACTGTGTAAACACACAATATTTCACTATTTCTAATGCTAAAGAAATATCAGTAAGCTGACCAGTTTTCAATCTCTTAATTGGGGGGAAAAAAGTAGAGTATCGCTAACTCTGAAACTAGTAGAATGAATAACTCTGAAACTATTTCAAAGTCAAGAAAAGTGAATCTAAGCAAGGTGCTGGTGGTTCATGCCTGTCATTCTAGCTACTCAGCAGGCTGAGATTTGAGGATCACAGTTTGAAGCCATCCTGGGCAGGAAAGTCCATGAGACTTCAGCAAGCTGAGTGAAACCCAACTGGCTCCAACAGTGGTCTAAGCATTGTGGTCTCACCGCTCCCAAGTTAGCCTCGCCAAGACCTGGCCTTCGGCTGGCCTGAGTCAAAAACCAAGAAGGTGTGTGCCTGAAATTTCAAGAGGTAAGTTTTTAAAATTGGAGATTTCCTGAAGTGATCAATAAATGCAGACTTCCCGTGATGTTCCTTAACACTGAGGGACAGCAGCAGAAGCCAGCAAATCCCTGGCTTACTGCTTAAGTACTGAATCAACTCTGCAGAATGCATCCAGGGAGAGACTCCCTAACTGGGAAGAAGGAATTCCAGAAATACATACTCACCAGAGAAAATTACTGTAAAGACTGTAAAGACTTCAGAAAAACTTAGGTCAACTAAAATTAGGCCAAAGGATGAGCCTTCGAAAGTAATCGTTGGAGCCATGCACTGGTAGCTCACACCTGTCATTATACCTCCTCAGGAGGCTGAGATCTGAGGATCGAAGTTCAAAGCCAGCCTGGGCAGGAAAATCTGTGAAACTCAAGTCCAATAAACCGCCAGAAAACTGGAAGTGGTGCTGTGGCTCAAGTGGTAGAGTGCTAGCCTTGAGCTGAAGAGCTGATGGACAGTACCCAGGCCCAGACTTCAAGCCCCACGATAGACAAAAAAAAAAAAAGAAAGAAAAAAGTTGGTGGATCAAACTAATCAGCCTTCTTAGTTCTAATAAGCACTGACATAAATGTCATGCCTGTCATCTTTGCTACTCAGGAAGCTGAGATCTGAGGATCCTGGTTCAAAGCCAGCCCAAGCAAGAAAGTCCATGAGATTCTTATCTCCAATGAACCACAGGAAGTGGTGCTCTGACTCAAAGTGGTAGAATACTAGCCTTGAGCAAAAGAGTTCAGGGACATCGCCCAAGCCCTGAGTTAAGCCCCATAACTGACAAAATAAAGGGTTCATTTAACATGCAAGCAAGAGTTCTGATTCACATGACATGTTTTTACACTCAAGCTTATTCACCCATGTATATTTTAGGACACACCGTAAGTTTGACCCAAATGACCACAAGCACAGGCCAGGATGCCACTCTCAGTGACACCACCAAATCACACTGCGCTCACACAGGAAGTCACGAGGCTGAAATGACCAAACAGCCCCCACTCTAATCTGCCAACGTTTCAACTCAAGAAGTAACTACTTAATATTAAGGGACCACAGAGAGGTATTAGACATATGCATTAAAACTGGAATGGTTCTCATTAAAGAATAAGGCAAAAGTTATTGACAAATCAGTAATGGTTACTGTTACTTTATCTAAAATACTGCACTCAATTTTCATAATATGAGCATTATATAAAAAATAGACTGTCCATTTTACCTAAACAAAACTTTGTGAAAGCAAATGAGTGAAAGGTCCTGGTAACCCATGACCTTCAAAGGGGCATGTGATTATTCTGACCAAACAATCCAAACTATTAAAATACACTATGCTTGCTTTATTCATGACTTTTTACACTCGGTATTGACAACAGTCAAAAAAAAATAAAAAGAAATGCTTGCTCAGTGTTTCTCTTCCTTTAATTTTGTGAAAATATATGCCTACCAAAAAGCTAATGGACTGTTCACACATACGTCCTTGGGATTGTAGGGCACAGAAATGGAGGGACAAAGAGTGAACAAATGTAGCAGTGGTCCTTACTGGATACTATGTGGAAAATAATGAACTCTAAGTGGTGCTGGGGCTCCAGTGATAGATCATTAGCCTTGAGCACAAAGAGGCTCAAGGACAGTGCCCAGGCCCCACAACCGGGGGGGGGGGGGGGGGGGAAGGACCCTACACCCTACACTGGGAGAGCATGAGGGAAGGGCTGACATGTCCCAAAAGAAATGCACTCCTTACCTGAATTATGTAACTGTCACCCCTCTATATATCACCTAAATTATTTTTAATAATTTTTTTTAAAGCCAATGGAGCTTGGCATCATGGCTCACTCCTGTAATCTCGGCTACTTTGTACCTCAAGGCTAGAATTATACAAATCATCTCAACTACAAAAAAGAGCTGAGTGCGGTAGTGTACACTGGTCCTGGCTACTCACCAAAAGTCCCCTTCCTGCCCTGCCTCAGGCAAAAAACCACAGACAGAGTCCCTACCTGAAAAACAAAGCTCAGAGGGCTGGGAAGTGGGACAAGAACCTGAATGCAAACCCCATAACTTCCTCCCCACTTCCCCCCAAAAACAGCAGGTTACTGAGCCTTAAGTGAAGGCCTAAAGTAAAAACTTCAGATTTGTAGAGAGGAAAGCCTGGAGGCGGGGTGGGAAAAGAATCAAGCATCTGCACACAGAACTAAATTGTGCAGCCTGAGCACGCAAGGCCTTTCCTCAGGGAGGTCTCCTGAACTCGGCAGGCCCCAGATCCCTAGGATCCAGGTACAACCAGGAAGGGAACCCCAATTCACACCAGCTGGTTGCCAAGCGATCAAGCGGTACCGGGGCTGGGAGCAAGGCTCAGAAGAGCACCAGTCAATGAATGACAGTGGCAGTCCCAGCCTGGGTGCCCATCCTTCTCCAGTCTGTGTGCATCCTCTTCTTCCTCATCTCATTCCCACACTAAACTTACTCAGTACTTATTCCATGCCAGAAAGACAATACAAATGCTGAGAACTTCCTTCCTTCCTTTTTTCTGAATGATGCTGAACACCTACACCCAAGAAACCTTCCTGGTCTCAATGGACCAAGAAGCTGGGATTAACAGGGTGCCGGGCTTGCTTATGAAATCTTTCTTTGCAAGTTATTTCCTTTGGTGACTTTTCTTCCTAATTGCCAGATGGGGTCACCATAGCTCCCTAAATCGAAATCAGGGTATGAGCTAATAAAAGTGTGATCTCTGCTTGTCCAGCAAGGAAGAGGGAGTTCCTTATTTTTCTGTTGTTTCCCAGTGGTGACCAAACGCTATGGCTGTGATTATCTCTAAAATATTCCAAAACTTCAGAAAGCCATTAAAAAAATCTGAAGAGGGCCAGGTGCCAATGGCTCACACCTGTCATCCTAGCCACTCAGGAGGCTGAGATCTGAGGATCAAAGTTCTAAGTCAGCCTGGGCAGGAAAGTCCATGAGACTCATACCTTCAATTAACTACAAAAAGCCAGAAATGGCGTTGTGGTTCAAGTGGTAGCACACCAACCTGAGCACAAAAGCTATGGGGCAGCTCTCAGGCCCTGAGTTCAAGTCCCAGGACCAGCCAATTAAAAAAAAAAATCTGGGGATGTCTGCTCAAAGATGTCCCCCTCCACAGCCATCCTGCTAGCACACATGATTAGGTGTCCAGACTGGTAACACCTTTCTCCGAGACTTTTGTCTTAGATGTTTTTGGTAAGTTACCATATTAACTGTTCAAAGGGGGTTTTACTTTATCTCCCTCTTAGGGATCCTCCTTCCTCCTCTTTCTTCTTAACAGATTTAAGTGTCTTTCATCATGCTATTTTTTTTTTTTTGGAGTGGGGGCTTGGTGCTGTGGCTTGAACTCAGGGCCTGGGCACTGTCCCTGAGCTTCTTTTGCTCAAGGCTAATACTCTACCACTTGAGGCTTTTCTGTGGTACTGAGGAATCGAACCCAGGGCTTCATGCATGCTAAGCAAGCACTCTACCACTAAGCCACATTCCCAGCCCTCATGCTATTTTCAGACGCATATGAAACAGTCTTTCCACCAGCACACCTCCCCCAACCATCCCATACTTTAGGTCTAGCTTCTGCAAAAGCTTGGCTTATATGCTCAACCTGATGAACTCTGCAATTTCTTCTTTGTGATTAACTAAATACACTGCGCAGATGTTTCAAATTTTCTTTACCCATTCATCTGTAGTTGTCTTTTTGAGACTTGGCTATCATGTGATCCAAGTTGACCTCGAACTTTCTACCCTCCTGCCTCAACATTCCAAATGCCAGGGTTACCAGTGTGTGCACCACACCCAGCTCTTAAGGAGCCAGGCTTGACCACACCCACACTGGCAGAACTCACTCTTCCAGACCAATATTAATCCTTTCCAAGAGCACTTACCCCACCCCCTCTATCTAATTTCCTTAACCGCCTTCTTTTTATGGAGGGGTCAGGGGTCTGGTGTTTTGAACTCAGGGCTTTTTGCTTGCTAAGCAGGCATTCTACCACTTGAGCCACACTCCCCACCCATGAAGCTTTCATTAATTTTTTAAAATAATACCACCCAGGGGGCTGGGAATGTGGCCTAGCATGCATGAAGCCCTGGGTTCGATTCCTCAGTACCACATACACAGAAAAAACTAGAAGTGGTGCTGTGGCTCAAGTGATAGAGTGCTAGCCTTGAGCAAAAGAAGCTGAGGAACAGTGCTCAGGTTCTGAGTTCAAGCAGAGCACCAGCAAAAATAAATAAATAAAAATAATATCACCCAGGTCAGCCTGGACTGCTATCCTATTTTGCTATTCAGGAGGCTGAGACCTGAGGGATCCAAGTTCAAGGCTACCTCAGACAGAAAAGTTCACTAGACTCCATCTCCAAAATAACTAGTAAAAAGCAGGACTGGGGGTTGGGAATGTGGCCTAGTAGTAGAGTGCTTGCCTAGCATACATTAAGGCCTGGATTCAATTCCTCAGTACTACATAAACAGAAAAAGCAGGAAGTGGCACAGTGGCTCAAATGGTAGAGCACTAGCCTTGAGCAAAAGCAGCTCAGGTACAGCACCCAGGCCAAGTTCAAGACCCAGGACTGGCAAAAAGAAAGTAGTACTGGGGTATGATTCAAGAGACAGTGTGCCTAGTTACCAAGTGTGAGGCTCTGAGTTCAAACCTCAGTACAAACAAACAAAAAAGATACCTATATAGAAAAGTGAAAAGGGCTACAATCTAAAAGCACAGCCAAAGTCAATTGTGTAGCTCACATTTCTAATCCTCATGAAATCTAGACGATGGTGATTTAAAGTCAGCCCAGGTGGAAAAGTCCTAGGGACTTCATCTCCAAAATAATTAGCAAACAGCTAGGGTGGAGGCATGGCTCAAGTGGCAGAGGTGAGCAAGGGAAGCCAGTTTAGCCAGAGTGATACCCTGACTTCAAACCCCGTATCAGAAATTGACAACAACAAAAAAACAAATAAACTAGTTTAAAATTAAATCAAAACAAAAAGTTCCAGAAAAAAAGTGATTCAGTATGAAAACACAAAAGGATGAGATTTCTTGGGGGAAGGGGTAAGGCCTTCATTTAAAAAAAAATTAACTATAGGGGCTGGGAAGGTGGCTCAGTGGTAGAGCACTTGCCTTGCATGCATGAGGCCCTGGGTTCGATTCCTCAGCACCACATAAGCAAAAAGAAAAAAGCCTGAAGTGGTGCTGTGGCTCAAGTGGTAGAGCGCTAGCCTTGAGCTGAAGAGCTGAGGGACAGCGCCCAGGCCCAGAGTTCAGGCCCCACAACCGGACCGCCCCCCCCAAAAAAAAATTAACTATACTGAATTTTTTATTTAAATTCAAATAACTACTATCTACTAGGCAGCACTGAACAGTAGAGGAAATTCTATCACTCACATAGGGAAGGGGACAGCAGGCACTGGTACAGAACAGCAGAGGGGTGGGTAGCAAGGTTTGGAAGAGAACCAGAGGCTAGCAAAGCTGCCAAACAAAGAGCTGAGAATGCTGGGAGCAATGGTCCCAGGGGAGCCCGAGCTGAAGGAACAGGCTAAACAAGGATTTTTGGCCAGTAGAGGTCTTCAGAAAGCCCACAGCTAAAGCAATACGGGGAGAGGTGAGAACTGGAATGAGAGGAGGCTACAGCAGAGAAGGTAACATTTTATTTATATTTACCAGGGTTTGTCAGGCAGGAAATGTAAATATAAATTAATTCCAAATAGAGACACCACCCTGTTTTTGTGGGTCCTGTGGGGTTTGAACTCAGGGCCTGGGCGCTGTCCCTGAGCTCTTCAGCTCAAGCTCAAGGCAAGAGTCTCAAGGGCCAGGTGCCAGTGGCTCCTAGCAACTCAGGAGGCTGAGATCTGAGGATTACGGTTCAAAACCAGCCCAGGAAGGAAAGTCCATAACTCTCATCTCCAATAAACCACCAGAAAACTGGAAGTGGCACTGTGGTAAGTAGTAGAGCGCTCGCCTTGATCTGAAGAACTGAGGGACAGTGCCCAGGTCCAGATTTTGAGCCCCAAAACTGACCAAAAAAAAAAAGAGTCTCACGAATTTCCCGGGCTCAGGCTGGCTTTGACCTGTGACCCTCAGGCTCCTGCATAGTTAGAATGACAAGCATGAGCATCAGCCCAGGTGTAGGCAAGGTTAAAGAAGAGGCAATTTTCATGCACTACTGGGGTAACTGTAAAGACAAGGGGATCTCAGAAGACAAGGACGTCACCAGCAAGTGACCTGTGCCAAGGGATACTCTACTTACACGAAGTGCCTGGCATGTCAAATTGACAGGAGGCTGGCCTATCAGGGATCTGTGGGGAGTTCATGTTAAATAGATGCCTTCCGTCAGGATTCAACTCTGAGGTGGTGACAAATGCCTGTATCTATTCCTTACACCAATGAAGACAGGAGGATCCAACAAGGCCAGGAGTTCAAAGCCAGCCTGGGCAATATAGGCTGGCCTGTGTTTAGGGGCCCTGGGATGGTGGCTCATACCTATAATCCTAGCCACTGGGGAGGCTGAGATATGAAGATCCAGTCCAAGCAGACAAATCTGATTTAAGAGTCCAACCAAAAGTTGTATGTAGATTGAGGCCTGGCTCACGTGGTAGAATGCCAGCTGTGAGCAAAAAAAAAAAAAAAAAAAAAAAAGAGTAGGCCCAGTTTAATCTCTAGTACCAGCAGGTGGCAGAAAGGGACAAAAAGCCTGAAGGGCTCAGTAGGAGGAGGCAGGGCTGGTCTAGCTGGCTCAGGACCCTGGGTCAGACCCTCAGCAGGAATGCAGGAAATAACACTGTCTATGATAATGTGTTCTACCTTAAGAGTGGTGATTTCTGTAAGAAAGGTACCAGGGTCTCAATTTGAGTTCATTTCAGAGTTACTCCCTTTTGAGCCAAAAAATAAAGCTTTTGCTCTATCTATATTCCTTTAGAAGAAGAACAGCAAGAAGGATAAAGACAAAGGAGACAGCAGGGTTCCTGTACCTGAGCAAACACACATACCTAACCACTCCTAAGACTTGCGTTTTCTAGCTTCCTGACTGCCTAAACTTGTAAGTCATCTTTCCCCTCATTCAACTTCCACAGCAATGATTTTTATTATAGCAAGGCACAATGTGGTCGTTAGTAATATAAAACACTGGCTTAATGAAGAAGAAATAATCAGAATTTTGAAACAATTGTGTAAAAAATTAAAATGGTTGCATATTTTACTTAGAAATAAAACATTCTTTTCAAGTTATATCCTATATATCATATAAATTATAATAAAAGTAGCCTAACATTTTGAGTAATAAGCTATTGTTAAAATTTACTTTGAACCAGCTACCAGTGGCTTATGCCTGTAATCCTAGATACTGAGGCTGAAATCCAAGGATCACAGCTCCAAGCCAGCCTGGGCAGGAAAGTCCATGAGATTCTTATCTCCAGAAAACTAGAAGTAGCACTGTGGCTTAAAGTGGTAGAGTGCTAGCCTTGAGCAAAAGAGGTCAGGAATAGTGCCCAGGCCCTGAGTTCAAGCCGCACAGGACCCACCAAAACAGGATGTTGTTTCTGTGTGGAGTTAATTTACATTTCCTGCCTAATGACAACCCATAACTACCACCACCAACAACAAAATTTACTTTTAAGAGTAGTATGGTAACTTCGGTGGGGGGGGATGGGGGGAGGATAGGAAGGGATGGGAAGGGGAAACAAAGGAGGAGGCTACAATGCTTGATAAGAAATGTACTCATTATCTTGCCCATGTAATTGTAACGCCTCTGTACAGTATTTTCACAATTAAAAAAAGGGAAAAAAAGAGTAGTATGGTGTTTTCTTTCTCAAAAAAAAAAAATAAATAAAACAAAAATAAAACAAACCAGGAATTGGTGTTGTGGCTCAAGTGGTAGAGTGCTAGCTAGCCTTGACCTCAGGGGTAGTGCCCAAGCCCTGAGTTCAAGTTCCAGGAATGGCAAAAAACAACAAAAAAAAAAAAACCCCACACACACATTTAGGCTGGGAATGTGGCTTAGTGGTAGAGTGCTTGCCTAATATGCATGAAGCCTTAGGTTCTATTCCTCAGTACCAGATACACAGAAAAAGGTGGAAGTGGTAGAGTGCTAGCCTTACGCCAAAGAAGTTCAGAAAAGTGCCCAGGCCCTGAGTTCAGTCTGCAAGACTGGCTAAAATATAAAACTTTCAAGTAGAAAACACACTTAAAAAAAAAAAAAACCTGCAGCTTTTATAATAGGCAATTCATGAATTACCCTGGCCCCACTACTGGATTTGAACTCATGGCTACTTTATTTCATGTTTTACAATGCTGTGTTTCTGCCCATGCAAGCTTGGGAGTAGCTGGGATTACAAGTGTATACCACCATGCCCAGCCTTTGTGGAATTTTACCTTCATCTGCAACTGTAATTAACAATCCAACCCACTTAAATAAATACATAAATATTGGTAATATTTGCCTATACTTCAAACATTCTAGTTTTATAATATGTTTCTTTTATCACACTGCTCTCAAAAGCTAAGGACAATGGATTCTTTTGGCTTTATTTTGGTCAGTTGTGAGGCTTGAACTCTGGGCCTGGGCGCTGTCCCACAGCTCTTCAGCTCAAGGCTAGTGCTCTACCACTTGAGCCACAGCACTACTTCCAGTTTTTCTGGTGGTTAATTGGAGATAAGTGTTTCATGGACTTCCCTGCCCAGGCTGGCTCTGAACCGCAGTTCTCAGATCTCAGCCTCCTGAGTAGCTAGGATTATAGGCATGAGCCACCAGTACCCAGCTTTGGCTTTAAAATTAGACTGGAGGGGGGATGGCAGAGGAAGGCAAAGATAAAAAGAAAATTATTTGAACCCTACCAGTTATGTTATCAAAGGGCAAGAAGGAATCACTAGTAAGGGCTGATGGTTTTTTTCTGTTTCTTAATTTAACATTTTTTGGGGGGGGAATTTTAGTAAGGTTACAATTCCCTAAATCAGGTGGTAAATACAATGTATCCTGACCAATGCCACCCCTTCCACTGTTCTCCCTATCTTTCTACCTCCCATCTCTTCCCTCAAATTACACGTTTAATATGTACATTGAATATAAGGATTGCATTGGCTCATACTTCACTTCCTCCTTCCTCCCTCCATTCATGCAACTCCCGCTACCATCCCCCACAAATATACTAGTAGTTTTGAGCCAAGAAAAACCCATGAACACACAGTAATATAACAAGTCAAACTGGAGATGTAGATCAATTAGGGCCAGGCACCCTGTGGCTCACACCTGTAATCCTAGCTACTCAAGAGGCTGAGATCAAAAAACCAGCCTGGGGAGGAACGTCTGAGACTCTTACCTCCAATGAATCAATAAAATGCCAGAAGTAGAAGTGTAGTTCAAATGGTAGAAGTGTACCAGGCAAAAAAGTGTGAGGCCCTGAGTTCAAAGCCTTAGTGGCACCAAAAATTAAAGATGATGATGACAACCAATTAGGTAGCCATTTTAGTAAGTATGAAATCATGCTGGGCTAGGAAGGTAAAAAAGAAGATGACAGAGTTGGGCACTGGTGGCTCACACCTGTAATCCCAGCTACTAAGGAGGCTGAGATCTGAGGATCACAGTTCAAAGCCAGCCTGGGCAGGAAAGTCGATGAAGACTCTTATCTCCAATTAACCACCAAAAAAGTCAAAAGTGGAGCTCTGGCTCAAGTGGCAGAGCACTAGCCTTCAGCAAAAAAAGCTTGCAGACAGCTCTCAGGCCCTGAGTTCAAGCCCCAGGACCAGCACACATACACAAAACACAATAGGCCCTGGCCCTGAGTTCAAGCCCCAGAATGAGTGCAAGTATGTGCACATACGTGCGTGCGTGTGCACACACACACACACACCACACCAAACAGGCCCTGGCCTGTTCAAACCCCAGGACCAACAAAAACAAAAAACAAAACTTGGGGGAAGGGGTGTCAGGAGAGACAGGTTCTAGAGATATTAAGCATTCACATATAGCCTGGGATGAAAAAACAAGATGAAACCCAGTTTCTCTTCTGGACTTTCACGAACACACACAGGTCATTAAAAACACGGGACTGGAGATTACCAAACAAAGGAAGAATGAGAAGACTGTTAAGAATCCTTGGCCCCAGGCTGGGAAGGTGGCTCAGTGGTAGAGCACTTGCCTTGCATGCATGAGGCCCTGGGTTCGATTCCTCAGCAACACATAAGCAAAAAGAAAAAAGCTGGAAGTGGCGCTGTGGCTCAAGTGGTGAAGCGCTAGCTTTGAGGTGAAGAGCTGAGGGACAGTGCCCAGGCCCAGAGTTCAGGCCCCACAACCAGACCCCCCCCCCCAAAAAAAAGAATCCTTGGCCCTATCACCACACTGCAAAAGAACTGAGTTACAGGGACTTGCAATAGCCCATGCGCACAGGGAAAAGACCAGGCAGAGGGGGAAGATGGTGCTGCCCTCCTCTCTACCAAAATGCTGATAACACTAACATCTAATGACGTGTGTGTGTGTAGGGGGGAGAAGGGTGTGTGTGTGTGTGTGTGTGTGTGTGTGTGTGTGTGTGTGTGTGTGTGTGTGTGTGTGTGTGTGTGTGTGTGTGTGTGTGTGTGTGTGTGTGTGTAGGGGGGAGAAGGGGTGTGTGTGTGTGCTGATAACACTAACATCTAATGACGTGTGTGTGTAGGGGGGAGAAGGGTGTGTGTGTGTGTGTGTGTGTGTGTGTGTGTGTGTGTGTGTGTGTGTGTGTGTGTGTGTGTGTGTGTGTGTGTGTGTGTGTGTGTGTGTGTGTGTGTGTGTGTAGGGGGGAGAAGGGGAAGATTCCAGTCCCTGAGCTATTCAGAACTAGCTCTCTACCACTTGAGCCACAGCTCCATTGCCAGCTCTTCTGACGCTAACTTGAAGATGAGCATCTCACGGAGTTTCCTGCCTGGGCTGGCTTCGAACCGTGATCCTTAGATTTCAGCTTCCCAAGTAACTAAGATGACAGACCTGAGCTCCCAGCAACAACCCAACAGGTTTCTGAAAACAAAATTTATTCAAAGAGATGCACAAATGTGCCCTTCATAAGTTACCCACAGACATTTACCTACTTTCATAAAGAGGCCATACTGAGAAAAAAAAAAAAGCAAAACTTAAATTCACCTAGCAGAACATAGAGACCTTATGAATACATTCAGCCACTGTGGTCTTAGGTTCTTCCAAGTTTTAGCAATTTATTACTCATTAAAAATTTTATCATGAGAAGAAAACACACACACACACACACACACACGCACGCACACGCACATGCGCACATGCACGGCACACTCCCCTAATGAGCCAACACTGATTGCCTTCCAAATGACTTCTGCCATTTTCTGTCTGCATTTTAAAATAGTAACACACAACTATCATCATTCATATATTTCCCCAACATTTAGGTCAACTTAAGAGTTCTCAAAACTAATTTTTACTTTTCTTCTGAAAGTCAATCAACTAATAGGAATTCCAGACTTCTGTCTGCCAGAAGCCAGGACGGCAGAGACCCAACAGAGAGCCCATTAAGGACCATCATTCTGGAAGGTTCAGTGCTCCCTGGAGACCAAGAGCAGGTAAACCTTTACCTTGGGTGGCCATTAAATGTAATCAACATCCAAACTCCAAGTGCTTTTACTAAGATTATTACATATAATTATGTCAATCTGTAATGTAGCAGGAAGATTAAATTTTGCTGAAGAAAACAAAGGAGCTGGAGGCCCAGCTCAGTGGAGCATGGTTTGTATGGCACTGTACAAGGCCCTGGTGTGAACCCCAGTACTGCCACACATCAAAAAAGTACGTTTTCTCAAACTTCAGACTAATGAAGAGGCTGGGTGTCCCTCTGTTTAGTCTCAGAGGTCTGCTAAGCAAACAAAAATAACAAAAAACAAGCAGGGCACCAATGGCTCATGCCTATAATCCTAGCTGAGATCTGAGGATCAAGGTTCAAAGCCAGCCCAGGCAGAAAAGGTTGTGAAACTCTTATCTCCAATAAACCACTAGAAAACCAGAAGTGGTGCTGTGGCTCAAGTGGCAGAGCACTTGCCTTGAGCTGAAGGACAGCTCCCAGGCCCAGAGTTCAAGCCCCATGACCAACAAAAACACAGAATGGTAGAAGTACCTGTGTTACAAATATGGGTAAATTTTTCTCTTCTAATCCAGATGTTCAAATAATAAAGTAAAATAAACCTGCTTGTTGCTAGTGGCTCATGCCTGTCATTCTAGTTATTCAAGAGATTGAGATTTGAGGATCACCATTCAAAGCCAGGCGGGACAAGAAAGTCTGTGAGACAATTGTCTCCAATGAACTACCAAAAAGCTAGAAGTGGAACTGTGGCTCAAGCAGTGGAGCATCAGCTTTGAGCTTGAAAAAGCTAAGGGACTGTGCCCTGGCCCTAAGTTCAAGGCCCTAGTATCAGCACACACACACAGACACACACAGACACACACAGACACACACAGACACACACACACAGACACAGACACAGACACACACACACACACACACACACACACACACACACACACACACACACACACACACACACACACACACACACACACACACACACACACACACACACACACACACACACTTCCCCTGGAAACAAACACCACGAAACCTCTCAGAGTAGAGAAACTACGTTATTACTAAATCAAAATTCAAGTCACCAGGTAAACTTAGATTAAGTGATGTAGACTCTAAAATGAACACAACTATTTCTTATTCTGGCTTAGTCTGTGGCTACATGTATTCAATTTATTACCCTGAATTTTGCTTTAAATCAACTTTTTCAATGTGTTCTGCTGCAACAACTAGCATAGCCTGGTTGCAGCAGCCCTTGCAAGACAAAGACTACATACACTTCAAGACCAGCCACCGCATCCACACCACACACGCCTGTCCTGCTTGTTATCTTTCTACTTCTAACTGAAAGCCTACACACAGTGGAAACATGCTGATACACCATTTCTCAACCTACAATTACACATACAAATCTTCTGTTTCTCAGGTATATATTGTTTAGAAACCCAGTCTAGAAGTATGCATAACAAGGGCTATGTGTACATGCTGAGACAGGTGCAGGACTCTCATTCACTTTCTAGCAATGTTCTGTCCACATTATGTTTTCTCAGACATATTCCTTCAGCTGCATGTGTGTGTGGCGGGACAGCACATGATGAAGAGTGGTGTGGGCTACACAAAGTAAGCTATGGTGAACTTCTGGGAGCGGCCTGCCGGCAGCAATAAACAAAATAACCAAATACCAAGTATATGCAATGACTCACTCAAGTGGACAAAAGCCTTCCTAGTTTCCTTCAGCTAATTTTAGTATCCAGAAAATGGACTTAGAGCCATCTCCATCTTGCTAATGGCGTTTAAAACAGGCTATTTGTTTAGGAAAAACTGATAACTCTGCTCCAGAGGCACAGCACAACAGGAAATAGAGCGACTATTAAAGAGAATTTTGCACTGCATTGCTGGTGGCAATGGAAATTGATGTGATCTTTTTGCAAAGCTATACCAGATTATTCATACCCTCGGATCTATATTTCCAAAAGAAAGAAACCTGTTTGAAAAAGGAAAATACTTGAAAGAACTACTTAGCAGAATGTCCAATTGAACTATGATCAAAGTCATGAAAACTTAGGAATCTTAGAGAACAAAGGAAAGATTAAGTTCATTACAGTCCTCATCAACTTAAGACAAAGGTATGGCTACAAGAATCTAAACCAAACTAAAACAAACATATTACAACTTGGGATATATATATATATATATATATATATATATATATATATACACACACATATATATATATATATATATATATACACACACATATATATATATATATATATATATATATATATAAAAACACCCTTATTCACAATTATGAAAAAAAGTAAAACTATGGAGGAAAGATAGAAAAAAAAGGAGAACGCCACACAATGATACTTGCAGGTATGTGATTCCTAGATTTTATAAAAACAGAATTGTTTAAGTAACTGCTAGAGCAGAAAAGCATTAATTTAAAGACCTTTCCCATAAATTGGAACAAGCAGCAAAGCAAATCCAAGCACACTGGCTAAAATACCTAGCAGGCATTTGTATCTATTCTTGAAATGAACTTTTACATCCTTAACTTCCACGAGACTCAGGGCGGTAACGTAAAGCAAACAGTCTCCAAAGAAAACTTAACAGTACTGAAACCACAAAATTATTTCTTAGTAAGAAATGTTCCTAGATTAATATACTTTTTCCCAGGTTTTGGTAGTCCATCTATAGCTTCTAAAACTACAAATACATACATTTCCTGTTTCAAAAGAATGTTAATTACTTATCTCTTCCTCTGAAAGAAAAGTTTTTTGGGGAAAAAAAGTTTTACTTTCTTCATACAATATAAATCAATGACCCTCTCTTTTAGCTTAAAAAAAGGCTAAAATTATAAGCGTATTAAAATGTTAATATACTGCTGAATTGAAAATACACTCGTTGTTAAAAAGAGGGATGTAATAAAAGGGGTTTAAAAATGTAAGCAAATTGGCATTTCAATTCTTTAAAAAGGAGAAAATTAAACCTCCAACCCTGACTGCTCTTTTAGCAACGTACCACCTTAGAGACATGACACACACCCTCTCCTCCAGGTGACCCTTCCAAAAACTGACAAATGACTGCTTCCATGTCCAGTCCAAGAGAAAGCCAAAGTCTAAACTAGAAATACTGATCAAAGAAAAGTCAAGTTTGAGTCTCTCAACACCTATTTCCTGTCTAAACAAGCCCTTTTGTTCTGCTTGCCTGCTTAATTTTAATGTCCAGTTTACCACAGAAAACAGAAACAATAACAAACCTAGTATACAAAGAAGCATAAAGGAGCAAAAGCAAAAAAAATAAATAAATAAATACAGGATCATTAGAAGATTAGAACAAAAATCCTACCAATAAAACCTCCACAATTTTCTGTCTGCTTCACCTCAGATTAACTTCACTTGGGGCTGGACTCCAAAGCAACCAAACCTGATTACCAAGCCCCACCTTCTCCGATTCTAGTGGCCCGCAAGGAGAATCTCCTCCCTGTGAGTGAAACTGATAATGGTGATTGGATACGGCTAATATCCATTATTTTAAAGAACTTTTCCTTGCTAGCAGGTTAGGTTAAACGCACTAAAACCCCCTGGATAAGCAGGTTTCTTAAAGAAACAGTAGAGAACGCTTCCGTTTTCCCATCATATACTATTTGCTTTCTCTTTTGTCTAGGTGAAAAATAAACTAAGTAACGTCAATGGAAGCTCACAGAAGCCACTTTCACGTGAAGTTTAGTGACAGAAACTTTAAAAATGCATGTTTTTAAACATGAGGCATTTGATATTTTCACAGGGCCATGAAGTTAAGCTTTAAAAACAAAGATTCCTAATCTGGAGTTCAGTTTGTCTGAATTTTAAAACAACTACCAAAAAAATTACTAAAATTTTCTAAGAACTAAAGAAAGGACAGTCTTAAAGTTAAAACATACAGCAACTAAAATTTCAAGTCCAAAATATACATTTCTTCCAAACTCCTTATCAAATCCTCAGTAGTCTTGATATATTTTCAGTATCACAACAAAGTAAAATTTTCAGTGACATCAGAGACTGGTCTTTCCACTGAAAACTGAGGAGAAAATTAAACAGAAATACCATTTCTGGATTAGCCATGAGCAGCTCTGACTGTGTGCTCTGCTGCAGTTAATGCTCATCTAGTAGTAGCTGAGTCTGAAAAGGAAGACAGTTTGTTCTAATGGCACTGCTTAAGTAAAAGGTTATTTATTTACTTGTTTTATTTTGCAGGGGGGGGGGCGGATTGAACTCAGGACATCACATGTATGTGAACACTCCCAGCTCTAGGTAGAAGTTTACAATAGTTTGCCTCGGCTCCTCCTCCTCCCCTCTTAAAAGAGGAAAGAGCCAGGCGCGATGTGATGTGTCAAACTGATAATCCCAGTTATTGGAGATGCTGAGATCAAGAATTGAGATTTGAGGCCAGCAGAGCAAAAAGTTCACAAGTCCCTCAAGACCCCAATTGAACAGAAAAATCTGGGCATGGTGGTGTATGCCTGCCATCCCAGCTACCACAGGAAGCACAAGAGGGGTCCACTAATGGCCTGTAACCCTAGCTACTCAAGAGGCTAAGATCTGAGGATCATGGTTCAAAGCCAGACCAAACAGGAAAATCTGTGAGACTCTTATTTCCAATTAACCATCAAAAAGCTGGAAATGAAGGTGTGGCTCAGTGTAGTTAGTGTGCTAGCTTTGGGGGGGAGAAGAGAGAATACTTTGGGGACAGCACCCAGAAACAGCACCAAAAAAAATAAAACATTTTTAAACCTGCTTAAGTTTTAGTAACTTGACCAAACATTGTGCTAACATTAATCATTATCTGACTAATTCGACAGCATCTAGTATTTAGGTGAAATGTAATTTCTACTTCTACCAAAAACTGCTAACTGTTATTCATACAAATAAATACAAATAAAGGCAAATTTGAATGAGTTCTGTTTTTAATAAGTTTTATGTATCATGGAATTCTTAATTAAATGTAGTTTTCCAAGTTCAAATTTTTCTCATTTTTTCCCCCTCAGGGAATATTTAATTATTATTAGAACACAAGGCCAACAAAATTACTTTGAACACAGAAAAAGACATTTTTTGTGACAGAATGGACATTCATCTCATGGCAGCTAGATGTGAATGTGGAGAAAGACCCTGCTGAAGTACACACAAGCCATGGTGGTGTCGATTAAGTGGACACAGAAAGCGCCAATCCAGAGGCCTCACCCAGGATCTTTTGCAGGACTTACTCTCTGAATGTGCAGCACTTCGGGAGTTAAGTTGGGGTTCTTTTCACAGCATGACCCTCTTGCAAAGCAACACTGGAAGGGGAAGAGGTACAGGGGCAATCACCAGAAAGAACAGGGGAGGGAAATATGGTAAATGGCCAAAAAATTTTAAAGGTTAAAGGACAAGGGCTGGAAAATATTTTAAAGTTTGACAACCACAGCATTAGAAGACAGTTATAAGACCCAAATAAACATCTGCTCTGAGGTCAATTTTTTACTTCAAAGTTAATTATTTGCATGATCCTCCCCTGTAATCAGACAGTATCATAATAATAAGACAAATCTACACCCCAGAGAAAAGAAGGAAGATGTGACTATGGATTACAAATAGTCTAAAGATCACAGGATTTAAAGTTAGGCAGTATAGGGCTGGGAAGGTGGTTCAGTGGCAGAGTGCTTGCCTTGCATACATGAGGCCCTGGGTTCGATTCCTCAGCACCATATAAGCAAAAAAAGCCAGAAGTGATGCTGTGGCTCAAGTAGTAGAGGGCTAGCTTTGAGCTGAAGAGCTCAGGGTCAGTCCCCAGGACCAGAGTTCAGGCCCCACAACTGACCCCCCCCCCAAAAAAAAAAAGTACACAGATTAAAACTAAGGGTGTTTTTATTACAGCTCTAAACCAGAAGAAAGTGGTAAAACTAGAGTAGAAGTAATACCTAAGCTTTTACAATCTACTTTATATGAGAACAAGAACAAAAAGCCTGCACAGAAACTTCTAGACTCCCTGAGATTTTATGAGAATATCATTTTCTGAAGATGTCTATCCTTTGTGGGAGACTAGATATATCAGTTAAATGTAACTCATACATCACTGGACAACTTAGTGCCACTTTATTTCTTTAATTTTATTATTATTATTATTATTATTAAGGTAATGTTCAGAGTCAGGTAATGAGTACATTTCTTTGTTGGACAATGTCCCCCCTTCCTTCACTTTCTGCCAGGCCACTTTATATTTTATTAAAAAGATCCTATACGTACAGCTGTGTGCAGTATCTCAAACCTGTAATCCTAGCTACTTGGAAGGTACAAATAGGGACTGAAGTTGAACAGCTAGAGAATAAAAAGTTCTAAGTCCCATCTCAACCAATGGCTGGGTAGAAGGGTACACACCTGTAATCCCAGCTATGGGGAAGTACAATCAACGTGATACAGGGGCATGTGCCTGTCATTCACAGGGACCCGGTGAAGCACAATCAGGAAGACCACAGCCCAAGTGGCCAAGGAATAAAGTGAAATCTTACTTCAAAATTAACACACACACACAGGGCTGGGAATGTGGCTCAGTGGTAGAGTGCTTACCTAGCATGCATGAGGCCCTGGGTTCAATCCCTGGGTGTCACATAATTAAAATAACCACCAATGCAGCTAGGCTTCATGCCTGTAATACTACACCTACTCAGGAGGCTAAGATCTGTTTGAGGATCGCAGTTTGAAGCCAGCCCATCAGGACTAGTGAGACTCTCTTCTCCACTTAACCACCAAAGTCAGAAGTGGAGTTATGAATCAAGAAGTAGAGCACCATCCTTGAGCACAAAAGCTCAGGGACAGCACCCAGACCCTGAGTTCAAACCCCAGCACTAACAAACACACACACATACATACATACACATACACACACATACACACACACAAGCCATAGGGCCTAGAGATGCACCTCACGTTGTAGAGTGCCAAGGAGGCCATGAATTCAATCCTCACTACCACAAATAATAATGATAACAGTAAGTCCTATACAAAGAATACATACACAACACCTCAACTACTAAGAATAACTTTTGGTGGAATACATAGAGAAAGGGGAAAAGGGCTCAGAACAGCTTCAGATACCTATCCTGGGCTTATTCCTCAGACACACCTGATGCTGAGAGCAGCAGGTGATGAGAGAGGACCTCACATGAGGTCAGCAAGACCTGATGGGGTGCCACCATGGTGGGATCAGCAAGAATGAAGTCTGGTGGTGCACCCAAGCAGGGACCAGGGGCTGACGACAGCCTGGGCCAAGAATAAATGAAATCCTACCTCTTTGGGCCTTGTGGTGAGTGCCTGTGATCCCAACTATTCAGGAAAGGAAGACTCTTGAAGGATCATAGTCTAGGGCAGGCACCAGGCAAAAACTGAGACTTTACCTGGAAAATAGAGGCATGAGTCAAATAACTATCTAAAGGTCCTAAGTTCAAATCCATCAAAAGATAGATAGATGGAAGGAAGGAAGGAAGGAAGGAAGGAAGGAAGGAAGGAAGGAAGGAAGGAAGGAAGGAATCTAAATGGAGTGATAAGCTCCAGCTGTGAGGAAGAAACCCAAGCCACAACTCAGGTTGTGGCCTGAGTTCAGAGTTCAAGCCCTGGTACTGACACACACTGACACACAACTCAAACAACATTTCCAGGCAAATGAACATTATTGCCTACAAAAATAAAGTATGTAGTTGAGCTAAGTGCCAGTGGTTCACATCTGTCAGCTTAGCTATTCAGGAGGCTGAAATCTGAGGATGGTAGTTCAAAAACCCAACCCAGACAGGAAAGTCTGTGAGACTCTTACCTCCATTAACTACCCAAAAAGCCAAAAGTGGAGCTGTGGCTCAAGTAGTAGAACACTAGCCTTGAGCAAAAAAGCTTAGGGACAGCACCTAGAAATTGATTTTAAGACCCAGGACCAACACACACAAAAAAGTAAAAGTATGTATTTGAGTTTGTAACTTTTGGAGTAAAAATATGTATTTGAGTTTGTAACTTTTGGCGTGTCCCTTCTAATTGGTTATCAGAAAAAACCCAGAAGGTGTAGATGGGGAGTGGAGGAGGGCAGTGATGGCCCACTCAGCAAAACATGAATGCAGAGCAATCATTAAGGCCACATACAGATAAGAAAACCGAAGGCTGGGAAAGGGAGAGAGAACCCTGTGTAAGACACAGAAAGTTGCTTTGTTATAGGTCCAGAAGGATGAACAAAGTCGCCAATAAAGAAAATCACAAAGAAACAGAGACCAGGACATCAAAGGGAAAAGCACTCATAGCCCTCACGCGTCGTTAAGGCTTAATACTAACACTGATACCCAGTAAAACTGCTAGAGACAGAAAATAAACAGATCTGCAGGCTTTTATATCCTTCGCTCCCTAACTACTTAGAACTGAAAAAAATAAAAAATTAAAAGACAAAAGATTTTCTATGTACTTTCTTGAGACTTAAAAACCAAACGGTGAAAAGAGGTGAATAGTTTCTTATCAATTAAAAATAATACTCAGCTGGGTGCTGGTGGATCATACCTGTAATCCTAGCTACTCAGGAGGCTAAAATCTGAGGATCCGACTTTAAAGCCAGCCGAGGCAGGAAAGACCCTAAGACTCTTTATCTCCAATTAACGGCCCAAAAAGGATGGAAGTGGAACTTTGGCTTAAACATTAGAGCCTTGAGCACAGCGTCAGAGCCTAGGCCCTGGGTTCAAGCCCCAGGACTGGCACAAAAACAATATTATTCAGTGTTAATAGTTTATAGACTCACTAAACCTTTAAACATCTATTATGTCTTGAGCACTGTTATTACTACCTGTCATGAATGTCCATGTCAACAAAATAAACACAAAGTCTCTACCTTTGTAGAAGTTTCTGCTCAGCCAGATGCCAGTGGCTCATGCTTATAATCCTAGCTACTCAAAAGGCTAGATGAGGACCCTGGTTTGAAGCAAACCAGGCCAGGAAAATCCAAGAGACTCTTATCTCCAATTAACCACCAAAAATCCATAGTCAAGTGGTAGAACTCTAGCCTTCAGTGAAAAGGCCAAACAAGAGTGCAAAGCCTTCAGTTTAAGACTGAGTACTGGCACACATCACTCTCTCTCTCACACACACACACGTCTGAAATAGCACTGTCCAAATAAAACCCTATCTGGAACTACACTGATTTTCGATTTTCTGCTTAGTCACATTAATTATACATTTTATTTAATTCAATGTGCAAAATATCTCATTATTTCAGTATGTACCCATTTTTAAAAATCAAGATAATCTCATTGTTTTGGACTAAAAATTAAGTACACATGGGATACTATATATGACCAGACACATTTCTACTGTCAGATCTGGCTATTTTCTTTTCATTTAAATAAATCACTATAGCCATCAGCAACATGACTGCAAATTGGGATTCATCTTTATTGCTGAAGAAGGTGTCCTATCTCTCTAGTCCAGTGCAATCACTGATAGCCATACATGGCTTCTGACAAAACTAATCCAACTGAGGAATAGAATTTGTGTGTATGAGTCCTGAAGCTTGAACTCAAGGCCCAGATGTGGTCCCAGAGCTTCTTTGCTCAAGGCTGGCACTGTACCACTGGAGTCACACCTCCATTTTTGGCTTCTCAGTAGTTAACTGAAGATAAGCATCTCAGTGGTTTTCCTACCCAGGCTGGCTGTGAACCACAATCCTTAGATCTCAGCCTCCAAAGTAGCTAGGATTACAGGTTTGAGCCACCAGCACCCAGCAGGAAGATAATTCTTAATATTTCATTGAAAAGCCATTGAGGTTGGGAGATGGCAGACTGGAAAGCACAGCTCTGAAGGAAGAAATAAGCAATGAAACAAATCACACACACTTAATGAATTGCAACTATTACACATTTTTACAAATGAAATAGCCAATACAATCTCACAGAACCAATAGGACCTAGTTTTTAATCATAAAAATTCAAAAGAATCACAAGTTAAAAGAACAACATGTAGAAAGGTCTTCTGTAGAAAAAAACAAAAACTGAACATTTGTAATGAGGAAATACCAAGGGGCAAAGTAATACAAAGTTACCTGAAGAAGTCTGACTAGATCATAAAATCTAAGCAAACCACACCGGTGTAGAAGAGAGATAGAAACAGCCCTATCACTTGGAGATAATTAAAGTTAAAAGGTAATTGTATTATTTTTATTTTTTTGTGCCTTACTGAGGTTTGAACCCAGAGCCTGGGCACTGTCCCTGAGCTCTTTTGCTCAACGCTAGCGCTCTACCACTTGAGCCAGAGCTCCACTTCCGGCTTTTTGATGGCTAACTGGCGATAAGAGTCACTCAAATTTATCTTCCTCGGATCCTTAGATCTCAACCTCCTGAGTAGGTAGGATTACAGGTGTGGGCAACTGGCTCACTGCCCTCTAGTTTTACTTCGGGGGAATGGCCCAGGCAGGAAAGTCCATGAGATTCCCATTTCCAATGAACCAGAAAACTGGAAGTGGAGACTTGGAAAAAATATATTAAGTGAAGTAAGCCAGGCCCAAAGAAATATAGGTCTCATGGTTTCTCCTATTTGCAATAACTAGTATATGTCTGAGACAAACAGAAACTGTCAGACAAGTTGATGGTAGGCGAAATGAACCCCAAGATAAGGGTTCAAATTTTTTTTCTTATTTGCAATTGTTTCCAACATATTTATAAGATGATTTCTTTGTTGCTTTGTATGTACCTCCTCCAGGGTATAAGCCCTGCTTTCACTGTATTTAATGTTGATATAATTTGTGGAGGGGAAGGGAAAAAACAAACTGCTTAAATAGAATTACAGGTGGACCCATTACAACAATGAGATGTACAAAGACGTTATGTCAAAAAACGAACTTTACAACTTTGGCAGGGGAGGGGGAGGGAGGGTGGGGTAGTAGGGGGGTGTGGGTGGAAAGGGGAAGGGATGGTATGGGGAAACAAAGGAGGAGGCAATAATGCTTGATAAGAAATGTACTCACTATCTTGCCCATGTAATTGTAACCCCTCTGTACGGTATTTTCACAATAATAAAAAAAAAGAAAAGAAAAAAAAAACCCTGGAAGTGGCGCTGTGGCTCAAAGAGGTAGAGCGCTAGCCTTGAGCAAATAAATGAGCTCAAGGATGGCTCCTGAGCCCAGAGGAGTTCAATACTCAGGATAGGCAGGGGAAAAAAAAAAAAGTGACATAAACAGAAATGTGACTGAGTGCTCCAGGAAAAGGCACAAACTTAAGGGCATAAGCTTCGCTTGTTCATGGATGTCAAGAAGGCTTGACAGGCAAAACACAAGGGCAGGACAGATCCTGAGATACAAGCAGGCCCCAGTCACTTGTCCATTCACATCTGAAACATGGCTATTCACTGACAAATTACATTCCAGATGTTAAAGCCAATCTGTAAAAAAGAAAAATGCCCCAGTAATGATTTGTTTTGTTACTACATGTTGAAAACACTGTTTTCAGTGCTTTGGGGATATTTTATTTATCTATTTCACCTGTTTTTCTTTGTAATATGGCTATGAGAAAAAAAAAAAACTACTTCGTTTTACTTCTATTGACAACACTGGTCTACAGTACACAAATCCCAGTAAAAAGTCTGAATTTTATTTTGTATACTGAAGAGGCGCTTAAGTATTTTGAGCTTTGGAGCATCATAATCTAGTATATACATTTAAATGGTGGTTCTTCATTGAGCAGGGAACAAGAACTAAGACTATGATTCCAATTACTTAGCACTTGGAACTGGAATTACATCAAACAAAGGTGCTAGGTAGCCTCAGGCACTCATGCCTGTATCCTAGCTATTCAAGAGGCTGAGATCTGAGGATCAGGGTTCAAAGCCAGCCAGAGCAACAAAGAACAAAAAAAGAAAAACTGGGAGTGGAGCTGTGGCTCAAGTGGTAGAGAATTAGCCTTGAACACAAAAGCTCGGGGAAAGCTCCCAGGCCCTGAGTTCAAGCCCCAGGATCAGCTCCCCCCCCCCAAAAAAATATATATATAAATAAAAGGGGGAAAAAAGGTGCCAACAGACACTTCTGAGATGAATTTGAAGGTAGAACCAGGATAAGGTTGCTTAAAATTAACTACTAATAGTTAACAATATGAAAACAAAAACAAAACAGCAAAGTTGGGCATCAGTAGCTCACACCTAGAATTCTAGCTGCTCAGAAGGCTGAGATTTGAGGATTGAGATTCAAGGCCAATCTGGGCAGAAAAATAAAAATTAAGACTCACCTCCACTTAACTAGGAGAAAAAAGCTGGTGTTGTAAAAGTGGCAGAGTGCCAGCTGTGTGAGTAAGTACGGAGCAACAAGTTCAAGCCCAAAAAAGAACAAAGACACAGAAGACCAAAGACATACCAGACAACATGTTAATAGTGGATCTCTATGCTGGTATTAAAAGTAAGGTCTGGGTTACAATCCATTCCAAAACTGAAACACTCCCCTCCTACATACACATGCACACCACGCATGCATGCGAGCCCACACACATAGCCACTGCCTTTTTAATCCATTACAAATTTTTGTTGTTGTTCATGGGGCTTGAACTCAGCCTGGGCACTGTCCCTGAGCTCTTCAGCTCAAGGCAAGTACTCTACCACTTGGGCCACAGCACCACTTTTGATTTTCTGGTAGTTAATTGGAGATAAGAGTCTGATGGAGCCGGGCACTGGTGGCTCACGCCTGTAATCCTAGCTACTCAGGAGGCTGAGATCTGAGGATCGCGGTTCAAAGCCAGCCCGGGCAGGAAAGACCGCAAGACTCCTATCTCCAATAAACCACCAGAAAACCGGAAGTGGCGCTGTAGCTCAAGTGGTAGAGCGCTAGCCTTGAGCTGAAGAGCTGAGGGACAGCGCCCAGGCCCAGAGTTCAAGTCCCACGACCGACCAAAAAAAAAAGAGTCTGATGGACTATCCTGCCTAAGCTGGCTTTGAATCAGCCTCCTGAGTACCTAGGATTACAGGCCTGAGCCACTGGTGCCAGGCTGCAATTACAAAACTTTTAAAAAGCAAAATACCGCCCTACAAAAACAAAACACCCTGTTGTTTATCTGCAAGATGGGTGTTAAAAATATTCTATTCTTAAACCAGGCAGTAGCTACTAGGAGGCTAAAATCTGAGGATTCCAGTTCAAGCCAGCCCTGGCAGGAAGGTCCATCAGACTCTTATCTCCAATTAACCACCAAAAAAAAAAAGCTGGAAATGGAATTGAGACTCAAATGGTAGAGCACCAACCGTGAGCAGAAAAGCTCAGGGACTGTGCCCAGGCCCTGAGTTCAGGTCCCAAGACCCATGTGTATGTGCTCACATGAGCGCATGTATGTACACACACACACACACACACACATTTCTATTCTCATGCCTTCAAAGAAACAACTTAAAGCTATTCACTACTGTCATGTTATTTGCATACACACTGTCTTCAGGAAATTAAAGAAATACCGTTCCCTTGTTTCTGTGGAAGCACTGGGGCAATTTCAAATCTAAATACTTATTGATGTGTGGTTCCTGAAATACCTATCACACATCTTTCTCTCCAAAGCATACATGGCATAATTGTACAATGTCGCTCTAGTCCTACTATTGCTGCCAGCTGCTGCCCAGGACAGAGGTGGTACAAACCTGAGAACATACACATTTCACTTGCAGCAAAACACTAAGACAAAGAAGTCTGTCCAGTATTTTGCCAGACTGAGGGGAAGGGAGGGCCAAAGAGAGGCTGATTGACAGCTTAGGAAAAGAGAGAGAGAGAGAGAGAGAGAGTGTGTGTGTGTGTATATTTTTTTTTCCCACTCCTGGGGCTTGAACTCAGGGTCTGGGCACTGTCCTTGAGTTTTTGTTTCTTGTTTTTGTTTTTTGCTCAAGGCTAGCACACTTGAACCACAGGTTTTTCTGTGTATGTGGTACTGAGGAATCGAACTCAGAGCTTCCTGCATGCTAGGCAAGCACTCTTCCACTAAGACACATTCCCAGCCCTCTAGCTAAATTTTTTGCATTAAGAAGGAATATAAAGCTCTACAATGGAATCGAAAGAAAGAGACTTATCAGGTAAAAATAATAGGAAACTTTGGCTTTTTACACAAAATTGAAAAACTAAACCAATCACCATGGCCTTGAATCTTCCACCTAAACAATATGGAGAAACTGTGGTAGTGCCAGTACTGGGTCCTGAACTTGAGATCTCCCATTCTCATTTGGCTTTTTCACTCAAGGCAGGCACTCTACCACCCAAGCCACACCTCCACTTCTGGCTTTTTGTTAAAGATAAAGAGTTTTACAGGCTTTTTGTGCCTGGGGTGGCCTCAAACCATGATCTGTAACTCATCAGTAGCTAGGATTAAAGGATATGCCACCAGTGCCCAGCAATACAGGGAATGTTAAGGTCTCTAATTTATTCCTATATACGTTAATCTATTTGACTCCCAACTACCTAAAAGCATTTCACACAATCTACCTTAAGTAGAGAAACACTTGTGCCACAAAAGCTGGCAACAAGAAAATTTCATCAAGCACACCTGTTATAAGCAAAACATACGGGGCTGGGAATGTGGCTTAGTGGTAGAGAGCTCGCCTGGCATGCATGAAGCCGTGAGTTCAATTCCTCAGTACCACAAAAACAAAAAAGCTGGAAGTGGCACCGTGGCTCAAGTGATAGTGTGTTAGCCTTGAGCAAAAAGAAGCTCAGGGACAGTGCCCAGGCCCAGAGTCCAAGCCCCAGGACTGGGGGGGAAAAAAAACTAGCAAAATGCCTAGGAGAAAAGATTAGCACCAGATCACAACATAATGGGATGAGGTACAATCACACACTTTTTCTAAAACTCAAAAGGAAACTAAAGGGACTATACTGTTTATATACAAGTAAGTTAAAAACAACAACAACAACACCTTATTTTGAAAAAGACAAGAGAGTAACACCAAATCCACTAATGCAGAATGTTTACCTCAGAGCCAGGAACCCATGACTCACTCCTGTAATCCTAACTACTCAGGAAGCCGAGATGTGAGGACAGAGATTCAAAGCCAGGCCAGACAAGAAAAGGTCAGAAGATTCTTATCTCCAAGTAACTAGCCCTAAGTGGAGGTGAGGTGTGGTGTGGCTCCTGTGCTAGAGTTTCAACTATGAGTGAAAATGGTAAGGGACAGTGCACAGCCCTGAGTTCAAGGCCCAGTACCAGCACAACCCCCCCCCCCCACACACACATTAACAAACAAACCAGAACCAGTGGGGTGGCTCATACCTACAATCCTAGCTACTCAGGAGGCTGAGATTTTAGGACTGCTGTTCAAAGCCAGCCTGGGCAGTAAAGTCCATGAGACTCTTGTCTCCAATAAACCACTCAGAAAACTGGAAGTGGTGTTGTGGCTCAGTGGTAGAGCACTAGCCTTGAGCTGAAGAGCTGAGGGACGGGGTTCAAGCCCCAAGACCGACAAAACAAAACAAAAAAAAACAACCAAACAACAACAAAAACCTCAGCAGTAAAGGTAAACAGGAATCCTGGCCAGGTAAGAAGCAGATTCACATTTTGTTTTGCTCCATCTCCTGGTTTAAGGGGAGGAGTCGTAAATTTTTATTGCTTAATCTTTTCATCTTACATCACGCTGTGTATTCTGTTGTGGTATTAAGTACATTTTCAGGCCTTAAAAAACACTTTATTGAGGTGCAGGTGACAAAACCAATTGGCACAGACTTAAAAGTGTAAAAGGGGATAGTGTAACAATGCTTGAACAGAAAAAATTACCCCTACAATAAAGATAATAAATCCATCCACTCTTTAAGTCTTCCCCCTGTATATCTGTGATCCCTTACTCCTAAATATATATTCTTAAAACGTAAAAAATAAATACTTAGGCCTGTTTCGAGATTTTACACACGCTCACTTCACAAAACACCTTCTCTTAAACCCACGTACTCCAACAAGTGCACGGAAAGTGCTGACACTACTAAGCTAAGCTGAAAACTTTGTTATTCGATAGTAAAAACAAAACAAAAACAAATGCTGTTTTGAAAGAGGAATTGAGCCGGGGGCTCGGGGGGAGTCCTTCGGGTGCGGGCCCCGCTCCCCGGCCCGCACCCTAACTTTTTAAACACTTGTACCACTGCGAAATGTCACGGCCCTCGGCCCCGCGTGGCCCCGGCAGGCCGGGATAAACCTCCCGAGCGGCCCGTGGCCCGCCCCGTCCACTCCGGAACCGCGCTCGGGGTGCGGGGGTGTCGGGGTCAGGCCGGGTGGGGCGCAAATGCGGGCGCCGCGAACCCCGCGGCCCCGGAGGGAGTCGGGACGTCGCGACCCACCCCGCCCCGCCCCCGCAAACGCTCCGCCGCGCGCGGGCCCACCACCTGCTGCGTCCCCCGCCGCCCTCCGCTTCCGGCTCGCCACGGGCCGAGCCTCACCACCGCCGCCGCCGCCGCCCCGGGGGGGGGGGGGAGAGGGCGGGCCCGGGATCCCGTGGAGCCAGGGGGAGGAGAGGCGCCCCGCGAACCGAGCCGTGCTCCTCACCTGGCGGCGGCTTCCTCCGCCTGACGCGCTGGCCGCCGCCGCCGCCCGGTCACCGCCGGTGAATGGGGGACAGGTGAGGCCGCCGAACGCCCGCTCGCTCCCGCCGCGCCGCCGCCGCCGCCGCCGCCGCCGCCAGCCCCTCCGTCCGCTGTTTATTAAACTTTTCTGTTTGGTTGTTCAGCCTGTGACGTCACTGCGGGAGAGCGGCCCTGATTGGCTAACGCCCGACGCTTACGCGACCGCTCCGGCCCACTGCCTAATTATTACCGGCCCTGGAGGAGGTACAAACTGGAAAAGGCGATGGGGCGTGGCTAAATCTCGGAGCTCACTGCTATTGGTCAGAGAGTCGGGGAGGGGCGGGGCCGAGCGCTGTGGGGACGCTCCTTCTTTGTGGCGGTGGGGGCGGGGGGCATACGCTCCTGTCGTCGCTGTACTTCCTTGCGTCCGCGGGCCCTGAGGGCACCCGCGGCGCAGAAGGGGTTCGCTGCGGCGTGAGTCGCTCCCTTTGACGTCCTGAGGCTAAAGCGGCGTCTTGGCGCCCCACCTGCCGCTGACCTTCGCCCCCACGTGCCACTGGTGCCCTCCTGTCCCCTCTCCCCGCTTCTGCAAGCGCGAAGTCCGCCGTGCGCGTGGCCGCAGACCTCTGCCCGGTCCTGAGCCGGGCTGGGAAGAGAAGCAGGACTTGGGACATGTGTGCACTGCACGCGAGTGTGCATTGCACGCGCGCCCGGACCGCAGCCTTTCCCAGAGGCGCGGGTCCCACCTCCCACCTGCTCCCTGCCGGCTGCTGCAGGCCACATTGCCACTTCTGGGGCAAGTAAGAAGGGAGACAGCGACCTTCCAGAACTTTCTCTGCCTTCTTTCCTGTTCCCAGGCAGCACAACAGGATGCACAGGTGGTTCATCCTACCCGGATTGAAGAAAGAGGTCAACCCACTCGTGAGAACCCTATTTTGCTAGTTATTGGGATTTTTAATATAAATTTCTATTTTTTTGTTGTTGGTCGTGGGGCTTGAACTTGGGGCCTGGGTGCTGTCCCTGAGCTGCTTTCGCTCAAGGCTACTACTCTAACTACTTGAGCCACATTGCCACTTCCCATTTTGTGGTGGCTCAACGGATATAAAAGTCTCACAGGGGCTGGGAATGTGGCTGAGTGGTAGATTGCTTGCCTAGCATGCATGAAGCCCTGGGTTCGATTCCTCAATACCACATACACAGAAAAACCTGGAAGTGGCTCTGTGGCTCAAGTGGTAGAGTGCTAGCCTTGAGCAAAAGAAGCTCAAGGACAGTGCTGAGGCCTTGAGTTCAAGCCCCAGGACTGGCAGGTGGGGGTGGGAAGTCGCACAGACTTGCCTGCCTAGCCTGACTTTGAACAGTGATCCTTAAATCTCAAGTCTCCTGAGTAGCTGGGATGATAGGCATGAGCCACCTGCTCTGGCCACCTGCTCTGTATCTTGAGTGCTAAAGTTTTTCATTCACATACTAGTGGTGGGAACTATGTGAAGTTTAGGATTTGAAAGGCTTGAGAACTGGAGAATTGGGGCATCTTGCTCTGGGCAGATTTGGACTGGAAGGAGAGAACAATGGAGGAATGGCAATTATAGACATCAGAATTTTCCAAAAAGAAAATTGCTTTCTCTGGTGGTTTTTTGTTTGTTTGCTTTTGTCTGAGACCAGGACTTGAACTTGGTATTGACTCATTGACTGGTGCTTTACCATCTGAGTAATGCTTCCAACTCCAGGTATGTCACTTTCTGACTCAGAAGAGTGCAGAAGCTTGCTGGAATAGGAAAGAAAGTCTCCTAAGAAACTCTCTCCCAAAGTACCAGTATCTGTGGCTCATGCATATAATCCTAGCTACTCAAGAGACAGATCTGTGGGTTACAGCTCAAAGCCAGCTTGAGCAGGTGTATCTGAAAGATACTTATTTCTAATTAAGAAACAAAAAAGCTAGAAGTGGAGGTATGGGTCAAGTGGTAGAGCTCCAGTCTTGAGTAAAAATGCTATGGGACAGAACCCAGGCTCTTGAGTTCAATCCCCAGAACTGGCACGCACATCCGCGCACGCACATGCACATGCGCGCGTGCGCACATACACACACACAGAGGCTTTCCAGGCGCTAGTGGCTCACATCTGTAATTCTAGCTACTCAGGAGGCTGAGATATGAAGATCACAGTTTAACATGGGCACACATATCCCTGAGTATCCTATCTGCAACTAACTAGGAAAAACATGATGTGGCTCAAGTTGTAGAGCCCCAGTGGTGAACCGAAAAAGCTTAAGAATAGCTCCCAGGTCCTGAGTTCAAGACCTAGTATGTGTACCACAGGGAAAAAGGCGGGGTGGGGGGGGCTAACTCAAGAAGATTCATTTTTATAATAGATCTTTTTTTTTGGGGGGGGTCCGGCCTGAACCTTGGGCTTGGGTGCTGTCCCTCAGCTCTTCAGCTCAAGGCTAGCGCTCTACCACTTGAGCCACCTTCCTAGCCCAGGTTCATTATAATAGATCTTAAGCCAAATTGAGTAGTTGACTTTATTCTGTGGGAAATGGGAAGCCATTAATTAGAACAAAAAGGAAAGGAAGTGGTGTATTACAGCAAATTCATTGATACTAGAAATAACTTTTGTAGCTTAAGTTTCTTTCTTTGCAGCTGGTTATCAGGTGATTGAACTATATGAGAAGAATGTAGGGTTGTGTCTGAGCCCAAATCCTTGCACAGATACTTTTCTTTTCTTTTTTTCTCCTCCCTCCTTCCTTCCTTCCCTCCCTCCCATCTCCCCTCCCCCCCTTTCTTTTTTGGTGCCAGTCCTGGGGCTTGAACTCAGGACCTGGGCACTGTCCCTGAGCTCTTTTACTCAAGGCTAGCCCTCTACCATTTTGAGCTACAGCCCCACTTCCAACTTTTTGGTGGTTCATTGGAGATGAATCTCACGGACTTTGCTGCTCCTGCTGGCTTTGAACCTTGATCCTCAGATCTCAGCCTTTGAGTAGCTAATATGACAGGTGTGAACCACTGATGCCCAGCTCCTGGGGTGATTTTTGAAATGCATGGGAGTTATATTGTTGGCTAGGCAGTGCAACCTGGCAGAACAAGGTTCCAGACTCAAAGAGATTTTTTTTTTTTTTGGTCAGTCATGGGACTTGAACACTAGGCCTGGGCACTGTCCCTCAGCTCTTCAGCTCAAGACTGGCACTCTACCCCTTGATCCACAGCTTCACTTCCAATTTTCTCCACAGCTTCACTTCCAATTTTCTGGTGGTTCATTGGAGGTAAAAGTCTCACAGATTTTCCTGCCTGGGTTGGCTTTGAACTGCAATCCTCAGATCTCAGCTTCCTGAGTAGGATTATAGGCATGAGCCACCAATTCCTGGCTTCAGAGAGATTTTTTTTTTCCCCTAACAAATGAAGATATGAATTAATACTGCTATAAGAAAGTCCAGTGGGACCAGAGTTCCTGGCGAGGAAAAAAGAGAGGTCTGGACTCACTGGAATGGATCCTGTGTCTAGAGGCAGTGAAAAAATCCTGGGAAGTAATGTGGGCCCCAGTCACAGCTAGAGGATGACTATTAGCTCATCTCATCTGCAGGATCTCTACACGTGCTCATGTTTACTGCTTCAACCAGTAACCTGAATCCAGAACCGTCTAACCTCATTCTTCCCTACTTCTAAACTTAGCCTTCAAATCTGAACCAAAATTCATTTGCTTTTTTCTGAAGGTCCTGGTATATAGTTTGGCTCCCTGGTAATTGTTCTAGAAAACTGTCCTGGAAGCTTGGCACTGGTGGCTCATAGCTGTCATACTAGCAAGTCCGGAGGCTGAGATCTGTGTATTGTGATTTGAAGCCAGCCCAGGCAGGAAAGTCTGTGAGACTGTTATCTCCAATGAACCAGCAAAAAGCTAGAAGTGGAGGTGTGGCTCAAGTGATAGAGCACCAGCCTTGAACAGAAAAGCTAAGGACAATGCCCGGATCTAGAGTTCAAGCCCCAGGACTGGCATTCATGTCCACACACGTGTGCACAAGCACACACACCACACACACACACACACACACACACACACAGAGATACAAAAGAAAACTTGTGGAGAACCAGCCCTCTTTCATGGTTTAAGCTAAGCTAGCCCTGGCTTGTGGATCTTGGGTGAGGGGCCTGAAGGATGGGTTATATTTAAAAGCCTCTGGCTGGGTGCTGGTGGCTCACACCTGTAATCATTGATACGCAGGAGGCATCTGAGGATCATCGGTTCAAAGCCAGCTTGGGCAGAAAAGTCCATGAGACTCTTAATGTCCAATGAACCACCAGAAAACCAGAAATGGAGCTGTGGCTCAAAGTGGTATAGCACTAGTCTTGAGCAAAAAGAGCTCAGTGACAGCGACCAGGCCCTGAGTTCATACCCCACAGTCAACGTCTGGTGTGTTGGGGTCCTTGGGTAAGGGTCACGAAATCACGAGGACACAGGGGATGCACTAGACGTTGACACCCCACAACCGACATAAATAGTATAATAAGTAAAAGCCCCCAGTTGTCTCTGATACATTGCCTCCTGCATGTGATCCCACTTTCTGGGTTACAGTAACCACTCCCTCCTCTGGTCCTTCATATATTTGACCATCCCCCACCCCTCCATCCTGCCCACCACTTGATCAGCAGTCCCTTTGTCCATAGATCTGCCTCATATTGTCCTCACTTTGTGTGTGTGTGTGTGTGTGTGTGTACATGTGTGCATGCATGTGTGCGTGTGCTCACAGTCCTGGGGCTTGAACTCAGGGACTGGGCACTGTGCCTCAGCTTTTATGCTCAAGGGTAACACTCTACCACTTGAGCCACAACTCTACTAATAACTTTTTTCTTATTTTTCTTTCTTTTTTTTTTTTGCTGGTTGTGGGGCTTGAACTCTGGGCCTGGGTTTTTGTTTTGTTTTGTTTTGCTGGTTACAATCAGAGATAAGAACCAAACATTTTGGCTGGGAAGGTGGCTCAGTGGTAGAGCGCTTGCCTTGCATGCATGAGGCCTTGAGTTCAATTCCTCAGTACCACATAAGCAGGGAAAAAAAAGCCGGAAGTGGCACTGTGGTTCAAGTGATAGAGTGCTAGCCTTGAGCTGAAAAGCTGAGGGACAGCGCCCAAGCCCAGAGTTCAGGCCCCACGACCGGACCCCCCAAAAAACAAAGAATCATACTTTTCCTGCCTGTGTTGGCTTCCAATCATGATCCTCAGAGCTTAGTCTGATGAGTAGCTGGGATTGCAGGCATGAGCCACCCAACACTTGGCTTTTTTTTACTGGTTATTTTCAAGATGGACTCTCATGGACCTTTCTCCCAGACTGTGTAAGCTCCCTGATTCACAATTACCTGTTGGGCTCTTCATGGTTAAAAGTAGAGACCAGTCACATCCTTGGTGAAAGATGTTACCCCAAACCATGGTGGTACCAACATGGGATGCCCACCAGAATCCAGGAGCCCAGCTTCAGTTCATAGTTGTATATGTTTCCTTAGAGACCTCTATGTAGACAAATCTTTTTGATGATGGGCCTGACCTCATCAGCAAGTGAACACCAGATTCAGAGGGAATGGCTGCCCAAGCAGATATAAACTAAATCAAAAGCTCGCCCTGTTTTTAACAGAGTAACCCAAAGCCTCTCCCAAACTTGGATGGAAAGCAGGGTCCCGGGTCCAAGTTCCTGATATTGTGAGGATGTGAGCCCTATGCTGCTTCTCTGGCCCTCCAGCGACCTGGTTGCTGGCTGGTGGTCAGTGTGCTCCCTTGCAAAGCAGAGGAAAGATAGGGTGCTCTTCCTAGAGCTGGGCAGCTGAGGGGGATGGGGAAGGAATCAGGAGTCATTAGCTCAGAGTTTCAAAAAAGTCAGCCTCATACTTCCCAGAGGGGACCTGGACTGGAACAAACTGGACAGCCAAGAGTGCAGCTCTTTGGAGAGCTGCCCAGGAGGTTAACCAGTGCCAGCACTGAACCATGAAAGTTTTCTTGGGCACAAAGCAAAACCACTTCCAGGTGAAAGGAGAGTTCTGTCAGATCCTGGCCAAAAATGACAGGACAACTGTAAGGAGTTCCCATGGGGTGGGGACATGATGGAAGGGGTGGCATTGATCAAGATGCATTAGACTCATAATAAATGGACACCTTGAAACTGCTTTGTACAGCTACTTAAATGTAATGAATAAATAGCTGGGTGCCAGTGACTTACACCTGTAATCCCAGCTACTCAGGATGCTGAGATTTGAAGATCAAGGTTCAAAGCTAGCCTAGTAGGAATGTGAGACTCTTTCTCTCCAATTAATCAAAAAAACAAACAAACCAGAAATGAAGCTGTGATTTAAATGGTAAAGTGCCAGCCTTACTCGAAAAAGCTAAGGGATGGTGCCCAGGCCCTGCTCAAGCCTCAAGGCTGTCACAAAAATAAATGGGAAACAATAAAAAGGGTAAAGAGTTCTATGGAATGGAACAATAAGAACAATCTGTGAGGTGGGGGCTGGTATTCATGCCTTTAATCCTAGCTACTCAGGAGGCTGAGATCTGAGGATGACAGTTCAAAGCCAGCATAAGACAAAGGTCAGTGAGATGCTCTGATTCATAGCAAAAAGCCCAAAGTGGAGCTGTGGCTTAAGTAGTAAAGAATTAGCTTTTAGTGAAAAAAATCTAAGGGACAGTGAGTGCTTAGGCCCTGAGTTCAAGCCCTAGTAAGGGCACAAAAACAATCCAAGCTGGGTTTCAGGCAACATGGGTGGCCTATGTTTTTGTCCCTGTGGTCTTGGCAGACGTATGTGTAAATGGCAGTAGGGGTAGGTGGCCCAGGTCAAGTCCCACTGGACAGGAGACAAGGGCCTTTGCTCCTAGCTCACATCTAATCAAGCAAGTGCTTCCTGTGAGGGATGCAGTACTGAGTTATAACAGGTCTCCACCCTGCCCTGGAGTGCAAAGCTGCCCTTCCTGTCCCCACGGGACTGACTCAGCAGCAGAGGTGAGGCTGAGTTAGAAGACCAGATGTTTGCCTGGATCTGGGGAGCAGAGGCTGGCGGGGTTCCAGACCACAAAACCTGTCCTTCCACACAGCAGACGATTCTCCCTTCCCTGTCCACGCTGGGCTGTGAAAGGCGCAGACTTGTATTGTGATTACCTGTCCTGCTTGCTCTGTGTGTGTGTGTGTGTGTGTGTGTGTGTGTGTGTGTGTGTGTCTACGCACGTGTGTGCGTGCATGTTCCTGTACCCATCTACCTGTGTGTCCTGGGGCATGAACTCTGAACCTGGGCGCTGTCCCCTACCCCCTTTTTTTTTTTTTTGGCTCATGGCCAGCACTCTACCCACTTGAGCTACAGCTCCACTTCTGGCTTTTTGATAGTTGATTGGAGAAAAAAGTCTCATGGACCTTTTTCTGTGCCAGCTGTGGTTTCCAACCACAGTCCTCCGACCTCAGCCTCCTGAATAGGATAATGGCTGTGAGCCACCAGTACCTGGCCAGGTTCGGTTTGACACTGTCCTAGTACAGAGGAGAAAGGCCAAGAATTGAAGTCCCTGGCAGCTCAGAGTGAGGGGTGTCCCTGTGCAAAGGGAGCAATTGCTTGATTGCTTGCTTGCTTGTGCTGGTACAGGGGTTTGAACTTAGGGCCCCATATTCTTGCTTAGTTTTTTCTGCTCAAGGCTGATGCTTTACCACTTGAGCCACAACCTCCATTTTTTGAATTATGCTATGTAGTTGAAGACTATAGTCTCAGGTTTCTTCTGCCTGGACTACCTGTGAACCCAGATCCTCAGATCTAAGCCTCCTGAGTAGCTGGGATCACAGGCTTACAAGAGCCACCATCCACCAGGCCCTGGCAGAAGAGAGCAACGTGAAGTGCCCAGGCAGACAGGGCTGGGTCCCTCGAGTGTGGGTGCTGGTCATGGTTGTGCTGAGAGGACCACACACCTGTGTATCTGGAGAGTGATTCATTAGGTACATCTCTGACCCAAGTACATCCCAATTCTAGCTCATTAGTCACTCTCATACATGAGGAAGTTGATTTAGGAAAAATATTTGAGATCAAATAATACAGATTAGGCATGGTAGTACATGCCTGTAATCCCAGTACTCAGGAGGAGGAAGCAGGAAGATTGAAGGCCAGCTGGGCTACCAAGACCAAATAAATTTCAGAATCCCAAGTCTGGTACCTAGTATCCAACACATCAGGACTCAATAAATCTTTGCTTAGTAAATGCATTTTTTTTTTTGCCAGTCCTGGGGCTTGAACTCAGGACCTACATGTTGTCCCTTAGTTTTTTCGTTCTAGGCTAGTGCTCTTCCAGTTGAGCTACAGCTCCACTTTGTCTGTTGTTCGTTAATTTGAGATAAGAATCTCAGACTTTCCTGCCTGTGCTGGTTTGGAACTGCAGTTCTCAGGTCTCAGCCTCCTGAGTAGCTAGGATTATAGGCATGAGCTACCAGCGCCAGGCAACACTGACTGTGTTTGAAAACTGGAAAGTCACAAGAGGACCAGAATCAGTGCTGTAGGAAGTCTGATTCCAAGCAAACAAACAGGATATATTAAGAAAACAAATTCATGCCAGCAGCTTGTGGCTTACGCCTGTAATCCTAGCTACTTAGGAGGTTGAGATCTGAGGATCACAGTTCAAAGCCAGCTTGGGCAGGAAAGTCCATGAGACTCTTATCTCCAATAAACTACTCAGAAAACCAGAAGTGGTGCTGCTGCTCAAGTGGTAGAGCACTCACCTTGTGCTGAAGAGCTGAGGGACAGCACCCAGGCCCAGGCCCAGGGTTCAAGCCCCACTAGTGACTAAAAAAAAAAAAAAAAAGAAAAAGAAAAAGAAAGAAAGAAAAGAAAAGAAATTCATGAGCCAGGCACCTGCTACTCATGCCTGTAATCCTAGCTATGCAGGTTACTGAGTTCAAAGCTAGCCTGGGCATGCAAATCCAAGAGACTCTTTTATTTGTAATAAATCACACAAAAAAGCCAGAAGTAAAGATATGGCTCATGTGGTAGAGCACCAAGGTCCTAGGATTGGCACACAGCACACACGATACACAACTCACTATTTTCCATAGGGCCTTGTGTTGATGGATTTCCTGGCCAAGTGTCTATGTTTTTAGGGGCCTCCTTTCCACTAACTAAGTGAGCAGGTCTAGGTCTCTCTCTCTCTTTCTCTCTCTCCCTCTCTCTCTCTCTCTTTCTCTTTCTCTCTCTCTCCCCCCTCCCTTCTGTCTCTCCCTCAGCTTTACCATTGGACAACTTTCCTTCAATGGCTCAGATACTGGACTGAATTTTGGCAGAGACGTGCAGGCTAAAGGAAATCAGACATTGTGCCAGGAATGTGGCTTAGAGGTGGAGTGCTTGCTTAACATGCATGAAGCCCTGGGTTCAATTTCTCAAAACCACATACACAGAAAAAGCCAGAAGTAGTGCAGTGGCTCAAGTGGTAGAATGCTACCATTGAGCAAAAAGAAGCTCAGGGACAGTGCCCAGGCCCTGAGTAGTTCAAGACCCAGAACTGGCCAAAAAAAAAAAAAAAAGTGGACATCTGCATAGGGCTAAATGTGTGCTGAAGGAACCACATAGAGCCAGGCGCTGGTGGATCATGCCTGTCATCCTAGCTACTCAGAAGGCTGGGATCTGAGGATCATGGTTTAAAGCCAACCTGGGCAGGAAAGACTATGAGACTCTTCTCTCCAATGAACCACCAGAAAACTGGAAGTGGCACTGTGGTTCAAGTGGTAGAGTGTTAGCCTTGAGCAAGAGAGCTCAGGAACAGAGCCCAAGCCCTGAATTCACGCCCCATGATACACACACACACACACACACACACACACACACACACACACACACACACACACACACACACACACACACACACACACACACACACACACACACACACACACACACACACACACACACACACACACACACACACACCCATAGTGTTACAGAAACAAGTGTCAACCCTGAGAGTTAACCCCTGGTTGACTGGGTCCCGCCCTGAGGCTCTTCCTTGAGTCACCTGCACCTGCTTCCTGGCTCTCCTGCAGGCCCTGGGCCCCAGCCCAGGCTTCTGAAAGCCACTGGCATCTCTGTTCTGTGTGGCCTCCAGTCCCTCCCGATGCTGGCCCACAGCCGCAGCTGACTCCGTGTTCACGTTCAGCCCCACCCTCACCTGCCCTGTGACTCGCACACCTGTCGTCTCTTGGGCCTACTAACTCATTAAGTATTTCTGTGGCCTCTTTCCTCTTTGGAGGCACTGTGCTGAGTGCTGAGCTTCTGTTGGTAAATAAGGCAAGGAGTATTCATTACAGGGGAGGAGAAGACACCGACTGGCCAATTATACACAATGGAATAAATGCCTAGGATGTCATAAACACCTTTAGCAAACTAGATAGATAGATAGATAGATAGATAGATAGATAGATAGATAGATAGATAGATAGATAGATAGATGATAGATAGATAGATAGATAGATAGATAGATAGATAGATAGATAGATAGATAGATTCTTTGGTGGAAGTACTGGGATCTGAACTCAGGGCAAGACAATCACCCTCAAACCATACTAGCCATGTGCTGTGGTTCACACCTATAATCCCAACTGCCCAGCAGGCTGAGATCTGAGGATTGTGGTTCAAAAGAAGCCCAGGCAGGAAAGTCCATGAGACTCTTATCTCCAAGAACCACCAAAAAGTTGGAAGTGGAGCTGTGGCTCAGGTGGTAAAGCACTAGCCTTGAGCAAAAGAAGTCCAGGGACACTGGGCACTGGTAGCTCACGCCTATAATCATAGCTACTCCAGAGGCTGAGATCTGAGGATTATGGTTCAAAGCCAGCACGGGCAGGAAAGTCCATGAGACTTTCTCCAATAAACCACTAGAAAACTGGAAGTGGTGCTGTGGCTCAAGTGGTAGAGCTCTCGCTTTGAGCTGAAGAGTGCAGGGACAGTGTCCCATGACCACCATCAACAACAACAAAAGTTCAGGGACAGTACCCAGGCCCGAGTTCAAGACCCAGTATGTGCACACGCACACACAGGTGCATACTTCCAGGCCCTTCTCTTACATTGATAATGATGATGATAGTGGTGATACTGATGCTGATGCTGATGATTTGGTACAGGTCCTTGGGCTTGAACTTAGGGCCTGGGCACTATCCCTGAGCTTTATCTACTCAAAACTAGCACTCTACCATTAGAGCCATAGCTCTACTTCCAGATTTTGGAGTCCAACATTGGAGATGGTATCTCGTGGACTTTCCTGTCTGAGCAGGCTTTGAACTGTGATCCTCAGATCTCAACCTCCTGAGTAGTTGGGATGATAGGTATGAGCCACCAGGCACCCAGCTAATTTACAAATTATTTTATTTCTGGAAAAGCCAAAACACTCTGGTCCTTTAGGTCCTGTCAGGCCCAGTCAAATTGGATCAGTATACAGACACCATGCTAATTGAGCCAAGATGGTCACAAGTGGTCATTTCCCCAACTTCTGTAGGGCTAGAGTATTTTCTACCAGATACATACCAGTAGCATGTGATGTTGAATCTCACAGAGAAAGAAATGCGGCAGGCAGGGCAATGGTGGCTATTTGGAGGGCCCCAAGGACTTTCTGGTTTGGGGGTGCCTCTCAAAGGTGCCTGGCTTCTGAAGCCAGCTGTTTTCTGTGGTGGTTTCAGGAGTTCCTCCCGGAGGCTGTCTCCATGCTTGCAAAGACCCCACCATCCCTCCCTAACCTTCATAAATACTTTTCTGTGTGACTCACTGGGCTGGATTCTGTGGTCAGTCCCAAGAGCCTTGACTAGCATGTGCTGCCCCGGGGAAATCAGTGTGCCTGGAAACTTATAGATGTGGATGCCCACGAAGCACACGCTGCCCTCGCTGACGACACTGACCCACACTGCCTCAGGACAGATCAGTGGCTGCCCCTCCTGATACCAGGCAAGCAGAGTCTGTCTGTTCTTCTCACCTTCCCTCCCCTCGCCTCCCCCTTCCTCCCCTTTCCTCCCTCTTCTCCCCTGTCCTCTCCCTCTCCCTTCCCTCCCTTTCCATTCCCTTCCCTCCTTTTTATTTTTGTTTTTTTGCTTTTTGTTGTGCTAGTCCTGGCGTTTGTACTCTAGACTTGGGTGCTCTCCCTTGGCCAGCGCTCTACCACTTGAACCACAGTGCCATTTCTGGCTTTTTCTGTGATTAGTAGAGATAAGTGTCTTACAGACTTTTCTGCCCAGACTGGCTTCAAACTGAGATCCTCAGATCTGAGTAGCTAGGATTATGGGTATGAGCCACCAGTCCTTGGCAGAGACTTCCTTCCCTCCCTTCCTTCCTTCTCCTCCTCCTCTTCCTCCTCCCCCCCCACCTCAGTTTCTCTTTGTCTCTCTGTGTGTCTTTTGTAAGGCTTGAACCCAGCCTCCTGCTCTACCTCACATCTACCAGGGACAGATGCTTTACTACTTTAGTCATGCCTCTAGTCTGGTATTTTGCTAACTCATTGAAGGTAAGTCCTGAGGACTTTCTGCCCAGGCTGGCTTTGAACCTTGATCTTCTAGTTCTCAGCCTCCTAAGTAGTTAAGATTACAGGCATCAGTGTAACCCCCGCTTTCACTATATTTGATGTCAGTATAACATGTGGAGGAGATGGGGACAAACAAGTCGTTTAAGGATTCAGGTGGACCTGTTGCAACAATGAGAAGTACAAAATGTCATGTCAAAACCAGCTTTACAATTTCGGTGTGGGGGGGGAGGGGGGTATAATTGGGTGGGGGGAGGGGGGTAAAATTGGGTGGGGGGAGGGGGGAGGCGGGGAAGGGAAGTGAAGGGTAAACAAAGGAGGAGGCTGCAATGCTTGGTAAGAAATGTATGCATTATCCTGCCCATGTAATTGTAGCCCCTCTGTACAGTATGTTCTCAAATAAAATAAAATACAATTAAAAAAAAAAAAAAAAAAGATTACAGGCATTAGTGACCAGTACCTGGCTTCGTTTTCTACATATTCCTTCAGAATCTTTACATTTTAGTAAAGTACAATATTTCTCTCTCTCTGCCCCCCCCCCTCTCTCTCTCACACACACACACACATACACACACAGATATGCTGGTTCCGGGACTTGAACTCAGAATCTGGGCACTGTCCCTGAGCATTTCTGATCAAGGTTAGCACTCTACCACTTAAGCCACAGCTCCAATTCTGTCTTTTTGGTGGTTAGTTAAGAGATAGAAGACTCATGGGCTCTCCTACCTAGGCTGGTTTCAAAACTCAATCCTGGGCTGGGAAGATAGCTCAGTGGTAGAGCACTTGCCTTGCATGCCTAAGGCCCTGGGTTCAATTCCTCAGCACCACATAAGCAGAAAAAGCCGGAAGTGGCGCTGTGGCTCAAGTGGTAGAGCGCTAGCCTTGAGCTGAAGAGCTGAGGGACAGTGCCCAGGCCCAGAGTTCAGGCCCCATGTCTGGACCCAAAAAAAAACAAAAACAAAACAAAACAAAAAAAAACTCAATCCTCAGATCTCAGCATCCTGAATAGCTAGGATGACAGATGTGAGCCACCAGCATGGTGTTTTTTTGTTTTTCTGTTTTTTTGTTTTTTTGTTTTGTCTTTTCTTTTCCTTCTTTTCCCTTTTCCTTCTCCCCTAGGACCTAGAGTTTGAACCCCAGGTCTTGTATTTACTAGGCCAGCCCTTTTCCATTTGAGCCACATCCCAGCCTTGATTTTTTTTCTTTAAAAAATGCTACTCAGGAAGCTGTGATCTGAGGATCATAGTTCAAAACCAGCCTAGGCAGGAAAGACCATAAAACTCTTATCTTCAGTAAACCACCAGAAAACCACAAGTGGCACTATGGCTGAAGTGGTAGAGTGCTAGCCTTGAGCTGAAGAGCTGAGGGACAACGCTCAGGCCCAGAGTTCAAGTCCCATGACAAACAAAAAAAAAAGTTTAAGAAATGGCCATGTGCTTGTGGCTCACACCTGTAATCCCAGCTACTCAAGAGGCTGAGATATGAGGATTGCAATTCAAAGCCAGCCTGGGCAGGAAAGTCCATGAGACTCTTAGCTCTAATGAACCACCAGAAGACCAAAGTGTGCTGTGGCTCAAAGCTCTCCTTGAGCTGAATAGCTCAGGAATAGCTCCTAGGCCCAGAGTTCAAGCCCTACCACTAACAAAAAAAAAAGTTTAAGAAGTGGGCTGGCTTTTAAAAATTTGTTATGGTAGAGTTGGGTTCTTACTATGACAGGAGCTTGGGGCCAGTGTAAGATAAAATGAGAGAATGAGGTTTGCTCTCCCCTGATAAAGCAATGTGGCTAGGAATGAGGAAGAGCTGAGAAAGAATGAGATGGGAGGTGCTGGAGGCCAGGACCTTGAACTAGAACAGTGAGCTGTGACAAGGGTGGCTAGCATTTATTGAATGTTTAATATGTACCAGGCATTTGTGTTTACAAACGCTTTAACTCATGCAATTCTTCCAACATTCTTGTGGAGTCAGAGCTATTATTATCACCTGTGTTTTATATATAGGGAAACTGAGTCACCAGGTGATTATAGTCACTTGCCCAAGGCTGCAGCTAGTAAGTGGCAGAGGTGGGATGTGAACTCGTCTGACAGGACTCCTGGCTTTTACCCACTGTGCTTTGCTACAGTTGGCCAAGCAATACTGATGGCTGGTAGGTGTCAGGCTGCAAGGCTGTCCGAAAACTGTTGTAGGGGATATGGGGCATGTATGGTGTGTGCATGTGTGTGCCTTTGTGTGTATGTGCATATCTGTGTGTTTGTGTGCATACGTGTATGTCTTTATGTGTGTATGTGTGTGTGCGTGCACCTGTATTTAGATCTATCAGCATCCTGGCATGTTTTCTGCTTTTATTTTCATTTTTTGTCTGCCAGTCCTGGGGCTTGAACTCAGGGCCTGGGTACTCTCCTGAGCTCTTTTGCTCAAGGATAGTACACTACTAATTAAACCACAACACCACTTATACTTTTCTGGTGGTTCGGTGGAGATAAGAGTCTCCCAGACTTTCTTTCCTGGCCAGGCTTTGGACTGTGATCCTCAATAGGATGACAGGTTTGAACTACCAGTACATGACTGGTTTCTTTTTAAGATAGACAGACAGACAGACAGATAGATAGATATGGATAGAGATAGATATTGTCGTTAAGTAGTTGTACAAAGGACTTGTCATTCAACAAATCAGTTAACAAATTCAATGCATCTTTTTGATTGTTTGTTGTCAGTGTGGAGCTTGAACTCGAGACTTGGGTGCTGTCTCTGAGCTCTTTTGCTCACAGCTAGTGCTCTACCACTTGAGCCACATTTCCACTTCTGGCTTTTTTGGTAGTTAATTGGAGAAAAGAGTCTCATAGCTGGGCACTGGTGGCTCACAGCTGTCATCCAAGCTACTCAGGGTAAGATCTGAGGATCCAGGTTTAAAGCCAGCCTGGGTAGGAAAGTCCATGAGACTTTTATCTCTAATTAATCACACAAAAAAAAGCTGGAAATGGAGCTGTGGATTAAGTGGTAAAGAGCAAGCCTTGAGCAAAAAGGAACTCAGGGACTGTGCCCAGTCCCTGAATTCAAGCCCCAGGACTGGCACAGGAAAAAAAAAAAAAAGTCTCACAGACTTTCCTTTCCAGGCTGGCTTTGAACCTGGATCCCCAGATCTCAGCCCCCTGAGTAGCTAGGATGACAGGCCTTAGCCACTGGTGCCTGGTTAGCAAGAGTTCTTTTTTGTTTGTCAGTGCTGGGGCTTGAACTCAGGGCCTAAGCACTGTCCCTGAACTTCTTTGCTCAAGGCTAGCACACTTGAGCCACAGTGCCATTTCTAGCTTTTTCTGTTTATGTGGTATTAAGGAATGGAATTCAGGCCTTCATGCATGCTAGGCAAGCACTCTACCACTAAGCCACATTCCCAGCTCCGGCAAGAGTTCTTTTTTTGGGGGGGAGTCTGGTGCTGGGGCCTGAACTCTGGGCCTAGGTGCTATCCCTCAGCTCTTCAGCTCAAGGCTGGTGCTCTACCACTTGAGCCACAGCGCCACTTCCGGCTTTTTTCTTTTTGCTTATGTGGTGCTGAAGAATCGAACCCAGGGCCTCAGGCATGCAAGGCAAGCGCTCTACCACTGAGCCACCTTCCCAGTCCCTGGCAAGAGTTCTTAACCCATGAAATATTTGGTTAATAAACACTTCTTTTTTTTTTTTTTTTTTTTTCTTTTTTTGTCGGTTGTGGAGCCTGAACTCTGGGCCTGGGCGCTGTCCCTCAGCTCTTCAGTTCAAGGCTAGCACTCTACCACTTGAGCCACAGCGCCACTTCCAGCTTTTTCTGCTTATGTGGTGCTGAGGAATCGAACCCAGGGCCTCAGGCATGCAAGGCAAGCGCTCTACCACTGAGCTACCTCCCCAGCCCCCCCATGAAATATTTGGGAATGGAAACCAGGCGCTGGTGGCTCATGCCTGTAATCCTAGCTACTCAGGAGGCTGAGATCTAAGGATCACAGTTCAAAGCCAGCCTGGGCAGGAAAATCCATGAGACTGTTATCTCCAACAAACCACTAGAAAACCAGAAGTGGCACTGTGGCTCAAAGTGGTAGAGTGTTCACCTTGAGCTGAAGAGCCCAGGCCCTGAGTTCAAGCCCCACAATAGACCAAAAAAAGAAAAAGAAAAAGAAAAAAAGAACTAAGAATGGGACTTGCATTAGAAACCCAGGCTAAACTCAAATGCTTCAAAAGGACTTTGCTGGGGGTGGGGGGCGGGGGGCATCCCCTAACCGATCAGGGCAGAAATCCAGGCCAAGGTCACCCAAGTCTCCATGACACAGGATTTCAGTCTCCAACAGCCAGGATGACCCCCCTCCCCCTCCAGCCCCGATTATCTGCTTATTTCCTATCTTGAATCCCAGGACAAAGAGCCTGGGGTTGGTCATGTGAGGGCTGGCAGCCCGGAGCCTGGCAGGTCCACACACACAGTGCACCCCATAACCCTCCTGGCATGCTGCATGCATGCAGTCATTCTCACTCGCCTGCAGCCTTGAGTGATCTTATTTATATCACATTTGCTCACTCACCTAATGAGGGCAGGAGGGAGGTTTTCCTAGATTTATCTACCCAAAGCAAGTACTTCACAGTGAAGAATTAAGCTGCAGGACAGACCTTGGTGGTCCACACCTGCCTCTTCACTCTAGCTACTTAAGAGGCTGAGATCCAGTAGATCACAGTTCAAAGTCACCCTGAAGGGGGAAAAAATGGCCATAGGACTCATCTCCAATGACAGCAAAAAGCCAGAAGTAGAGGTATAGATTGAATGGTAGAGTGCCAGCCTGCACAGGAATCCAGGTGTAGAGGCGTGGCATGGAAGGATCCTACCCTGACCACCACCCACAAGGTCAGCCTATGCAAAACCTCTGCACACAACCTGACCTTCCTGTGTCTCCCAGCCCCTGGATCCTACCTAACCTGTAAGCTCACCTTATCTTGCTAATGACCATAATTGTTGGATGCTTTGTCAGCCTTGGCCCAGCCTCAGTAACTAAGTTGAATGAGAGCTTGGTGTCAAACGGAGACTGAAATCTTCTGGGCCTGGTGCTTACTGGGAGGGAGGGCAAAACAAGTCAGAGACTTGCTCAGGCCTCCTCTTCCAGAACACTCTACCTTGGAGGGAAGGGAACATTATACAGATTCCAGGAGTCAGACACCTGCCACATGTGATTATCAGCAGCGGCAGGTGATGATGGCTTCGTCCTCACAATCTCACAATCCAAGCTTCCCTGGGACAAGTCAAGGACTTCTGGATGTATCCTATGCCAGAGGACACATTTTTATGGTTGTTGTCATTGTTCCAGTTCAGGGACTTGAACTCAGGGCCTAGGCGCTGCCCTTGAGCTCTTTTGCTCAAGGCTAGGATCCACACCTCCACTTACTGGTTTTTTGGTGGTTCATTGGAGATCAATCAGAGTCTTTCGGACTTTCCTGCCTGGGCTGGCTTTGAACTGTGTCCTTAAGATCTTAGTCTTACAAGATGTTATGTCGAAAAACAAACTTTACAACTTGGGGCGGGGGTGGTAAGATGGGAAGGCAGGGATGGGAAGGGGAAACAAAGGAGGAGGCAACAATGCTTGATAAGAAATGTACTCATTACCTTGCTCATATAATTGTAACCCCTCTGTAAGGTATTTTCACAATAAAAATCTTATTTTAAAAAAAGATCTTAGCCTTCTGAGAAGCTAGATGACAGGTGTGAACTGTTAGAATCAAACTCGAGACCCCCGAGCAACCCCCAGAGACCATGACCAATGCAAACAGCAAAAGAGTCGTTTATTTGCAAGCTTGAGCCTGGACTCAAAATCATCACTGTCCCAGCAGGTCAGAGTTGTGAGCCCCGACCACATGTTCAATGGGGTTCTTATAGGGTTTCCAGCAAATAGGAGGGGTTGAAGGTTTGTGGGCTTCTACATAATTCGTCAGCATTTCTCGGGCAAATTTCAGGGTAAGCTCATTGGTTAGGGGCATAATCAATTCCAGTAAGGGTAGGGGCTTTCTAACTTAGTAGTTACAGGATTGGTTAAATCCTACATAGCAAGCAGATCATTGGTTGTGATACATAAGACTAACCATAGGAATGCAGGAAACAATATATTTTTTAACTGTTGCTTTTTCCAGGAACTTGACCAACCTGTCCATTTTCCAGTAACTGGGGTCGTGTTTCTCAACCCTTATCTAACTGGGGTTGCTAGGGGTATAATTGCAGTTTTGTTAACTGTTTTGTCCCTTAAATTTAACCTGAGGTCAGTTTTACAGGAGATGATGGCTTGCTTTTAGAATGGAGTTAGCTTAGTCCTTCAGAGTCACCAGTGCCCACCTATGTTTCTTTTTTTTTTTTTTCCTTCACATAGCTACTCAGCTTTCATTCCTCTCCCCATTGATTAAAGCATTTTATTTAGGTTAATTTGTTCACTTATTAATGTTTTCATTTTTGTGTCAGTACAGGGACTTGAATTCAGGGGCTGTGCTTTCCCTTGGCTTTTTTGTTCAAGGCTGGTGCTCTACCACTTGGGCCACAGTCCCACTTCTGGCTCTATGTTTGTTAATTGGAGGTAAGAGTCTCAAGGATTTATGTGTCTAGGGTTGGCTTTGAACCATGATCCTCAGATCTCAGCTTCCTGAGTAGCTGGGATTAGAGGTGTGAGCCACCAGCTGGATGGGTCTTTCTTTTTTTTGGGGGGGGGGTCCGGTCGTGGGCCTGAACTCTGGGCCTGGGCGCTGTCCCTCAGCTCTTCAGCTCAAGGCTAGCGTTCTACCACTTGAGCCACAGCGCCACTTCCGGCTTTTTTGTTTTTGCTTCGGTGGTGCTGAGGAATCGAACCCAGGGCCTCAGGCATGCAAGGCAAGTGCTCTACCACTGAGCCACCTTCCCAGCCCTGGATGGGTCTTTCTAATATGCAAACTTGGCTGGGTCCTGCCTGCTGCAAGCTCCGTTCCCCACAGGACATAGTATCTCTTGGCAGGAAGACATTTTGTGATTTGGCCCCAGTCTTTCAAGACATTTCTGCTCTGTGTGTTGACTGGACTGTTTACCTTAAACCATGATCATGACCAGCTAAGAATCTTGGATTCATTGTCTCAATATGGCAAAGAATCTAAAGGAAAGGACACAAGATCAGGGTAAGACATTGAGAGTTTTAGCCGGGCGCTGGTGGCTCACACCTGTCATCCAAGCTAATCAGGAAGCTGAGATCTAGGGGATCATAGTTTGAAGCTAGCCTGAGCAGCAAAGTCTGTGAGACTCCTCCTCCTCCTGCTCCTCCTCTTCTTCTTTTTTGTTTGTTATGGGGCTTGAACTCTAGACCTGTGTGCTGTCCCTCAGCTCTTCAGCTCAAGGCGAGTGCTCTACCACTTGAGCCACAGTGCCACTTCCAGTTTTTTGGTGCTTCATTGGAGATAAGAGTCTCATGGACTTTCCTGCCCAAGCTGGCTTTGAATCTTGATCCTCAGATCTCAGCCTCCTGAGTAGCTAGGATGACAGGTGTGAGCCACCAGCACTGGCTTTGTGAGACTCTTATCTCCAAGGAACCACCAGAAAACCAGAAGTGAAATTGTGGCTCACTGTGGTAGAGTGCTGGTCTTGAGAGAAAGAACTCAGAGACAGTGCCCAGGCTCTGAGTTCAAGGCCCACAACAGACCCCCAAGGAAGGAAGGAAGGAAGGAAGGAAGGAAGGAAGGAAGGAAGGAAGGAAGGAAGGAAGGAAGGGAAAAAAAAGAAAATTGAGAGTTTTATTACAGAAACCAAACTGGTTGAAAACAAAAAGACTCCTCTGAAGAGGAATCCCACCAGATAGGGACAAGAAGGAGAAGAAGCAAAGTTTAATGGGAAAGTATGAATAAGATGCCGGGGGTAAATGAGGCAAAACCCCTTAGCTACAGGGTGGTTGGTACAAGCCTCCAACCCAAACTCCAGCGGGAGGGCTGCCATGTCACAAGCTCTTGCCCATTGGCTGCCCAGGTGAGGAAGAGAAGAGGCAGAAGTGGGCTGTGGATTGTGGCTCATGCCTGTAATTCCAGCTACCCAGGAGGCTGAGATCTGAGGATCAATCATGGTTTGAAGTCAGCCTGGGCAGCAAAGTCCATGAGACTCTTATCTTCAGAGAACCAGCAGAAAACCAGAAGTGGCGCTGTGGCTCAAGTGGTAATGCACCAGCTTTGAGGGAAAGAGCTCAAGGACAGCGCCCAGGCCTGAGTTCAAGACCCAGGACAGGCAAAAGCAGATAGAGGCAGAAGAAGGGCCTGGCAATGTGCAGCCCCATGTAGGCTCGTCCTATGGGTGAGCATCAGCTTTTCCAGCATCTGGTTGGAGTTCTCCTGCCTCACCCCAAGACATGGCTGCTCCAGAATCATCAATGGCTTTGCTCCTCAGAGCCGTGATGTGGACTCTTTCAAAAGAGGGGTTCAGGACCCACCCACCACCCCTCTTGGATTTCCCAAGGTCTTTTGGAAGGAAAGGAGGTGGAAGAGGAAGGGGTGTCTCTTCCTGTCTGCCTACACAGTCTTAAGTCGCCCATATTACTATGACCTCAAACTTGTGTTTACTTGTCCACCCTTCCCTGTGCCTCAGTCATCTGGACCCTCTTTGTCAGCCTGGCAAAGTCCTATGTGACCTGCAGGGATGGATCCCTGCCTGGCCACCTGCCCAGGAAGCTTTGTGCTCTCCACAGAATCGGGTACACCTGAAGGATTCCCACGCATTTGGCCTTGTCCTTCAACAGACTGCAAAGGTCAAAGGCCCAGTCTTGCTCCCTCATCTGTGCTGCCTGGGGAAGAGTGGCCAGGCTCAGGCCTCGCTAGGCCTCTGGTAATGATGCCGGAAGATGTTGCTGCCTCCAATTTGAGCCTGGGAAAGACCTGGGGATTCAGCCTTCTTAGGCTCCGTGGGTTCTGCTGCAGTTCCACTTGAGAGCACCAGAGGGCACACTGTACAGCCTTTTGAAGTCAGGTTCTGCTTACTGTACATAGAGCTTTTTTGGTTGCTGTGGTGGTAATTGGCCAGCTCTGCTCAGCAGCAGCAAGAGTTCTGATAACCCAGGGACAATGGTACAGCTGATTGCCAATTGGCGAGCTAGGATGAGCACACCATTGCATGGTTGTATTTATGAATTTGCACCCACCTGGAAATTCTTTAAAGTGTACATCATTTTATCTTTATATTTTCAGATGGATATATTTGTTTGTTTTCTAGCCAGTTCTGGGGCTTGAACTCAGGGCCTAGGCACTGTCCCTCAGCCTCTTTGTGCTCAAAGCTAGTGCTCTACCACCTGAGCCACAGTGCCACGTCCAGCCTTTTCTGTTTATGTGGTACTGAAGAATTAAACCTAGAGCTTCATAGCTGTTAGCAAGCACTCTACCAGTAAGCCACATTCCCAGCCCCACTTCCAGGTTTTTGTGCATAGTTTATTGGAGATAAGGGTCTCATGGACTTTCCTGCCGAGGCTGGCTTCTGAGTAGCTGGGATGACATGCATGAGCCACCAGCCCTGGGGCTCTGATTTTACTATCTATCTATCTATCTATCTATCTATCTATCTATCTATCTATCTATCTATCTATCTATTATTTTGTCATTTGGTCCTGGGGCACTGTCCCTGAGCTCTTTTTGCTTAAAACTAGCACTCTACCACTTTGAGCCACAGTGCCACTTCCAGTTTTCTAGTGGTTTATTGGTGATAAGAGTCTCATAGACTTTCCTGCCCCAACGGCTTCAAACTGTGATCTTTAGACCTCAGCTACGATTACAGGTGTAAGCCACCAGCTCCTGGATTCTGGGGTTTAATCTTGATTCAACTCATTACCCAGCGGTCTGTCTAATTCTTCATCTTGGGCCCTGTATCTGTGAGAGTAATATATTTTTTTTACAAACTTTGTATAAAATAAAAATAACTAAAATATGTGAAGTTTAAAAAATATGTTAAAATATTAGTTTACAAAAGGACTCTTTCTTTCATGCCCATACTAAGGCCTGAACTCAGAGTCTTGCATTGTTGTCTTCACTCAAGTGGTGCTCTAGCACTTGTGCCACACCTCCACTTCTGGCTTTTGGCTGGTTATTGGAGATAAGAGTCTCATGGAATTGTAGCCTGGACTGACTTCAAATCAGGATCCTCAGATCTCAGCCTTCTGCATAGGAGAATTAGAGGCATGAACCACCAGTGCCTGGCTAGATTTTTTTTATTGTTTTTATTTTTGTTTGCTTGTTTGTTTTGCCAGTCCTGGAGCTTGAACTTGGGGCCTGGGCACTGTCCCTGAGCTTCTTTTGCTTAAGGCTAGCCCTCTACCACGTGAGCCACAGCACCACTTAGATTTTATTTTATTTTATTTTTGGGGTCCGGTCGTGGGGCCTGAACTCTGGGCCTGGGCGCTGTCCCTCAGCTCTTCAGCTCAAGGCTAGCACTCTACCACTTGAGCCACAACGCCACTTCCAGCTTTTTTCCTTTTTGCTTATGTGGTGCTGGGGAATCGAACCCAGGGCCTCATGCATGCAAGGCAAGGACTCTACCACTGAGCCACCTTCCCAGCCCCATCACTTAGATTTTAATAAATATTCATTTTCCTCTTTATAAAACTTTATGTGCTTTGTGAACACACACTGCTTCCTGTGTCTTGTTGCTGCTCACTCTTGCATGGAGCCTGACCCCTTTCACTCTTTTTTTTTTTTGGTCGGTTGTGGGGCTTATTTTTGGGGTCGTGGGGCTTGAACCCTGGGCCTGGGCGCTATCCCTCAGTTCTTCAGCTCAAGGCAAGCACTCTACCGCTTAAGCCACAGCACCACTTCCAGTTTACTAGTGGTTTCTTGGAAATAAGAGTCTCACTGACTTTCCTTGCCTGGGCTGGCTTTGAACTGTGATCCTCAGATCTCAGCCTCCTGAGTAGCTAAGATTGCAGGCGTTAGCCACCGGCACCTGGCTTCCTCTCACTCTTGAGTATAGTCTGTGAAGCCTCTGTACTGCACCCCAGGCTGCTTTCTGTATCATTCCATCCAACTTTCCAGTCCTTCAGCAGGTCCAAGGGCTAGGGAGCCCACCCTGAGTGGATGGGAGAGTTCACCATGACCTTGAACTGTTTTGCCTCTGCTCTGAGAACTGCAGGGGGCTGGGGCAGAGACGGGAGCCTGTCCCCAGCCAGAGCCATGAGGTCCCTGGCTTCGCCAAGAGTTTCAATCTTCTATCTCCTGCCCATGAGCCTGGCTGCCTGCCTTCTCTCCTTCCTTCCCTCCTACCTTTCTTTCCTCCCTCCCTATCTCTTTCTCTCTCTCCCTCCCTCCTTCCCTCCCTCTTCTTCCCTCCCCCCCTCCTCCCTTCCTTCCTGTTCTTTCATTCATTTCTTTCTTTTCTTTCTTTCCTTTCTCTTGCTGGTCCTAGGCTTAACCTCAGGGCTTGTCCCTGACTTTTTTTGCTCAAGGCTGGTACTCTACCACTTAAGCCACAGCTCCACTTTGGCTTTTTTTGATAGTTAACTGCAGATAAGAGTCTCACAGACTTTGGTGCCCAGCCTGGCTTGAGTAGCTAGGATTGTAGGTGTGAGACACTGGTGCCTGGCAAGCATTACTTTATATATATGATAAATGAAGCCTGAGAAATGAGCAGTGGGAATAGAAGGTTCTGGAAACCCCTCTCATCCCCAAGCTTCTGGTGATGGAGCAGTATGAGTGATGAAGCTGTCTCTTAACAAGAGTGCGATGTGTGTGTGACATGTAGTGTGTATTTGGTATGTGTACTTTATATGTTTCTACTGTATGGTGTTTGTGGCATATGTGCATGTGTGTATGGTGTGTGTGTGTGTGTGTGTGTGTGTGTGTGTGTGTGTGTGTGTGTGTGTGTGTGAGATTATTGAAGGTGACAGGATGGGCATTTTTTTTGGAAGTTACCTTTTAGAGTGGATGAACTCCTCCTGGGATATTTCAAAGCAAAGGTCATGAAAGTCATTTGAGTTCAAAGGAGATTATTTTATTATGGATTTTTTTGCGGGGAGTACCATTCCTGGGACTTGAACTCAGGGTCTGGGTGGTGTCCCTGAACTTTTTTGCTCAAGGCTAGCTCTCTGCCACTTTGAGACATAGCACCACTTCTGGTTTTTGAGTGGCTAGTTGGAGATAAGAGTCTCATGGGACTTTCCTTCCCAGGCTGGCTCTGAACCACGATCCTCAGCTCTCCTTCCTGAGTAGCTAAGATTATGGGCAGGGACTACTGGCACTCACTTGCTTACTTCCAGCTTTTTTGATGCTTAATTAGAGATAGGAGTCTCACCGACTTTCCTGCCTGGGCTTGTCTTTGAATCATGATCCTCAGATCTCAGCCTCCTGAGTAGCTAGGATTACAGGTATGAACCATCAGTGCCTGTCTTGAGCCCGGCATCTTCGAATTTGACATGGGCTCTGTCTAGTTGTCACTATAGAGGGAATAATCACTTTGAGGCTGATGAAAACAGCCAAGCTAATCCCTAAGTAGACACAGTTGCCTACACACAGCCATCCAGGAAAGTCACCAGCAGCCAGTGGGCTTGCCAAACCAAACACCTTCACAACTTCCATGGCGGGGAGGAGCTAGAATAGACTAGAATAGCTTGATTTTCACACCATTGTGTTCGAGATAGTTTTGAAAGTGGTGGGAGCAGCAGGTCTTGTGATGTTCACACCCTTAGGGACCAACCCCCCCAGACCCCAGAGTTCCCACAGCCACCCTCGGGGCCAGGCGGAGGGATGGACAGACCAGCCCTCTTGGAGGATGGAGGTGGGAGAGGCTGGGCCCAGTGCTGCTGGGGGCAGGAGGAGGCCCAGGCAAGCGGGGCCACCATGTGTGTCTGGCGTGGCTGTCTGGGTGTGGGGCAGGAGGAAGGGTGCAGCTATTGGATTTGTCTTGGAGGCCAGAATGTCACGTGTCCCTTTTGATGACCTTCCGCCCCCCCCCCCATAAATGTGATGACTAACATTTGCCTTGAGAAGAAGAAAAGGAGAGGGGAAAGGAGGGGGGAAGGAAGGGAGGGAGGGAGGAAGGGAGGAGGAAAGAAGGAAGGAAGGAAGGAAGGAAGGAAGGAAGGAAGGAAGGAAGGAAGGAAGGAAGGAAGGAAGGAAGGAGGGAAAACATCATGTTTTAGCTCCCAGACCCGAGGCTGGAGGCATGGCTCAGCTGGTAAAGCACATGTCTGAGGCCATCACAAGTTATTCTGTGGAGTTCGCCTCTGAGTGTGCTCAGAGCCCTCATCTCTGAGTGTGCATGGAGCCCTCACACCTCTGGGTGTGCATGGATCCCTGGTCTCTGGGTGTGCATGGAGCCCTCACCTCTGGGTGTGCATGGATCCCTGGTCTCTGGGTGTGCATGGAGCCCTTGCTTCTTGCACAGAAGTGGCCCTGAGGGGCTGAGTTTCACTTGTTGTCACTGGAAACTTCTGGCATTGGTGGGCCGTGGGCCGTGGGGGGGGGCGGAGCCCACGGCCACTGCCCTGCCACTGCCCTACTATGTATCAGCCATTCACACCGGCTTCCCCTCTACTTCCCCCAGGGTGACATTTGGAGAAAGAACATTTTTTTTTCTTTTACTTATTATTTTTTGGTGCAAGTACTGGGATTTGAACTCAGGGCTTGAGCTCTCACTTCACTTTTTTTTTTTTTCTCTCAAGACTGAGTTGGTACCTTACCCAACAGGCCACAGTTGGGTTTTGGCTGGTTAATTGAAGATCAGAGTCTGTCAGATTTGTCAGCCCCCAGGGCTGGCTTTGAACCATGATTTTCAGCCTCCTGAGTTCCAAGGATAAGACATGATCCACCAGCAGCCAACCTTTACTTTTTGCTTGGTTCAGTAAAACTTAACAGAAAAACAAACATGGGTTTTTTTTTTCTTTGTGGAAATCCTGGGGCTTGAACTCAGATACAGGGGCCTCTTCTTGAGCTATTTTACTAAAGCTAGCACTCTACCACTTTAATCAGATCTCCACTTGAAGCTTGTGTGTGTGTGTGTGTGTGTGTGTGTGTGTGTGTGTGTGTGTGTGTGTAAGTGGAGATAAGTGTCTCACAGACTTTCTAGCCTGGGCTGGCTTCGAACCATGATCTTCAGATCTCAGTCTCCCAAGTAGCTAGAATTACACTGGCACCTAGCTAGGTTTTTTAAAGTATAATTTTATTGTTGATAGATTATTTGGACTTTGCCAGAGAACCAAGCAGACATCCAGGTACAGAGAACAAAGGAAGGTTTATTGCCAGGAAAGGGGTCAGCAAGACCCCTTCTCAAGGGGAGAAGTGAAAAGAAGCACTGGCTATTGTCTGAAGTGACCTATATAACCTAGGAGGTTTAGGAGGGGCTAGAAAGGGCTAGGAGGCGGATACTTTGGTGTGGACATGAGGGCTAGGGGCTTCATCATGGTGGACTAGGATTTATGGCTGTTGTCAAAACTGTAGATAAGGGGTCCTGCACCTGCTCAGACCTGAAGGTCAATCTTAGGGGCTTTTGCTACCTTTTATGGTGATAGGTGCCCCAGAGAAGGGCCATCACAAGGCAAAGAGGGCTGGAGGCTAATTATTTACTGCCTTTACTACTTGGGCCTAGTGTTGCCTAGGAAGGGAGAGTGCTAAGCTGTGGAGAAGGGAAGGAGAGTACTAAGCTATGGGAAGGGAGTTCATTTCGCTAACAATTGTTATCAGTAAGGTGTTGTACAGAGGGGTTACCATTTCATAAGTCAGGTAGTAAGTACATTTCCTTTTGGACAATGTTACCCCTGAGATTTTGTGCTTATGGCTGGTGTTCTAGACCATAAGCACCAGCTGTAGTTCTACGTCTGGCTTTTTGGTGGCTCATTGGAAATAAGACTTTCCTTCCTGGGCTGGCTTTGAACTGAGATTCTCAGATCACAGCCTCCTGAACAGTTAGAATGAGGCGTGAGCCACTGGCACGGAGCCAAAAGTGACACACTCTTCTTCCTGAGAAAGCTGTAAGCCCACACCAGCTCTAATAGTGTGAGAACTGCAGTGTCAGACACACTATGAAACCTGCTGTTCACAGCAAGATTCTCACTGGGCACACACAGACAGATTGTTTCCTGCATGAATAAATAGGAAAGGATTTCTTTCACTGGGGACTAAAGATTGACGATGAAGGGGTATAAGAGAAAAGGCATTTTGGTTAGAAAAAAACGAAGAACAATGCGATTGGCTCCAGGAGAGTCCCCAGCAGAGTTGGAGACAGCAGAGAGCCGAAAACAGCCTTTCCAAAGTTTGGGCCTGGCTGGGCACTAGTGCCCACACTTGTAATCCCAGCTGCTCAAGAGGCTGAAGATTACAATTCAAAACCAGCCTGGGGTAGACAGACTCTGATCTCCAGTTAAACGCTGGAATGGAGTTGTGGCTCAAGTGATAGAGCACCAGCCTTGAGTGGGGGGAAAAAAAAACAAATGAAAAGGTAAGGCCCTGAATTCAAGTCCTATGACTGGCACACACATACATAAAAGAACCTTTTTAAGCCTGCTCCCAAGTTCTGTCAGAAAATCAGGGTATGTGTTGGGGAATCTTATTTGCTTGTAAACCCCTATCTGAACCCTTACCTAATGGTCTTACTTTTTTTTTTTTTTTGGTCTGTCGTGGGGCTTGAACTCAGGACCTGGGCACTGTACCTGAGTTCTTTTGCTCAAGGCCAGCACACGACCACTTGAGCCACAGTTCCACTTCTGGTTTTCTGGTTGTTCACTGGAGATAAAAGTCTCACTGACTTTGCTGCCTGGGGCTGGCTTCTAACTGTAATCCTTAGATCTCAGACTCCTGGGCAGCTGGGATGACAGGTATGAGTGAGCACTGGCACCTGGCTGCAGCTGGTTTTTCTTGATGGGGTGGGAAGGTGGGCTTGACTCCAGTGGATTTTTGTTTTTCTTTTTGGTGCCAATGCTGGGGCTTGAACTCAGGGTCTGAGCACTGTCCCTTAGCTTCTTTGCTCAAGGCTAGTGATCTACTAGTGGAGTCACAGCTCCATTTCAGCTATTAATTTTTTTTTTGTAGTTTAGTGGAAAAAAGAGTCTCACAGACTTTCCTGACTAGGCTGGCCTTGAATCGTGATCCTCAGATCTCAGCCTCCTGAATAACTCAGATTACAGGTGTGATCCCCTAGTGCCAGGCTCCAGTGAGTTTTCTGACCATTAAGGCTTGGCTTCCTGCAGGACTAAGGGAGAGGAGATGAGAGGGGTGGGAAGAGGGGAGGGGAGAGGAGAGGGATGGAAGATGGGAGAGGAGGAGAGGGGAGGGGAAATGAGAGGGGAAGGGAGGGGAGAGGGGAGGGGAAGAGGCAGGGGGAGGAAGAGGGGAGGGGAGTGAAGGGGGGAGGGGCTGGGAGGGGGAGGGGCTGGGAGAGAAGGGGGAGAGGAGGGGGAGAGAAGAGAAGGGGGAGGGGACAGAAGAGGAGAGGGGAGAGAGGGGGAGGGGAAAGGAGGGGGAGGGTAGAGGAGGGAGAGGGGAAGGGGGAGAGGGGAGAGAAGTAGAGAGGGGAGAGGAGTGAAGAGGGGAGGGGAGAGGGGAGGAAAGGGGAAAGAGGAGGAGAGGGAAGGGGGGAAATGAGAGGGGAGGGGGAGGGAAGGGTAGGAGAGGGGGGAGGGAAGAGGAGGGGGAAATGGAGGGGAGGGAAGAGGTGCGCATGGCCTCCTAGTCCCTATGCCCTCCCGTCTGGTCAGTCTTAAAGATCATTCTCTCCAGAGCATTTTCCTCTGTCTGGCCAAGGCCTTTAGAATAGGGAAGTCACTGTGCTCAGCCTGGAGGAGTGGCAGTGTACACAGCCGAGCCATGTGTCAATCATCCAGAAGACTGCAGGTTCCGCCTTTGGGGAAAAGAGAAGTTGATGTCCAGTGTCATTTGGGGATGACGTGTCTTCAGTCCAGACCTTGCAGTATTCTGGGTAGCCGTCCCTCAGGCTGACCTCAGGCCCTGTCTCAGCCGTCTCCTCAGAGCTCAGTCCTCTTCAGGATAGCAAAGAGCACCCGGGGCTTCAACTGGGGAGCTAAATCCCAGATGCTAGGGAGTAGACGCCAGTCAGCCCAAATGGAAGGCTTCCACGGCACTACGATCAGCTCTTTGTGGTGGTTCTGAGCCTTGAACCCACGGCCTCAAACCCTTGCATCTACTCAAGGCTGATTCTCTACCACTTGATCCATAGCTCCACTTCCAGCTTTTTGGTGGTTTACTGGAGACCAGAGTCTCTTGGACTTGTCTGTCCCAGCTGGCTTTGAACTGCACAATCCTCAACTCTCAGCCTCTTTTTTTTTGGGGGGGGGGCGGGGTCCGGTCCTGGGGCCTGAATTCTAGGCCTGGGCGCTGTCCCTCAGCTCTTCAGCTCAAGGCTAGCACTCTACCACTGGAGCCACAGCGCCACTTCCAGCTTTTTTTTTGCTTATGTGGTGCTGAGGAATCAAACCCAGGGCCTCATGCATGCAAGGCAAGCGCTCTACCACTGAGCCACCTTCCCAGCCCTCTCAGCCTCTTAAGTAGCTAGAATTACAGGTGTAAGCAACTAGCACCTAGCTTGATGATTGTCTTAAGCCTTGATATTTGTGTGTGTGTGTCTGCGCGCGCGCGTGCGCGCACACACGCACGCGCACTCGTGTGTTGGTCCTGGGGCTTGAAATTGGGTCCTGGATGCTGTCCCTGAGCTTTTTTTTTTTTTTTCCTTGAAGGCTAGTGCTCTACCACTTGAGTCACAGCTCCACTTCTGGCTTTTTGGTGGTTAATTGGAGATAAGAGTTCCATGGACTTTCTTGCTTGGGCTGACTTCAAACCATAATTCTCAAATCTCAGCCTCCTGAGCAGCTGGGATTATAGGCATATGTCACCAGTGCCCAGCTGTTCCTTATTTGGATCAGTCAGAATTTAGGTTCACAGTTCTGTATCATTTTCTAGTTAGAAAAGGGGTTAAAAGTTTATTGGAGCAATCAACCAAAACCAGGGCACCTGACTCAAGCAAGAACTTGCTAGGAAAGCAAAAGATGTGGCTTAAGTAAAACAGCATTCTTGTAACATGGGAGCTGTCCCAGAAATGGCAGGGCTGTATCAAGCAGTCATTTTGACAGGAAAGATTCTAATTCTTACATTTGCTTGTGTGGGTGGTAATGGGTTTGAACTCAGGCCCTTGAATGTGGTAGGTAGGCCTCTACTACTGGAGCTATGCCTACAGACGCAGAGTGAATAGGAGGTGAAAACCAAAGAAGCTGTCCTTTTCTCCGCTCCCCTCAGCATGCCAGCACGCCAGATGCCCACTGTGCCATGTGCCCAGCATGCCAACGTGATGACCATGCCTTGCCCAGACTGTGCTCGAGTCTCAATTACAAATGGATACTAGGACGGTTTGCCCAACCGCATTGAAGACATTTGCTTATTTATTTATTTACATACTTATTTGCTGATTTTTGACTTGAAATTCATGAACATAAAAACAACAGTCTCGTTGTGCCAGGTGCCAGTGGCTCACACCTGTCATCTTAGCTACTCAGAAGGCTGAGATCTGAGGATCATGGTTCAAAGCCAGCCCGGGCAGAAAAGTCCGTGAGACTCTTATCTTTAATGAACTATGAGGAAATCGGAAGTGGCACTGTGGCTCTAAGTGGTAGGGTGTTAGCCTTGAGCAAAAGAGCTCAGGACCAACACCCAGGCCCTGAATTCAAGGCCTGCAACTGACAAAACAAACAAACAGACCCACTCATTTTATTTTATTTTTATTTCTTTTGTTTGCTGGCACTGAGCTTGAACTCAGGGCCTGGTCGATTTCCTTAACTTTTTTTTTTTTTTTTTTTGTCGGTCGTGGGGCTTGAACTCTGGGCCTGGGCGCTGTCCCTCAGCTCTTCAGCTCAAGGCGAGCGCTCTACCACTTGAGCCACAGCGCCACTTCCGGTTTTCTGGTGGTTTATTGGAGATAGGAGTCTCACGGTCTCTCCTGCCCGGGCTGGCTTTGAACCGCGATCCTCAGATCTCAGCCTCCTGAGTAGCTAGGATTACAGGCGTGAGCCACCAGCGCCCGGCTTCGATTTCCTTAACTTTTAAGCTTAAGGGTAGCACTCTATCCTTTGAGTCACAGCTTCATTTCTGGATTTTTTTTTCCTGGTTAATTGGAGATAGATTTTTCTGCCCAGGCTGCCTTTGAACCTCGATCTTCAGATCTCAGCCTCCTGAGTAACTAAATTATAAGCATGAGCCACCAGTGCTTGGCTTAAATGATCCTTTTTTGTTTTCTTTAAATGTTTGGTTTTTTACTTTAAATTTTTAATTGTTATTATAAAGGAGACATTCAGAGTGGTTACAACTACATAAGTTGGGTAAAGAATACATTTCTTTATTTTTTGGGACAATGTTCAGTGACCTTTTTAAAGTGAGCCATTGAGGGGTATTTTGAGTCACATAGAATGAAACTGTGACACAGTTCCCCTCAGCCAGTGCTGCCCACTGCTCAGTCAAGTGGTTTCATAAACTGAACTGGGGAGTAGATGACTTTTTCTCTCACCTCCTTTCATTTGGCTTTCCTTTGTTGTTGAAGGTCATCAATAGGCTGTAGCATACATCAGTACAGCATTTTTTTTCCAGTCCTGGGGCTTGAACTTTTGACCTAGGCGCTGTCCCTGAGCTTTTGTGCACTCTGCCATTGGAGCTCCATTTCCAGCTTTTTTTGTGTGGTAGTTTTTAGTGGAAATAAGAGAGAATCAGGGACTTCCCTGACTGGGATAGCTTTGAACCATGATCCTTAGATCTCAGCCTCCTGAGTAGCTATGAAGACAGGCGTGAGCCACCAGTGCCTGGCACCAGCATCCCTTTTTAATGGCTGAATACTGTCTCATAATTTGTATATCTACTCATCCAAGAAATGAACTTTGTCCTGCTTAGAAACAATGCTATGAATATTCACGATAAGTCTCTAAGCACCTGCTTCCAATAGTTTTGGGGACCTTCTTCTCCGTGTGTGTGTGTGGGGGGCTGTACTGGGTCTTGAACTCAGGGACTGGGCACTTCCCTTGAGCTTTTTTGTTCAAGGCTAGTGCTCTACCACAGCTCCACTTCTGGCTTTTTAGTGGTTAGTTAGAGATCAGTTTTTAAGACTCCTGTCTGGGTTGGCTTCAAACCATGATCCTCAGAGCTCAGCCTCCTGAGTATCTAGAATGACAGGCATGAGCCACCAGCACCTGGCTCCCCTTAGGTTTTATATCTGCTCTTTAGTTAGCTTGAGGACCCTAACTAATGTAAGGGCTGACAAGTAAAAGAAAAAACAAAGTTTAATTTTAAGCCGGGCGCTGGTGGCTCATGCTACTCAGTAGGCTAAGATCTGAGGATTGCAGTTCAAAGTCAGCCTGGGCAAAAAAGTCCTTGAGACTCTTATCTCCAATAAACCACTCACAAAAAGTTGGAAGTGACACTGTGGTTCAAGTGGTAGAGTGGTAGCCTTGAGCACAAAGAGGCTCAGGGACAATGCCCAGGCCCTGAGTTTAAGCCCTACGACTGGCAAAAAAAGAGTTATTTTTTTATTTTTTTATTTTTATTTGTCAGTCATAGGGCTTGAAGTCTGGGCCTGAGCGCTGTCTCTGAGCTCTTCAGCACAAGGCTAGCAGTCTACCATTTGAACCACAGCACCACTTCCGGCTTTTTCTGTTTATGTGGTGCTGAGGAATCAAATCCAGAGCCTCATGCATGTGAGGCAAGCACTCTACCACTGAGCCACCTTCCCAGCCCCAAAATTTAATTTTTTACATGAGTCTTCACAAGCACAAAGTCTAAACACAAGATGCTCTTATAATTTTCAGACAAAGGACATGACATTTGTGAAGAAATGAAAGAACTCATGGCTGTCTAGGCTAGGTTAGTAAGCTGTAGGAATTTATTTGTGAAGAGATTCATGGCTGGGAGCTGGAAGCTCATTCCTGTAATCCCAGCCAATCAATAGGCTGAGATATGAAGATTGATGTTCGAAGCCAGCAAGAGCAGGGAAATCTGTGAGACTTTTTATTTCCAATTACCAGCAAAAAGCTGAAAACGGAGATATGGCTCAAGTAGTAGAGCAGTAGCCTTGAGCACAAAAACTAAGGAAGAGCTTGAGGCTTTGAGTTCAAGCCCTACTACCTGCATGAGAGAGGGAGGGGGGGCAGCGGGGAAGAGCGTGGGACATGAATAATGGTGATGGTAGAATGTAGAAACTAGTGGAAGAGCCAGGCACTGGTTGCTCATGCCTGTCATCCTAGCTACTCAGGAGACTGAGATCTGAGCATTGCTGTTTGAAACCAGCCTGGTCAGGAAAAACTGTGAAACTCTTATCTTCAATTAAATCACAGAAAAAGTCACAAGTGGCACTGTTGTTCAAGAGGTAGTACAAAAGGAGCTCAGGGACAGCTCCTAGGCTCTGAGTTCAAGCCTCAAGACCAGCCAAAAAAGAAGGGCAGGAAGGAAGGCAGGAAGGAAGGAAGGAGTAGAAGGTATGCATTATTTCAGAGTAAAATTGGGCTCTGGGCTCTGGTGAGCTAGGCTACTTTAATATCTTGGCCTGTGAGAAATATCCCTCCCTAAACAATCAACATGGTGTTTTAGTTATTTTGGTCTGGGAAATTGCACCACAGGCCTACTTGTTAGCCAAACTCTTCACCATTTAAGCTACCCTCTATCTTAGATCTCTTGTTTTCACTTAATTTTTTTTCTTTTTCTTCTGTGTGTGTGTGTGTGTGTGTGTGTGTGTGTGTGTGTGTGTGTGCATGTGCACACTTCACATGCACGTGCACAGGCTGGTACTAGGTCTTGAACTCAGGGCCTGGGCATGGTCCCTTAGCTTTTTCACTCAAGGCTGGTGTTCTATCACTTGAGCCACGCCTCTTCTTCTGACTTTGTGCTGGTCTAAGTCTAATTGGAGATAAGAGTCACATAGACTTTCCTGTCCAGGCTGACTTTGAACCACAGTTTTTAGATCGCAGTTTTCCAAGTAGCTAAGATTACAGGTGTTACCCATTGGCACTCAGCTTTATTTTGTAATAGGGGCTCACTAACTCTTCAAGGGTTGATCGTGATCTGTGTATTGGGGATGAGGGGGGAAGCTCCTGCCAGTCCTGGGGCTTGAACTCAGGGCCTGAGCTTTTTTTTGTTGTTGTTCAAAAGTATCACTTCATCACTTTGATATTATAATGTTTTGGGTTTTTTGGGGGGTCCGGTCGTGGGGCCTGAACTCTGGGCCTGGGCGCTGTCCCTCAGCCCTTCAGCTCAAGGCTAGCACTCTACCACTTGAGCCACAGCGTCACTTCTGGCTTTTTTTTTCTGCTATGTGGTGCTGAGGAATCGAACCCAGGGCCTCATTCATGCAAGGCAAGCGCTCTACCACTGAGCCACCTTCCCAGCCCTCACTCCACCACTTTGAGCCACAGCTCCAATTCTGGCTTTTTGCTAGTTACTTGGACATAGGAGTCTCACAGGCTTTCCTGTCTGGGCTGGCTTGGAACCATTATCCTCAGATATCAGCCTCCTGAGTGGCTGGGATGGCAGGTATCACTTTGGTCTCAAACTTCTGATCACCCTGCCCCCACCTCCCAAGTGGCTGGGACTACAGAGTGTCTCTCCATGCCTGCTTCCACAGGGCTTGGAGAAGAACATAACCCTGCTGTTTGCAGGAAAAGGGACAGAACTTGAGATCAGCTTATTTCAGTGAAACAAGGCAGACTCAGGAAGGCAAGTGTCACAAGTTGGGTTTTTTTTTTTTTAATTTTTCTCATATGGACAACCTAGGGTGGGTGGAAAGGAAAACCAAAAAACATGAAATTAGAAAGGGGAACATGAAATTAGGAAGGGGGTGTGGGGGAGGGGTGGATAGGAGAAGGGGATGGGGGAGTATGAGCAGAGAACGCTATATGCTTGTATGGAAATGTTGTAATGAAACATGTATGGTTAATAAGCACTAATAAAATGTATACAGACACGAATAAAACCTGCTACATGTAAGAAAAGGCAGGCTTGTGGGCTTTTTCTGAAGTTCCGGTTCCTCAAGCAATTTGGTTGAGTAAGCATTGTACCAGTATTGCTTTTTTTGTTTGTTTTTTTTTGGTACTGGTCCTGGGGCTTGAACACTGTCCCCAAGCCTCTTTTGTTCAAGGCTGGCACTCTACCACTTGGGCCATAGCAATACTTCTGGCTTTTTGGCTAGTTTATTGGAGATAAGAGTCTCATGGACTTGCCTGCCTGGGCTGGCTTCAATCCGAGATCCTCAGATCTCAGCCTCCCAAGTAGCTGGGATTACAGGTGTAAACCATGGGTGTCCAGCTCAGTATTACTATTTTGCATTGACATGACTTTAACAATTTCCAAATCCACAAGTGAAAACACTGGTTATTTCAGTAGTTCTATACTTAATTCTTTGAAGGAACTGCCGAAGAGTTTCACAGGAGTTGTGCAAATAAATATATCATCAAGTTAAAAGGATCCAAATTCCTCCACTTAATTCACATTAATACTCTGTGTGTGTGTGTGTATGTGTGTGTGTGTGTGTGTGTGTGTGTGTGTGTGTGTGTGTGTGTGTGTGTGTGTGTGCGTTTGTACTTGGGCTTTAACTCAGGGCTACAAGCTCTTCCTTAGTTTTTTCTCTCAAGATTGGTGCTCTACCATTTGAGCCACACACCTCCACTTCCAATTTTATTTTACTTTTATTATTATTATTATTATTTTGTCAGTGTGGGCGCTGTATCTGAGCTCTTTGTGCTCAGGGATGTTGCTCTACCACTTTGCGCCCCATGCAACTTCTGATTTTTTCTGATTTGGGGGCAGTTAATTGGAGATAAGAGACTGCCCGGGCTAGCTTTGAACCATGATCCTCAAATCTCAGCCTCCTGAGCAGCTAGGATTACAAGGATGAGCCACCAGTGCCTGGCTCCAGTTTGTTTGTTTATTTGTTTATCTATTCAATTGGAGATTGAGTTTTATGGACTTTCCTACCTGGACTGGCTTAGTACACAGATCCTTGGATCTCAGCCTTCTGAATAGCTGGGATTATAGGGATGAGCTATCTGCATTGCCTTTGCTGATGTTGCTGGCTTTGTAACCCAATGAAATACCGGATGAGGAAGTGACTTCTGTCTGACAATTTTTTTCCCCTTTTGTATGATTTAAACTTTTTCTTTCACTACACCCTTCACAGGAAAGTCACAAAGAGGAAGGATATTGTAACGTCATGAAAGCAGAAATTCCACCTACCCTGAATGATTAAAATGTGCCGCAGCCTCAGCAAGCTCTGGGATCCTCTGCTTCGCTCTGCCTCAGTTTCTCTGGGTGGCCGACAGCAACACACACTGGGGGAAGATGATGGACACCGAGCTGGCCCTGACCTACAGGCTGGTGCAGGATTACCTGCAGTTCGTCCTGCAGACTTCTACCTCAGGATCTGAGCCCAGCAAAACCTCCCAAGTCCTTCGCAGCCTGGCTTCCTCAGTCCAAGAAAAGGTGGAGGAGAATATGAAGGGCTACTTGGACAGCTTGCCCGTGGCCTCTCTGGAGGCCGCCAGAACTGTCTTTAACCAAGTAATGGCAGGGGAATTTGAGGATGGGGTCATAAACTGGGGACGAATCGTGACCATCTTTGCTTTCTCCGGGGTGCTCATCAAGAAGCTGCCCCCAGGGCAGGTGGCCCGGAGCATGGACATTGAGCACATCTCGTTCTTCGTGGCTGAGTTTATCATGAGCACTGCTGGGGACTGGATGAAGCAGAACGGAGGCTGGGTAGGTACACCAGGAGAATCTCACTGTTCTCAATTCCATCACAGGAATGCTAGTGTGAACAAACCAACAGCAGCATGCCCAGCCTAGGAGTTTCATTCTCTTTGGGAGGTTTAGTGTAGATGTTATTTTAGTAAATTTTTTTAACAATAGTCCTGGGGCTTAAACTCAGGGCCTGGGTGCTGTCCCTGGGTTTCTTTTGCTCAAGGTTAGTGCTCTACCACTTGAGCCACACACTACCACTTCTGGCTTTTTCTTCTCTTAACCTTGTAGTTTAATGGAGATAAGAGTCTCACAGACTTTCCTGCCCAGGCTAGCTTTGAACTGCAGTCCTCAGATCTCAGCCTCCTGAGTTGCTGGGATGACAGGTGTGTGCCACCAGTGCAGGGTTTGAACTCAGGGCCTGGGCTCTGTCCCTGAGCTGCTTTTGCTCAAGGCTAGCACTCTACCACTTGAGCCACAGCACCACTTCTGGCTTTTTCTGTTTATGTGGTACTGAGGAATAGAAACTAGGGCTTCATGCATGCTAGGCAACCAATCTACCACTAAGCCACATTCCCAGCCCCTATAAATGTTTAAAAATTTGATGCAGTCAAAGTTACTAATCTTCCATTTGATGCCTTTCCTCTTTTGTTGGAGGCCTTCTTGTCTCATTGTGGGCTTTGCCACACCTAGCCGTTTCTCAGTCAGTTTAATCTTCCTGTAGCAGGGCTTTCTAGCTCAGATTTACTCAGGGCTGGGAGGATCATGTGAGATATTTGGTCATGCATTGTTAGTATTTGTGTGTGTGTGTGTGTGTGTGTGTGTGTGTGTGTGTGTGTATGTGTGTACATGTATGAGTTGTCACTGAAGCTTGAATTCAGGACCGCATGCTCTCTCTTAGCTTTTGCTGGTCAAGGCTGGCACTCTATCCCTTGAGCTACACTTCTACTTCCTGCTTTCTGTTAGTTCGTTGGTATAAGAGTCTGTCAGACTTTCTTCCTGGCCTGGCTTCAAACTGCAATCTTCAGATCTCAGCCTTCTGAGTAACTGGGACTTCAGGCATGAGGCACAGCACCCGGTCTCCTGGTCATATTTTCTATGGGATGGCAATGGGAAGCTCTCTGAAGGACTCGGGGAAATCTGAGCTGCACTGTTGATTTCAAGCAAAGGGAAAGATGGCCCGTGCAGAGGTGGGAAGAGAGTACCCTGCTGGTGGGCTTTCTGTGGGCACATCCTTGTGGTTAAATTAAGGAAGCCCATGACATTCAGAAATGACAATGGTAACAGTTTCTGTGGGAGGGAGTTTCATGCTTGAAAACATTTTGGTCACAGTTTGAAGCAATTATAAGGCTGTATGGGAACTTCCAAAATGTTTAAAGATAAACTCTCACAGTTCCTGTGAATACCAACAGAAAGCCCCTTGTGAAAGCCAGGAGCTACACAGAATTGTGGTACTTCCCAAGGATCCTGACTGTTAAAACTTGGGTCTTTTTTTTTTTTTTTTAATCAGTCCTGAGGCTTGAACTCAGGGCCTGGGCATTGTTCTTAAGCTTCATCTCTGAAGACTGGTGCTCTACCACTTTGAATCACAGTGCCACATCCGCTTTTCTGGTGGTTAATTAGATATAAGAGTCTCATGGACCTTCCTGGCCTGGGCTGGCTTTGACCCATGATTCTCAGATCTCAGCCTCCTGAGTAGTAGTAAAATAACAGGTATGAGCCACCAGTGCCTGGCTTAAAGGCTTTCTCTCTCTCTCTCTCTCTCTCTCTCTCTCTCTCTCTCTCTCTCTCTCTCTCTCTCTCTCTCTCTCTCTCTCTGTCTCGCTCTCTCGCTTTCTCTATCTCGCTCTCTTGTTCTCTTGCTCTCTCGCTCTCCTGGCACTCAAACTTAGTATCTGCACTTATTGTTCATTGGCAGGTGCCCTACCACCTGAGCCAAGCCTCCAATGCCAAGGGACGTGTGTGTGTGTGTGTGTGTGTGTGTGTGTGTGTGTGTGTGTGTGTGCTTGTGCATGCTTATGTGTATACTGGGGTTTGGACTCAGGTCCTGGACGCTGTCCCTTACCTTTATCACTCAAGGCTGGCGCTCTACCACTTGAGCCACGTTCTCCTTCTGGCAGTTTGCTGGTTCATTAGCAATAAGAGTCTCATGGAAGCCCAGGTACTGGTGGTTCATGCCTTTAATTCTAGCTACTCAGGAGGCTGAGATCTGAGGATCATGGTTCAAAGCCAGCCCAGGCAGGAAAGTCCATGAAACTCTTATCTCCAATAAACCACTCAGAAAACTGGAAGTGGTGTTGTGGCTCAAGTGGTAGAGCACTAGCCTTGAGCTAAAGGGCTGAAGGATAGTGGTCAGGCCCAGAGTTCAAGCCCCATGACCAGAAAAAAAAAAAAAAAGAGTCTCATGAATTTTCCTGCCTGGGCTGGCTTCAAACCACAATTCTCAGATCTCAGCCTCCTGGGTAGCTGGGATAACAGGCATGAACCACTAGTACCTTGACTGCTTCTCTTTTCAAAGGCCTCCTCCTCTTTCATGACAACACTTGATGGCATTCTCTTACATTTGCACAAATTCTTAAATGGCGCATGTATTTTCCTAGTCCATGCTTCTCTTTATTGGTATCTAGTTTGTGAAAATATCTTTTCCCCTTCATGCGGCTAAGTGACTTTCATTCATGACCCTTTGGGAAGTGGAATGAATGTAACATGCTGACATGGCCTCTGCCTGGCCCACCCACGACACAGTCATTGTCAGGAGAAAGCATGAGCGTCATGAAGCCTCTGAGTGCCACGAGTGTGGGGGAAACATGCATGTATCTCCAGGAAAGAGGAAACAGCATCCCCTTGCAGCCGTGCTAGCCAGCCTGTGCTTCGTGGTGACCCCTCCGGGCACGTAGGCAGAAGTGCCTTTCTTACACAATTTTTTACAGCTACCCCTTTTGTTGTGGACCTGATTGTAAAGATAGTTTCAACACTGTAGAATTCTTCTGACTTTGAGTTCTGCTTGATCACCTGTGTGTGTGTGTGTGTGTATGTGTGTATGTGTGTGTGTGTACTGGGGCTTGATATCCAGTGCATTGTGCTCTTGCTTAGTAATCAGTGTTGGTGTTCTACCAATTGAGCCAGGCCTTCCTTCGTGCTTTTGTGCTAGTTCATTGAAGATGGATTCTTACAGACTTTTCTGCCTGAGCTGACTTTGAATTGTGATTCTCCAGATTGCAGCCTCCTGAGCAGCTAGGATTACAGATATGAGTCATCAGTACCTGGTTGGCTTTCTTTCTTTTCTTCTCTTTCTTCGCTCCTTCCCTTCCTCCCTCCCTCTTTCCCTCCTTCCTTCCCCATCTCTCTCTCTTTCTTTCTCTCTCTCTTTCTTTCTTTCTTCCTTTCTTCCTTGATTGAAAGCAACACCTTTATTTTTCTGTGAATGTAATGAGACACAAATGCAAATTTCATTCTCTCCTAGGAAAATGGCTTCTTGAAGAAATTTGAAACAAAATCGTGCTGGCTGACATTTCTGGAAGTTACAGGGCATCTCTTTGAGATGTTTTCTCTTCTGAAGCAATATTACTGACCATGAAGATCATCAGGAAGATCACACCAGTGTGGGCTACAGCTCCTGTAAAACCTGCACTCGGGGGCTGGGAAGGTGGCTCAGTGGTAGAGCGCTTGCCTTGCATGCTTGAGGCCCTGGGTTCGATTCCTCAGCACCACATGAGCAGGAAAAAAAAGCCGAAAGTGGCACTGTGGCTCAAGTGGTAGAGTGCTAGCCTTGAGCTGAAGAGCTGAGGGACTGTGCCCAGGCCCAGAGTTCAGACCCCCCCAAAAAAACAAAAACAAAAAACCTGCACTCAAACTATTTTGAAAGAGCATTGGTGATGCAACTTACTTGGAAAGTCAATTCATTTGTATTGTTGCCTCACTTGTACATTGTACGGGATGTACATCTTGTCTCCATGTAAATGAATAAATTCCATTTATTTGTATTCATTCTGGATTTTGGTCTTCATTTTTTCAAGCCTGCTCAGAACTTCAGCCAACACAGAGCTGGATGTCAAGGACCAGGATGAAGTTGGGGTGATGAGCAGGAAGGTGGCAGCGTTTTCTTGCCCTGTAATAGACTCTTTCTCATGTTTAATTTGTGTGTGTGTGTGTGTGTGTGTGTGTGTGTGTGTGTGTGTGTGTGTGTGTGTGTGTGTGTGTGTGCCTCAGGACTTGAACTTGGGCCTCTGTGTTCTTACCTGAACATTTTGCTCAAGGCTGGTGTTTCACTTCTTGCACTCCTTCCCTCTACTTGTTTGCTTGTTTCTTTTTATTTTTCTGTAAATTAAGAAATAAGGGTCTCATGGACTTTCCTGCCCAGGTTGACTTTGAACTGTGATCCTCTGATCTCAGTTTCTTTTTGTTTTTGTTGGTTGTGGGGCTTGAACTCTGGGCCTGGGTACTATCCTTCAGCCCTTCAGCTCAAGGCTAGTGCTCTACCACTTGAGCCACAGTGCCCCTTCCAGTTTTCTAGTGGTTATTTGGAGATAAGAGTCTCACGCTCTTTTCCACCTGGGTGGGCTTTGAACAGGCATGGTCACCTGGCTCAGCTTCTTGAGTGGCTAGGTTTATAAGCATTAGTCACTACCTCTTGCTTGTTTTTTGTTTTCATTCACATTTGGGTTAATCAGAGCTGGGAGATAGGAACCAATAGAATGACAGAAAGGGAAGTGCAGTATGTGTTTCCCTACCTGGAACAGATTTACACAAGAGTCCACACAGTCTGGTTGTCACACCCTGGGGTTTTTGCAATGTGACATGGGGTAATCAGTCACCCTTCCCAGTTTGGTCCGTGACCTGGACTTTTAAACTGAACCTGTATGTTTTATTTATTCATTTACTTCTGAAACAAATTTTTTTAAAAAATGGTTTAAGCTAGGTGCTGGTAGCTCAGGCCTGCAATCCTAACTACCTAGGAGGCTGAGATCTGAAGATCCAGGTTCAAAGCCAACCTGGGAAGAAAAATCTGCAATATTGAGACGCTCATCTCCAAGGAACTGCAAAAAGCTAGAAATGGAGTGACTCAAGCAGCAGAGATGCCGGCCTTGAGTGGAAAAGTTAAAAGGAATAGATTGAGGCCCAGTATTGGCACTAAAAGGGGGGAGGGGACAATACAAATAAGTAAATGAAAATGAACATTCACTAGGTTTTGGATTAAGTTTACTTCCTGAGGCTGACATAGCCTCAGATCTTACAAGCGAGAGTAATAATGCTTGCTGGCTACTGTCCTTGTTCTGGAGACTTTTAGTTCACTGCATTATTTTATTTCATTTAGTCATTGTTTCATGGGGCTTGAACTAAGGGCCTGTGTGTCATCCCTGAGCTCTTTTGCTCAAGGCTAGCACTCTTCCACTTTGAGCCACAGCACTACTTCCAGTTTTCTGAATGGTTTATTGGAGACAAGAGTCTCACAGACTTTCCTGCCCAGGCTGGCTTTGAACATCAATCCTCAGATGTCAGCTTCCTTAGTAGTTAGGATGACAGGCATGAGATACTAGTGCCTGGCTTATTTTATTTTGGTGCTGGGAATTGAGCCCCAGAGCCTCACTCATACTAAGGAATTTGAGATACATGATGCCCTGCATTCCTCATGCCAGCATCTGGAATAGACATTGTCCCTATTCGACTGAGAAGGCTTAAAGAAAGCCAGTGAGAAAGTCACCCCAGGTCCCAGGCATGGTGTGTGCTAAAAGCCTCATGTGACCCTGGCTTCACCGACCTCTCCCCTTTTCTCCTTTGGTCTCTCAGTGTGGCCCTGTCCTCTCCTTGTTCCCCTCTGACAGGCTGAAGCTGTGTGTGGGTACTGGTCCGTGTGCCGGCTTGCCTCCCCATTATTCCCAACTTGAACATGTCCTCACAATGAGACATCACGGCCACTGTCTGATTGTGATTATTATTTTCTATTATTTTTGTGCCTGTGTCCCCCTACTTTTTTCACTCAAGCTTGGCACTCTACCACGTGAGCCACAGTTCCACTTCTGGTTATTTCTGATTGCAGATGCTAATAGGGTTACATCATCAGCACATCTTTCCACAGGGTTGATGGGTTTCCTGCAATTCATTTGCCTTGTGATCACTGGCAGAATCCTCCAGACAGCTGACTAAGTGAACCCCTCTTCCCCAATTCCTCCCATAGAACCAACAGACACCAGCTACACCAGCTCCCATGAAATCAGAGCCATGACTAGGGTTCCCTGAGACAGCCGATGACTACTGTGTAAACAGCCAGATAACATATATATGAAAAAATATCAGTGTTGTAAACACTGCTACCACGTGTGTGGGCTCACCCTGGCAGCCTAGCTTCTCAACAGGCTGAGATCTAAGGATCTCAGTTTGAAGTCAACTGCCCAGGCAGACAAATCCAAGAGACCTTTTTTCTTTGTGCCAGGCCTAAGGCTTGAACTCAGGGCCTGAGTGCTGTTACTGATGTTTTTTAGTTTCATTTGTTTTTGTTCTTTGATAAAGGTTGGTGCTCTAACACTTCAGCCACAGCCTCACCTCCAGCTTTTTGTGGTTTATTGGAGATAAGAGTCTCATAGACTTTCTTGCCTGGGTTGGCTTTAAAACATTGATCCTCAGATTTCAGCCTCCTGAGTAGATAGGATGACAGGTGAGAGCCACCAGCATCTGGCTCAAGAGACTCTTTTGTCTCCAATTAAACCATTGGGGCTTGAACTCAGGACCTGGGTGCTGTCCCTTTGTGTTTTTGCTCAAGGTTGGGGTTCTATCTCTTGAGCCACAGCTCTGCCTTCAGCTTTTTTTTTTTTGTTGTTGTTGTTTTCTTTTTTTTTGGCCTGGGCCAGCTTTGAATTGTGATCCTCAGATCTCAGCCTTCTAAGTAACAAATTATTTTTATAAAACCTTGTAACACCCTCCCTCCCTCCCTGCTTGAGTGTGGAGTGACTCCCTTTCAGTGGGTGTGGGATGTACAGGCTATTATTCAGAGTATGAGTGAAGGAAAAGAGAAGAAAAGTGAGTGCAGGGCTGGGAAGGTGGCTTAGTGGTACAGTGCTTGCCTCTCATGTATTAGGCCCTGGGTTCAATTCCTCAGCACCACATAAACAGAAAAAGCTGGAAGTGGCATTGTGGCTCAAGTGGTAGAGCGCTAGCCTTGAGCTGAAGAGCTGAGGGACAGTGCCCAGGCCCAGAGTTCAAGTCCCATGGAAGGAAGGAAAAGTGAATGCAATAGACAAACAGGTTTAATTTAGGATGAACATCTGGGAAGGGCCGGATGCTGTTGGCTCACACCTGTAATCCTAGCTACTCAGGAGGTTGAGATCTGAGGACGTGGTTCAAAGCCAGCTCAGGGCAGGAAAGTCTGTGAGACTCTTTTCTCCAACTAACCACCAAAAGAGACTGAAGTGGAGCTGTGGTTCACGTGAGAAAACACTGACCTTGAGCAAAAAGAAGCTCAGGGACAGTGTCCTAGGGTCAGCATACAAAAAAAAAAGATGCTTAAGACACACCAAAACACAGAGAGCTGCCTGGGGAAGATGGGTGGATGTGGCAGATATTTCTCTTCTGAGTAAAGTTCTTCACTTTCATCCTCTGTGATAACAACCTGAGGAGGCTCCAGCAACATTGGCTGTAGAGACTAGCACTCCACCACCTTGAGCCCCAGCACCACTTCTCCTCTTCCTCCTCCTCCTCCTTCGCCTCTTCCTCCTCCTCCTCCTCTTTCTTTATTTGGCCAGTCCTGGGGATTGAACTCAAGGCCTGGACACTGTCCCTGAGCTTCTTTTGTTCAAGGCTAGCACTCTACCACTTGAGCCACAACACTACTTCTGGCTTTTCTATGTATGTGGTACTGAGGAATCAAACCCAGGGCTTCATGCATGCTAGGCAAGCACTCTACCACTAAGCCACATTCCTAGCCCCTTCTGTCTTTCTGTTGTTGTCTCTGTGTGTCTGTCTCATATATATATATATGTATGTATATATGTATATATATACACACACATACACACACACACACACACACACACACACACACATATCTTTTTTTTTCTTTTTGTGCTGGTACTTGGGCTTGAACTCAAAGCTTCACATTCTCTTTTTTTTTTAAAAATCTTGTCTCTGCCACTTGAACCAAACCTGACACAGGACCATGAATTACAGCCTCTCCCACAGCCCATGGAGAACACAGGGGACAGATTGGGGTGGAAATTCAATGGCAGTTTTGGAGATTCTGGGTTAGAATCTCATTCCTTCTTCACAGAAGTTAGGTGAGCTTATGCATCATTTATGATGCCTGCTTCCACTTGTATAAAAATGTGTTAATAAGTTGGGCGCTGGAGGCTCACACCTATCACCCTACCTACTCAGGAGGCTGAGATTTGAGGATTGGGTTCAAAGCCAGTGTGGGCAGGAAAGTCAGTGAGACTCTTATCTCCAATTAACCACCAGAAAACAGGACATGGTTCTGTGGCTCAAGTAGTAAAACACTAGCCTTGAGCAAAAGAGCTCAGGGACAGTGCCCAGTCCCTGAGTTCAAGCCCCAGTATTGAACTAACTAAAGAAAAAATCCTTCTCTAAAAATTGTCTAATATTTTTTGTTCATCATGTATATATGACATTCTCCTGTTTCTAAGAATCCAAGCTGTATCACTCAGGAGTCTGAATTCTGAGCATCAAAGTTTAATACGAGAGAGGGAAAGAATGTCTTTGAGAATCTTATCTCCAATGAACCGCCAAAAAGTCAGAAGTAGAGCTGTGGCTCAAGTGGTAGAGAACTAGCCTTGAGTAAAAAGCTAAGAGACAGTACCTACAGACCCTGAGTTAAAGCTCCAATAATGGTTACTTGTGTGCACACACACACAAAACAATTTAATGGCTTTTAGTATTCATTGTGTTGTACAGCTATCACCACAATTTAACTTTAGAAGATTTTTATCACTTTAGTATAAACCCTCTCCCTGATTCCCCTCCCCCCTCCCCAGTCCCAGGCAAACCTGTCATCACTTTGTTTCTATGTGATTGCCTGTTTTTTTTGACATTTCCCATAAACATGGTCATATAATATGTTGCCTTTTTTTTTTTTTTTTACTCAGTAAGCCATTTACTGGTCTATCTATATATCAGCTCTTTATCATTTTCATGGTTTTAAAATATTCCAGTGAACAGATATACCAGATTTAAAATTTTATATTTTATTATCTTTATATAGCTGTACAAAAGAGCTACCAATTCAACAGGGATACATCACATTTGTCTGTATATTCACCAGTTAAAATATCTGTGTTGGAGGGGAGCATGGCGGAAGTGGGCCTCTGACCAAGAGGCCTTGTATACAGAAGTGGACATGTCAACTTGGAACCTTCTTGTGCAACTCTTTGAAGATAATAAAAAAGTAAATCGGGGGTGTTCCACAACCAGACCGTAAATTATGAACACTCATATACACATTTTTTTGTGTGTGGGGCTTAGCTTTCATTAATCAAGGCTGACCCTCAGCCACTTAAGCCATACCTCCATTTCCATCTTTTTGGTGGTTAATTGGAGGTGAAAGTCTCATGAATTTTTCTGCCTTGGCTGGTTTCAAACAACAATCCTTGGGCGGGGGAAGGATGGGAAGGGATGGAAAGGGGAAACAAAGGAGGAGGCTACAATGCTTGATAAGAAATGTAGTCATTATCTTGCCTATGTAATTGTAACCCCCCTGTACAGTATTTTCACAATAAAAAAATCAAAATTAAAAAAAACAACAATCCTCAGATCTCAGCCTCCTGAGTAAACTAGGATTACAGATATAAGCCACTGGTGTCTTGCTTCATTTATCATTTTTGTGTAAACTTGCATTTTATTTTCTTAGGAACAGACATCAAAGTGGAATTACTTACTAGGTCATATGGTTAACTCTATATTTAACTTTTTTTTGTGGAACTGCCAAGTTATTTTTCCAAAATTCTGCTTTATTTTCCGTTCTCATGGCTATGAGTGTTTTACTTCTCTACATCCTTCCCAATCTTTGTATATCCCTTCTTTTTTTTTTTTTTTTGTCAGTCAAGGGGCTTGAACTCAGGGCCTGGGCGCTGTCCCTGAGCTCTATTGCTCACAGCTAGTGGCTCTATCACTTGAGCCACAGCTCTGCTTCCAGTTTTCTGGTGGTTTGTTGGGTATAAAGAGTCTCATGGACTTTCCTGTCTGGACTTTGAATCACGGTCCTCAGATCTCAGCCTCCTGAGTAGCTAGGATTACAAGAGTGAGCCACCAGTCCTCCATCCGCCCTGCCCCCCCCACCCAACGGGCAGCTTTCTTCGAGATTTTGTTTTCATTTCTCCTGTACCTAATGATGCTGAAGATCTGGTCATGTGCTTTCATGTGGTTCACATGACGGTGGAGGAATGTCTAAAATCCTGGACCCACTTGAGAACTGGATCCTCTGTCTCTTCATTGCTGAATTGTAGGATTCTTTCACATATTCTGCACACAAGTACCTTGTCAGATACACAGTTTACAATGAGCTTCTCCCGTTCTATAAATTGTCTTTTTTTTGATACACAATTTTTTTTTTTTACTTAGAGGTGCTATTTACTCCCCCCCTTTTTTTTCTGATCCTGGGGCTTGAACTCAGGGCCAGGGTGCTGTCCCTGAGCCTCTTTGTGCTCAAGGCTAGCACTTTACCACTTGAGTCACAGTGCCACTGCTGGCTTTTTTCTGAGTAATTTAATGGAGATAAGAGTCTTACAAACTTTTCTGCCCAGGCTGGCTTTGAACTATAATCCTTAGATCACAGCCTCCTGAGTAGTTAGGAGTATGCCACCAGCACCCAGTTTATCGTTGTGTTTTTTTTTTGCTGTGTGTGTGTGTGTGTGTGTGTGTGTGTGTGTGTGTGTGTGTGTGTGTGTACATATGTGTGTGATTGCCTGAGCTAAGGTGATGGAAATTTATGCCTGTTTTCTTCCAAAGGTTTTATTGCTTCATAGTCAGGCCTTTGATCTGTTTTGAGTTTGTGTGTGCATGTGCAAGCATGCGTGCCTTCATGCACGCCAATCTGGAGCTTGAATCTGGGGACTTGCCCTCTCGCTTGGTGCTCCCACTCAAGGCTAACACTCTACCACTTGCACACTTACACTTCTGGCTTTTTGCTGGTTAACTGGGGATAATCTTTTGAATTTGTCAGCCTGGTCTGGTTTCAAACTGTAATCCACAGAGCTGAACCTCCTGAGTAGCTAAGGTTACAGGTGTGAACTATGGGGTGCTGGCTGCCTTTGTTCGCCAGCACAATGTAGGCAATTTTATTTAAAATGCGACTATATAAAAATTTCCCAGCACCATCTATGAAAAACATTTTCATTTTTGCCCCAGTGACAGGAGATGGCTTCTTGATCAAATTTCCATATAACTTAGGGTTTATTCCCATTCCACTCGCTCCTCTGTGAATTCAAGCACCAAGAACACATGGTTCCAAGCACAGACACTTCAGGGTGTGTTTGTGTGTCTGTTAGTCTCAGTCCCTACTTGGTCTTTTTTTTTTTTTTTTTTTTTTTACTATTTGTCTACTTATTCCTCAATGCTTGTTTACTCCCCCCTCCAAAATCAAATGCCCACCAACTAATGAAAAGTTCATTATTAACACAAAAGTCACATCAAATTGCACAACTGTATTATTTATTTTTAGTGGGACTGGAGTTTGAACTCAGGATCTCATGCTTGCAAGGCAGGAGCTAAATTACAAAACTGTGACAGGATTACTGAGGGGTCACACGGGGGAGGGGAGACCGATACCCAGGAGAGTCTCTCTACAGCTGTTCCCTGCCTTGAGTTTCCAAGTGAAATGTCCTGCCTGGTACCTCTGTGTTATCATCTGCCTACGAAGAGCTTCTGAAACAGGAACAAGGTCCCATAATTCTACGGCGCTGGTTCTTCGGGACCCTGAGCCAGACACTAGCGATCAGGACAACTTTCTTTGGACTTGGTGGTGGTGGGCGTGGGGCTTGAACTCAGGGCCTGGGGGCCATCCTGAGCTCTGTCACTCAAGGCTAGCGTTCTACCACTTTGAGCTCCACTTCTGCTTTTCTGGTGGTTCAGTGGAGATAAGAGTCTCAGGGACTTTCCTGCCTGGACTGGCTTTGAACCGCGATCCTCAGAGCTCAGCCTCCGGAGGCTAGGAAGTCCCGCGCCAGCTCTCACTTTGAATCTTAAGTCTCCCAGAGGTGAGAGGCATCCTGCTCCGGGACCGGCCAGCCTCTGGCTGCCCAATGACCTGTGCAGTCCATTGGCCGCGGGCCCCCAGCAGAAGACAGGATGCCGGGCGATCGCGAGCCTCACCCCGGCAGGCCCACAGGTCCTTCCTTCGCTTTAAGCAACGTGGGGGTGGAGCTCTACGAGGGGCGGAGCCATATGAGGAGGTAGGGCTAGGCTAGGGGCGAATCTAGGAACTAGATTCGGGCAGAGCCAATCAGAGGAGCAAAACTAGACTAGAGGCGGAGCCAAGTGTGGGGGCGGGCCCAGGGGCCGTCACAGCCAGCGGCACCAGGGGCTCTCAGGAGGGGCGTGGCCAGGGGCGTGGCCATCTGCAACCCGGAAGTTGGGGCGAGCCCCGAGGCCCGCTCCCTGGCCGGCCAGTGGGTCCAGCTGGGAGCGGCCAGGTGTGGGCTCCCTTCAGCGCGAGATGGCGGCGGCGGCGGTGAGCGGAGCCAAGCGGAGCCTGCGGGCGGAACTGAAACAGCGACTACGAGCCTTGAGCGTCGAGGAGCGGCTGCGCCAGTCCCGCCTCCTGACCCAGAAGGTGCGCGCGCCGCGGCGGAAGGGCTCCTAGAGGGTGGCGGGCCGGAGGACGCGGAGCCGCGCACGTCTCCCCCGAGGGCGCGCGCGTCACCCTGGCGCGCTTACGTACTCTCGGGCCAGCGTTCCCACAGGCGGGGGTGAGGGGTGCGGCGCCCCGTGGCCCGGGGGCGGTCGGCGCGAATGCGTTCGTTTAAGAGAAGTTATCGTCATCGTTGTTATTGTTATTGATGACGATCAGGCACCGCCGGGTGCTGCAGTCGGGGTCGAGCGTAGTATATGCCGTAGAGCATGAAGCTCTGCCCTCGCTCCGGTTTGTGTAAATGTGGCTCCGGGTGAGGGCGGCCCGTGGTGCCCGCGTTCAAATCTCAGAACCGCCAGTAAAAGCAAACGCGGGGTGAAAACGAACAGGGACGTGCCGTTATCCGCAGTCCGGATGTGGATGAGGACGGCCGCGGTCCCCACTGCGGGGAGCCGGGGCCTGGTGGACGGGCGAGTGCGCGCGCGTGCGCATGCGCGTGTGTCCGTGGGGGGGGGGGGGTCGTGAGCGTTGTCCGCGAGTTCTTTCACTCAAGGCAGGCGCTCAACCCACTTGAGCCGCAGTTCCACTTCTGGCTTTTTTCCGTGATTAAATTGGATCTGAGTCTCCGGACTTTCTTGCCCGGGCTGGCTTTGAACCTCTGCCCTCAGATCTCAGCCTCCCGAGTAGCTGGACGACCCACTCTGCACTTCTCATTGAACCAAAACGGTCTTCCCGCGCCTCCTGCTGCCCCCTCACCCGAGGCCTGGCCGGTGGAGGCCTGGCGTGCTGAGGGCGGGACTGCGAGGAAGAGGGTAATCCGGTGTTTTGGTGGATTTGGATGGGATTCTGGATGGAGCCAGTCAGCAGGAGACTGCGGGAGAGGGGGGTGGGGGGGCGGGAGGGGGGTTCAGCGGAACGCCCCGGGTGAATAGACGGGTGCAGGACCGAGAAGGGCCCTGCTCGTGATTCACACGTTTAGAGCTTCGGATCGTGCGTGCGTGCGTGCGTGCATGGGCTCGCATGTGTGGGTGCACGTGTGCCCTTTCTGGGGCTTAAACTCAAGGCCTCGCTTTGCTTGGCTTTTTCCGCTTGTGGCCCGCACTGCTCTACCACTTGGCGCCACACGTCCACGTCTGGCTTTTGGCCAGTTGATGAGGTGAGTCACTGACATTTTTCCTCCTGGGGCTGGCTTTGAACAGTGACCTTTAGCTCTGAGCCTCTTGAGTAGCTAGGATTGTGGGCCTAAGCCGCCAGCCCTGGGCCTAAGCATAAGAAATGTAGGAGCCAGGCTGGAGCTCACAGCTGTCATCTCAGCTACTCAGGAGGCTGAGATCTGAGGATCGAGGTTCAAAGCCAGCCGAGGCAGGAAAGTCCTTTATCTCTTATCTCAGTGAACCACCAGACAACCAGAAGTGGTACTGTGGCTCAAGTGGTAGAGCACTTCTTGAGCTGGAGAGCTCAGTGCCCAGGACCAGAGTTCAAGCCCCACAACTGATAGGAAAGAGAGGGAGAGGGAGAAGAAGAAGGCGAGGGAGAGAGAGAGACAGACAGACAGACAGATTTAGTTTTTTTTGGTTGGTTGTGGGGCTTGAACTCTGGGCCTGGGCACTGTCCCTGAGCTCTTCAGCTCAAGGCTAGCACTCTACCACTTGAGCCACAGTGCCACTGCTGACTTTTTCTATTTATGTGGTGCTGAGGAATCAAACCCAGGGTTTCAAGCACTCTACTACTGACCCACCTTCCCAGCCCCTCAGTTTGGTTCTTGCCCATAAGATTTTTAATTTTAATATCTTTTGAGAGGAGTTTATCACCTCTGAGACTCTCAAGCTGGGCTCATGTGGTCTCCAGTCAGAATCCAAGCAGTGGCCATAGTAGATTCCACTACAGAAAATTGGATGGGAATATTATTAGCTAGACAGTAGCAGCACTGCGGGTGGTAGAATGACAGCTGATGTAAAAGAAGGTAAATTAGAAAACAGATTCATGGGCTGGGAAGGTGGCTCAGTGGTAGAGCGCTTGCCTTGCATGCCTGAAGCCCTGGGTTCAATTCCTCAGCACCACATAAGCAAAAAGAAAAAAGCCGGAAGTGGCGCTGTGGCTCAAGTGGTAGAGCGCTAGCCTTGAGCTGAAGAGCTGAGGGACAGCGCCCAGGCCCAGAGTTCAGGCCCCACGACCAGACCCCCCCCCAAAAAACAAACAAACAAACAAAAAAACAAATTCATGACTCACAGAGAGGATGAGCACACCAGCAAATGCAGCCCCACGGGGAGATGCCTTTCTCCATATGCAAGGGACTTTAATGTTCCAGTCCATTTCATCTAAGAGTCCTGACTGGCCCTCACCACCCATTTCCTGACCAATCAGTGCATTGTGTCCCCAAACACCCGTGCACCATGATCAGCAGTGTTCAGTAGTGTGTTTTTGTTTTTCTAAACCATTAAATTATCCTTATTGGCCTCTTTGTTTTCAATATAATTTAAAATTTTATCAGAAAATACATGGTGAAGAAATTCTACTGTACACCCTATCTTGGCTCCCCAAATAATTAAGGGGAGAGAATTAGTGGCTCTTTGTCTCCACTCTCTCAATTGAGATATCAAACTTGACTTATTAAATTGTTAAGTTTCATATTTAAACTCTCTTCTGTAAGTAGTAATCTATTGTAATTCTAGCTCATTTCCAAACTTGAAATTCCAGTAGGTATTTACTACCATGTTTCTTAGCCTTTTTTTTGTCTTTTTTTTTTTTTTTTTTTTCCCTTCTGGTCCTGGGGCTTGAACTCAGGGCCTGGGTTTTGTCCCTGAGCTTCTTTTGCTCAAGGCTAGCATTCTACCCCCTGAGCCATGGCACCATTTCTGTCTTTTTCTGTTTATGTGGTACTGAGGAATTGAATCCAGGACTTCATGTATGTTAGGCAAGCACTCTACCATTTATCCACATTCCCAGCCTCCTAAACTTTTAATTTATTTATTTTAGTTTCTCGAAATATTCCTTAAATTGTGATGGTTGCCTTTCCTATAGCTGTCTGTCTAGGGGGTGTGTGTGTGTGTGTGTGTGTGTGTGTGTGTGTGTGTGTGTGTGTGTGTGTGTGTGTGTGTGTGTGTGTGTGTGTGTGTGTGTGTGTGTGTGTGTGTGTGTGTGTTAGAAGAATTATATGATATGATAAATTTTGTTTATTGCTTTCAAGTTTACTGAATTTTTGCTTACTTAAATTTTGTTTGTGTGGTACCAAGGAATTGAACCCAGGGCCTGGTGCATTCTAGGCAAACACTCTACCACTAAGCCTCATCCCAGCATTGATGTTTTATAGGTTCAGTTTTCTTTCTGAGTTTGTCTGAGAGGCTAATTTCAAGAAACTTCAGTTCTCTGAATTATCTGTCTTCACCTGGCTCATTTTCTGCTCTTTTAGATGAATTTATGAAATCCTTCTATTTTTTTTTTTTTTTTTTTGCCAGTCATGGTACCTGAACTCTGGGCCTGGGCACAGTCCCTCAGCTCTTCAGCTCAAGGCTAGTGCTCTACCACTTGAGCCACAGCACCACTTCCAGCTTTTTCTGCTTATGTGGTGCTGAGGAATCGAACCCAGGGCCTCATGCATGCAAGGGCAAGCACTCTACCACTGAGCTACCTTCCCAGCCCCGAAATCCTTCTATTTTATACTTTGACTTTCCAGAATATTTGGTGATGCTTGATTTTCTGTAGGTATTTGTTTTTTTTTTTTTCTGTAGGTATTTGTGAATAAACCTGTGTTCACCCAGTGGCATCGCCTGCCTTCTTTGTCTCTGTGATAGGGATGCTGAGGGAGGAATGGATTCGGCCTGCCTTGTACCCAGCTTTCACAGCGTTAGCATCTGCTGTTTTGTCTATAAATACCTCACATCTTACAGGACATAGGCAGATCTCTCCTCTTGTTCTCATTACTGTAGTGGGTTTTCTTTTTTGAGACCACTTTACAAATGTGTAACAATGGACCAGAGGAAGGAACTGTAAGTGCTGTTTCTTACTGCTTATTCAGCGCTTGGCTTTCTTTATCCTGCTTTAATGAAAAACATAGAGCAGGTGGCAGCCGCAGTGTACCAGAGGCCGGAGGGTCACACAGGAAGGAAGGCTTGGGGGCTTGCACTAAAAGTCAGGCACCTGTGCTTAGCACTGTCTTACCATGTGGCTCTTTGCTTCTGGAAAGTTAGGGAGGCTGGAGAAGGTTGAGGGGGGTAGGAGAGAGGGGGGAAATTGCTAATGTTTAAAAGAATAATCGAGGACATTGTCCAAAAAGAAATGTACTGCCAGCAAGGTGCTGGTGGCTCACGCCTGTCATCCTAGTGACTCAGAAGGCTGAGATCTGAGGATCGTGGTTCAAAGCCAGCCCAGGCAGGAAAGTCCATGAGACTCATCTCCAATAAACCATCAGAAAACCAGAAGTGGTGCTGTGGCTCAAGTGGTAGAGTGCTAGCAAAAGAGCTCAGGGACAGTGCCCAGGCCCTGAGTTCAAGTCCCACAATCGACAAAAAAAAAAAAAAAGAAATATACTCTTATCTGATTTATATAACTGTAACCTCTTTGTATATCACCTTTATAATAACAATAAAAAATTCAAAAAAGGAATTACTATTTAAAAAAGGAAATCAGAAAAAAAAAAAATCAGTGGGGAATGATGACTCATGCCTGAAATCCCAGCTGTTGAGGACTCTGAGATCTGAAGATCACAGAAGCCATCCCAGACAGGGAAATCCAAGAGACTCTTGTTTACAATCAACCAGCAAAAAGCCATACTGGAGGTATAGCCATATATGTGCCCCTTTTAATATTGATTATTTTTAATTTCTCTGTTGAATCATCTGTCCATTATCCTACCTGAAAGTTGAGACGGTTCTCTGGAGAGCTCAGGAAAGTTTGAGCTTTAGTTGAATTATGAGAGGAGAGACTCTGGATAATGCAAGGACTGGAGAAACATACATAATAATATATGTTTGTTTATATATAATTATTAATGATAGTTATGATGCATGTTATATAGAACATATTGTATGTAATATTGAAAAGAAATCATATTCTAGATTAATGATATATATAGTATCATATACATATTCTTTTTTGCAACTCTATATAAAATATATAACAGCATAATATATGATATAGTATATATAATATAGTACATATAACAATATATACAATAGTATATCTAATATATAATATATAGTATAGTAATATATATCATACATATATAATATATATAACAAAAGAGTATATAATATATATACAAAATATACAAAATATAACATAATAGGTATAAATAAATGGATATGATTAATCGATATAAACATATTTAAACAAAAATATACTATATACTGTATGTTATATATAATAGATATGGGACTATATGAAATATGCTGTATAATATATCCTATGCATGTATGACCTTGCACACTGTAACAGGTGGTCATTTCCTGTCAGGTGATGGCCCACAGCCGGTACCAGCGTTCCCAGAGGGTCTCCATCTTTCTGAGCATGCAGGATGAGGTGGAGACGGAAGAGATCATCCGGGACATTTTTCGGCAAGGCAAAACCTGCTTCATTCCCCGCTACCAGTCCCAGAGCAACCACATGGACATGGTGAGACTGGCATCACCTGAAGAAATTCCTTTACTTCCCAAAACCTCGTGGAACATCGCGCAGCCTGCCGCTGGTGAGGTGCGGGAGGAGGCCCTGTCCTCGGGTGAGTGTCTCAGTCTCAGGACCAATGTCTTATCATGAGGTCACACTGTGGTGAGGGAGAGAGAGAGAGAGAGAGAGAGAGAGAGAGAGTGTGTGTGTGTGTGTGTGTGTGTGTGTGTGTGTGTGTGCTCTCCTGGAACTTGAATTCAGGGCCTGGGTGCTGTGTGTGTGTGTGTGTGTGTGTGTGTGTGTGTGTGTGTGTGTGTGTGTGTGTGTGTGTGTGTGTGTGTGTGTGTGTGTGTGTGTGTGTGTGTGTGTGTGTGTGTGTGTGTGTGTTCTCCTGGAACTTGAATTCAGGGCCTGGGTGCTGTCCCTGAGCTTTTATGCTCAAGGCTAGTGCTCTACCACTTGCCACAGTTCCACTTCTGGCTTTTTGCTGGCTATTTGGAGATAAGAGTTTCATAGCCTTTTCCTGCCTGGGCTGGCTTCGAATCTTGAGCCTCAGATCTCAGCCTCCTGAGTGGCTGGGATGGCAGGCGTGCATACCAGCACATGGCTTGCAATGATGTATTAGTGCTCTATCATCTGTTTCCTGGGACAGAGGGAACTGTTTTAGCCACAGAGATAAATCTGTTTCACCTGTGTTCTAAGATCTCCACAGTGCCTGGGGTACAAGAACTTTCTGTGAGCTGAGGAGAACCAATGATTGTGGGACACCACAGCACTGCTGTGGAGAAATGCAGGAAGGGAAGCTCTTTATGGGGCTGGAAGTCAGAGCCTTATATTCATTCTCCCTTGGCTTTTTCACTTGTGTCTGACCCTCTACCACTTGATCCACACCTCCTCTTCCAGTATTTTGCTGCTTCATTGGAGAGAAGAGTCTAGGGGCTGGCTTTGAACCACCATTCTCAGTTCTCAGCCTCTTAAGTAGCTAGGATTACAGGTAGTAGCTACCATGCCCCGCTTGTATCAGACATTTGCATGGACTCTGTGTCATGGACCATTTTAGCTTTGAAACCAGGAAGGCATGGAGACACTCACTGCAGCGGAGGAGCCAGGAATCATGTGTTAACAGATAATCTCCCAACATGTGCTGCATGGCAGATACAAGTATCAAGGGAGAAATACTGAATATTGAAAATACACAAGTCCAGGGATTGGTCCTGACTAGAAAAGATCCAATTCCCCCCCCCCCCCTCCAGAAAAACCAGTTGTTTATTTTCTCCCCCTTTGAAGCATTTCTTTTGTGCCATCTTTGTGGTACCAGTGGCTCACCCATACCCCATTCTTGTTTCTCACACATATTTGCGGTCTGTTCGCAGTGGGTTGGGAGGTGATGGGCAATGCTGTTTTTCTTGTAAGCGAGTTGTTTTTAGAAGAATTTGAGTCAGCAGTGCCTGCTGTTTCCTGTCTGCACAGCTCACACTCTGCACTGTGTGTGTGTGTGTGTGTGTGTGTGTGTGTGTGTGTGTGTGTGTGTGTGTGTGTGTGTGTGTGTGTGTGTGTGTGTGTGTGTGTGTGTACGTGTGCACGCACGTGTGTGCCTGGACCCAGGCCTTGAACTCTGGGCCTAGGCACTGTCCTTCAGCTCTTCAGCTCAAGGCCAACACTTTACCACTTGAGCCACAGTACCGCTTCCAGTTTTCTGGTGGTTTATGGGAGATAAGAGTCTCAGGGACTTTCCTGTCCAGGCTGGCTTTGAACCACCATCCTCAGCTCTCAGCCTCCCAAGTTGCTGGGATTGCAGGTGCGAGCCACCAGTGCCTAGTGGAACTTGGTTCTTTACTGAATTTATCTTCAGCAAGAGGTCTGCTTGGGTGATTGGACTCATCAGGAATTTCCCCATGGAGATGATAAAATTCGATTTAAATAGAATTTTATCAGCCTAAAAGAAGAAGAATCGGAGGAGCTGGAGATGTGCCCCACTTCCTGAAGCTGGAAGCCAAGTGGCTGGCTTCTGACTGCTTTCCTCTGTCATGGCTCACATGGGGCAGCCCTGCCCTCCACAGCAGCCCCAGCAGGGAAGGGCAAGTCTCTCTTTTGGTGTCAGTCTTGAGGTTTGATCTCTGGACCTGGGCTTTGTCTCTGAGCTTTTCCTTTGCTTAAGACTGGTGCTCTACCACTTGAGCCGCAGCTCTCCTTCAGGCTTCTTGGTTGTTAATGGAGATAAGAGTCTCATGGACTATTCTGCAAGGCTGGCTTTGAACCATGTTCTTCAGATCTCAGCCTTTTGAGTAGCTAGGATGATAGGTGTGAGCCTCTGGGGCCTGGCTTCCCTGCCCTGCCCTGTCCTTCCCTCCCTTCCCCTCTTTCCTAATTTGTCATTAGCTACTTCTATTTTTTTTTAAAGTATTACTAGTATTTGATGCTTTGTTGGCTCAAGAGATATTTAACATTATTTAAAAAAATTACTGCTGGGGGCTGTGAAGTTGGCTCAGTGGTAGAGTGCTTGCCTTGCATGCATGAGGCCCTGGGTTTGATTCCTTAACACCACATAAGCAGAAAAAAAAGCTGGAAGTGGCACTGTGGCTCAAGTGGTAGGGCATTAACCTTGAGCTGAAGAGCTGAGAGACAGCACCAGGGCCCAAAGTTCAGCCCCCACAACCAACAAAAAAAAAAAAAAAAAATTACTGCTGGGCGCTGGTGGCTTATGCCTATAATCCTAGCTACTCTGGAGGCTGAGATCTGAGGATCAAAGTTCAAAACCAGACTGGGCAGGAAAACCCATGAGACTCTTATCTCCAATTAAATCACAGAAAAAGCTAGAAGTGGTGCTGTGGCTCAAGTGGTAGAGCACTAGCCTTGAGCAAAAGAAACTTAGGGACAGTGCCTAGGCCCTGAGTTTGAGCACCAGGACTGGCAAAAAAAGAAAGAAAGAAAGAAAGAAAGAAAGAAAGAAAGAAAGAAAGAAAGAAAGAAAGAAAGAAGGAAAGAAAAAAGAAAAAGGAAAAAGAAATCACTAAAATGTTTATTTTATTTTATTGTAAAGATGCTGTACAGACGGATTACAATTACATGAGTAGGGTAATGAGTACATTTCTTGTGGAGCATTCTTACCTCTCCTTTGTTTTTCTCCCACTATTCCTTCCCTTCCCCCCCCCCCCCCCCGTTCCCAAGTTGTATAGTTTATTTCCAACCTAATGTCTTGTAGGTATCATTGTTGGAATGGGTCATTCTGTGTCCTTATTTCAACATTTTGTTATTCCTCTTCCCTTTCCCAAATAAGATAAATGCTTATACAAGATGCAGGGTACCGAAATCAAATACAGTGACAACAGGGATATTCCATAGGAGGGAGAACATACATACAAAAGAAAGAAAAGAAAATCACATAGTATATTAAAAACAACACAACAAAGAAGACCTCTTATGTCTATATCTTGGGGTTCATTTCACTTAGCATCAACTTATATGGTCATATGTACATAGCTTTTGAGCTTTTCTGCTCATCTGATAAGATTATCCTAGACCTATACTAATTATTGCATTATAAGGGAAACCATGGGACCTGTATTTCTTTTTGTCTGGCTTACTTCACTTAATATGATTTTTTCTAAGTCTTTCCATTTCCTAACAAATAGGGCAGTGTCATTCTTTCTGATGGAGGCATAGAATTCATATATATATATATATATATATATATATATATATATATATATATATATATATATATATATATATATCACATTTTCTTGATCCATTCATCTACTGAGGGGCATCTGGGTTGGTTCTATATCTTAGCTATGGTGCATAATGCTGCAATAAACATAGTTGTGCTGATAGCTTTAGTGTGGTCTTGTTTGTAAACATTTGGGTAAATGCCCAAAAGAGGGATTGCTGGGTCATAGGAGAACTCTATATGGAGTCTTTTGAGGAACCTCCATACTTCTTTCCAGAGTGGTTGAACAAGTTTATACTCCCACCAACAATGCAGTAGGGTTCCCTTTTGGCCACATCTCCTCCAGCATCTGTTGTTATTAGATCTCTTGATTATAGCCATTCTAACTGGGGTGAGGTAGAAAATGTTTGTGACCACTTTCTTTTCTGTTGTCTTGGCATTGATCACTTTGGGAATTTATTAAATCTTCCCTATGAGAGATGGGGGAGAATGACTGACAGGTGATGCTGATCAAGATGCTTTTTGCTCAGAAATTGGCATTTTAAATGGAAACCCCTTTGTACAACTACTTAAGGATAATTTAAAACAGTTTAAACTTGTCTTGGTAGGCTAGTACATTTAGGTTATCACAGTTTAGAATTACAAGAAATAGACATCCTGTGACATAGAAGCTTGAACAGGGAAGGAGATTATTGTTTTCAGGTGAGGAAATTTAAGTGCTGCTGATTCCTGGCCCTCCATCTCAAGGACACCAGTAGCGTGGTCTCTGCAGACTTCCCAGCCTTACTGTCCTAGCTGAAAAATGGCTGCTGTGGATCCAGCCATCAGGCCTACAGTACACAAGGGGAGAAGGAGTGGATGGATGGTGGTGATTGAACATCCCGTGTTCTCAAAAGACGCTTCTCCAGAGCAGGACGTGGTAGCTCACCTCTGTAATCCCAGCGACCGAGGAGGCAGAGACCAGGAAGACTATAGTTCAAGGCCGGTGTGGAGGAAAAGTTGGCAAGCTACCAACTTCTAAGTCTGATGTGGTATGATTCTATGATCGTAGCCACATGGGAGACTGTGGGTAGGAGGATTGCTGTCTGAGGCTGTTCCTGGGCAAAAACAGGAGACTCTTGGAAGAATAATGGATGTGTAAAGAGCTGAGGATATTGGCTTAACTGGTAGAGCACCTCCATAGCAAGTGTGAAACCCAGAGTTCAAATCCCAGTGCTGCTCTCCCTTACCGGGGTTTGGTTTGGGCCGTGTGGTGAATCCTAGCTTCAGGGAATGTGAGGATGGCAAATGTTGTTAAATGGTTTCATCAAAATCAAACTGGAGGCTGGGAAGGTGGCTCAGTGGTAGAGCGCTTGCCTTGCATGCCTGAGGCCCTGGGTTCGATTCCTCAGCACCACATAAGCAAAAAGAAAAAAGCCGGAAGTGGCACTGTGGCTCAAGTGGTAGAGCGCTAGCCTTGAGCTGAAGAGCTGAGGGACAGTGCCCAGGCCCAGAGTACAAGCCCCACGACTGGACCCCCCCAAAAAAATTGTGGATAAAAACCAAACTGGAGCCAGGTGCGGTGGCTTACGTCTATCATCTCAGGAGGCTGAGAGCTGAGGATTTCCATCAACAGCCAATCCAGGCAGGAAAGTCCAAAAGACTCTTCCAATTAACCACCAAAAAGCTGGAAGGAGAGCTGTGGCTCAAGTGGTAGAATGCCAGTTTTGAGCAAAAATGCTCAGGGACACTACCCAGGTTCTAAGTTCAAGTCCAGGACCAAAAAAAAAAAAAAGCTAAGATTACAGGTGTGAGTCATAGTGTCCCACTCTAGAATATAATATTTGGTATAGTATTATGTGCCATCTAATTGTTACATTTAATTGTGGATTTTTATTTATTTGTGTATGTGTATATTTTTGAATTACTGTGAATACTAAAGATGCATATAAGCCCTTTCAGGAATTATTTTCTTGATTTTTTTTTTTAATAATGTCAACTTTTGGATCTCAGCCTCCTGAATAGCAGGGATTACAGGCCTGAGCCACCAGAGCAATCCTATAGACAGTGGTCTAGTGATTCTGTGTTTATACACATCCTTTCTTGTTATGCTAGATTGATGTATTTTGATTAATTTCCTCTGTCAGATGGAATATTCCTTAAAGTAATTTTCCAGTATGGTCTATGTGTGACGTATTTTTAGAATGCTTTGTTGGTGTACTTCAGTGTGTGTGTGTGTGTGTGTGTGTGTGTGTGTGTGTGTGTGTGTGTGTGTGTGTGTGTAAGAACTCAGGGCCTGGGTGCTTTCACATAGCATTTTCACTCAAGGCTGATGCTCTACTACTTGAATCACAGCTCCATGTCTGGCTTTTTGCTGGTTAATTGGTAGTAAGTGTCTCAAGGGCTTTTCTGGCCCAGTTGGCTTTGAACTGTGATCCTTAGATCACAGCCTCCTGAGTAGCAAGGATATCAGGCGTGAGCCACCAGTGCCAGCTTGCTTGCATTCTTGATGGTGGTGGGTCTAAGTGGGGTGAGGTGGAATCTCAGTGTTGCTTTGATTTCCATTTCCTTTATGGTCAGAGATGTGGAGCGGTTTTTTTCATGTGTCTGTTGACCATTTCTACTTTGGAGAAGTTTCTCACTCCTTTACCAATGTACTAATTGGATCATTGTTTCTTTGGGGGTTTAATTTTTCAAGCCCCTGTATATTTTTGGTTATTCAATCTTGTCAGGTGTTTAGCTAGCAGATTCCCACCCCACCTCCCCGCATGGGCCCAGTGACTGTGCTCTTCATGGTATGGAAAGTTTTTAGCTTGATGCAGTCCCATTTGTCAACTCTCTGTGATTTGTTGAGCCCCTGGAACTTTACTTAGAAAGTTCCTGCCTGGGCCGACAAGTTCTGTTTTTTCTGTTCCTTGTGATGTTATGGTTTCCAGTCTTACAGCAAAGTCTTTGATTCATTTTGAATTGTTACTAGTATGGGGTGAAGATAGGGATCAAGGCTCAGTTATTTATTTATTTTTCTGCTGGTATTGGGGCTTGAACTCAGGGACCTGGTATTGTCTATGAGCTTTTTCATTCAAAACCAGCTCTCTACCACTTGAGCCACAGCTCTAGGTCTAGCCTTTTTGATAGTTAATTGGGGATAAGAGTCTCACAGACTTTCCTACCTGGACTTTGAACCGTGATCCTTGGATCTTGGGCAGCTAGGATAACAGGCGTGAGCCCCCCAGTACCTAGCCCAGTTTGAGTTTCTGTATGTGGATTTCCAGGTTTCCCAGCATCATTTATTAAAGAGGCCTTTTCTTTTTCCTTCTTAAGTGTTTGGCTCCTTTATCAAATATTGGATGGCTGTAGGTCTGTGCGTTTATTTTTGAGTCTCCTAGTCAATTCCATTGGTTGTTGGAGCCTATTTTTGTGCCAGGACCAAGCTGTATTTGTTACTCTAGGTAGGTAGTAAATCTGGAATTCAGAATTGTGGTCCAGCACTATCCTCCTCTCCAGGATTGCTTTAGCTATTCAGGGCCTTTTGTGGTTCCTTATGAATTCTAGAATTGAGTTCTGTGTCTGAGAAAAATGTCATTGAGAGTTTGATGGATATTGAAGAATTAATCACAAACATTCCATTACATTTTGCTATAATTTCCTTTCCATTTTCTAAAATTGTTATGACAAAAATGTCATCATTATAGAATTTAAGATCTATAGGCTTTTATGCTTATCAACTTCTTGAAATGGTTTCATGTAAAATGCGATGCTGTGTCGCTTTTAATGTTTAGAATTATTTTTCTATTAGGGAAAATCATAAACCCAAAGTTCCCAGCTTCTTAGGTTTATGGGAACCGTTAAAAGACTTGGAGTGTAGCCAGGTGCCTGTGGTTCATGCCTGTCATCCTAGCTACTTAGGAGGCTGAGCGCTGAGGATCATGGTTTGAAGCCAGCCTGAGCAGGAAAGGCTGTGAGACTCTTTTTTTTTTTTTTTTTTTTTTTTTTGGTGGATCATTTTTCTTTTCTTTTTTTTTTCTTTCAATTTATTGATTTTTTTTGTTTCATTTGTTTTTTGTTTTTTTTTTTATTGTGAAAATATTGTACAGAGGGGTTACAATTACATGGGCAAGATAATGAGTGCATTTCTTATCAAGCATTGTAGCCTCCTTTGTTTCCCCTTCCCATCCCTTCCCATCCTCCCCTCCCGCCCCCCCATCCTCCCCGCTTCCTCCCCCCCCACACCAAAGTTGTAAAGTTTGTTTTCTTTTTTTTTTAATTTTTATTTTTTGTGAACATACTGTACAGAGGGGTTACAATTACATGGGCAAGATATTGAGTACATTTCTTATCAAGCATTGCAGCCTCCTCCTTTGTTTACCCTTCACATCCCTTCCCAGCCTCCCCCCGCCCCCCCATTCCCCCCCATCCATTCCCCCCCCACACACAAAGTTGTAAAGTTCGTTTTCGACATGACAACTTGTACTTCTCATAGTTGCAATGGGTCCACCTGTATCCTTAAACGACTTGTTTTTCACCATCTCCTCCACAAATTATACCGACATCAAATATAGTGAAAGCAGGGGTTATACTGTGGGGGAGGGACATACAAAGCAACAAAGAAATAAGCTTATAAATGCGTTAGAAACACATGCATGAAAGAAGAAAACATTTAAATACATATCTAAGGGTTCATTTTCCTAACATCACATTATCTGACCTTTTCTGCTTGACTCATACATATACTAGATATTGCAAATAAGGGAAACCATGGGACCTATGTTTCTTTGGGCTTGGCTTACTTCACTTAATATAATTTTTTCCAAGCCTTTCCATTTCCTAACAAATGGGGCAATGTCATTCTTTCTGATGGAGGCATAGAATTCCATTGTGTATATATACCACATTTTCTTGATCCATTCATCTACTGAGGGGCATCTGGGTTGGTTCCAGATCTTAGCTATGGTAAATAATGTTGCAAGAAACATAGTTGTACTGGTAGCTTTAGTGTGGTCTTGTTTGTAAACATTTGGGTAAATGCCCAAAAGTGGGATTGCTGGGTCATAGGGGATCTATGTGAAGTCTTTTCAGGAACCTCCTGTGATACTCTTATTTCCATTTAACCACCAAAAAGCCAGAAATGGAGCTGTGGTTCAAAGTACTAGAGCACCAGCCTTGAGCGAAAAAACTCAGGGACAGCACCTAGACCCTGAGTTCAAACCCTAAGACTGACACAAAAAAGAAAAGAAAAAGAAGACATATAATCTGGTACAAGTTGTTCAAAGTGGATACTATGACACATTCAGAATTATTCTGAAAGACTCAATTTTCCTAACTACAGGACCTTCCAAGCTGAAAAATAATAACAATAATCATCATCATCGTGATTTCACTAAGAAATGCACACAGAATACAACAGTGCCCCCAGTGGGGGCTTTCAACACTCAACCTGCAGTGGTTTCCATGAGACTACTCTGAGAAAGCTGGGGTAGGGACTGACACGTGAACTCCCTTTCTTATCCTCCTACCCATGGGAGCCTCTCCCCCGAGCCCCGTGCATGCTTTCCTGTATGTGTCTGTCTGCGCCACTGCTTACCAGGGAAATCACCCTTCCTGGCTGTTCGGGGTGTGTATATATACATATGTATGAACACACACATGAATTTTGCTTTGCAGCAGGGTATCAGTGTGTGGAGCAGGCAAGCCTCAGATCTCCAATCCTCCTGCCTCAGCCTCCCAACTTCTGGGGTCGCAGGCACTCAACATGGCCTAGCGATGCCATTGTATTTTCAAGCTGGTTATTTTCATTTTGTTATATAGGAAATGAGAAGAGCATGGGCTCAAATTTCTAAATGGAGTCTTGAGTATCTGAATTTTAATTTTTAAAAATATCATTCATTTTTGTGTGTGTATATGCAGATCCTGGAGCTCCAACTCAGGGCCTAGGCACTGACCCTGAACTGTGTTTTTGCTCAAGGCAAGTGCTCTACCACTTGAACAACAGCTCTGTTTCTGCCTTTTTGGTGGCTAATCACAGGGAAATGTCTCAGGAACTTTTCTGCTCAGGCTGGCTTTGAACTGTGATCCTCAATATGAACCACTGCCTGGCACCTGGCTGAATTTTTCTTTCTTTTTCAAACTTTTCTGAAGTTTGATTTGATATCATAAGTATGTATGTTTGGTAATGTGTTTTCAGAGTGTGCTGTGCAGGACTGGGAGTTTAAAGGCAGTTTTCTGGACTGTCTAGAAAGTGGGAGGCCCCGAGTTAAATCCCAGGACCACAGGAAGAACAAGGCTTAGATGAAGTCAGTAGTAGTTTTCCGAGTCACCAGCAGAGAGCAGTGTCATGCCAGTTTACCTGTCGGCCTGGTGATTGGGGCTCTGTGCTGGGTGTACCATTGGCTTGGGCAGCTGTGGCTGTGGCCAGTTGCCCATATTGCTGTGTATCTTCAGTAAAGACAAGCTCAGTTATTCTTTTTCCAGTAAGACTTACTTTGGTTGCATTGGGCGCCAGTGGCTCAGGCCTGCAATCCTAGCTATTCAAGAGGCTAGAACCTGAGGATCAGAAGTTTGAAGCCACCCCAGGCTGGAAAGCCCTGAGACTCTTATTTCCAATTAGCCAACAAAAAGCCAGAAGTAGAGCTGTGGCTTAAGTGGTAGAGTGCCAGCCTTGAGTGTAAGACTCAGGAGAGAGTTCAAGGCCTTGCTTTCAAGTCTCAGTACTGGTACATACACATACACACATGTGTGTGCGCGCACCCACAAATTCATTATCTATCAATATCTGCTAAGTCAGGATAAACTGAAGTATTGAAACCCCTCATCCAACCCTCAATCCTGGTGGTAGATTCTCTGAAGCCGGGGTTGGTGAAGTTTTCCTATAAAGAAGCTGATAGTAGCCAGGTGCCGATGGCTCACACCTGGCATTCTACCTACTCAGGAGGCTAAGATCTGAGGATCATAGTTCAAAGCCAGCCTGGGATGGAAAGTCCCTGTCTCCCATAAACTACTCATAAAAGCTGGAAATGGTACAGTGGCTCAAGTGGTAGAGCATTAATCTTGAGCACAAAGAGGCTCAGGGACAGTGCCCCACCTGAGTTCAAGCCCCAGGACCGCCTCCTTCCCCGCCCCCAAAAAGCCAATAGTGAATACTTGGAACTTGAGGCCCCATCCCATGTCCCATTTGCAGCGATGGTGAGCTCTGCTGTTTTTGTGGGCATGCCCAGCACTGGGTCCAGCTGTCCCTTGTGTTTGTAGTTAAAGTTTTGGGGACACCTGTTCTTATGTTTGTGTTTTGTTCCTGGTCCTGGTCCTTGAATTCAGGGCCTGAGAGCTGTTCTTGAACTTTTGTGATCCAGGCTGGCACTCAACCACTTGAGCCCCACCTCCACTCCCGGCTTTTTGGTGGTTGGAAATAAGAGTGTCATGGACTTTCCTGCCTGGCTTTGAACTGTGATCCTCAGATCTCAGCCTCCTGAGTAGCTGGGAGGAGAGGCGTGAGCTGCCAGCGCCTGCCTCACTGTCTTGGTGTTGATGGAGGTGGCGATGGTGACTTCAGATGGTGCGCATCAGATCATTGCTCCCTGCTGCTGGCCACCCGGGAGGGGCCACTGGAGACATGAGAGTCTTGATGGGTCCTGGTGCTTGACCAATGTGGACAGAGCATGGTCTGTCGTGTCACTGTCTGTGACACAGGAGTCCTTCCTCTCCTTGCCAACGCCACAGCAGTTCAGAGGTGGCATGTCTAGCCCTGCTTGTGCTGAGCCGGCCCTGGTGGACCGCATCACCGATGGCGGGCAACAGGGGGCAGCTGAGATCCAGGCCCACCCTTGCTCCCTGCAGCTAGGGCAGAGTGGACTCCAAGCCAGGCAGAGCTGCTGGGAGAGCTTCCTCAGCCCTCACTCGTCACTGGGAGTACCGGGGTCTCTATCCGGCCTCCACAGCCAGTGCAGGGGTTGCGGGATTTCAGCCCAGGCCTGGAAGGCCACAGGGTCAGCCTCGGTGCTCATCTGCCTCCTTGCCATGTCGGGGGTTTTGTAGATACATACATCCCCTCAAGGCTGGCGCCCTCCCATTTGAACCACATGTCCACTGCAGCTTTTTGCTGGTTACTTGGAGATGAGAGTCTCATGGACTTTCCTGCTTAGTCTGGCTTTGAACCGAGAGCCTCAGATCTCAGCCTCCTGAGTGGCTGCGATGACAGCTGTGAGCTCCTGCCTGGAGATGCAGTTTTTCCAACTCCATTTTGTATGTAGATATATAGATGTTTATAGATATATGTTCTGTATGTATTTCTGTCTCTATCTATATGATAGAGATAGCTACTTCTACATATGTATATAGTTTATGTATATGTATGTATGTATGCTTATGTATATATGTATCTATCTATCTATCTAGAAGCTGACTGTGCTTTATTCCCGTGGGCACATGGCGGTTTTGTTTCTTGTCTGTGTGCTCTTCTTACGTTACTCAGCCAACACTGGAGCCGGGGCATGGCCTCCCTATCTGCTTTCTAAGGTGACCATAGTGAACACTGCATTGCAGGCACGGGTGGCTCACTCCTGTAACCCTGGCTGCTCAGGAGGCTGCAGTCTAAGATTCACAGTTTGAAGCCAGCCCCTGAGATTCTTTATTTCCAATTAACCACAAAAAGCTGGAAGTGGAAGTGTGGTTCAAATGGAAGAGTGCTAGCCTTGAGCAAAAAAAAAAAACTAAGGGCCTCTGTTCAAGCCCCAGTACCTACAGATACACAAAGGAAAGGAAAGGAAAGAGGAGGCTGGGGGAGGAAGAAGGAGGCAGTGGGAGGTAATGTGGAGGGTCAGCCCGGTAGGGTTTTGCAGTCTGTGTAGGAGCTCTCCCTGGGGGGGTCCTGGGTTGCAGGCTTGGATCACCAGGGGTCTGGCCTTGTCAGTGGCTAGGTCCACAGACGGACCTGACAGCCATGTTGGAAAGAAGGAGGTAGGGCCTGGCTGGAGGAAGTGGGGCGAGGGCGTGTCTGAGGAGGGTGTTTGTCCCCTTCTCTGCCCTCTTCACAGCCTGGCTGCGTGGATTTCGCCCCTTGCCTCCACCAGCCCTCTGGGCCTCTAGGTGGTGGGGTCAGCTGACCCAGAGCTGTGGCTCCAAGCTTTTGAGCAAGGGAGAACCAGAATGGAGACCCGCTTGAGATGAGCCATGACCAGAGGTGGGATAACCGGGGGGACTTCCAGCATGTTCAGCATCACAAGAGGGGGAGAGAACTCCGGCCACAGCACAGATGGGGTCACCGCAGGGTCCCAAGAGAGGGCCTCGGGAGAGGTTTGGGGTCCAGTGTCATGAGAGGCACCACTGTCCCCACTGCCCCTCTGGTGAGGTGAGCCTGAGCCTCCACCATCAGAACTGGCAGGGTGAAGGAACATTCATGAAATGCCCTCTTAGTTTTTCCTGAGGCCTACTTCTCAGGTCTGATTTGGTTTTGTTTTCCATGAGGGCTGGGCAGCCCATGTCTGTTCCCCCGTGGCAGACATTTTTCTGTCTTCATCTTGGCCAGTGTGTTCTGCCACCTTCATGTGTGTGTATGTGTGCGCGTGCGAGCGTGCGTGCACGCACACACATACGCACGCATGTGCACGCACAGATCTTGGGGCTTGAACTCAGGGCTTCCATTTTGCTAGGCCGAAGACTCTGCCTCTGAGCTGAGTCTCCAGCCTCCTCCCCTCGTCCACCTCTTTTGGGGCTGATTATTTTTGAGCCCAGGTGTGTTCCTGGACAGTGAGCCACCTATTTCAGCTCCCTGTCATAGCGGGGATTACAGGCGCCCGTCACCATGTCCAGCTCCTTTGCTGGATGGAGTTTTGTGAGTTTTCTGCCCAGGCTGTCCTGGAACCTGATCCCCCGCCCTGCCTCTCCCATGCAGCAGGGATGACAGGATCAGCCACCGGGGCTCGGCCTCATGTGCCACACGTGCCACTGTCTGTGCTGCTCTGTTTTGGAAACTCTTAATTCTGTCCTCTAGAAGAGGTTAGTGGTCGGCGGCCCATGGGTATCACCCCTCTCCATGTCGGGGTGCAGTGGCTCTTTCTGGAACAAGGTAGAGCCAGAGCGATGGCTCTCGAACCCCGGGTTACTCACTCTCTCACCATCAGGGGATGGACAGCGGTGGTTCCTGCTCTGTGGCCTGAGAAACCCCGGAAGAGCCAGCTCTGACAGCATGTGGGGCCTGCCTCCACATTCGGCAGCTGATGAACCCCAGGGGTTCTGCCTCTGCCTGCCAGCGGCTCCACAGTATCCATCATCCATCCTTCCTTAGTCCTTTTCTTCCCTTCCTCCCTTCCTTCCTTTTCCCTCCTTCCTTTTTCTTTCCTTTCTTTCTTTCTTTCTTTCTTTCTTTCTTTCTTTCTTTCTTTCTTTCTTTTTCTTTCTTTTTGTTCTCTTTCATTTTTTCTGTCCTTCCTTCCTTCCTTCCCCTCTCTCTTTCTCATCCTCTTTTTCTTTCTCTCCCCTTCTCATGTTGGTCCAGGTCTGAGGGAGGAGGCCTGGGCTTTTGGTTCAGGTGAAGACGGTTGGAGTTTAGAATCTTGAGTCTGAGGGAAGAGGGCTGGGTTGTGGGCTGCTGGCCTGAGGAAGGAGGCCTGGGGTCTGCTGAGGAATGAAGGGTAGGCAATGGAGTCCTGCTGTCTGAGGGAGGCTGGGTTATGCTGTGGCCTGAAGGAGGAGGCTTGGGGCTGCTTCCTTTTCTTTGGGGTGAATTGGCATTGGAAACCCCAGAAATGGGCATAACTTGAAGCCTGGCCTTTCACTGTCCAGGGCTTGTATCCATCCTGGGGCTTGAACTCAGGACCTGGGCGTTGTCCCTGAGCTTTTGTGCACAAGGCTAGCGTGCTTCACTTGAGCCACAGTGCCATTTTCAAGCTTAGTTCTTTTGTGTCTGTGTGGCGAATTGGAGATAAGAGCCTTACAGACTTTTCTACCTGGGTTGGCTTTGAATGTTAATCCTCAGACCTCAGCCTGCCGAATAGCTGGGATTACAGGCAGGAGCCACGAGATCTGACAGGATCTGGCATTTTCTCTAGAGATGTCCACAGAACGTGCAGAAGGGCGGATAGGACTGAGTTGCTGAGTAATTATTTCCTTCTTTGTCCAACTCTGTGTCGGCATTTTATGGAGTACTGCTGATTCCTTTAGCAATCGGAGATGGAAGTCATTCGAGCCCACCCTCCTCCCCGAGCTGACCGGTGTGCCATGGGTCCTCCAGCATCTGTCTCTGTCTCCACAGGAGGACTGGATCTCATCTTCATGCCAGGCCTGGGCTTTGATGAAGACGGCAACAGGCTGGGCCGGGGTGGAGGCTACTACGACGCCTACATCAGGCGCTGCCTCCAGGGCCAGGGGCAGAGGCCCTACCTCCTGGCCTTAGCCTTCAAGGAGCAGCTCTGCCCCTGGATCCCTGTGGGTGACCAGGACATGAGGGTGGACGAGGTCCTCTATGAAGACGCAGACACAGATGACAGCTCCGTGCCTTAGTCCCGGGACTGCAGACCAGCCACACAGCAGTGCCTTCTTCCCAGTGTGCCTGCCTGCCCTCTCACAGCTCGGAAGTCAGGCGTGCTGGTTCACGCCTATCATCCCAGTTACTCAGGAGGCTGAGATCTGAGGAGCCTAGTTCGAGGCCAGCCCACACAGGGAAGTCTGAGAGACTCTGCTTAATAACCAAAAAGCTAGAAGAGGAATCAACTGGTAGAGCCCCAACCTTAAGTGAAAAAGCTAAGGGACAGCACCCAGGCCTTCAGCTCAACCCCCACGGCGAGCACAAAACAACGGCGACAGCAGCACAAACGGTGATTGTGGGCTGCAAATGTTTGGGTGTAAGTGTGCGGGTCCTAACATTAAATTGTCTCTGAAATCAGTGGAATGTGGGCCCTGGGATTAAAGTGAGGCTTTGCGTGTGTGGATCCCAGCGCACTCTCCTGGTGTGAGGCGAGGCTCTGGGCTTTGTGCTGGGCTGGGCTCTGGCAAGGGGTTCACACGCTGTGGCGGATGCCATGTTTCCTCACCTCCTTTGAGTCCCTGCACACATGTGGGGATGCAGTGTGTATGCGCTGATCTTGCTGGTGTTTAGTGTGGGGACAGAGTTCCCTGGGGATTCTGTCCTATTTCATGAGGACTTTATTTGCCCAGCCAGAACAGCATGCTCCATACCAGCTCCTGCTGCTTCCTGGATGGAAGCTTCCTTCCTTTGTGCGTGCTGGCACTGGGGCTTGCACTCTGAACCTTGCACTCTTGTTTGTCTTTTTTGCTCAAGACTAGAACTCTACCATGTAAGCCACAGCTCCCCATGTGACTTTTTGCTGGTCACAGATCTTCCTGCCTGGGCTGGCTTTGGACCTTGATCCTCAGATTTTAGCCTCCCAAGATTATAGACATGATCCACCAGTGCCCAGCTAAAAACTCTGGATTTTTAAATTTTTTGTGCCTGTCCTGGGACTTGAACTCAGAGCATGGGTGCTCTCCCTTAGCTTTTTTGCTCAAGGCTAGTGCTCTGTCAGTTGAGCCACAACTCCACTTGTGACTTTTTGCTAGTTAATTGGAGGGAAGAGTCTCATAGACTTTCCTGCCCAGGCTGGCTTTGAACCATGATCCTCAGATCTCAGCCTCCTGAGTAGCTGGGATGGCAGGCATGAGCCTCTGGTGCCTGACTGGATATTTCTAAAGGTTTATTTTGAGCAATATTCATGCAGCGCTCCCTAGCATCTTTCCCCTGACAGTGATGCTGCAGGGCAAGCAGGCCGGACGCATGTGTTCGCTCATCTCAGCCTGGAGAATGTCCTCTTGTCCTTGCCTGCAGACTGTCTGGAGCACTGTCTGTGCCATGCGCTACTCTGAGCTCTGGGGAACCGCGCCCCCAGGGTCATTGTCCACGCTGCTCAGCCTGCCCTCATTTCTGCAGTGGGAAGAGCGAGGGTTTCGTTCCAGGATGCATTCTGTCTTCCTATTGAGAAAACCTTTAAAAGGTAGATGGACATTTGTTGTGATACACACGGTGGGGGGGGGGGGGGGCCAGCCGGGGGCGGGGGATGGGAAAAAGGATTATTTAGTTATAAAGAAGAATGAAATAGTGTTTGAGAGAGAATTATTTAGTGGGGTTGGAGGAGTGGCTTGGTTGTGAGTCAACGTGTCAGATATTCAGTTTAAGTCCCAGTCTTGCACCTAAAAAAAGATAAGAGAAAAAGAATTATTTAGCTTTAAGAATGGAATTATATTGCTTGCAGGGAAGTGGATCTAATGAGATTGTCTTGTGAAGCAAAATAAGTCAGGTCCAGGACAAAGATCTGTTAGGTGCTGTGGCTCATGTAATCTCAGCTACTCAGGTGGCTGAGATCCGAGGATCACAGTTCAAAGCCAGCCTGGGGAGGGAAGTCTGTGAGACTTTACGTTTGGTGAATCCTGTTAGCATTGTCCCCACCTCTGGTCCTCAGCTCCACCCAGACCCACCCTCCCCCCCCCCCCCACCGGCCCAAGCACCTACCTCCCTTCCTGCCCCGCAGCGACCTGCCACCTGGCTGGGGGCAGACCCCCACGCGCTCCCCTCCCTCTAACAAACCGTAGCATAATCCTGTTCCTGTGCCTGCCTGGCCTCCGTGTGGTCCCTGGGATGGCCGCGGAGCCTAGTAAACCCCCACACGGCTGGAAGAGGGGCCGTGGCTGGGGTGGTGGCCAGGCTGAGCAGAAATGCCCGGGGCCCACGGCGCTGGGCTCCCCCGGCCAGGCTTGCCCTCAGGATCAGTTCCTGCCAGACAAGATGTCCTCACGGAGCCCCATCGCCCGGGAGCCGGCGTCCCGTCTGTGGGCCTGCCCCTTTCAGCGCCCCGCCTGCAGCGGGGTCTCACCCGAGCCCCTCAGCTCCAACGCCGCCTTCCGCCAAGGGCCTCCAGCAGTGGCTGCACGCCGACTTCCACGTGCCATGACGGCTTGGCTGACCAGCTGCCGGCTGCCTTCTTGTCCACCGTCTGCCTGCTCCCGCTCTGCGCATGCGGCTCCCACCCAGGTGCAGCCCATCGCCTGTTCCCGCTCTGCGCATGCGGCTCCCACCCAGGTACAGCCCATCGCCTGTTCCCGCTCTGCGCATGCGGCTCCCACCCAGCGCAGCCCACAGAGAGCTGCTGTTTCCTAACAACCCACCTCGCAAGGGGAGCCACCCACCTCCCAGCACTTCTGTCCAACCCCACCCGGCCGGGTAGAACACTTGGCTTGCTGGTTCCACCAAGAACGAGATGCCTCTTTGGGCAGAGGCTTTCATGCTGTGTGTGTGTGTGTGTGTGTGTGTGTGTGTGTGTGTGTGTGTGTGTGTGTGTGTGTGTGTGTGTGTGTGTGTGTGTGTACACACACATGCGTCCACGCGAGCACCCCAGTCCTGGGGCTTGAACTTGTGGCCTGGGTGCTGTCCCTGAGCTCTTTTTCTCAAGGCTCTTAACTCTACCACTTGAGCCACAGCTCCACCTCTGTTTTTCTAAGCGGTTCATTGGAGAGGAGAGTCTCACGGACTTAACTGCCCGGGCTGGCTTTGAACTGCGATCCTCAAATCTCAGCCTCCTCAGTAGGATGCCAGGTGAGAGCCACAGCGCCTAGCTTGCAACTCCTTAAAGGGTGACAGTCTATACCCAGTACCTGTCAGCGTGGCAGCCACAATCCTCAGAATTCAGTCCCCTGAGTAGCTAGGATGACAGGAGAGGCTCACAAACTTTCCATGCCTACGTGGGAAGACAGTGGGCGTGGGGTGTGGTGGTGTCTATGGCCTAGGCAGCAGGTATCCTCCAGAGGCCAAAATGCCCTGAGGCATTTTGGGTTGGGGGGGGGGGAGAGAAGAAGTTAAGTATACCAACCGAGAGTGAATTACTAAACTGAGGTACAGAGGCTCACTTAAGATCAGACGGAGGCAGCCGGCTCTGATGGCTCACACCTGTCATCCCAGCTACTCAGGAGGCCGAGATCTGAAGATTGTGGTTCAAAGCCAGCCAGGGCAGAAAAGCCCTTGAGACTCTTATCTCCAGTGAACCACCAAAAAGTCAGAAGTGGAGCTGTGGCTGTGCCAGCCTTGAACAACTAAAGCTAAGCAAGAGCTGGAGGCCTTGAGTTCCAGTCCCAGTACTGGCGTGTACATGTGATTGATAGCAGTCCCCCTGCCCGTCCTGCCCATAGTAGCCGCAGGGGCCAGCGCCAGGAGCATGGCCTGAGGCACAGGAATGGCCTGCTGAGATCTCACTTGTGTCCTTCTGTAGCACACACCAAGTTGGGGTGTGGAGGAGGGAGAGAGGAGGGAAGGAGGGAGAGGAAGGATGGGAGTGAGGATGGAGAGAGGAGGAAAGGAGGGAGAGATGGGAGTGGGGAGGAGGGAGAGAGGAGAGGAGGGATGGGAGCGGGGAGGAAGGCACCAGCTTGCTTCTCAGCCTGGTATGGTCCCAGTGCCCATTTCATAGACCACCGAGGCCGAGGCCTTGCCCCAACGTGAGCACCCGTGAGCCCGGCTCAGGTGTGCCCCGCCAGCTCGCGTCAGCAGGCACGGCAGTCTCCTGTTCCTAGCATAGTGGCTGCCCTGAGCCCTTGGGGTCCTGGACCTGAAGACTGTGCTTCCCAGGTCCCAGCACCCACAGAGTGGGATTGACTTAAACTAGCCTCCCTTCCTCCTCCCTCCCTCCCTCCCCCCCTTTCCTCTCTACATCCCTCCCTCCCTCCCCCCCTTTCCTCTCTCCATCCTGCTCTCTCTCCTTACCCTTCCTCCTCCCCTTCCTCTCTCCCTCCTGCCTCTCTCCTCCTTCTTCCCTCCCTCCTCCCTTCTCTCTCTCTTCTCTATCTCTGTCTCTCTTATGAAACCCCAAAATTCATCTGGCCTGGAGTCAGATGACTCTAGTCAGACTGACTGACTAGTCAGTCAGTGTCTCTGTCTGTCAGTAATCAGACCAGAATTCCATCTGCTTCTCCAAGCCCATATCACTATTTCCTTTCTCTCCTCTCTCCCTTTGCTCCTGGCTCTCCTCTCTCTACCACCCTGCCCCCCACCTTTCCACCTGTCTCTTCCTCCTCGCCCCCCTCCTTGTCCCCCTCCACCTGGAATCTTGGGAGACAGGCCTGTGTGCATAGGAAGAGTCTTTGATGAGGATGATGCTGGTTTTACCTTGAACTCAGTTCCTGAGCGCTATTAACTTTTTCACCCAAGGCTGGGAAGGGCTGCTATCTAAACACAGACTGGAGCGGGGGGGGGGGGGGGGGGTGAGCACCACCTGGATTCCCAGGTGCTAGCTAGCACTAGGCCATTTCTTGCAGGGGCACCCCAGCTGCTCAGAACAGGCCAGAGGGGCATGGATGCCATCTTCTTCCTGTGGAGCAAGAGAGGAGGGAGGGAAGGGCAGGGCCGTGCAGAGACACAGGAGCTGTGCACAGACTGGCTAGACCAGAATCCGTGGGTTCATGCCCCACCTCCCCCACTTACTCTCTGTGAGATTGTACTCTGTGTGTGTGCGTGCATGCGTGTGCACAGGTGTTCATGTGCATACCAGTATTTGGACTTGAACTCAGGGCCTCACAATCTTGCTTTGCTTTGTCACTCAAGGTTGGTCCTCAACCATTTGAACCGCACCTCCCCTTCTAGTTTTTTACTGGTTAATTAGAGAGTCTCACAGACTTTTTCTGCCCAGGCTGGCTTCATACCTTCATCCTCATATTTTATCTTCTTCAGTAGCTAGGATGACAGGCGTGAGCCACTGGCATCTGCCTTTTTAAAATTTATTCTGTTGATGCCAGGTGCCAGTGGCTCACGCCTGTCATCCCAGCTACTCAAGAAACTGAGATCTGAGGCTTTTGATGGAAAGACAGCCTGGGTAGTCCAGGAGACTCTTATCTCCAATTAACCATCAGAAAACTAGAAGTGGCCCTGTGACTCAAAGAGGTAGAATGCTTACCTTGAGCTGAAGAGCTCAGGGACAGCGAGCGCCCAGGCCCTGAGTTAAAAGAATATTTCTATTTGATCTTGATAAGAAGAGTTGATCTGGATAAATTAGTCTGTCACAGGCAGGAATGGAACTCAGTAATACTGGCTTTTTAATCTCTCCTAGTGATTTTAAAAGTGGAACTCACTGGGCGAACCAGCTTCTTACCGTGTGTGTGTGTGTGTGTGTGTGTGTGTGTGTGTGTGTGTGTGTGTGTGTGTGTGTGTGTGTGTGTGTGTGTGTGTGTGTGTGTGTGTGTGTGTGTGTGTGTGTGTGTGTGTGTTAATCCTGGGGCGTGTGTGTGTGTTAATCCTGGGGCATGGACTCCTGGCCTGGGTGCTGTCCCTGAGCTCTTTTGCTCAAGGCTGGTGCTCTACAACTTGAGCTACAGCTCTGCTTCCAGCTTTTTGGTGGTTAACTAGAGATAAGCATCTCATGGTTTTTCCGGGCTGTGATCCTCAGGTCTCAGCTTCCCCAGTAGCTGAGATTACAGGCATGAGCACCAGTGCTTGCCCTCACCACATTATGATCATCCAAGGCTCTTACTCCCACCCTGGACGCATGGAACCAGAATTTCCAGAACACAAAACACAACAATGACTTCCGGTTTGTGCCTGGCTGGGAAGCGGGCTTGAGGGGCGTCTGGCTATGCTGCCCGTGAGTGTGGCAGTGCCCAGCAGCCTGCTCACTGTCCTGGAAAGAACGTGGCAGCATGACACAGAATCCCCATGACCCCTAGACCCCTCCTGCACACCAATCCTGCAGCTCCCCGCGTGAGCCGCTGGGCTGAATTATTTTTTAATTTCTCCCCTAGACATTTTAATCAGAGATGAAAAATGGTGTGCCTTTCGCCAGCACTTCAGCCGTGAGGAAGTTATCTGTCTCTCACAGGTCCATGAGTGTGCAGTCAGTGGCTTTCCTGAAAGTGAGGGGGTCCTGCAGGGAAGGGGCTGGAATCGGGGAGAGGGGGCTGGAGATGAACCCTGGGGCCTGGGGTGGGGTGGGGCTGAAAGATGCAAGAGCCATGTGGCATCTCCCTTGCCCTTCCTTTCCCTCCTCCCCTCCCTCCGTCCCTCCCTCCCTCCTTCCCTCTCCCTCTCTTTTCCTTCCTTCCTTTCTTCTTTCTTTCTTTCTTTCTTTCTTTCTTTCTTTCTTTCTTTCTTTCTTTCTTTCTTTCTTTCTCCCTTTCCTTCCCTCCCCTCCCCCTTACCCCTCCCCTTCCCTCCCTTCCCTTCCCTTCCCTTTCCCCTTCCCCCTTCCCCCTTCCTCCTCTCCCCTCCCCTCCCTTCTCCTCCCTTCCCCTTCCCTTTCCCTTTCCTTTCCCCTTCCCTCTTCCCCCTTCCCCCTTCCTCCTCTCCCCTTCCCTTCTGTGCAGAGCCTGGGCACTCTACCACTTAAGCCACAGCACCACTTCCGGTTTCCCGGTGGTTAATTGGAGATAAGAGTCTCTCAGACGTTCCTACTGGGCTGTCTTTGAACCAGGATCCTCGGATCTAGGCCTCCGAGCAGCTGGGCTGACAGGCATGAGTCGCTGCTCTGTGCCCCGCCTCCTTCCCCTGATGTACATTTCCTTGGTGGACACTAGTGTGTGTGCTTTTCACCTTCAGCAGCAGACCCAAACTTGGTTTTCTGGTGGTAGAGCTAGGTGTCTGCTGGCCCTCAGTCCTCCTCCTCTACCTCTTCTTCCTCTACCACCTCCTCCTCCTCCTCTTCGTCCTCCTCTACTTCATCCTCCACCTTCTCCTCCTTCTCCTCCTCTATTTCTTTCTCCTCTTCCTCCTCTACATCCTCCTTTTGCTCCACTACTTCCTCCTCCTTCTCCTCCCCCTCCGCCTTCTTCTCTACCTCCTCTTCCTCTTCTTCTTCTACCTCCTCCTCTACCTCCTCCTTCTCTTCCTCCACCACCACCTCCTCCTCCTCCACTTCCCTCTCCCAGAGGTGGTGGTTCCTCTCCTGTCCTCCCTCTGCTGCCTACTGATACAGCTTTCTTTCAGAACATCTCTCAGGGGAGGTGGAGTCTAGGTGAGGGCTGTGGCGGTCTCACCCCTCCCTCCCCCCCCCCCAGAAGTGCGGGCGCCCTTACTTGGTCCTCTTGACTCCCAAGATGGATCTCTGTGAAGGCCCTTGGTCACACCCATCCTGACTTCCCCAAGTGCTACCTGAATCAGCATGAGAACAATGCACCTGCTGGAAAAGAGCCGAAGAGGGAAAAGACCTGACTCATAGAAAAACAAATACAGGCCAGGCACAAGACAGGATCACACTAGTCATCCCAGCTACTCAGAGGCTGAGATCAGAGGGTCGCAGTTCAAAGCCAGCCCAGGCAGGAAAGTCTGTGAGACTTATCTCAAATGAACCAGCCCAAAGCCAGAAGTGGAGCTGTGGCTTGAGTGGTTGAGTACCAGCCTTGAGAGAAAAAATTCAGGGATAGTGACCAAGCCCTGAGTCCAAGTCCTAGTACCAGCACTCCCCCCAGGCTGGGGAAAAGAAAATCAAGTTGTCTCCTGGCTCATGAACAGGTCAGCTGTCTGCAGGGTGCAGTTGCAGGTGATGCTATTGCTCTCACCAGTGTGGGCACATTCTCTGCAATCTCTTCTTCCTCCCTCAAAACCCACAGCTTCCCTGTCCCAGGGCCTTTACTTGATTCTAGTACGCCCTCATCTCGAGGCCTCTTTTTGGGGAAGAGGCTCATTGTGAAAATTGCAGATTGCCTCTTTTTAGCAACACATGCACCCAATTTTGTCATCCAATTATGGCTAAGATTGTACTTGTTTACTGTGAAATTCTTCCATTGCTAGAATATCAGTCAGAGACTTAAATTTTTTTTTTAAACTCGCTATGGGCAGTGGCTGCAGATTGATTTATCATTAATTTCCTATGAACAAGCCCCACTGGCTGCAGGCTGCCCAGGGCGTGCTGTCTGGGTACAGGCTGTACGCGCGTCTCGCATCGCAGCCTGGGAGGAGCTGTGTTGTTTTCCCGGTGAGAGTCATAATTCTGCTGAGTTATACCACGGGAAGGCTGCACAGGGACTGGGCGTTTGTGACTGCAGGCAGATGAATGCCCATCATTTTCTACAATTGCTTTGGGATTTTTGCAGAATGACCTTTCCCCTGTCCCAGCCTCAGGCCTCCCTCACTCTGTTTTGCACACACAGAACAGGGAACGTGTTTACACACACACACACACACACACACACACACACACACACACACACACACACACACACACACACGCTATCCTCTAAGATTCCTGCCGACACATTGCATTTCTTTAAAAGCAAATCTCTTCTGGCACAAAGGCTTTCCCCTTCCCTGAAGGTTCCCTTCCGGAAAGGGAAGTTGCAAGAGTCATACACTGCTGGGGGTTGAGGTCAAGGCTGTTCATGGGGGGCTGAGGTCAAGGCTGGTCACTAGGGGTCAAGGTCAAGGCTGGCCATAGGGAGGTGATGATTCAGGCCTGGCAGACTGCCATTGTCCATGCTTCTGCTGTGAGGTTCCCCTCTTTTTTTTCTTGTTTTCCTTCTGTTGGGGCACTGTGAGCCCATTTCCTCCACTGTGAGGCGAGCTCTGGGAAACATGGGGTCGTTCTGCGTGGATCACCATTTTCAGTCACCTGGCTACTTGACTTCCAGCAGAGCCATAGCCTGACCTGATAAAGACATCACGGGATCTCTTCTAGGGACTAATGCAGGAATGTGGTTCTTGGAGCCTAGAGGTTGAAGTTCCCACACCAAGGGCTTGGGGAGTGGCAGGGAGTCGGCCACAGTAAAGGACAGGGACTCGAGGGTGGCCTGGACCTGCCACACGGATGGGGAGGCAGGATGTTTTGTGGGACCCAGGGTGCTGCTTTTCTTCTTTTTTCTTTTGGTCAGTCATGGGGCTTGAACTCTGGGCTTGGGGGTTGTCCTTGTGCTCTTCAGCTCAAGGCAAGTGCACTACCGCTTGAGCCACAGTGCCACTTCCGGTTTTCTAGTGGTTTATTGGAGATAAGAGTCTCACACACTTTGCTGCTCAGGCTGGCTTTGAACTGCTATCCTCAGATCTCAGCCTCCTGAGTAGCTAGGATGACAGGAATGAGCCACTGGCGCCTGGCAGGGTGCTTCTTCTTGAAACTGAAATAAGGATCCTGAGTGTTACTGGTGTCATTTTGGCTATGTGGTGGACGATAGGGCATTGGGTTTAACTGGTGCCATCTTGTCTTTGTGGTAAAGTCAGGAAGTCCCACCCCCTGATGATGGGCATACCTGAATTCCTAGAGGCAGAGGTGGGGACTTGGATGATAGGTTACTGGACCTGTCAGTCCTATGCCTTCATCACAAGACTCCTGTGACCCTAGCCCCTGACCTGGCCCTATTTAGGCCCAGACCAGCTCAGGCACCATGATGCCATGCCTGTGTCTCCTGGCTCTCCTCCAGTCACCATGGCGGCCCACTTCAGCTCTCCATTGGAGCTGATGGTTTGTTGGGATCATTTTTCTGCCCTTTCTCCCCTCTCCTGCTCTCATGGCTCAGTTTTCTGACAGTGTTAAGTGTAGTTGCAGGGCTGCAGGTTCATCTGCACCAGATCTCCCATAAACACTCTGGATTTGACCTCTCAAGATGTGGCTTCTCTGTTATCTCTCTCACTGAGTTCCCATGCAGCAAACAAAGTGTACATGTCTGGCCTAGGAATTGGGGAATCTGAAGCAGGGAGCAGGAAGACCAGGGAGCACATGGCTGCTCCACAGATAGCTCCTCAGCCCTCCAGCTCTGCCATGGAACTTCAAATGGGCTCTGGGCCCTGACCGGAAACCTGCAGTAGAGGGAACCTTGGGGTTTGTAGTTCAGCCTAACCACAGGAGTCCTGGGAGTTGTAGTTTAGCCTAACCACGGGAATCCCAGCTAGGCTGTATGTAGCTCAGGATCCAGTAGTTCATCCTAACTAGGTCTATCAGAAAGCCACTATGGTCCATTCTGTCACCTTAAACCATGTTATTCCCCATATGGAGACAGTATCAAGGCTGTGCTCTGCCTAACATGGCACACATAACCAAAAGGGAGAGCCTGTAAATGACTTTGGGGTGCCTACCTTTGCTATAAGGAGCTGAGTACTGGGGATAAGGTTGTTCAGGTAACAGGCAATGGTGAGGGGCAGGGCAAATTAGTTCATTCATGTGGACATCAAAGAGGAGAGAGATGCTCAGGAATGTGATTGGCTGCATGTTCATAGCTGGCCACATCCCCTGCCCATGGTCACAGGCTTGCCATTGTCTTTGGGAAGCCCAGGAAGCAGGTCCAGCCAGGGTCCAGCAAAGAGTCAGGGGCTGAGAGGGGTTAGGGAGTCTCTATCCTCACTACTCAACTGGATGTTGCCATGTTACAATTGAAAGACCCCAGACTCCTGGGCTTGTGATTGATTAACATTTGGCCTAGTTTGCTGGACTTGCCAGGTGGTCCTTATCCTGGGTCTTTATCTTGGGTCCCATTCTTGGGTCCCATTTGACCACTTTGGGAATTTACTTGTTGGTTCTTTATTTATGACCACAGACCTTGTCCCGGGGCCGGCATCTGGGCTCCAAGACTTTTTACTCAATTCCTTATTTCCAGAAGGGAGGGGGGGTTAGTGCTAGGGTGAGCAAGTTTACAAAAGCAAAATCAGCAGTTAGCAATTGTAAAATGTAATTCTAATTTTTAATCTTTCAACAATAAAACTTTATTTATTTTCTTGGTCAGTTGGTTGTGGGGGCCTGAACTCTGGGCCTGGGCACTGTTCCTTAGCCTTTCAGCTCAAGGCTAGAGCTCTGCTTTTAGGTCCCTTGTATAAGTGCAGTCACATCGAATACAGGGTCTTCAAGGTTCTTCTGCATTGTGATAGGAATCAGAATATCTTTCCTTTTCAAGGGTGAATTATATTCCATTGTATGTGTAGACCACATTTTGTTTTTCCATCCATCTTTGATGAACTTTGATGGGTTACTTCCACCAACTGACTCTTGTGGCTGATGCAGCTTGGGACATGGATGTACGATTTCACTTCTTTTGTGAATACACCCAGAAGTAGGAGTTCTGGATCTGTTTTAATTTTTGAGGAACCACCATGTGATTTCACAGAGTGGCCGCCTCATTTCTTCTTCCTCACGGGACCCAGAATTATTTTCTATTTCTGAGAATAGCCATTTTTCATGAGGGTTGAAGCTGTCTTCTTGTGCTTTTGATCTCATGAGATAAAACTCAGTCTCAACATTTGTAGCCGAGGATTTTTGGGCAGCCTCTCGGTGAACCTTGACAGGCTGCAGTTAGGTGGAGGGAGAGGGGCTGGGGCGTGGCTTAGTTGGTAGAGCACCAGCCAGTGAGCCAAAGAGTCAGGGCCTCAGGGAATTCCAGTCTCAAGGAAAGATGGAGGGTGAGCTTGCATTTTCATTTTTGTGCTGCCTGGACCTGGGGTGGGGGCACGGTCTGGAGGAGTTGGGATGACTGTATGGGTCTCCCCAAAACCCACCAAGCGGGGGCAGGGGAGGTGCAGTAACCCTTGCACTGGAAGATGCTGGAAGGCCTGGTTGGGGACAGCAGAAAGACCAGGGATGCCCAGGCCAGATGCTGGCATTTTGTTTTAATTCTAATAAATCTTTTGATTTTTAATATGCTTTTTATTTTAAAAATTATCTCTATTTTTATTATATATAATAACAAAATATAGTATAGATTTTGTGCCAGTCCTAATGTACAATATGCATAACATATATGCTATATTTTTATGTATCATGTATGTCATAGTATATATAATAATATACACTATGATATATAACATATACTATGATATGGTATATTACATATACTTCATTATATATAAAATATATTACATATATTTATTTGTTTGTGTGTGCTGGTCCTGGGGCTACTGCTGGGTCTTGAACCAAGGGTCTCACACTCTTGCTTGGCTTTGTTGCTCAAGGCTAGTGCTCTGCCACTTGAATCATACCTCTATTTCCTGCTTTTTAAAACAATTTGTATGCCAATCTTAGGGCTTGAACTCTGGGCCTGGGCGCTGTCCCTGAACTTATTTACTTTAAGCTGACACTCTACCACTTAAATCACAGCTCCACATCCGGTTTTCTGGTGGTTCATTGGAGGTGAGCATCTCACAAGACTTTCCTGCCCAGGTTGGCTTTGAACCATAATCACAATCCTCAGATCTCAGCCTCCTGAGTAGTTGGGACAACAGGAGTGGGCCATTGGCACTTGGCTTAGAAGTACTTTTTTTCCCACCTTATACAAGGAGGAACCATCTGCTGTCTTGCTTTCTTTCTTTCTTTTTTCCCCCAGAAGTACTTTTAATTGTGATTTTAATTGGCCACATGGCCAAAGCACACCATTGGAGAGAATGTGTTTCAGCAATGTCACAAGGATGTTTGCTGCAAGACAATGTGAGGAAAATGAGTAAGAGGAGAGAAAGACAGAGGTGGGGGGGATTACAGATACCCCAGCGGTGCTCATTAGAAAGCCAAAATGTCAGGTCAGGAGTTTCTAGACGCACTGAACTATTTTCACTTCTGTTAAACGGCTCTCCCTCCACTCAGGAAATTCCCCAAATGTCCCCCAGACCTCTCATTTGAACTCACCTTTCATCTCCTATACACACACCACCGCTTTTCATTTATTTATACACATTTCTTTCTGGGTGTTTGGGGGATTAAAAAAATAAAGAAGGATAATTAAAAATATATCTGATTTCCCAGAGACAACATGAGTTCTATACTGATGTCCCAGCAGAATTCCAAAACACCTGACTTGAAGAATTAGGAAGCCGGGCACTGGTGCTCAGGCCTGTCATCCCAGCTACTCGGAAGGCTGAGATCAAATAAAATATTAGAGGCTTGGGAGCGTGGCTGACGTGGTCAACCATCAACCATGGGCAGGTCATCTGGTCACACATGAAGCCCTGAGTTCAAGCCCCAGCACAAGTGGAAGATAAACACATCTCAGATGTTTTGGTTGCAAATAAGAGAAAGGAAAGCAAATTTACTATAGTAAAGGAGCATTTTCCACATGAGGAGGGTGACCTGGGAGAGAAATCAGATATTGTCTCCTTTCTTGCTAGCCAAGCAAGAAGTTTGCTCTTCATCTTTGAAGGCCTCATACATCCTTTGCTCTAGGAGGATATAGTATTAAAGAGAAACAATTTAATTGAGATAATTCATAAATGATAAAATTACCATCCAGGTGTCAGCGGCTCACACCTATAGTCTTGGCTAGTTAGTGGGGCTGAGAGCCAGAAAATTCCATCAGACTCCTTCTCTGATCAGCCAGCAAAAAGCAAGGCTGGAGTCATGACTCCAGTTGGTAGGGTGCCCACTGCAAGAAAGCTGGGTGAGAGCCCAAGGCTGAGTTTAAACCCCAGTACTGGGGGAAGAAGAAGAAGAAGAAAACAAAGAGCCAGACACCAACCAGCTACTCAGGAGGCTAAGCTCTGAGGATCAAGGTTCAAAGCCAGCTTGGGCAGAAAGGTCTGGGAGATTCTCATCTCCAATGAAGCAGCAAAAAGCCAGAAGTGGAGGTGTGGATCAAGTGGTAGAACACCAGCCTTGAGTGAAAAAGTCACTCAAGAGTATGAGGCCCTGGGGCTGGGAAGGTGGCTCAGTGGCAGAGCGCTTGTCTTGCATGCATGAGGCCCTGGGTTCGATTCCTCGGCACCACATAAGCAGAAAAAGCTGGAAGTGGTGCTGTGGCTCAAGTGGTAGAGCGCTAGCCTTGAGCTGAAGAGCTGAGGGACAGTGCCCAGGCCCAGAGTTCAGGCCCCACATCCAGCAAAAAAAAAAAAGAGTATGAGGCCCTGACTTTGAGCCCCAGCACTGGCACAAAAAGGAAGGAAGGAAGGAAGGAAGGAAGGAAGAAAGAAAGAAAGAAAGAAAGAAAGAAAGAAAGAAAGAAAGGAAGGAAGGAAGGAAGGAAGGAAGGAAGGAGAAAGAAAGAAAGAAAGAAAGAAAGGAAAGAAAAAAAGAGAGAAAGAAAAAGAAAGAAGAAAAGAAAAGCTGCCATGTGCCATGTGTCAGCTTAGTGACCTGTGCTGTCAGTTTTCTCCTCGGGACATTGGTGGTGATGCTTTCCTAGCAATGGTGGGAAGGATTGAAGAGGTATCTATGAAACCTAGCACAGTGTAAGTAAACAGGCAGCTCTTAGCGTGGCTGCTCAAGAAGGGGTCATTGTATTCCTCCTGCTCTGCGTGCTCAGGGGATGTGGCATGGATGTGAGAGCGTTCACTGGGCTCTAGTGAGGTCAGTTAAACGCTAATGAGCACCATGGGGTGTTTGTGATCTCATTCTCATTCTCTCCCTCTCCCTCGCCCTCTCCCACCCCCTCTCTCTTTCACTCTCTCTCTTGCTCACCTCATCACTGCAAGTACTAGGCCAGGCTTTTGTGTCCTCGTCCCTGGACAGCACCTCCCTTTGCCCAGCTCCCCTGGTCACCCACACAGTTGGTGGTTTGTGACGAGGTGCCTGCTGGCAGCCTGCTCTCTCCATTCCTCCCACTCCCAGGCTCTCCCCTGACCAAGTCTCCCCATTTCATTCCTGTGGTTTTCCATGGGAGGGCTGGGGGTGATGCCACCCTGTGGCTTTTGGCCTGGGCAGCCAGAGCTGTGCCCAGCAAACTGGAGCTTGAGAGTCGAAGGATGGAAACAACCACAGAGGTGGAGAGAGGGTTTGGATGGGGAGAAGGGCGACACTAGCTGATAGCATAGAAGCTCGCGCTCTTATTTGGAATTTGGCCATATGCAACTCCTATGGAAGAGATGACACAGAGTCACAGCAGGACAGTAAGGCCTGGGGCACCGCAGGCAGGAACTCAGACAGACCAGTACTGGATTCAGGAAGAGCTTGGCTGAAAGCACACTGGCACAATTGTGTGTGTGTATGCATATGCACAAGTGTGTCCGCACAGGTCCTGGGACTTGAACTACTAAGATGCTGTCCTTTAGTTTTGTTGCTCATGGCTGGCATGCTCTACCACTTGAGCCGCACCTCCACGTCCAGCTTTTTGGTAGTTGAGTGCAGATGAAATGCTCATGGACTTTCCTGGCCAGGCTGATTTTGAACTGTGATCCTTCGATCTTTGCCTCCCAAGTAGCTCAGATGATAGGCTTGAGCCACTGGCATCAGGAATACAAGCACAGTTTCTGTTTTAAGTCTTACACTCTCTTATAACCTGTTATATTTAGCAAAAATTATACTTAAAAAAGAGGGAAAAGGCCAGGTACTGGTGGCTCACGCCTGTCATCACAGCTACTCAGGAGGCTGAGATCTGAGGATCGTGGTTCAATGTGGGGGCCCACGAGGATGCACCGTGCCGCATGTGTGGAACTCCCAATACCCAGCCTGCTCCCAGGTTCTGAAGAGGATGATCTTACGAGATACTGACTTTTATATATGCCCAGGAATTAATTGAACTGCTTCGGACATTTCTAACTGTGGTGGGACTGATGTTTATTTCTGTGCTAGGTGGGGATGTGAGGTAACTGAGATGGGCTCTTGGATCATGCACAAGGGCCCTCCCTATCCTTGTCTGGCAAATCTCGACCCCCAGATTTGCCTCAAACCCCCTGCGTGGCCAATGCTATCCTTTCCAAAGTAATCCTGTTAAAATAACCTTTACAGGATTCTGGGAAGATGGCGACGGGGCAGTAGGGAAACGCCACAGCTCTCTCCAACCAAAAAGAGAGTTTGAGCTCCAACGCTTAATCTCCCCAAGAGACCGACAACAACAAAAAGATGAACACTCAGAGAAAAACCAGAGGCGGAGAATAACAAAAAAGAAACAAAGGAAAAGAAGAATTTCAGAAGAAAAGCGAAGACCCCTCCCCCAACCTTTACTGGCCGCGCGGCAGTGCGCCAAGCCGCCAGCCAGCCGGCCCGGCGGGGGCTGCGGGAGCCCCAAGAGACACAGCAGAGACACAGGGGGCCGCTTTCAGATCACCAGGTACTGGTTTACAGAACAGCGGATCGCCAGGAACAGAGAAGCCTACCAGCCGGGAGTCTCCACGAGGATCCCACCCCCACCCCTCACTCTCCACCCGAGCAGAGAGGCTCCATCCCGCCAAAGCCGCTCGGCACCAGCAGCGCGCCCTCCCGATGGCGATCGCAACGACCCGGCACTCTCCACCCGAGCAGAGAGGTTCCATCCCGCCAAAACCGCCAGCAGCGCGCAAAGGGAACTGTCTGCAGACCACCCACCCGCCCGCCCGATCACGATCGCAACGACCCGGCGGGGCCACTCGGGCCCCAGAGGTACCGCGAAGAAGCTGCCTGAGCGGGGACACTCTTGACCCGACAGCTTCGACAGAGGCAGAGACAGAAAAGAATCACACAGAGCCACCACCGCCCAACCCAGCCCGGATTGCAACAACAACTGACGACCTACACCACACAGAAACAACCAGCTCCAGGGTGAGTACCCCACAGGGGAAGTGTATCCCTCAAGGGAGACCAGAGCTGGAGGGAATCCCCAGACCCTGACCTAGACTCCCTACCCCAACACCCGGACCACAGGACCCACTAAAACTGGGAACTGTTTGAGAGCTCCACCAGCCCGTGGAGCACACTCAGCTGGCCAGGCTAGAGCAAGAGCGCCCCTGGAAGGGAGCTTAAATGCCCAAGCCAGGAACAGTGCCCCTGGGTCAAGACTACCAACAGTAGAAGAAATTTGAACTGTGTCCCCCAGGCTGTATAACCTAGGTGGTATACACATCAGCACAGGCCTAACGAGTGCGCTCCAGGCTGCATAACCTAGGTGGTATACACATCAGCACAGGTCTAACAAGCGCGCTCCAGGCTGGGGCCGGAACCAGGCCCGGGGATCCGGCGCCTGAACAACACAAACAACTCCTCCCAATTGAAGTAAAAAGCTGAGCATACGCCTCAACAGAGGGGAGAAAGCCAGGAAACAACACTCCCCGGGGAAGCACGCCTGTGACAACAAAAGACCTGGAGGCCCAGGACAAGAGAAGCCCAAACCCCACCAAAACTCCACCCATATACCCTAGACTGGGAATTGGGCAACACAGGCTGCCAGCACCTGATAGTAAGCAGGAGCTCAGACTGTTAAGGCAGCTCAGCAATAGAGTGATAGTCTTGGATGTATGAGGCCCTGGATCTGATTCCTCAGCATCACAAAAGCAAAAAGGGTCAGAAGTGGTGCTGTGGCTCAAACGGTAGGGTGCCAGCCTTGAGCTGAAAAGCTGAGGGACAGCACCCAAACCTAGAGTTCAAGCCCACAACCAGCCCAAAACAAATAAACAAAAACACATCAGGAGCCCATAGCAGACTCCAGCATTTGGGAGAGTGCATCCAGAGCATCTGTTCTTCACAAGAGCACCCGTAGGAGCAAACACAAGCAGTCTAGGCTGCTCAACCCTTCCAAAGGCGGGAACTGCCAGCAATCTACAGCAGAGAGCTGAGAATCCTAAGTAAGTCAGAATAGCAGCTGGAAATAGGCTCCCAACAGAACCCAGATCAGGCACAGACTCTCTCTACCAATACAGAATCAGCAACCAAGCAAAGACAGACACACCAAAACAAAATTGAAGAGCAGTCTCCTGAACCTCCATGCGAAAATCACAGAGAAAAATCACAAGGTTTACTACCACCCAGGACAGCAAGCTCACCTCAAAAGCCAGCAGCCACACAGGGGAGAGCCCCAGTGGGAGCAAAGCAGGAATGGAAGACAAAGGCTACTTCCAAGGGTTGCTGGAGGCAATGACTCAAGAAATAAAGCGAGAAATTGATCAGAAATTGAAAGAGCACAAGGATGAACTATCCAAAGAGATACAGGGTATCAAACAAGAGATGCATGCAAAAATAGAAGCTGCACAAACCTCAGTAAGAAGTGAGATAAACGCCAAATTAGAGGTAATGCATACCTCATTGAGAGGTGAGATCAGTACTCTGAGAACCAACATTGAATCCATAAAGGGATCCATTTCCTCCATGCAAACCACAATAGAAGCCACTGTCAACAGAGTGAATGAAATGGAAGGTCGAGTGTCAGATACAGAAGACAGAATACACCAACTGTACCAAAAAGTGACAGATATGGAAAAATTACTCAAATTAAACCAAAGGGATATTCAAGAGCAAGCAGATAATGCTAAAAAATTTAACCTTCGCATAATTGGAGTGGACGAAGGTGAGGAATTCCAGAGCAAGGGAATGCACCACCTATTTAACAATATAATCAATGAAAATTTTCCCCACCTCAAAAACGACCATCTTAACTACATCACAAAAGCTTATCGAACACCCAACAAGCAAGACCCCAGGAGAAACACTTCTAGACACATTATAGTAAAAATGATAGATCTGAATAATAAGGAAACAATCCTGCATGCAGCAAAAATGAAGAAGGAGCTATACTACAATGGGAAAAAAATAAGAATTACTGCAGATCTCTCCACACAAACAATGAATGCAAGAAAAGCCTGGGAAAGCACCATACGAGCCCTGAGAGCCAATAACTGCCAACCCAGACTGATCTACCTGGCAAAGCTAGCATTCACATTTGATGGAGAACTGAAAACTTTTAATAGCAAAGAAAAACTAAATGAATACATAAACATTAAGCCAGCATTACAAAGAATTCTAAGAGGGGGGACACAACCTGAAGAAAGCAGCCAGGAACTGGGGCCTGCCCCAAACAGGCGTTACTCAAAGTCTAACTGAGCAAGCACAGGAGGAAAGGAAAAAAGAAAAACTTAGGAAAACGGAATGGCAGGGACAACAATGCATCTCTCTATACTTTCTCTTAATATAAATGGGCTGAATTCGCCAATTAAAAGAAAACGAACTGAGGACTGGATAAGAAAACAAGACCCATCCATCTGTTGCCTTCAGGAGACCCACCTCTCAGCCAAACATACAAACAAACTCAGAGTGAAGGGGTGGAAAAGGATCTACCAATCAAACGCCCCCAGTAAGAAAGCAGGTGTAGCTATCCTGATATCTGACAAAATAAACTTTTCATTAAAATCAGTACAGAAAGACAAGGACGGACACTACATATTAATAAAGGGAACAATCCAAGAGGAGGATATAACCATCATCAACTTATATGCCCCAAATATTGGTGCACCCAGATATGTCAAACAAATGCTCTCAAACTTACAGAATAAAATAGATCCCAATACGATAATACTAGGAGACTTTAACACACCACTCTCACCAAAGGACAGGTCTACCAACCAGAGGATTGGCAAAGAAGCTACCGAATTAAGAGAGGCCATACTGCAAGCGGAATTAACTGACATCTACCGAGTATTTCACCCTAAAACAACACAGTACACATTCTTCTCAGCAGCTCACGGAACTTTCTCCAAAATAGACCATATCATAGTTCATGCAAGGAACTTAAGCAAATACAAAGGGATCGACATAATCCCCTGTATCCTATCTGACCACAGTGGAATCAAGCTAGCTCTCAATAACAAAGCATACCGCAGAAATTTCTCCAATACATGGAAATTGAACAGCACACTCCTTAACAATGCCTGGATAACAGAAGAGATCAGAGAAGAAATAAAGCATTTCCTACAACTCAATGAAAATGAAAACACCTCACAAAGAAACTTGTGGGACACAGCAAAAGCAGTCCTGAGGGGCAAATTTATTGCCCTCAGTGCCCACATCAAGAGAATGGAGACAGACCAAGTAAATAATCTCATGTTGCAATTAAAACAGCTAGAAAAACAGGAAAAAATGGGACCTAAAGCTACTAGAAGAAGCCAGATAACCAAATTAAAAGCAGAGATTAACCAATTAGAAAATCAGAAAACCATAACCAAAATAAACCAAACAAAAAGCTGGTTCTTTGAAAAAATAAACAAAATTGATGGCCCATTGGCTAGATTAATTAAAAAAAGAAGAGAGGAAACCCATATTAATAGGATTAGGGATGCCACGGGAAACATCACCACACGTACCCAAGATATCCAAACAATTCTAACAGACTACTTTCAAAAGCTATACTCTCTAAAGGAAGAAAATCGGGCAGAAATGGATGCATTTTTAGAGAAATACAAGTTGCCCAAACTGAGCAAAGAAGAAGTTAACCAATTAAATAAGCCAATATCCTATAATGAGATACAGGAAGCTATCAAAAGTCTTCCAACAAAAAAAAGCCCAGGACCAGATGGATTCACAGCAGAATTCTATAAGACCTTCAAACAAGAACTAATACCCATACTCCTCAAGCTCTTCAGAGAAACAGAGAAGGAAGGAGCTATCCCAAACTCATTCTACGAAGCCAATATCACACTCATCCCCAAACCAGGCAAAGACCCAACCAAAAAGGAGAATTACAGGCCAATCTCCTTGATGAACACAGATGCAAAGATCCTTAACAAGATTCTAGCTAACAGAATCCAGAAACACATAAAAAAAATAATTCACTATGACCAGGTAGGCTTCATCCCAGAGACACAGGGATGGTTTAACATACGTAAGTCAATAAATGTAATCCAACATATCAACAGAGCCAAGGTCAAGAATCACATGATTATCGCTACAGATGCAGAAAAGGCCTTTGACAAAATTCAACATTCATTCATGCTAAAAGCTCTGGAGAAAATAGGAATAGAAGGAACATTTCTAAAAACAATAAAAGCCATTTATGACAGACCAATAGCCAATATTATACTTAATGGGGAAAAGCTACAACCAATTCTCCTAAAATCAGGAACAAGGCAAGGATGCCCACTGTCTCCACTCCTCTTCAATATAGTCCTAGAACCCTTAGCCAGGGCAATAAGGCAAGAAAAAGACATTAAAGGGATCCGCATAGGAAAAGAAGAAGTTAAACTATCCCTTTTTGCAGACGACATGATACTATACCTCCAAGATCCCAAAAACTCCATCCCCAAACTCTTAGAAATCATAAATCACTTTGGCAAAATAGCAGGATACAAAATAAACCCACAAAAATCAGTTGCCTTCCTATACACTGATAATGTACAGGAAGAGAGGGAAATAAAGGGAGCAACCCCATTCACAATAACCTCCCGAAAAATAAAATATTTAGGAATTAACCTAACCAAAGATGTAAAAGAACTATTTAATGAGAACTATAAAAAGTTAAAGAAAGAAATTGCAGAAGACACTAGGAAATGGAAAGACCTCCCATGCTCCTGGATAGGCCGACTTAATATAGTAAAGATGGTAATACTTCCAAAACTAATATACAAATTCAACGCAATTCCTATTAAAATCCCAATGACGTACATCTCTGAAATACAGAAAACAGTCCAAAAATTCATATGGAACAACAAAAGACCTAGAATAGCCAAAACAATTCTAGGGGATAAAGACAATATGGGAGGGCTATCCATGCCGAACTTCAAACTCTACTACAGAGCTATAATAACAAAGACAGCATGGTACTGGCACAAAAACAGACCCGAAGACCAATGGAACAGAATAGAAGATCCAGAAATAAATCCACAGGCCTACAGCCAGCTGATATTCGACAAAGGAGCCAAAGACATACAATGGAAGAAACACAGCCTCTTCAACCGCTGGTGCTGGGAAAACTGGGCAGCCACATGCAGAAAACTAAAAGTGGACCCCAGCCTATCACCATGCACCAACATCAACTCAAAATGGATTAAAGACCTTAACATTAAACCTGAATCTCTGAAACTACTGCAGGACAGAGTAGGAGAGACACTTGAACTAATAGGCACAGGAAGGAACTTCCTGAACAGAGTCCCAGGGTCACAACAAATTGGAGAGAGACTCGACAAATGGGACTACCTTAAAATAAAAAGCTTCTGCACAAATAAAGCTATCGCAACCAAGCTAGAAAGACAACCAACTAATTGGGAAAAAATATTTACCAGCAATATATCAGACAAGGGGTTAACATCCTGTATATACAGGGAACTCAAGAAACTAATCCCTCCCAAACCTAACAAACCAATTACTAAATGGGCAAGGGAACTAAAGAGGGACTTCTCAAATGAAGAAATAAAAATGGCAAAGAAACACATGAGGAAATGTTCATCATCCCTGGTGGTGAAGGAAATGCAAATAAAGACAACCCTGAGATACCACCTTACCCCAGTCAGAATGTCCCACATCCACAAATCAGCCAACGACAAATGCTGGAGGGGATGTGGAGAACGAGGAACGCTATTACACTGCTGGTGGGAATGTACACTCATACAACCACTTTGGAAAGCAGTCTGGAGGGTCCTTAGAAAGCTAAAGATTGACCTCCCTTACGACCCAGTCATACCACTTCTAGGCATCTACCCTGAACAACAGGAACCAATATACAAGGACACGTGCACCTCCATGTTTATTGCAGCACTGTTCACAATAGCTAGGATATGGAAACAACCTAGATGCCCCACCACAGATGAATGGATCCAAAAATTGTGGTATCTATACACAATGGAATATTATGCAGCCATTAGAAATGACAAAATAATGGCATTTGCAGGGAAATGGATGGAGCTAGAAGGAATCATGTTGAGCGAGGTAAGCCAAGAACGAAGAGACAAACAGTACATGGTCTCCCTGATAAGCGGATGATAAATCCAAAATGTTAGGTGATATGACAAAACTAACAGGACTTAAGAAACAAAGAACTCCCACTCATCTGGTTGAACCACTACTAAATATCCCCATGCTGCTGATCACGTGTATGGTATATAACATATGAACACCGTTATATATTACAGACTGTGATAGACAATTTGCTCCAGGAAAGTTAGAATGAACCTGTGACTTTAAATGAGCATCATTATTCCACAATACTGTGAATTTCCGGAAATTAAGTAATCACTTAATCACAATCAAAAAAAAAAAAAAAGAACCTTGGGGAAGGGAGGGAGGGAGGGGATGGTAGGGAGAAAACAATGGAGGGGGTAACAATGTTCAAGAGGAAGTGTACTCATTACCCCACTCATGTAACTGTAACCCTCTGTATAGAATCTTTACAATAAAAAAATTAAAAAAAAAAAAAACCTTTCCAGAGGAGGGAAAAGGATAACTAACTGGGAGGTTGGTCTGCCATTAAAACAAAAAAAGGGGGGAATCTGTAGAGCACATGGGCAGCAAAGATGGCGCTGAGAGGGAGTTGAGTAGGCAGAGCCTAATTTACCTTATGTTCAGTGCGTAACCAGCCCGTGGAAGCTTAGGTGCATGATAGGGTGTGACCTTGACAGTGATTGGTTCCTCTTCCTCTCCTCCCATGCCACCCGCTCTTTTTTGCTTTAAAAAGGGCTGCTCTGTGTTAATAAATGAATTTCTTCCTGCTTGACTTGACTCCCCGCTGGGTCTGATTGTCTCCCCCGCTGAGGGAGGCTGGAGAATGGGTGGGCGGCGCACTTACCTTTCCTCGGACCCCGTCCATCTTTCGTGGGATGGATGAAGATCCAACAGTTCAAAGCCAGGCTGGGAAGGAAAGTCCATGAGACTCTTTATCACTAATTACCAAAAATCTGGAATGAGGCTGTGGTTCAAGTGGTAGAGCACCAGCCTTCAGCAAAAAAAAAAAAAAGGCCTAGAGAGAGCATTCAAGTCCTGAGTTCGAGCCCTAGGACTGACACAAAAATTAAATTGAAAAGATAGAGGACTTGGAAGGTGGCTCAGTGGTAGAGCACTTGTCTTGCATGCATGAGGCCCTGGGTTTGATTCCTCGGCACCACAGAAGCAGAAAAAGCCAGAAGTGGCGCCGTGGCTCAAGTGGTAGAGTGCTAGCCTTGAGCTGAAGAGCTGAGGGACAGTGCCCAGGCCCAGAGTTCAGGCCCCATGACCACCACCACCAACAAAAGTTATTAGAGTTATTACATATAAGTTGTTATATATATAATATACGTATTTTTATATGTATATAAACCCACAGAGATCTAATATAGATCATTAAATGGACATCAGTGACTCAAATTTGAAGAAAAATCCCAACCTCCTCCGTGACTCAAGTTTCCGGGCCACCCTTGAATTCTTGGGCCTGACTGGTAGAACAGTGAGGATGGTGGGGAGTAGCAGGGGTTAGAACACGGGGGGGACTTCCATCCTCTGGAGAAACCGAGCCAAACCCAACCTGCTTTCTCACCATGAAAACCCACAGCTGTAACGAGGCATTCATCACGCCTTTTATCAGATACACTTGCACCTCGGTCCTTTCCCTTTGCATCTCCCCAAAAGCTGACCTCCCAGAGGAGATGGGGTACCAGCCATCCTGTGTGTGTGTGCATGCACGTGTGCACACGCATATGCATGTGCATGTGTGTGTCTTGTCACATTTTTACAAAGTCCCTTCTGTGTTCTTTCCTTGTCACATTTTTTAGTCCTCAATGCATCACCTGTGTCTGGCTCCCAAGTGTCTGGAAGCCTAGAACCAGGGAATGACGGTGAATCTCAAGGTCACAGACTTGGTGTACTCAACTCAGAAGACAAATATGTGTGGCTGGGATGGTGGCTCACGCCTGTCATCCCAGCTACCCAGGAGGCTGCGATCCAAGGATTGGAGTTCAAAGCCAGCCCAGAGAGGAAAGTTTGTAATATTCTTATCTCTAATTAACCAGCAAAAAGCAGGATGTGGAGTTGTGGCTGCAGTGATAGAGTGCCACCTGTGAGAGAAAAATGGAGACAGTGCCCAGGCCCCTAGGTTCGACCCCCAGAGTGCCTCTTCCGCTCCTCTCCCGGGCACGGGCAGGACCCCTCTCCTCTACCCCCTGGCTGCATGAAGCAGCTGGTTCCTTATGACAGCCCTGGCCAAGGACCCAGAGCATCAGAAAATGAGCCAAGACATTGAATAGATGGTAGACAGAACCTACACCTCCCAGCTCCTACCATCACCATCATCACCAACATCACCATCACCATTACCATCATCACCATCACCACCACCACCACCATCACCAACATCACCATCACCATCACCATCATCACCATCACCACCACCCTCGTCATTGACGCAGGGTTCACTCCGGGTTCTCCCCAGCAGTAGCTGGCAAAGCACCCTTTATGTGAACAGCTTGAATTCCTGGCTCTCCTTTGTGACTCTCGGGTTCTACATTCTCCAGCAGCACAGAGGAACTGTCGGGAAGAGTCTGCAAGCCAGCGATGTTTTCTTAATTGCACCCAATGATACTGCGTGAAATATGCAGCATGTAAGTTCTAGTTCCTCAAGGGATAAGTCTACATGTATTGCATGCAGAATGTGGTAGGCTTGGATTTCAGTGACCCAGGCTCAATTTTATTTGAAGTTGGTTAGAAGCAAATTCAAATATATTGAAAGCAATCCTAGTACACTATGTATCTTTTGATGCCAGTATTGGGGCTTGAACTCAGAGCTGAACTCTCCCTTAACCTTTTTTTGGTGCTCTGCCACTTGAGCCATCGCTCCACTTCCAGTTTTCTGCTGGTTTATTGGAGATAAGAGTCTCACAGACTTTCCCACCCAGGCTGGCTTTGAACTGTGATCCTCAGATCTTAGCCTCCTGAGTAGCTGGGATCACAGGCATGAGCCACCATGCTGGGCCAAGTCAGTACACTATCAGGATGTATACAGGAGAGTGGCTTTCTCCTTGAGGCATTTGGCACAGTGTCACTTAATTCAAGACACAGCTGGGGTCCGCAGGAATATTTAAATGTAATCAGAGAAAGGCATCCTGGCCATGCTTTGCTCAGAAAAGAAGTGGAGGATGCGTGTCTAATTTGCATATGCAGATCTTGCCTATAGAAGGCATTGCTGGTTCATAATTGCTTACGTCCAATCAGAAGCCAATCTCTTCCTTTAAAGGAAGGCCTGCCTGGGAGCCTGCCGCCTTGCCAGGCCCAGCAAAAAAACTGCTGTGTGAGAATGCTTTTCCCCATGGGATTCAGAGCACCAAGTCTCAATCAGAAGCTGCATGTGAGCACGCACACATGGGTGTGCATGTGTATACGTGTATGCATGTGTGTCCACTTGTGTGTGAGAAAGAGAGAGGAAGATATGGGGAGACAGAAAGAGAGGAGAGAGGAGAGAAAGAGGGAGGGATAGAGACACAGAAAGAGAGACAGATACAGAAAAAAAGAGCAAGACCTTAATATCATGTGTGTATGGCAGTAGGGGTTGATCTTAGGTGCTCAGGGCTTGCTGGGCCTGAGTCCTACCACCTGAGCATTGCTGGATGGTCCGGTCCAAGTTCTCTGTGGCTTGTGGCATGGGTGAATCTATCTATCTATCTATCTATCTATCTATCTATCTATCTATCTATCTATCTATCTATCTATCTATCTATCTATCTATCTATCTATCTATGTATCTATCTATCTAACTTGTCTGTCTGTCTATTTCCTCTGGGGTTGGATTCAAGACCTTTGCATGTGCGCTTGGCTTGTTTCCTCACAGTGGGTGCTCTACTGTTTGTATCACATCCCCAGCCCAGATTTTTTGCTGGCAAATTGGAGCTGAAGTCTCTTAGAATTGTGTTTTTCAACCCAGGATGGCTTTGAACCTCCATCCTCAGACCTCAGCCTCCTGGGTTTCTGGGACGACAGGCATATGGAACTCATCCTTAAGGCAAAAGCTCAGGCATGGGGCCCTGAGTTTCCCTGGCCAGAGACGCATCAGTTCTGGGCCAGGCTCTGGTACCCTTGCCTTGTAGGATACCCCACAGATATACAACCTGACCCACAGAGTGAGACCTGGACATGGTGACCCCATACAGTGCTCCCCATACAGTGGTGTCTATGCAGTGCTCCCCCATACAGTGCTCCCCCATATAGTCCTCTCCCCCTATAGTGCTCCCCACATAGTGTTCTCCCCACACAGGGCTCCCAATACAGTGATGTCTGATCACCCCAGCAGCAGCAGCTCAAAGCCCTTTCCTTCTGCTTCACACCAGAGAGTGCAGTCTCCCCACGGTGCCTGGCGGTCAGCGGCCTCCAGAGAGCCCAGTGGTCAGGCGGGGACCGGCCACCTGTCTACCAGGGGCTGGTTTTGAAGGCAGAAAGTTCATTGACAGTGCCTGCCTCTCTGTGTGTGTGTGTGTGTGTGTGTGTGTGTGTGTGTGTGTGTGTGTGTGTGTGTGTGTGTGTGTGTGTGTGTGTGTGTGTGTGTGTGTGTGTGTGTGTGTGTGTGTGTGTGTGTGTGTGTGTGTGTTGAAGTTTGATTGAACTCTGGGCCTGGGCACTGGCTCCAGGCTTTTGTGCTCAAGGCCTGGTCCTCTACCGCAGCTCGCTTTCTGGCTTTCTGGGGTTCATTGGAGATAAGAGTCTCACAGGCTTTCTTGTTTGAGCTGGCTTTGAACCGCTGTCCTCAGATCTCAGCCTCCTGAGTAGCTGGGATAGCAGACGTCAGCCACATGCACTCAACAAAAACCAAAACCAAAAACAGGAAAAATAAAAGGCAACTTTTTTTTGAGACGAGATCTTATTATGTTGCCCAGGCTGGCTTCAAATCTATGATCCCCCTCTCTCTCGGCCTCCCATGTGCTATGTACAAGACTTCTTTTTCTTTTTTCTTTTTCTTTTCCTTCTTCCTTCCTTCCTTTCTTTCTTTTTTTCTTTCTTTCCTTATTTTTTTTTTTTTTGAGTCCTGGGGCTTGAACTCAGGGCCTGGGCACTGTCTCTAAGCTTCTTTTGCTCAAGGCTAATACTCTGCCACTTCAGCCACAGCGCCACTTTCAGCTTTTTCTATGTATGTGGTACTGAGGAATTGAACCCAGGACTTCATGCATGCTAGGCAACCACTCTACCAGTAATCTACATTCCTAACCCACAAGACTTCTTTTTTTTTTTTTTTTTGTGAAAATACCATATAGAGGGGTTACAATTACATGGGCAAGGTAATGAGTGCATTTCTTATCAAGCATTGTTTCCTCCTCCTTTGTATCCCTATTTAAACGATTTGTTTTTTCCCTTCCCCCACCACAAATTATACCAACATCAAATACAGTGAAAACAGGGATTACACCCTGGGGGAGGGACATACAAAGCAACAAAGAAATCATCTTATAAATATGTTAGAAACAATAGCAAGAAAGAAAAAACATTTGAGTCCTTATCTTGGGGTCCATTTCGCTTACCATCAACTTATCTGACCTTTTCTGCTTGACTCAGACATATACTAGTTATTGCAAATAAGAGAAACCATGGGACCTATGTTTCTTTGGGCCTGGCTTATTTCACTTAATATAATTTTTCCAAGTCTTTCCATTTCCTATTTCCTAACAAATGGGGCAATGTCATTCTTTCTGATGGAAGTATAGAATTCCGTTGTGTATATATACCACATTTTCTTGATCCATTCATCTAGTGAGGGGCATCTGGGTTGGTTCCATATCTTAGTTATGGTAAATAATGCTGCAATAAACATAGTTGTGCTGGTAGCTTTAGTATGGTCTTGTTTGTGATCATTTGGGTAAATGCCCAAAGTGGGATTGCTGGGTCATAGGGGAGCTCTATGTGGAGTCTTTTGAGGAACCTCCATACTACTTTCCAAAGAGGTTGAACAAGTTTATACTCCCACCAACAATGCAGTAAGGTTCCCTTCTGTCCACATCCCCTCCAGCATCTGTTGTTATTAGGGTTCTTGATTATAGCCATTCTAACTGGGGTGTGGTGGAATCTCAATGATGGACAGTTGTTTCTTTCAGGATTTGTTGTTGGGGGACTTAATTTTTTGAGTTCCAGGTGTATTTTAGATATGAGACCCTTGTCTGTTGTATGGCTAGTGAAGATCTTCTCCCAATCCGTGGGCTTTCTGTTGATCTTGCTAGGTATATCCTTTGCCGTGCAGAAGCTCTGCAATTTCATGCAATCCCATTTGTCTAACCTTTCTTTGATTTGTTGTGTTTCTGAGCCACAAAACTTCTTAACATGCAATCAAAAATCCTAAAATTATCATACTTAGGAGGTGTTTTGTTGGTGGTGGTGAATTTCTATGTGCTAATATTAAACAAAATGAATTTTATTGTATATATTAACAGCACACAACAGGATATATGGGGTGCACATATTGTATAGAGGTTCACTACAGAGAAGTTAATTACTGCATTCATCTTTCCACGGATGGTCATCCCTCCCTCTTACCCTCCCTTCCCCCCCTTCACTCTTTCCCACCCTCCTCTGGGCAAGAATAGCTATAATGTTCTCATTTCACATATATCCCATTCAGCAAAATTTTATTACCTATATTCTCACCTTGTAATTTCCACCTCCAAAGAGATTTTTTTCTGTCAGTCATGGGGCTTGAACTCAGGGCCAGGGCTCTGTCCCTGAGCTCCTTCACTCAAGGCTGGTGCTCTGTCACTTGAGCCACAGTTCCACTTCCAGTTTTCCTGTGGTTTGTTAGAGATAAGGGTCTCACGGCCTTTCCTACCCAGGCTGGCTTTGAACCACTGTCCTCAGATCTCAGCCTCCTGAGTAGCTAGGATGACAGGCATGAGCCACCAGCACCTGCTACTAAGGTTAGTTCTGATAGAAAGTTTAACCTTTTAATTCCTGAATAGGCAGGTGCAAGGGAATCTCTTACTATTTTAAGATTCTGATGTTATGGATTTTTAAACTGTCTCCATGTTGTCCCTTCCTCTCTTTGGGTTGCTAAATTTAAAAGGTTATGCATTAGCTCTAGTTTTACCTTGATAAGTAATTGATTCTGTTTGCATCCAGTCATAATTTCCTTATGCTTTCATTTGGTTCACTTGTTTTTGTTCTAATTGGCTGATTCGGAGCATGTTTTCCTTGCTACGCTTGTTGGTATGGTTATATATAGTTTTCCTGTGAGCAAGACTCTCCTCCCATTTCCAGGTGTGTTTTATTATGGATACTTTCCAGAAACACGGGGATTTCATTTAGCATATCACTTTGGTTCAGGAGTTGTTAGCTTAAGTATTTTTCTTCTTCTTTTTTTTTCTAGGTGAAATGGTGTATCAAGATACATTGCATTCATAAAAGTGCTTTGTTAAATGGCGATTCAGCAGAGACATACAGCTTTGACTCAAGACCAAGGCAAAGAGACCACACAACCACAGACTAGAATGAATCTTTAAAACCACAAGCCAAAATGAACCTGTTCATGAGTTGATTGCCTCAGATGTTTTGTTATAGTGACAGGAAACTGAATCTTAAAGAAGGTCAAAGTTTTTATTGTACTCTATCCAGAATGTTCTCAGTGATTTTTCTATCAAAAACAAACAAACAAGCTAGGGACTGGTGGCTCATGCCTGTAATCCTAGCTACTCAGGAGGCTGAGATCTGAGTTCAAAGCCAGCCTGGGCAGAAAAGTCCGTGAGACTCTTATCTCCAATAAGCCACTCAAAAAACCAGAAGTGGAGCTGTGGTTCAAGAGCTAGAATGCTAGCCTTGAGTTGAAGAGCTCAGGGACAGTGCCCAGGTCCAGAGTTCAAGCCCCACAACTGACCAAAAAAAAAAAAAATTAAACAAACAAGAAAACCCAATTAGTTTAGCTGGGCACTGGTAGTTCACTCCTGTCACCCTAGCTATTCAGGAGGCTGAGATCTGAGGATCACAGTTCAAGGCTAGCCCAGACAGGAAAGTCTGTGAGACTCTTATCTCCAATGAATCACCAGAAAACTTGTTCAAAGTGGTAGAGTGCTAGCCTCAAGCAAAAGAGCTATGGGACAGCACCCAGCCCTTGAGTTCAAGCCCCAGGACCAGTACAAACACAAAAACAATTAAAACTGGGGCTAGGAAGGTGGCTCAGTGGTAGAGCGCTTGCCTTGCATGCATGAAGCCCTGGGTTCAATTCCTCAACACCACATACGCAAAAAGAAAAAAAGCCAGAAGTGGCGCTGTGGCTCAAGTGGTAGAGCACTAGCATCGAGTGGAAGAGCTGAGGGACAGCGCCCAGGCCCGGAGTTCAGGCCCCATGACCGGACCCAAAAACAGCAACAACAACAAATAAACAAAAAAAATTAAAACTAAAATTTAGACTTTCTTATGGTTTAAAATGATTGTTTTCACAACTGAGTTATTTGCCCTTAAAAAAGAAAGAATTTTCTGTGTTAAGATGCAGGTTAGTTTCCTAGATTCACTTTTCATGTGCTGATCTTGATTGTTTATCTTTGCCAAATATTTTCCCTGTCATTTCTCTAGGTCTGACGAGGCTTTTTGAGTCCTCTGATTTTTAGGATGGGTTTATTTTTCCTTCTTTCTTTACATTCTGCTTTGTGAACATGTTTGCTACATAAGATCAGTAACAGCAATGCAAGGGCAATGGATTATAATGGCAGCATTGTAAAGTATGCTTCTTTGTCCTGTTTATTGCATTCAGTTCTCAATTATGGAATATTTGACATCTAAATCATGATATTTGGTTTTATTATTTGTCATTTTTAATTTTAAAAAAGTTTTTTTTTAAATTTTTTAGAGAAGACTGCTCATTTCACTTTTCTGATTAGCTTCTTTTTACAGAAGAGTTGTATTTATTTGGTAATAGATCTAAACTATGTATTTCAAACATATATATTTGGTGTATATTCATACTATGTATAAATAGATCTATATATGTATATCTAATACATAATATATAGATATATGTATTATAATATTTATATTACACATATGTATTACATATACATATTATATGAATTATATGTGTATATACATACACATATACATATATACACATATACATGTAACATCTCATCATAATATATTGTATGCTATAACATGTACATTATTATATATAATGTACAATATTATATAATAAAATATAATATACTACTTATATAATATACAAATATGTTATATATGTCTATTAAATATATTATTACATGATAAGTAAATATGTATGTATTATATTCATATATAATTATATAATACATATAAGCAAATAGATAACATATATCTGTCTATCCAAAGGTAAATATATAAAGATATAGATGTACTATATTTATGGAAACATGTATTTGAGTTGTGTATTTAATCTGTTGCTTTTATTGCCATTTGTAGTAGGGTAGTCATCATATTTTCTTTTCTTTCTTTTTTTTTTGGGTCCGGTCCTGGGGCCTGAACCCTGGGCCTGGGCACTGTCCCTCAGCTCTTCAGCTCAAGGCTAGCAATACACCACTTGAGCCACAGCGCCACTTCTGGCTTTTTTCTTTTCTTTTTTTTTGCTTATGTGGTGCTGAGGAATCGAACCCAGGGCCTCAAGCATGCAAGGCAAGTGCTCTACCACTGAGCCACCTTCCCAGCCCCAGTCATCATATTTTCTTACGTTACAACTCCTACATACACATCCAGTCCTTTACTCTCTGGTTAAAGTGGTAGAGACTATCACAAATAGACTGAGAAGCAACCATGGGATGCCTATGGACGGCAGGTAGAACCAGGAGTGAAGAGGCCGTGGCCAGGCCGGCGGCCAGGAGTGCAGAGCTGGGGGCTCAGCGGAGGTGAAGAGCAGAGACAGTGCCTGGGGCTTGTGGAAAACTCACCAGAAAAACTGGTAAGATGTGTCAGATTCACATGCAGCTCAATATGTTTAAATCAGGCAGGTGCAGTGGCTCAAGCCTGTATTCTGAGCTATCCAGGTGCTGGAGACAAGGCCAGCTGCTGAGACTCCGTCTCAAGGAGTGTCTGAGTAGAGTGGTGTGTGCCTGCCATGCCAGCTATAGGGGAAGCATACTGGTAGGAGCCTGTCATCCCAGCTTCACTGGGAGCGCTAACAGGAGGGTCACAGTCTAGCCTGCTCCTGGCCTGAAGTGAGATCCAATCTGAAGAGAGAATAGGAAGAGAGTTGGAGGCGTGGCTTGAGTGCAAATAGAAGGCCCGGAATTCAACTCCAGCACCCGAGAAGGAATAATTAAAATGACCTCACACAGAATGAGCGTGCAACAGTTCACTACACTCGCACTTCTGAAAGTCAGTTTTTATTTTGGCAAAATATACACAGAATTGATCACTTTTTACCTACTGGTGCCAGCATTGGACTTGAACCAGGAGCCTTGTACTCTCCATTTCCTTGCTGAAAGCTGGCACTCTGCCACTTAAGTCACAACCCCATGTCTGGCTTTTTGCTGATTAATTGGAGCTAAGAGTCTCACTGATTTTCCTGTCTGGGCTGGCTTTGAACTGTGGTCCTCTGATCTTGACTCCTGAGTGGCTGTGATTACAGGTGTGAGCCATTAGACTTTGGCTTCTCCATGCTGTTTCTGTGTGACATTCTGTGGGACACTTTCCAAGAATCTTTCTCAGAATCTCTTGATCAGACTGGAAGAAAATAAGAGAGCTGTGAAATCAGCTCAGTGACTTCCTTGTGCCAGTTGTACAGGTTTTAAGAGAGCAGACACAGCCAGGCTGAGCCATCAGGACAAAACCTCCATCCCCTCCCACAGAGCTTCTGTGTTCCTTATCACAGCGCTGAGCCATCCTGTGTGGACACCCCATCACCACAGCCCTAAGCAGTCCGGTGTGCACACCCACAGATACCCCATCACCACGGCCCTGAGCAGTCACACACGCAGGCCCCCGGGCATCATGTCGTGGCCAGTTGCCCCTGGAAGACTTGCATGTGAATAGCGAACTGATTGAACCTCAGAGCTATTCTCAGGCACAGGGAAGGGCCAGAGGATGCATGTGGAGCTGGTGCAGGCGCGGGAGCCTCTGATTGGGTCTGGGGGATGCTATGGCTGCGGGATCTCCAATGTTCTTGTCACATAGCTCTCTCCAAGAGACCTTATTCACCCCTGCATCATGCACCCAAGGAAGTGCCCTCCTTGGGGCCCCTCCTGTCTATCAGGAGCTTGGCTCATCTTCAATAAATCTCTGCCATTTTACCTCTCCCTCTGTGTCCCTGGATTCATCTTAGAGGTCACAGAGGAAAGATGTTGAGATTTTTCAGCATCATTAGTTACCATCCACATTGTAAGGGGGGCATTCTAGAGTTCAGCCAAAGCATCTGCAAGGACCATGCTTGGCTGAGCTCCTTTGCCCCATGGTTAGCTAGAAATGGCCCCATGGAGACCTTGATCTCGTAGGCCACCAGTTCTCTGGGGTCTCAGGGTTTCACCTGGAGTTTGCAAGTGGTACCAGGAAATACTGGCTTTGCAGTAACAGATGGGAGTGTTAGGGAAGAGGTTATACACCTCTCAGGTCAACCAGAAAACTTCCTATTCTAGGCTGAAAGCCAAATTACGAAGCTGGGCACTTGTGGCTCATGCCTGCAATCCCAGCTACTCAGAAGGCTGACATCTAAGGATTGAGGCTGGAAATCAGCCTGGGCAAACAGACCAAGAGACTCTGCTGTCCAACTAACTCTCAGAAGGCCCAGAAATGGAGCTGTGGCTCAAGTGGCCAGAGTGTCAGCCTTGAGCGGAAAAAGCCAAGGGAGAGATCAAGGTCTTGAGTTCAAGCCCCACTACTGGCACAAAACCAAACAACCCCAAATCTCAAACACTGCAACTATTTAAGAAGCAAGTCTTGTGGGGGGGAGGGACTCAAGATGGCCACAGAACAGTAGGGAAACACCACAGCTCTCGCTAACTAATTAGAGAATTCAAGTTCCAATGCTTGGTTTCCCCAAGGGACCAACAACAGCAAAAAGGTGAACACTCGAAGAAATACATAAAGCCAAAAAAGAAAAGGAAAAAAAATTCAGAGCTTGCACAAAGATGGAAAAGCATGAGGACCCTTCCCCCACCACTGGCTGGTGGCGTGGCTCTGTGCCAAGCAGCCAAAGTGGCCGGGCACATGGCTGCCAGGGACCCCAGAGCCACAGCGGTCCATAGAATGCCAGTGCAGAAGACTCCCGTGGACAGACAGTGTAAATGGAGGGGGAAGCCAGAGACAAGGTACCAAGAAGCCCAGACCAGGAGCCTCAACCACCACCCAGCCCAGGCCACAGTCACCTCAATGGAAGGTGGAACGCAGTGGCAACCAGTCACCTGCAGCGCACTCCTACTGGTCCCACTGAAGCTGGGAATTGTGCAAGCACCCCAGAAACCAGTGGAGCACACCCAACCTGCCAGACTTGACCAAGAGCACCCCTGGGAGGGAGCTTGAATGTGGCTGGTCCCTGGCTAAAGTCAGGAACTGGGCCCATGGGCCCTAGCAGCCAGCGGTGGAAGGAGTCTGACCTGTGTGTCCTGCGGGGGAGGGGAGACCCAGCAGCCTAGATCCATGAGACCCTAGCTGAAGTCAGGAACCACGCTCGTGGGTCTCAGTAGCCAGTGGTGGAAGGAGCTCGACCTATGTTTCCCAGGCTGGGCGTCAGGCAGCTTAGGCCACCAGTACCTGGCTAAAGTTGGGACTGTGAGCAGGCTCCAGCAATATATCCAGCCCACCAGGTTTTGCCAAGAGTGCCCCTGGGAGGAAGCACAAACACCCTGGGGTGAAGCCGGGAACTCTGTGGACTCCAGCAGGTGGCTGAACAACCCCACCTGTGTCCCAGGCAGGAGCCCCAGCTGTCTAAACCACCTGTCCCTGACTGAAGTCAGGAACTGAGTGCACACCTCAGCAGAGGATGGAGTGTGTCAGCCCACCAGAATCTAACAAGAGTGGGCCCTATGTCAGTCAGACTAGCAGCTACAGGGGCCCACTCCCCCAAAAGAACTGAGACTGGGCAGTCTCTCTCAGCCAGTCCAGGTCTGAGAGCAGCCTTCAGCAACTGACCCAGGAATCAACCCAGAACCAAGCGAAGGTGGCCACCTATTGACCAAAATAGTCAGAGTTTGAGATTCATCTCCAATAATCCCTGAATCCTCATGCAAAAAATCACAGCAAAATATTACAAGATTCATCAACAGCTAAGACAACAAATCATCCCCAAAGGCTAGCAGCCATCAAGGGAAAAACTCTAGTGAAAGCAAAAATGAAATGGAAGACAAATGCTACATCCAAGAGTTGATAGAGGCAATGACTCAAGAATTATGGTGAGGAATGGATCAGAAATTTAAAGAACAAAGAAACAAATTATCAAAAGAGATCCAGGATTTCGAACAAGAGATGCACTCAAAAATAGATGCAGTACACATCTCTTCAAAAGACAAAATACTTTGAGAACTGACATGAAATCATAAATGGTTCAATTTCCTCCATGCAAAGCACAATGGAAGCCATAGTTAATAGAGTGAATGGATGGGAAATAGAATATCAGGCACTGAAGACAAAATGCAGCAACAGGAAAAAAAAAGTCAAAGATATGGGAAAAAACACTCAACATATGCCAAAGGAAAGTCCAAGAACAAGCAAACAGTGCCAAGGAATTTAACCTTTGTATAATTGAGGAATACCAGAACAGAGGGATGCAACTCTTCTTCAATAAGATTATCACCAAAAAATGTCCCCAATCTTAAAAGAGAAAATCTTACCTACATAACAGAAGCAAACAGAACACCTAGCAAACAGGATCGGGGGGAACACTTCTAGGCACATCACAGTAAAAACACTAGATTTGAACAATAAAGAAACGATCTTGCATGCAGCAAAAGCAAAGAAGGAGCTACACTACAATGGGTAAAAATCAGAATCACTGCATTTCTTGCCACACAGACTCTGAATGCAAGGAAAGTACCATTTGAGCCCTGAGAACCAATAACTGCCAACCCAGACTGATATATCCAGTGAAGCTAGCATTCACATTCAATGGAGAAACTGAAATTTTTAATAAAGAAAAACTAAATGAACTTGTAAACAATAAGCCAACATTACAAAGAATATTAAGAAGGAGATTACAATCTGAAGAAAACAATCAAGATCAGGGATCCATGTCAGACATATCTATCACTAGAAGACCAAATTAGTAAGCACAGGAAGAAAGGAAAAATAAAACACTTAGGAAAGCAGGAAAATGACAGAAAACACAATGCATCTCTCTATAATAACCATAAGTATCAATGGATTCAATTCACCAATCAAAAGAAAAAGAACTGCAGATTGGATCAGAAAACAAGGTCCATTCCATTTGTTGTCTTCAAGACACCCATCTCACAGCCAAAGATAAAAACAAACTCTGAGTGGAGGGATGGAGGAAGATCTACCATGCAAATGCTCCCAGCAAAAAGGCAGGCGTTGTCATCCTGATATCTGACAAAATAAACTTTTCATTAAAATCAATACAGAAAGACAAAGAAGGACACTACATACTAATACAAGGAACAGTCCAAGAAGAGGATATCACCATTATCAATTTATACTCTTCAAACATTGGTGCACCCAAATATGTTAAGCAAATACTCTCAGACTTACAGAAAAAAAAGATCCAAATATAATAATACTAGGAGACTTTAATACTATACTCTCACCAAAAGATAGGTCTACAAAGAAACCTCCAAATTAAGTGATGCCATATTTAAAGTGGACTTAATTGACATCTACAGAGTTTTCCACCCAACAACAACCCAGTACACATTCTTCTCAACAGCCCATGGGACTTTCTCCAAAATAGACCATATCATAGTTCATACAAAGAATTTAAGCAAATACAAGAGGATTGACAAAATCCCTTGTATTCTATCCAACCATAGTGGAATCAAGCTAGTTCTCAATAACAAAGCATACCATAGAAATTACTCAAATATAGGGAAATTGAACAGCACACTTCTGAGTAACACCTGGGTCACAGAAGAAATTTAAAAGTTCCTACAATTCAATGAAAATGAATATACATCACAAAGAAACCTGTGGGACACAGCAAAAGCAGTCCTGAGGGGCAAATTTATTGCTCTCAGTGCACACATCAAGAAAATAGAGGTATACCAAGTAAATAATCTCAGGATGCAACTAAAACTGTTAGAAAAGCAAGAAAAATTGAACCCAAACTTAATAGATGAAGCAAGATAACCAAAATCAGAGCTGAAATTAACAAGATAGAGACTAATTGTCATTATCATGATCTATAAAGTTTATGAATTCTATGAGTTTTGATAATACAACTATTTCATCCACATCAGGTGATATGGACATTTCTTGCCTTCCATCGCTGCCCTTGAGTTGCTGAGTTCATTTTCATCAATGTCCAGTGCAGCTGATGGGCTCCTGTGTTGTATATTTTCCCATTTCTCTCTGATTCTGTGTCCTCCTTACTTTCCCTCAGACTCAGAGGTGCATATATATATATATATATATATATATATATATATATATATATATATATATATATGAGGTCAAGAACATGGAGTCATTTAGTAATATGACAAGAGGAGTGGAGGTCCTTTGTTTCTTGAGTCCTGTTTACTTTGTCATATCTCCTTGCATTTTGGGTTTAACATCCACATAGGAGACCATGATTTGTCTCTCTACTCTTGGCTTACCTCATTCAAAATGATTTTTTTCTAGTTCCACCCATTTCCCTGTGAATGCCATTATTTTGTCCTTTCTAGTGGCTGCATAATATTCCATTGTATATAGGTACCACAACTTTTGGATCCATTCATCTAGAACAAATCATTTTGAGCAAGGTAAGCCAAAAGCAGAGAGACAAATGGCACATGGTCTCCCTGATATGTAAATGTTAAATTCAAAATGCAAGGAGATATGACAAAGTGCAGCTGATGGGCTCCTCTGTTGTATATTTTTCTATTTCTCTCTGATTCTGTGTCAAAGCTCATAGAATTCACAAACATTATAGACCATGATAATGAGAAAAAAGAAGCAAGTCTTTATAATTTATATTATATATGTATGTATGTATATATGTATTTATGTGTATTTGTATACACACACACACACACACACACACACACACACACACACACACATATCCATTGTGGGGCTTGAACTCTGGCTCTGGGTGCTGTTCCTGAGCTCTTCAGTTCGAGGCTATTGCTCTACCACTTGAGCCAGCACCAACTTCCAGTTTTCTGTTGGTTAGTTGGAGATAAGAATCCCACAGCCTTTCTTGACAGGGTTGGCTTTGAACCAAGATCCTCAGATCTCAGCCTCCTGAGTAACTAGGCTGACAGGCATGAGCCACAGCACTCAGCAAGAAGCAAGTCTTTACAGAAAAAGAAAGCCAAGGAAACAGCTGGCCCAATTCCACCACGACTGCCCTTTTATTTTGGGAATTCCTTGTTTTAAGGGAATTACCTCGCCAATTCTGTGTGCAGCTATTTTTTCCCACTGTGTGGAGCATGCTGGCTCTTAGGTAATGATAGGTAATTATTCTCAGGGCACCACGGTAATCTCTGTGTGAGGTATATTGAAAATCTGGCACACGTGATTTGCAAATGCTCTGTGATGCAATTTCATGTGAGCATTGCAGGTCAAGGCTCTCTGGGGGCAGAAAAATTGAAGAGACTCTTTTTCAAACCCTAGCTGGGCACAGCTGCTACGATGCATGCCTGTCACCCCGGAAACTCTGAGGAGGCCTCAAACAGGTGAATAAAAGATGAGGTGCACACCTGTGCAGGAAATGAGACTTTCCTAAAATAACCAGTGAAGCTGGGCACCAGTGGCTCATCCCTGTCATTCTAACTACTCCGGCAGCAGCTGAGATCTGAGAATTGTGGTTCAAAGCCAGCCTGGGCAGGAAAGTCAGTGAGACTCTTGTCTCCAATGAACCATCAGAAAACCAGAAGTGGCACGGTGGCTCAAGTGGTACAGGGCTCACCCTTAAGCGAAAGAGCTTAGGGACAGCGCACAGGCCCAGACTTCAAGCCTCATGAGCAACCAACAAAAAACAAAAACAAACACACACACACAAACCCTGAAGGGCAAAGTTTTGAACAAAGCTGGTGATGTAAGACATGTCCTGGGAACTGGGGGCGGGGAAGCCCAGGGCTGAGATTTCTGGCTTTGGACCAGAGCTAGGAGGAGGAGGAGGACCATGGGGCACAATCAGGTCCAGTATAAGAGGTTTCTTCTGGGTGAACTAGAGTGACCCCAGTAGCTAGGGCACAACCCCTCTAGGACAAAGGTGGTTTCTCTTCTCCTTCATGGGTTTTGTTAGTGTTTCTGGGCACCCTATCCTATGAGCCAAATGCACCTGGGATCTAATTGCTCTATGCTCCAAGGACAGCTGTGGTTGAGGGAGACGCCATGAATATTCATAGTCTGAAATCCCGAGCAGGAGGTGGGCACTGCCAGGGTCCTGTAACCCCAGCTGGCAGGAGGCAAAGACGCAAGGATCAGAGCCCCTAATCAAGCAAAAACATGAGACCCTATCTGAAAAATAACTAAAAGTGAAAAGGGCTGGGAGGATGGCTCAAAAAGTAGAACCCTTGCTTAGCAAGTGCAAAGCCCTGAGTTCAAATGTTGGGATGGCCCAAGATAAAAAGAAAGAAAATGGAAACATTGAGGTAATAAGAGCTAAAATCATTGAGTATTTTAGAAAAAAGCCAACCCAGGCTGTGAGTTAGTGAAAGAAGCTTCTCGCTATACAGATGATGGGGGGAAGGACGAGGAAAGGAACTTGTAAGACTTTGCAGAAACTCACTGGGAGCTGGTGGCTCAACACCTGTCATCCTAGCCACTCAGCAGGCTGAGATCTGAGAGCTGAGGATTGTGGTTTGAAGCCAGTATGAGCAGGGAAGTCTGTGAGACTCTTATCTCCAATTAAACACACACACACACACATACACACACACACACACACACACACACACACACACACACACACACACACATACAACCATCCACATCTGGGAGCTTCCAGATGTGGAGTGGGAAGGGTGTGGCCTCAGAGGCTCAGGCTCCTCATTGGTCAGCCCATGGGCGTGGGCTTGAAGGACTCAAGCTCCTCCTTGGTGCAGTGGGCTGGGCGTGGCCTCAGAGGGCTCAGGGTCCTCATTGGTGGACACAAGGTCACTCCTCCACAGCCCCCAGTGATGGACACAGGGTCCCCCTCTACTGCCCACAGAGTCACCCCTCCACAGCTCCCAGGACACCCCATGATCACAAGGCCCCTCTGCGCAGGACCAGGCCTACTGAGAGCAGGGAGCGTGGGACTTGTGGATTGGGCATGACTGGGACCTGGTTCTCAGTTGACTTCCAATGATTGGGGGGGGGAGCGGGGGGGGGGGGGGGAGAAATTGGGGCCCTACCACTTAAGCTATACTTCTACTCTCAGCTTTTTCCTGATTAATTGGAGACAAGAGTCTCTTGGAGTGTCTGTAGAAATAAATCATTCCTTGCAGTTGCTGGCAAGGGAGGTGTACTTTATCTTCCCTGGGAGCATATTACTGGGCATAGAAATTCTTCCAGATGCCTGACTTGTAATTTCTAACCATGTGATGATTTTTTTTCTCACATTGCACCACACTTAAAGATTATTTTGGGAATGCACTGGCTAATTAGAGAAGGAATTTTCCGGATGTGAAAAAAAGGCACAAATCTTCTTCCCTTGGTAGTGCAGTCTCTGACAGCTGTGTGGAGCTGTTCCTGAGCTCTGCTTTGAATGAACTCTGCACAGGAGTTGTAAGAATGTAAACTATCCCATTAAACTAAGCCTGGTAGATCACACCTGTAATCCTAGTTACTCGAGAGGCTGAGGTCTGAGGATCATAGTTTGAAAGCCAGCTTTGGCAGAAAAGTCTCAGGGCTGAGAGACTCTTATCTCTAACAAACCAGCAAAAAGCCTGAAATGGAGGCCTGGACCAAGTGTTAGAACACCAGCCTGGAACAAATAAGCTAAGCAAAAGTGTGAGGGCCTGAGTTCAAGCCCCAGCACTGACACACACAAAAACTTATTAACAATTTTTTTCTATTGGTTATATGTTAACTGATTTTATTTTGGATATACCAAGTTAAGTGTGTATATATTATTCATGTTTATTTCATCTGTTTTTTTTTAAGCTTTTCTAATGTATGTCTATTAGAAAATTGTCTGGGTTTTGCATTGGTGGCTTGTATTATGTTTCCTTTAGAAAGAATAGGAATGTTCTGACTCCATCTGTTTAACACAGACTCATTGAAGTAGAAATGTAATCGGTACATAATTATTTACAGTTTGTTTGTTGTTGTTGTTGTTTATAAGATCTGCTTAGCTGGGCACTGGTGGCTCATGCCTATAAATCCCAGCTACTCGGGAGACTGAGATCTGAGGATCGTGGTTCAAAGCCAGCCTGAGCAGAAAAGTCCATGAGACTCTTACCTCCAATAAACTATTTAGAAAGAGCTGCAAGTGGCTCTGTGGCTCAAGTGGTTGAATGCCACAGCCTTGAGTAAAAAAAAAGCTAAGGAGCAGGACCCAAACCCTTTCTTTAAGCTCTAGTACAGGTACAAACACACACACAAACTCACTATGCTTACTATAAAGCTGCAGAAATAAATCTGTATACACAAAATAAATTGACTTTTTTTTTGCAACAGTCTTTAATTCTCTGATGAAAGAGAAATTTCATGAAAAAATTTGGTACAGAAGCAATTAGTTATCTACCTTCCACAGGATGAAATTAAATGTCACCTGATGATATGTACAAAAAATAAAACCCCAGAATTAAAATAGAGCACACTCACATATAAAACCCAAACAGTAAGCTTTTAGGAGAGGGCAGAGGAGGAAAGTTTTAAATTAGGTAAACATTTTAGAATTAATGGCCCATCACACATTCATGAAAACAAGACAAAACAAAACAAAGCTACATATTGGACTTCATCAAAATTCAAAACTGCTCTCAAAAAAAAAAACTTGCTTCTAACTCATTCCTCTTCCTCGTCCTCCTTTTTTTGTTGTTGTTGTTGGTCGTGGGGCTTGAACTCTGGGCCTGGGTGCTGTCCCTGTGCTCTTCAACTCAAGGCGAGCGCTCTACCACTTAATCCACAGTGCCACTTCCTCCTCCTTTTTTTTTTAAATTTAAATTCTTTTGAGTTTGTGGAAAACCGATTGAACTGTTTTTTCCTTGGATTCATGTTTTGTTGTTATTATATAGCATTTATTTATTTTATATGTTATTGTTACTGCTGTTATTATTATTGTTGTTGTTTACTGTGGTACCATGCTGGGCTGAGGGCTTTGGGCTCTCACTCATGGCTGGAGTTCTACCACTTGAGCCATACCTCCAGCCCAGTTGTTCACTGGTTGGTTTTAGGATAGGGTCTTTCTTGCTTCCCCTGGTGTATTTCTGAGTTACCATTCACCTACATTTAGGCTTCCTGCCATTCCTGTGGCCATCGGCATGTGCCACCAGCCTTGTCCAGTTTCCTAAATGCAGATGGGGTCTCTGGGACTTTTCATGCCAGTACCAGGGCTTGAACTTAGAGCCTTACACTGGTCTTGCTTAGCTTTTTTTCTTTTTTTCTGATTAAGTCTGGCACTCTACCCACTCAGGCTACACTTCTACGTTCAGTTTTTTGGCGGTTAATTGGAGGTAGAAATCTCACAGACCTTTCTTCTAGGGGCTATATTTGAACCATGGTCCTCAGACCTTGGCCTCCTGAGTAGCTAGGGTTATGGCCCTGAGCCACAGGTGCCCGGGTGCCAGAGCATTTGTTATGAGAAGTTTTTATGAAAGATTTATGATCATCTTTGTCCTGTACAAAGCTCTCAGAAATTTCATGGCTAATAGAATTCCATGGCGCAGTTTGTCACCCTGATGTGCAGGCTCCACTTTCTGGGTTCAGAGCAGTGACTTCTGTTTTCTCTGGCCATGGGGTTGCCCTGAGTTGGTCTGAGGTTTTGGAGGGGTGAGGTGGGTACTGGGGCTCACACTGAGCTAGACAAGCCAGGCCTGGGGCCTGGCAGGCCCATACAAACCACACAATGGTATAGCCGTGAATTATAATGACACCACACAGCATGGGGCTGGCCAGAGGGTTAATTTAATAACTAATATTTCTCTTTTTCTCTTTGCCAGTCATGGAGCTTGAACTCAGGGCCTGGGCACTGTCCCTGAGCTCTTTTGCTCAAGGCTAGCACTCTACCACTTTGAGCCACAGCTCCACTTCCGGCTCTCTGCTCACAGGAAAGTCTCACAGATTTTCCTGCCTGAGCTGGTTTTGAACCATAATCCTCAGATCTCGGCCTCCTGAGTAGCTAGGATGACAGACGTGAGCCACTAGCACCCGACTAATAGCACATCTTTCTAATTCTTGCTTTCAGGGGACACATTCTACTTCACCTAACTCACAAGGAAATGATAACGAACAAATAAGTAGACAATAAACCTTTGTAATCATTCATGAGAAATGAGAATCATTCATTCAAGTTGATGACTTAATGATTCTCATTTCTATTCAGCAGCATTTCCTACATGGTTTACTGGGATGGACCCAGAGCAGAAAAGTGACAAAGGGCACAGGTGGCAAACACCAACACCCCCCCTTCCCCTCCACCCCCCCCCCCCCGCCATGTGTTCTCCATGCTCAGAATTCTCTCCATTGGCCATATGGATCCTTAAGAATGTTCTCTTCCAGCTAGGCGCTGGAAGCTCACTCCTGTCATCTTGGCTACTCAGGAGGCTGAGAGCTGAGGATCCAAGTTCAAAGTCAGCTGGAGAAGACAGGTCTGTGGTTATTTGTAAAATGGGAATTAGGAAAAGTGCCTTCCACCGATTCTATGCAAATCCACTGAACTAAGGAATTTATATTAATTACTATAGTATCCAGTATCAATGGGTACATGTTTGGTAAACAGAAAACTAGACTACATAGACTGGGCACTATATTCGCCTTTTCCTGAGCAGTTCATTGGAGATAAGAGTCTCACGGACTTTCCTGCCTGGGCTGGCTTTGAACCAGGATCCTGAGATCTCAGCCTCCTGAGTAGCCAGGATGACAGGCATGTACTACCGGCTGGCCCCTGATTATTGCTCTAATTACTCGTGAGCTCATTAGAGACCGTTACGCATTAAGAAATGAGATTCTTTTTTTCAGCCTTCAACATTTGCATTTCCAGCATGGAGCTCGTTCTTTACCCATGAGTAGGTTTGCGTTCCCTGTAGATTGTTTTCCCTTCTGTAAACCCGGCCGCTGCGACCACAAGTCCCTTCGGCAGAGCCCAAGCTGGCAAGAAGAGAGAGCAGCATTCCAGCCTGGACAGACAGGAGATCCAGACTCTCCACAGCTGCAGAGAGAGGGAGAGGATTTAGAGAGAGAGAGAAGATCTGGGGAGAGAGGGAGGATTTGGAAGACAGCTGTTCACAGGGCTCCTCGGATTCAGTCGGTCACATTTGGGAGCTTTCAGGAAGAAAGCAAATATCGGACTTGAGCTGAGTAAGAAACGCTGGCCGGGCTCTGGAAGGAGTCAGGGTTTTGGTTGTTCAGACTCAGACTTGGAGGGCAGTGTGGTTCTACTCAGACAGCTGCATGCGGGGTCACTCGGTCTGCCGGGCCTGCTACTTTTCCCCTTTCCAATGATTTCCACCCTTCTCTCCTCCCCTCTCTTCCCCTCCCCTCCCTTCTCTTTCTCCCTCTTTTTCTTTCTTTCTTTCCCTTTCGTTTTAATCTCTCTTCACATTCCTTTCTTCCTTCCACCCTTCCTTCCTCTCTCTCCTTCCTTCCTTTTGTTGTTTCTTTTTATTGTAAAAGCAACATACAGAGTGTTTACAGCTACATACATCAGGTGATGAGTGCATCTTTTTCTCCCAGTTTTCCCTCCTAATTTTCTTCCCTCTCCTCCTCCCTCCGTCCCTCCGTCCCTCCGTCCCTCCCTCCTTCCCTCCCTCCCTCCCTCCCTTCCTTCCTTCCTTCCTTCCTTCCTTCCTTCCTTCCTTCCTTCCTTCCTTCCTTTCTCTTTCTTTCTCTATCTCTCTCTCCTAGACTTGAATTCAGGGCCTTCTGCTCTAGCTCAGCCTTTCCGCTCAAGGCTGGTGCTCTTGAGCCACACCTCCACTTTTCAGCCCTGAGTAGCTGGGATTACAGGCGTGAGCATCAGCACTCAGCTTCATTTCCTGATTATCTGAGGTGTGTCTCCTCCCACCCCTCCCCAGTTCTCTGCCTCCTCATTGTTCTGCAGGTCTGTGCCTGTTCCTCACCTTCCTGGGATGGGAAGGAAGGAAGGAAGGGAAGCTTGCAGCTCAGTTCTGAGCAAGGAGGAGGGCTTGGGGTGGTAGTCTCTTCTAGGCAGCCCATCCCCACAGTCATGGTGGAAGCCATGGGCTGTCTCCAGGGACTTAGGAGTCTGGAGATGTCAGACGTGGATCAATATCTTCACTCCACTGAGGTTAGTAAACACTGCACTGTGCACACAAATCTAGGCCAACCACTGGTGGGCATGCTTATAATCCCCACTACTCAGGAGACTGAGATCTGAGGATTGCAGCTCAAAGCCAACCTGGGCAGGAATGTCCTTGAGACTCTTATCTCCAATTAATCACCAGAAAACTGGAAGTAGTGTGGTGGCTCAAGTGGTAGAGGGCTAGCCTTGAGCTGAAGAGCTCAGAGATAGTGCCTAGGCCCAGAGATCAAGACCCACAACTGACCAAAAAAAAAAAAAAAGCCAGCCTGGGCAGGAAAGTCTGTGAGACTCTTATTGCCAATGAATCATCAAAAAGCCAGAAGTGGAGCTGTGGCACAATCCTTGAGTGAAAAAGCTAAGGGACTTGAGTTCAAACCCCAATACTGGCAAGAAAAGAAAGAGAAAGAGGGGGGGGAGAGGGAGGGGGAGAAGGAGAGAGAGAGAGAGAAGGGGAGAGGGAGAGGGAGAGGGAAGAAAAAAGAAAGGAAAGGCAGAGTAACCAGTTCTGCTTGGACAGAGACAGTGGGGGAAAGGAGATAATTATAGAGAAATGTCTGTTAAGAAGTTGATATTAGGGCTGGGAAGGTGGCTCAGTGGTAGAGTGCTTGCCTTGCATGCATGAGGCCCTGGGTTCGATTCCTCAGCACCGCATAAGCAGAAAAAAAAGCCGGAAGTGGCACTGTGGCTCAAGTGGTGGAGCACTAGCCTTGAGCTGAAGAGCTGAGGGACAGTGCCCAGGCCCAGAGTTCAGGCCCCACGACTGGACCCCCCCCCCCCCAAAAAAAAAGAAGTTGATATTAAATGGCGCTGGTGGTTTGTGGCTCATGCCTGCCATCCTAGCTACTCAGGAGGCTGAGATCTGAGGATCACACTTCAAAGCCAGCCCAGGCAGGAAAAGTCCATGAGACTTTAATAACCACTAAAAAGCCAGAAGTGGAGCTGTGGCTCAACTGGTAGAGCACTAGCCACAAGGGGGAAAAAAAAAAGCTAAGGGACAGCATCTGAGTTAAAGCCCCAGTACAAGCATTAAAAAAAGGAGCTAATTCTCTTTTCTCTGTCTGTCTGTCTCTGTCTCGTATACACACACATAGAACTGTGTGTGTCAGCTTGAGTTGAAGTGTGTCAGCCTCCTCAATGGCCTGTTTTGTTTCTATTGTCATTTGAGGTGTGCAGCTCCAGGCAGGTGCACACAAGTGTGTGAGGAGAAAGCGGTGCAGACGGTGTGCATTGAGTGAGTGAGAGAATCCCACTTGCCTGCCTGAACTTTTTTAACTTGCTGGTAGCTGGCTTGAACTCAGGGCCTTATACTCTCACTTAGTGGCTTTTTGATTTTTTGCTCAAGGCTGGTGCTCTACCACTTGGGCCACAGTTCCACTTCTAATTCATTACTAGTTAGCACTTTCCAGCCCAGACTGCCTTTGAACTGAGATCCTCAGACCTCAGCCTCCTGAGGTCCGGGATTACAGGTGTGAGCCACCTGTTGCTGCTTGAGCTTTTAGCTCTCTTCTGCTCATCTGGCAGTGATCTGTTCTGGTATCAATTAAGTTGCCAGAAGAGCTGGAATTCAAATGGCCACAATCCACAAAGGCATCAGGACTGGAAATCAGAGGCAATGTGTGACAGGAGGCCAGCGTTGTCTCTGAAGGCTAATGACAACAATGGGGCATGCAGCCCTTCCCTCTGGGTGTGACAGGACCAAACCCCCCTCCCCGGCCTCTTCCAGCCTCTCGCTCCTTCCTGCTGCTCGCTCCTTACCCCAAGCAGCAGCAGCTGGGTGCTCACCATCTCGGTGGCAGGGAGGATGAGACCCTACAATGACTACTTGATGGCGGGACACAGCCAGCTGCACCCCAGGCCCTGTGCATTCAAGGGCACATGGCCTGATCTGACATCTCCTTCTCTCCCTGGGTGGACCGGACATCACTTCTGTTCTGGACACTGGGGGGGGGTGAGGTTCCTCACACGTGACACCCTTGGCCTGGCAGAGCAGAGTATGCAGGGGCCTGGAGGGAGTGGCTCGTGGGGGGGTACAGACACGGGGACCCCAACTTCCCTGGGGGGAATGGTTCATGTATGTGTGGGCTTCCACCAAACCCACAGCACTGAGTGTGTGAGATGAAATGGATCTCAGAGATGATTTAAGCAATTATTTTTTTTTAATTGGTTGCAGGACTTGAACTCATGGCCTGGGCACTGTCCCTGAGCTTTTCTGCTCAAGGCTAGCGCTCTACCACTTTACGCAACAGAACTACTTCTGGTTTTGAATGGTTCATTGGAGATGAGAGTCTCACAGGGACTTTTCTGCCCACCTGGCCTCAAACTGTGATCCTCAGATCTTAGCCTCCTGAGTAGCTAGGATGATAAGTGTGAGCCACCAGCACCTGGCCAATTTTTTGTTGTTGTTGTTCTGAATAGGCCATGCTTCTAGAGTAAACACTATAGCTACATGATCAATGAGATAAAGATGCTTTTTCTGATGGCTCATACCTGTCCTACCAGCTACTTGGGAGACTGGAGTTCTGAGAGTCAGGGTTCAAAATCAGCCTGGGAAGAAAAAGTTCCTAAGACTCGTATCTGCAATTCACCAGCAAAAAGCCAGAAATGAAGCTGCATTTCAGATGGTAGAATTATCCACCTATGAGCAGAAAAGCCAAATGAGAACAGCAAGTCCTGAGCTCAAGCCCTGGTGCAGGCATGCACGAAAACAAACAAAAAAAGACTTTCCCCCTCTAAACAAAGTCTTTCTTCCACAGAGGCAGAAAAGAAAAGAAAAACCTTTGAGCACAGAGGCTCCGTGCCACCGCTTCCGCCTCATTTCAGAGATGCAGGAATTTATAATTGGTTTCCCAATTGTCACCAAGGCACCTTAATGGGTTTTTACAAATTATTCCTTGTATGAACAACATTAATGGAAACCAAAGTGGAAAAGAAATTAACCCATGCTCCGACCATGACTGCAAATGACCCTGCCGCATGGATCGGTGCTTTGTTCCAGTGCTACCCGAGTACGCGCAACACTGGATCACAAGACCGCCGTTGCGGGCACTGGTACACGCTGCATCTGGTCTAATGGTCACAATGATGCTTTTAATAGCTGTGTGTGTGGTTTCCATCAGAGATCCCTTGAAAATGGAAATTGACAGCCTTGGATCCAACCCCCTTGCATTTCTTGGCATCACATTCAGGTTTAGGATTCATTCAGGGTTCCTTTTCCCTCCCTTCCTCGTTTAATTTTGCAAAAAAAAAGAAAGAAAAGAAAAAAGAAAGAAAGAAAGTTATTACTCTCCTGTGAAGGGAGGTTTGCTGTCCTAAGGTGACATAAATTTCTTGTCTCCAGAGAAACACTTCCTACTTGGGCAGTAAAAATAAATTTTTTGTCTTATTATCTTGCGATTTAAATTGCACCTATATTCTTTTCACTCCATTATTTAAGAATTACGCCCTGTATACTTCCCAAAGAAACTCTGTGGAGAATTAGAGACAGAAGTGGAAGGAACCCTAATTAGGATTTTTTTTTCTGCCCCTCAAAATAGGACTGAGTGCAGGCAGCCAGTCTCTGTGGAGATTTTACACCTCCACGTGGATCACAGCACGAATCAGTCTTCCTGCTGCTCCACATAGCTTAGCTACAGCTTTAGAATTTTTTTTTCCTGTCAGTCATGGGACTTGAACTCAGGGCCTGGGCGCTGCCCCTGAGCTTTTGTGCTCAAGGCAATTGCTCTACCATTTGAGCCACAGCGCCACTTCTGGTCTCCAGGGGTTCATTGGAGTTAAGAGTCTCGCAGACTTTCCTGCCAGGCCTGGCTTTGAACCTCCAATCCTCATATCTCAGCCTCCTGAGTAGCTAGGATGACAGGCGTGAGCCACTGGCGCCCTGCAGGACTTTTTGTTTTTAATATGTAGTTGATAGTGGGACTTGAACTCAGGCCCTCACAATCCCACTTAACTTTTCTTTTGTTCAAGGTTGGTGCTCTACCCCTCCAACCACTTCACCATTCCCTGCTTTCTCTGGTTAACTGGGATAAGAGTCTCATGTATTTGTCTGCCCAGGCTGGCTTGGAACTGTGATTCCCCAGATCTCAGCCTCAGCCTCCCATGTGGCTAGGATGACAGGCAGGAGCCACCAGCAGCCCATGATCCTGGTAATCTTTTACATTTACCCCGGCCTGGTGTCCAGCAAGCTGCCCTCTCCTCCCCTCCCCTCCCCTCCCCCCTGGGCAGCCCCTTCCAGGGGTGGCCCCTTTGGTGGCCCCAGGCAGCAAGAGGCAGGAGGCAGGGCTGGCTTTCGAGGTGATGGCCGCGCTGCGTGACTGTGGCAATACCCTGGGCTGCTGTCCTGCAGGAGGAGGAGGAGGAGACACTTGAGTATGGGGATTCAGGCACCGCCGCCCCGGGGCCTGGCAAGCCAGGGCAGCACTGCAGACAGGCTCAGGCAAGCGAAGGTGCAGAACTGAAGTCAGAAGCAGAGGTTCACCGGGCTCCGGTGGCTCACGCCTGGCATCCTAGCTACTCAGGAGGCTGAGATCTAAGGATCACAGTTCAAAGCCAGCCTGGGCAGAAAAGAGCATGAGATCTTATCTCCAATGAACCACCAGAAAACCGGAAGTGGTGCTGTGGTTCAAGTGCTAGAGCCTTGAGCTGAAGAGCTCAGGGTTAGTGCCCAGGCCCAGAGTTCCCTCCCTCCCCTCCCTCCCCTCCTCTCCCCTCTCCTATCTCCCTCCTCCTCCCTTCCCTCCCCTCTCTTCTTTCCTTCCCTCCCCTTCTTCCCTCCTTCTCCCTTCCCTCCTTTCTCCCTTTCTTCCTCCTCCTTCCTCCCCTTTCTTTTCTCCTCCCCTCCCCTCCCCTTCCCTTCCCCCCCTCCTCCCTCTCCTCCCTTCCCATCTCCTTTCCACTTTCCACTGGGGCTTGGACTCAGGGTCTCTGTGTTCTTGCTTGACTTTTTTTGCTCCAGGCTGATGCTCTACCTCTTGACCCACACCTCCACTTCTGGACTTTTGCTGGTTCATTGGAGATAAGAGTCTCACAGACTTTCCCTGCCCAGACTGGCCTCCAACCACGATCCTTAGATCTCAGCCTCCTGAGTAGCTGGGATGACAGGCATGAGCCACCAGTGCCTGGCCAGCTAGATGGTTCTTAGCATCCAGACTCTGGTAATAGGAAGACCTGTAGCCTCCCAGGGGCAGAGAGTGCCTGGCAGCCTCACCCCGAGGTCTCCCTAAAGCCTCCCCTCCACCCAGTGACATGGAGCTGCCTCCTTGCTGCAGAACAAGAGGGACTCTGACTCTATCCAGACCATGCACTTCCCACACCTACCACCAGATGGCGACGTCCCCCTGGTCTGCTCACCCTCCATCCCCTGAGCTTTGCTACAGAAGCAATGGATGAGTGAGCAAGTGGATGAATGAATGAACGAAATTTTGCAAAAAGTGGAGTTCTTACTTTACAAGATTAAGTTAGATAGATTCAGAACCACTGGGGCATGGGGAACGGTGGGACATGGAAGGGAGACAGGGTTGGGGCCAGAGTCAAGAAGGTACCAATTGCACTCTATGCTTATCCAGCTGAGTGTAGTGTTGGGATCCACTGGGCCACTCTGAGATCAGATGTTGAAAGGAAGGAGGAGAGAGGACTCAGGAGATACTAATAATTACAAAGAAAACCATTTATCAATTGCTGACTTATTTGTTGGGTAGGTGTCAGGAAACAGTGTAAGTGCTGGACAAGCATTAATTCATGTAGCCCTTATAAAAATGTGGAAAGCCGGGTGCTGGTGGCTCACACCTGTCACCCCAGCTACTCAGGAGAGTGAGATATGAGGACTGTGGTTTGAAACCAGCTTGGATAGGAAAGCCCATGAGACTCATCTCCAATGAGCCAGCAAAATGTTGGAAGTGGAGCTGTGGCTCAAGTGGTAGAGTGCCAGCCTTGAAGGAAAAGGCCCCAGTGAGATCTGAGGATTAAGATTCAATGCCAGCCTGGGCAGTAAAGTCCATAAAACTCTTATCGCCAATTAACTATCAAAGAAATCAGAAGTGATGCTGTGGCTCAAGTGGTAGAGAGCGAGCCTTGTTCAAAAGAAGCTCAGGGACAGCACCCAGGCCCTGACCTAAAAACAAAAACAAAAAACAAACCCTAAACAAAAAGAAACCTCCAAATACAAAAAACTAGAAAAGATAAACTTATAATTAAATATCTATTAAACTTCTAGAAGAAAAAAGACTGTCTTCTTTCTAAACCAGGCTTTGGTAGCATAAATCAAATAGAACTGCAAAGCATTCACATCCTCTCTCCTTTGAGAACTAAATCAAATCAGTGAAACAATCACTAAACTTCTCCAATGACAAAAGAATGGCAACGGACTCAAACTGACAAAAGGGAATACAGCTAGTCAGCAAACAAAAGGCATGAGGTTCCAAGAAAGAATATTAGCAAAGAAAGAAATATTAGCTGAACTCTGAGTGGCCACCCCCTCCCCTCTCCTCCCCCCCCCCACCATGGGAAAGTCTTAACTGCTGTGTGCAGGAGAGCCATCCCAGAACTGGACATGTCGTCATAACAACCAACTACTAAGATCCACTGCTCATTAGCAAGGATTGGCAAACTTTCACCGATATCTACAAATATATTTACAAATAATTACATATTAAATATTTAAATATTACAAATATTAAAATATTTACAAGTAGTAAATATTTTAGGCTGGGAAGCCATCATGTTCTCCCTTTACTTTTTCTTTCTTTCTTTTTTTGGGGAGTCGGTCAGGGCTTGAACCTGGCCTGGGAATTGTCCCTGAGCTCTTCAGCACAAGGCTAGCATTCTACCACTTGAGGCACAGTGCCACTTCTGGTTTTTCTGGTTGGCGATAAGACTCTCACAGATTTCCTGCCCAGGTTGGGTTTGAACTGCAATTCTCAGATCTCAGCCTCCTGAGTAGCTAGGATTCCAGGCGTGAGCCACCAGCACCTGGTGGATTTGGAGTTTAAAAGAAATATTTTAACACATCTGGAAATTTGTTTCATACTGGGACTTGAACTCAGGGCCTGAGCACTGTCCCTTAGCTTTTTTGTTCCAAGCTAGCACTCTACCATTTGAGCCACAGTTCCACCTCTGGCTTTTTGGTGTTTCATTGGAGATAAGAGTCTCCTAAACTCTCCTGCCTGGGCTGGCTTTGAACTGTGATCCTCAGATCTCAGCCTCCTGAGTAGCTAGGATGACAGGCGTGAGCCACCAGCACCCAGCCTCAAAATGTTTTTCTTAGTACAAGGATAAAGAAAGATTTAAGTGAATTCTTTATTTTTTTCAAACTGCTAACCAATTTTCCAAGATCATTAATGAATAAGCCTTTCCTATCATTACTTTTTAATATATATTTTTACAGTTTGATAATTTGTTCTGTAGAAAATGGTCTTCTATTAAGTGGATTTTCCTGTATATTCTTTCAAAAGTGCTTTTGTCATAATGTTAAAAAGAAAAGCAAAGTACATTTACACAGTAAAATAAACAGACTGGAGGAGAGAAATTTAAAATGCTAATCACTGTAGTGTTTGGATGAACCCTTCCCCCTATTCTGGGCCAATATTGGGGCTTGAACTCAGGGCTTTGGGCTGTTCCTTAGCTTTTTCTCTTAAGGCCAGCAATCTACCACAGGAGCCACAGCTCCACTTCCTGCCTTTGGCTAACTAATTGGAGATGAGACTCTCTCATTTGCCTGCCCAGGCTGACTCTGAACTGCAATGCTCAGAGCCTCTTGAGTAGCCAGGTTGACAGGCGCGAGCCGCCAGCATCCAGATGAAATTATGTTTTACAATTTTCCCCATCTCCTCATTTTCCAGATTCTTTGTTATATGCATACAGTCATGGAAAGTGAATTTCATCGCACAAGACAGAGGTGTCATTCAGACACGGGATTGTGGCTGTTTCTATTCTCTGTTGTTTCTGCTGCCTCGCCGGGTGCCTGGGCCCTGGTCTTTCCCCGCTAGTCCATTTGCTGTCAGGGCAAGCTGCCATCTTCATAATAGCTGTCGTTTGTCACTGAGAAAACCCATGGGGGTGTGCATGTGCGCATGTGCGTGTGTACTGGGCTCTGGCCTCAGAGCCTCATGCTTGCTAGGCAGATGCTCTACCCCTTGGGCCACCTTCCCAGTCCCTTCTTGGGTTGCTCCAGGCAGAGTCTTACTCTATTTCTGGGTCAGCCCAGACAATGATCCTCCTACGCGTGCTTGCCTGGGTCACTAATGTGACTTTGCCTGCAGAGTGGGTCTCAGGGGTCTTGAATGGGATTCGTGTAAAATATGCAAAATGACTCCTCCGTGCACCCGGCCTGGTGATGCTCAATACATAACGGATGCCCAGCGCCGCCGGCTCACCCCTGTCATTCTCGCTATGCAGGAGGCCAAGAGCTGAGGATCAGGATGTGAGACTCATCAGCATAGATGACAAATCCAAGAGATTCCTATCTCCAATGAGCCAGCAAAAAGGCAGAAATGGAACTGTGGCTTAAGTGGCAAAGTACCAGCCTCAAGTGCAGTGTGAGTGAAAGATAGTGATTTCAAGCCCAGGTTCTGGAATACACACATACACACACAAACATACAAGTCTACATACATACACAAACACACATACCTGCATGCACACACAAGCACACAAGCATACACATAATACACATGCACATATAAACATGTGTACACACATGCATGCACACATACACACATGCACACATATACACACGCACACATATGTACACATATACACATACACACTTATGCTCACACATACACATACACACATGTGCGCATACACACACACACACACACACACAGAGTCAGTACCACCGTGACGAGCTGTCTCCCCATGCTGCATGTCTGGGTGTCTTCAAGGGTCTGCCCCCGTGTTCCTCTGCTCTTTTCTGCCCTTGTGGGAAGATACATCACTCTGCAAGATACAAAGTGAAAATCTGTCCCTGTGCAGGTGGCTCACGCCTGTCACTCTAGCTACTCAGGAGGCTGAAATCTGAGGATCGCGGTTCAAAGCCAGCCCAGACAGGAAAGTCCATGAGACTCTTACCTCCAATAAACCACCAGAAAACTGGAAGTGGAGCTGTGGCTCAAGTGGTAGAGCGCTCGCCTTGAGCTGAAGAGCTGAGGGACAGAGCCCAGGCCCAGAGTACAAGTCCCATGACTGGGGGGGAAAAAAAAAGGGAAAATCTGGGCACTGCTGCTGCCATTAAAATCAGGGAGGGCACGCGAGAGTGAGCCATGTTCCCTTTGCGCTCACCACAGAAGGCCACAGATCTGGGGAATCTGTCAGAACATGAGCAGCCCTGGTGGGGAGGAAGAGAGAGCCCCGGGGCCTCACACAGCATGGAGGCCAAGTCTCTGGTCTCCGTGGGCTCTGTTCTTCTATTTTTCCACTTTTTTTTGTCTGTCTGTCATGGGGCTTGAACTCTGAACCTGGGAGCTGTCCCTTAGAATTTCAGCTCAAGGCTAGCACTCTACCACTTGAGCCACAGCACCACTTCCGGTTTTCTGGTGCTTCATTGGAGGTAAGAGTCTCATGGACTTTCCTGCCTGGGCTGGCTTTGAACCCATCCTCAGATCTCAGCCTCCTGAGTAGCTAGGATTACAGGTGTGAGCCTGGCTTTTTCTCACCTTATTATTATTATTATTTAAATGTCCCAGTATTAGGACTTAAACTCAGGGCTTCCCTCTTGTGGTCAGATTAATCTGGTCAAGGCTGGCACTCTACCACTTGAGCCACAGCTCTCCTGGCTTTTTGCTGGTTCATTGGAGATAAGAATCTCATGGACTTTCCTACCCAGACTGGCTTCAAAGCATGATCCTTACATCTGAGCCTCCCTTAGTAGCTGGGATTGTAGGGGTGAGCTATGGTTGAGTTATTCCTTTATAGCATTGTCCTTTCTTTTCCCACTTCGATATTTCTAATTATTTGGGTAAGGTACACTTGAACACCTCCCTGAGGTAACAATCTTCTTTTTTACTTGCAAATGAATATTTTAATAGGCCTTTCTATTTTTTATATTTTCTTTATTGCTACATAAACTTATTTTATATAGCTCTGTGTTCCCTCATTTGCTTTCTTTCAGCCACCATGTGATGTAGCTCTCCTGATGGATTGGAATTTCATTTGTTTTGTTGATCACTTTTGGTTGTTTATTTCTCTTTACTTCTTTTGAAAAAAATGTTGTTTCCATCCAGCATTGATTGGCAAAAGTATTTGCTAAATGAATGAAAATAATTATGTGCATTTCCCTTTTGATTTTTGTTTATTTGTGCCAGTCCCAGGGCTTGAACTCAGGGCCTGGTTGCTGTTCCTGAGTTGTTTTTACTTTTCCTCAAGGCTGGTGCTCTACCACTTTAACCACTTCAGGCTTTTTTGGAGGGGAGAGGGACATAATTGGAGATAAGAGTCTCAGGGACTTTCCTGCCCAGTCTAACTTGGAGCTAGGATGCTCAGATCTCAGCCTCCTGAATAGCTGGGATTGCAGGCGTGAGCCACAGCGCCTGACTGAGAAGTAATCTTTAGATCCTCTGATTCGATGTCACGGGAACTGTATGTAACTCTTTCACCTGACCTGGAGGTCACGCGTTCTGATGTTGACCAAGCCCGCACCAAGGCCCAAATTCAGGGAGGAAGCATACGGAGCACAGTGGCCAGCAATTAGTGACCATATTGCTGTAATTCTTGGCCCCACAGCCTCTTTGGTTCCTCTTGGAATGCCAGGTTGTAGGTCAGCCTCCTGTGGCTATGGGAGTCTAGCTGAGCCCTGCCTCCGTGTGGAGGCGATTCTGGCTTCGGGCCCCCGACATGGTGAGGAGCCCCTGGGAGGCTTCCCCCACATAGCCATCGACTTGTGGAGCCATGTTGTCACTTGACACAGTCTCTCTAAGAAGTGTGCTGTTAACCAGGACCTCATGGTCACGCCTGTCATCCCAGCTACTCAGGAGGCTGAGATCTGTAGATAACAGTTCGAAGCCAACCCAGGCAGGAAAGTCTATGAGACTCTCATCAACACTAAGCTATTCAGAAAAAGCCAGATTGTCACTGTGACTCAAGTGGTAGAGCCTCAACTTTGTGCACAAAGAGGCTCAGGGTCAGTGCCCAGGCCCTGAGATTAAGTCCCACAGCAGCAACAACAACAACAAAATGTTGTGTGAGACCTTCACACCCCTGTTGGGCTGTCTTTTCTCTCTGCAAAATGTGAAATCAGAGATAGAACAAAATGATTGATTATTAAATAAAGGACAAAGCATTTAAGGCAGAACCTCTTTGTGGAGAGAAACTCCAGGTTAATTATAAAAGGGAAATTCCAGAGGTAAAGACCCAAAGTAAAGAATGAAATAATAAACAAGTTAAATATCAGGTTGCTGAAATGTGGTAAATAGCAGCAGAATTCAGGAAAAATCTGGAAACCCAGAAAGTGCTTTGGCCTTAGACTTGGTAAATAGGAAGCTTGGAGGTATTTTGGCCAACATCAGTTAAACCCTTAACAAAAGGAAAATCCAGAATGTAGCCTTTGCTTTTGACATACTGCTTTGTTTAAAAAATTGCTATTTGTCATGTACACATGCCACCTGTGTGTGACTCTTTCCTATATAAGCCGCGCTATGAGAGAGCCTGCCCATTACCCAGTGAGTGGGGAGTAGTCGCCATGCAGCTAATGAAGACTCTTTTGCCCTTTTAATCTGAGTCAGTGGATATAGTTGCAGGAATTGTATTTGTAGGAGCTGGGATTCTCACCATTTCTCCCCTGTTCTTTGGGAATGACTTTCAAGGCCTGAGTCCTAACGTCACTGGACAGAGGTGAGGTTTACTGAAGTTTCCCTTCAAAAGTAGGGACTCTTCACTTAGGGGCCTTAACGTCGATCGTAGAGTAAGAATTTCTGGACAAGTCACCATGGAAAGAAAACTTGATGGGGTTTTATTAAGCAGACAGACAGCAGGGCACACACACACACACACACACACACACACACACACACACACAGAAGGGCAGGGAAACACTCTAACAGAGTATGGATGCTTTCGTAGGGAGATAGAGACACAAAGACACACATACATACACACACACACACACACACACACACACACACACACACACACAGCTCGTTGGGCTGTTGGGATATTTATAGGGTAAAGGCAAGGAGTATGGCTTCAGAGTAATGTAATCACCTGTGTGCTCTAATCACCTGTGTATGTGGTGCTGAGGAATCAAACCCAGGGCTTTATGCATGCTAGGCAAGCACTCTGCCACTAAGCCACGTTCCCAGCCCAGTTCCCTTCATCTTAAGAGAAGCACATGCAGGATTATCTCCTATATTTTTCCTCATTTCCCCTTGTTTATCCGCCTTCATTTCCCCTAAAATGACTTTGTTCCCTTTGCTTAAGGGAAGCAGATGGGCAAGCTTTACGCTGGAATTTTTGAGTTTCTGGCAGCCATTTGCCATACCTCATTTCCCTAGGCCATCCTGCCTCACCAAGACCCCGTTCAGCCTTTGTGGGGCCCGGTGGGGTGCGGGGTACCTCCTCTCTGCCTCGGCTCCCTGTGACATCTCTGGTGACACTGGCAGCCCCAAATCAAAATTTTCCATGAGTTGAGACGTTTTCATGAAGCAAACTCAGTCTCCCTAGGCCATTTCTCGCTAATAAATTTGTTTTTCCCACCATGGCAGCCTCATTAAAATAAGTTTATGGCCTCCTTTTCACGCAGCCCGCAGCGCTGTGGAAGGGACATCATAAATTCAGACGCATCATGAATGCCGCCATCTTTATCGCTAGCCAGGCTTTCAAAAGCTCTCTTTTCTTTTTTGGCAGATTTGTTTTTAACTTGATGGTTAGACCGTTTAACTAGAATTGTTCCCATTTTCTACTCCCAAGCATATCCTAGTTTTGCTTATGTTTGTGAAAGAAGTTGCTTTATCTTCTGCAGCCCTTTCATGTTCAAAAGCCACCTTACAGGTTCTGAAGAATGAACACAGAGACAAGACTTAATACAGGGCCCCCAGCTCTCCTGCTGTGAGAAAATCACCTAGATTAGCCCACCATCCCAGCTAGGCAGGAGGCTGAGATGTGAGGACTGCAGATCCACACCAGCCTGGGCAGGAAAGTCTGCAACACTCTTGTCTCCAATGAACCAGCAAAAAGCCAGAAGTGAAGCCATGGCTCAAATGTATAGTGCACCAACCTTGAGTGGAAAAAGCTAAGCACCAGCCCCCAGGGCTTGAGTTCAAGTCCCTGTAGCAACACGCATGCACACACACGCACATATACACACATACACACTCACAATTTACACATGTGCACACGATATTCACACACATACACACGCACACTCTCTCACACTGTCACCTAGGTTTAAGAAATACCTTCCCTGGAGGGAGGGCAGACAGATGGAGAGAGGAAGGGTGGGTGAATGCTCTCATCTTATTTAATGTCCATCTGTGACAAGATGACCAGGTAACCAGAGGGAGGAGGTGGGGCCAGGAGGGCAGCGTTGGGAGCCCAGGGGAGGGAGGGGGGGGTTGGGACTCAGAGAGGGGGGGTTTGAAACCCCTGTGTACAACTACTTAAAGGCAATACAAATAGTATCTAAAAATAAAAACAGGAGCTTGGGAAGGTGGCTCAGTGGTAGAGCCCTTGCCTTGCATGCATGAGGCCCTGGGTTCGATTCCTCAGCACCACATAAGCAAAAAGAAAAAAGCCAGAAGTGGTGCTGTGGCTCAAGTGGTAGAGCGCTAGCCTTGAGCTGAAGAGCTGAGGGACAGTGCCCAGGCCCAGAGTTCAGGCCCCACGACCAGATCCAAAAATTAAAAATAAAATAAAAACAACTTAAACCTACGCAGACACCCCCCCCCCGAAGAAGCCCGTGCCCATGTGGACGCGAGCCAGGAAGCCCCCGTACCCCGGGTAGACATGACATGTCTAGGCACAGGAGGAGACAGGCAAGAAGCTCTGAACACCTGCTTGTAGCCGCTGAGCTTTTACATTTTTATTGGTAGTATTTTTTAAAAAACGTTGCTAAATCAAAAGCACATATATCGATTGTGTATACCAGATTTCCCCCTCCCCTCCATTCTCTTCCCTCCCTCTCCCCTCTTCCCTCCCCTTCTTCCCTCTCCCTTTCCTTCCCCTCTTCTCCCTCCCCTCCCTTCTTTTCACCTCCCCTTCCTTCCCTTTCCTTCCCCCTTCTCCCTCCCTATCCCTCCCATTTCCTCCTCTTTCCTCCCTTCCCTTCTCCTCTGCCTTCCTGTCCTCTTCCTTCCTGTCTTTCCCCTCCCTTCCCCTTCCCTCTCCTCTCCAGCCCAGACAGGAAAGCCCAAGAGACTCTCATCTCCAATGAACCTCCAAAACTCCAGACGTGGTGCTGTGGCTCAAGTGATAGAGTGCTCTAGAACAAAAAGCTCAGGGACAGCACCCAGGCCCTGAGTTCAAGGTCCATACACACACACACACACACACACACACACACACACACACACACACACACACACACACACACACACACACACACACCCCACTGGGATGTGTGTCTGTAGGCCCTGAGTTCAAGGTCCACACACACACACACACACACACACACACACACACACACACACACACACCCCACTGGGATGTGTGTCTGTGTGTCTCTATATGTGTGTAGTCACCCTGACTTCCTGTCTCACATTGCCATTTTCTTCGTATCTTCACAGAAGAGACACTGTAGATGGGAAACCCCCTGGATAGAAGCTGCCAGATGGGGGCACGGAGCCTGACTGGCCTGCCCATCACAGTGGCTGGTTGTGTGTCCTTGCGCTAAGTAATTCCTGAGCCTCAGGAGCAGAATTAGATGCGCTTCTATCTAGCAACTTTCAGCATCTTCTAGTTCACAGAACCCCAACATTTGTGGTGCATTCTATTTTGAAGCCGAACAAAACAGATCGCTCTCTAATGATTACAAGACCCCCATCTCCTTCTCAGAGGCCCAAGAGGCTTAATTAATGACAGCATGGTGTAAATGTGGGAGGTGATTTTTTTTTTCTGAGTGCTAGTACTGGGAATTGAACTCAGGGCCTGGGCACTGTCCCTTAGCTTTTTCAATCACAGCTGGTGCTCTACCACTTGAGCCACAACTCCACTCTGGATTTTTGGTGGTTAGTTGGAGATTAGAGTCTCATGACCTTCCCTTTGGTTTTTTTTTTAATTTTTTTTTGTAAAGATACTGTACAGAGGGGTTACAGTTACACGAGTCAGGTAATGAGTACTCTCATGAACTTTTCTGCACAGGCTGGCTTTGAACTGTGAGCCTCAGGTCTCAGCTTTCTGAGTAGCCACCAGTGCCCAGCATTGATTTTTTTTTTTTTTTAATTTGACGTCCTTTTCTTTATTGATGAACTCTCTTAGAAGAGTCAGTTCCATTACAGGCACTGTGTTCTGGAAGGCCTGAAATGTTATGCTCAGGGATTTTAAGAAAGGCTGACTCACCCATGAGCTCACACCCAAGTTTATGTTGACTCTAAGCATATTCCATACACGTGGCATACAAAAAAGAAGGAAAGAAATTACCATAAAACTGAGGTAAAACCAGGTGCTGGTGGCTCACACTTATCATCCTCGCTACTCAGGAAGCTGAGATCTGAGGATCACGGTTTGAAGAAAGTCTGAGACTTATCTCTAATGAAGCACCAGTAAACCGGAAGTGGAGCTGTGGCTCAGAGTGGTAGAGTGCTAGCCTTGAGCAAAAGAGCTCAGGGACAGCGCCCAGGCCCTGAGTTCAGGGCCCAGGACTGGCACCAAAACAAATACAAAAATAAAAACACTGATGTAACTCTGCAACTTTGGGGGGGGGGAAGGAAAAAGAGGGGTGGGTGGGGGGAGATGGGAAGGGATGGGAAGGGGAAACAAAGGAGGAGGCAACAATGCTTGATAAGAAATGTACTTATGGGGCTGGGAAGTTGGCTCCGTGGTAGAGCCCTTGCCTTGCATCCATGAGACCCTGGGTTCAATTCCTCAGCACCACATAAGCAAAAAGAAAAAAGCCGGAAGTGGCACTATGGCTCAAGTGGTAGAGCACTAGCCTTGAGCTGAAGAGCTGAGGGACAGTGCCCAGGCCCAGAGTTCAGGCCCCACGACCGGACCCCCCCCCCCAAAAAAAAAAAAGAAAAAAGAAATGTACTCATTACCTTGCCCATGTAATTGTAACCCCTCTGTACAACATTTTCACAGTTAAAAAAAAAATACTCAGAAAAAAAAAATCCACTGATGTGAAGATGAAAAAACTAAGGACTGTGGCTGGAAGGAAGAGAGTTACACTGGAAAATTCTTTTGCAACTGTAGTCCCCTTGAATTGAACTCACAGTTAAAACATAAACAAAACAACACAGAAAAACTCTGTAAGAAGATTTGTCATGACAAGAGGAGGTCAACAGACACAATGAATAGAGTAAAAAAAAATTAGTAAGTGAAGATACCTAGGGCTATGTTAAAACTACACGATCTATGTGTTCACAATAAAGAGATCAATCAAGCTTTGTGTTCACGACTGTCATCCTGGCTACTCAGGAGGCTGAGATCTAAGAATTAAGGTTTGAAGTCAGCCTGGACAGGGGAACCCTACAGACTCTTATCTCCAATGAACCACCAAAAAGCTAGGTAGTTCAAGTGGTAGAGCACCAGCCTAGGGCAAAAAAGCTAAGGGGTAATGCCCAGGCCCTGAGTTCAAGGCCCAGGCTAGTAAACATGCACAAAAAAATGAATTAGTAAATATGAATTTGTGAAAAATAAGTATTAAATTTGTATACAACTTTAACTTTTCAAGTAAAAGAAACCCTCAATCAGCAGAATTTCCTCCTCTCTTCTTCCTTTCCTCCTCCTCCCTTCCTCTTTTCCTCCTCCTCCCTTCCTCTTTTCCTCCTCCTCCCTTCCTCTTTTCCTCCTCCTTCTTTTTGTGCTGGGACTGGGACTTGAACTTGGGGCCTGGGCTCTGTCCCTCAGTTTTTTCACTCAAGGCTAGTGCTCTCCCACTTGGGCCACAGCTCCATTTCCAGTGCCTTGGTGATTAATTGGAGATAAGAGTCTCACAGCCTTTCCTGCCCCAGCTGGCTTTGAAACTTGATCCTCCGATCTCAGCCTCCTGAGTTACTAAAATGACAGGCAAAGCCTGGCTTAACTTCTTGAAACCAAAAATAATAATTTCAAGGAAGTGGAGGTAGTAGTAGAATGCTAGCTTTGAGCATAAAAAGCCAAGCAATCGAGCGAGGCCCTGAGCTCAAGCCGCAGTACACTGGTACCAAATCAGCATCATCATCATCATCATCATCATCATCATCATCATCATCATCATCATCATCATGATAAATACAATAATAATTTTGTAAAGCAAAAAATTGGGACCCACTGACTGAGAAATGGATTTCTTATTTGCTTTAAGGAGCACTTACTATTTTCAATTAATGGGAAATATATTTACAAAAAAACTTTACCCCAAGTATTTCTCTACTCAGACAAAACTTATGTATACATTTAAAAATAACTGGGAAAAATAAAAGTTCTACTTTGCCAAGACATTTATAGATACACAATAGTTTACTTGCTATCATGCACTTAATATATATATATATATATATATATATATATATATATATATATTTCAACAAAGCCTGGAAACTCTAATTGGGTGTATGAAATCTATGTTAGACAGCTGCTGTGTGCTTAAGTTGGTATAGTCAGTCCTCCTTTTAAAACCAGCCAACCAAATCCACCCTTACTTCCTGCAAAGATAAAAATCTAACTGTGCTTTTTTTTCAGTTCAATCAAATATAAGCATACATATTTCAAGGACTCTTATAAATACCACTGGAGGAAAAATTGTGGAACCCGTCTTGTGGGGGTAGATAATAAAATCAGTCAACGTAGGACGAAAAATGATACAGCACTAATGTAATTTTATCCATTTTATGATGTTATGAAACTAAGATCATAAATCAATCTGCTGTTTCTCTTCATGTGAATGTGTAATTGGGCTGTGCTGTGTATATTTTAGGAGGTCATTTATGAACGTGAGCGTGTATCTGTTTTGGAAAATAAATAAGAGTCAAATGGAAAGATGAGAAAGGACACCATTAATTTTATGACAAAGTGTGATAAAAATTTTCCTTTTTTGTTTTAGTTTTTGTGCTGATACTAGGACATGAACTCAGTCTTGCACGGTGGCTTGGCTTTTTCCTTCAAGGCTGGAGCTCTACCAGTTGAACCACGGCTTGCTTCTGGCTCTTTGGTTGTTCAATGGAGATAAAAGTCTCACAGACTTTCCTGCATAGGCTGGCTTTGAACCATGATCCTCAGATCTCAGCCTCTTGAGTAGCTGACAGGCTTGAGCCACCATCTCCTGTTTTAATATTCTAATTGTTACTATAAAGGTGATAAGTCAGATAATGAGATATATTTCTTTTTGGACAATGTCACTACTGCCTGTGTTTTCTCCCAGTTCATAAACCTATATATTTTTATTTGTTATTTATTTTATTTTATTTTTGGGATCCAGTCGTGGGCCTGAACTCTGGATCTGGGCGCTGTCCCTCAGCTCTTCAGCTCAAGGCTAGCGCTCTACCACTTGAGCCACAGCACCACTTCCAGCTTTTTTCTTTTTTGCTTATGTGGTGCTGAGGAATCGAACCCAGGGCCTCATGCATGCAAGGCAAGCGCTCCACCCCTGAGCCACCTTCCCAGCCCAAAACTTATATATTTTTTAAAGTAAATTTGAAAAAAAAAAACCTATCCATCAATCAAACAAACAACAAGGATAATAAAAGACGCAGTGTCAGGGCCAGGCTCTTGTGGCGTGGAAGGTGCTGGATGTCAGAGGGCCAAGGGTTACCCCACGTCTCGTCCTGCTCACCTTGACCTTGAATGTTCTCGCCAGGCCCCACCTGCTTCTGTTCCGACACCCTGTCCCCAGTACCCCGACATCCACAAAGAGAGAAAGGAGACCTCAGGCATCCGCCCAGCTCTTCCTTCTGTCTCCTTGATTTCCCTCTTTGCTTTGGGGGTGTCTCCAGCGGAGGTGCAAACCCAGCAGGCTCTCCTGTGAGCGGAAGTCTGCTATTTCCATTCTGTTCCAAGTCTTTGATGCTGTCCCACTGGCCCTCCTGTGGCTGCCCTTTTTTGATCTTTAGTGTTTTAATTAATAGTGCTTAATGATGCTTGGCCCCCTGAGAGTTGATGAGGGGAGAAGTCAGCGGAGGAGTTGGGATGCAGGAATTCTCTATTCATCTGCATGTTGGATATAAAGAACCGCCCCTCCCTGCCAGGGGCACTCTCCGATTATTGTCAAAGACATCCATAATGCCACAAGAAGGCAAAGAGGCACGGCTAGAAAGAAAGTTGGTCTGCAAAGTGGCTATTTGGCTCCCATGAGATGAAATCATATAAAATTGACATATATAATTGCTATATATATGATTGTATATAGAATTGATACATATACAATTGGCATATATGTTTGTTTGTTTGTTTGTTTATGCCGGCCCTGGGGCTTGCATTCAGCTGTCCCTGAGCTTTCTTTGCTCAAGGCTAGCACTCTACCACTTGAGCCGCAGTGCCACTTCTATAATTGGTACTGTATAGAGGAAGGCAGTAATTTTCTACTCCTTTTGTTGTTGTTGTTGTTGTTGTAATTGTTGTTTTGGCTGGGCCTAAGAATTAAATTGACATAATTTAAGACATGAGGAGAAAAACAGATTTCTGTAACCTACATTTTTATTAATTTAATTTTATTTTTTTGTACCAATCCTAGGGCTTGAATGAAGGACCCAAGCACTATCCCTTAGATTTTTTTCTGTGCTCTTTTTTTGTGTTCTACCATTGGAGCCAAAGCTCTATTTCTGGTTCTCTGCCATTTTTAATTGGAGATGAGTCTCATGAATTGTCCTGCCCAGGCTGGCTTTGAACCATGATCCTCAGTTCTCAGCCTCCTTAGCAGGTAGGATGACAGGTGTGAGCCACTGGCATCCAACTTCCTCCGACCATTTTAAACAATGTTTCCCGGGAGTCCCCTCTTTCATCATTAATGTCTCTTCCTCCTGTTCTTCTAAGATCATTCCTTTTTCCGAGTCCCAATTCCATTGTAAGCTGGCTCATGAAACCATGAAAGAAGAAGAGTGCTATTTGTAGGTGGCTCCACAACCTACCATCTGTGAATCAAAGGCTAGTGTTGTCTTGTTTCTCTCAATAAAGTTTTATTGACACACGGGCCTGTTGGTTCACAATCTGTGGCTGCTTTGGTCTGCTGTGGCAGAGCTGGCCCAAGGCCTCCTCAGCCTGACAGATCCTGGAGGAACTTCCACAGACATTTGGCGGTCAATCAGGCCAGGCCTCAGATCTGGGGCGCCCTCTGGGTGAGCAGGGGACCGGACACTCAGGAGGGGGTGGCTGGACTTCCAGTCTCCAGGAGAAAGATCAAGAACAAGGAGAGCAGATGGTGTGGCTCCCATCTACCAACAGGCTGGTTCAGCCCCCAGAGGAGATTTGTTGTTGTTGTTTGTTTGTTTGTTTTGTTGGTCATGGGGCTTGAACTCTGGGCCTGGGCACTGTCTCTGAGCTCTTCAGCATTCTACCACTTGAGCCACAGCGCCACTTCCGGTGTTCTGAGTAGTTTATTGGCGATGAGTCTCATGGACTTCCTGCCCGGGCTGGTTTTGAACCACGATCCTCACATCCTCCTGATAGCTAGGATTATAGGCGTGAGCCGCTGGTTCTCAGCGAGAGGGTTTATCTTGGCATCTGAGGAAAAGAGCTGAAGCCAAGTTTGATTGCACAGAAAGGCTTTTCTTGCTGGTGGCTGAGATTTGAGGATCACAGTTCAAAGCCAGCCCAGGGAGGAACATCTATGAGATTCTTGTCTCCAACGAACCACCAAAAAAAGTCAGAAGTTGTGCTATGGCTCAAAGTGGTAGAGCACCAGCCTTGAGCAAAAGAGCTCAGGGACAGTGCCCAGGCCCTGAGTTCAAGCCCCGGGACTGACATAAAAAGAAAAAGAGAAAAAGAAAGAAAGGCTTTTCTCTTTCCTGGAGAGTCAGCCATTTTGTTCCATGCAAGCTTTTGACTATGTGCTCACCAGGTTTTCCCAGAGGAACAGAACCAGTAAGATCACTCTCTCTGGGAGATTTACTGTGAACTATCAACTTACATAATGTTTGTGTAAACCTGGTGTTGATTCCAGCTCAAGGCTGAAGATCTGAGAACTAGAAACCCGGGGACGGGAGACTGGCGTTCCAGTGAAACTCCCTCTTCCCTTGGCTTCCCTACGAATCCAAACAGATTGGACGATGCTACCCTTGGCTGGTAAGGCCCATCTGTTTTACTGGCTGCACGCCCCCCCCCCCCACGCCTATAGTCCTAGCTACTCAGGAGTCTGAGATTTGAGGACCATAGTTTGAAGTCAGCCACCAAAAGGCCAGAAGTGGAGCTGTGGCTCAAGTGGTAGAGCATCAGTGTTGAGTGAAAAAGCGCAGGGACAGCACCCAGGTCCTGAATTCAAGCCCCAGGACACATATACACAAAGCACAAAGATCTAAATGCTGTTCTCCAGATATCTAGACAGCTTATGAACCAGTGAAACCAACGAAGAAAATTAACACATGAAATTAACCATCACAGCACAAGGCCCTGAATTCAAGCCTCATTACTGGTACATGTACAACTGTGTGGGAGCAAGCGTGTGCACACGCACACACACACACCAATTAAGCGTTACACAAGCTGGACACTGGTAGCTCAGGCCTTTATACCTAGTTACTTGGGTGGCTGAGACGGGAGGATCACAGTTCAAAGCCAGCCCAGGCAGGAAGTTTGTAGATTCTTATCTTTAGTAAATTACCAAGAATCTGGAAATGGAACTGTGGCTCAAGTGGTAGAGCGCCAGCCTTGACTAGAGAAGGGACAGCACCCAGGCTCTGAAGCTCTGTGTTCAAGCTCCAGGACAGGCATCAAAACAAACAAAACAATAACAACAACAAACCCCAACAACCTCACTGAAATACATGTAATGATATTTGAATACATGTGGGCAGCCTGTAGCCCAGGCATGTGGATACACACACATAATGGGTGTGGAAGGCAACTGCCCTAAATCCCAGGACTATGAGACTTGCTCCCCTACCCTTCCTTCCTGCTCCCAACACGGACAGTTTGGTTTCCCAATGCATCAGGGAACAGTGTCAATATCTAACCCAGCCTCAGGGACCAGCCTGCCTCCTCCCGTTCTCTCTGGCATCTCTCCCTGTGCTGAGTGAAGGAAGCATCTCCAGTTCTCTGTCAAAATCCACATGATGTCCAGCCTCAGGTCCTTTGTACCTGCTCCTTCCTGTCTTACTTCACACAGCACTGGCTGCCTCTAACCTAAATTTCAGCTTTGATGTCATGTCTACCATTTTATCTAAGTAAGTCACCTTTGTCATTCTTTGTCCTAACATTGTTTTCTTCCTGGCTTCTTGATAAATAAATAAATAAATAAATAAATAAATAAATAAATATATATATATATATATGTATGTTCTATATGGAGTGATTACTATGGAGATCTTTTCTTTCCTTCCTTTCTCTTTTTCTTCTCTTCTTTCTCTCTTATTCTTTCTCTTTCTTCTCTTCTTTCTCTCTCTCTTACTCTCCCCTCTCCCCCCCACTCTCTTTCTCTTTCTTTCCTGTTTTTGGTACCAGTCCTGGGGCTTGAATTCAGGGCCTAGGTGCTGTCTTTGAGCTTTTTTTTTTTTTTTTTGCTTAAGGCTAATGCTCTACCACTTGAGCCACAGGTCACTTCCAGCTTTTTTTGGGGGGTGGGGCCTGAACTCTGGGCTGGGGCGCTGTCCCTCAGCTCTTCAGCTCAAGGCTAGAGCTCTACCACTTCAGCCACAGTGCCACTTCTGGCTTTTTTCTTATGTGGTGCTGAGGAATCGAACCCAGGGCCTCAGGTATGCAAGGCAAGCGCTCTACCACTGAGCCACCTTCCCAGCCCCTCACTTCCAGCTTTTTGCTGAGTTATTGGAGATAAGAGTCTCATGACTTTCTTGGCCAGGCTGGCTTTGAACCATGATCCTCCGATCTCAGCCTCCAGACTAGCTGGATGACAGGTGTGAGCAGCAGCGCCTGGCTTGGAGACAGTTTGGTGGATGGACTGGAGGGCTGGCATCTGGTGGCTGGAGGGAGAGCATGGAAAGCCTCCTGCAGTGCCTGGGACACTTGGATACGACAAGAACCACCTGCCGTTGAGCACCAAGGGCCACAGTCGACACCCAAGGCCAGTCAGGCGACAAAGGTGGCCAAGAAGAGACCATGCACAGGTTGGGCCTCACATCTCTGCCTGGGTGTGTCAGGAAAGATGAGATTGAAAGGAGAAAACAAGGCTGGGCACCACTGCTCACACCTGTAATCCAAGCTACTCAGGAGGTAAAGATCTGGGCATTCGGGCTCGAAGCCAGCCCAGGCAGAAAAGCCCTTGAGACTCTTGTCTCCAATGAATCAGTAAAAATCCCAGACGTGGTGCTGTGGCTCAGGTGCTAGAGCCTAGCCTTGAGCAAGATGTGGTTCAGGGACAGTGCCCAGGCCTTGCATTTAAACAATGCATTTATTACGCCACCCCCCCCTTCACACACCCCCAACCCCCCTCTCCCCCTAAAGAAAAGCAGTCAGTCTCAGTGTTAGGAGGAACTGACTACCTTAATGGGCGTCCTACCAGGACATGGCCACGGTGTGTCTGAACATCGCACCAGGGCAAGGGACTGACTTCCCAATGGATATGGATTTTATTATTATTATTCCTCCTCCTCCTCCTTTCCTCTTCTTCTTCCTCCTCCTCCTGCTATAGTGGGACTTGAACTCAGGGTCACAGTCTCATTCAGCTTTTTCTCTCAAGGCTGGTGCTCTACCACATGAGCCACAGCTCCACTTCTGGCTTTTTTGCTGGTTCCTCAGAGAGAAGAGTCTCATGGATTTGTCTGCCTGAGTTGCCTTCGAACCACGATCCCCAGCCTCCTGCGCAGCTAGGGTGACAGGTGGGAGCTGCTGGTGACCGGCCAGGCTCAGGTCTAACAGACTGACAGCAAGTATGTTACTAGAGCAACTAAAAAAGGCTCCACTTTCTGTGTGAGAAGCGGGCTGAGCCCAGTGTCACCAGGCTGGGGACTCTCACAATGGCTTAGACAACATTGCTGGGGTCGTTAATGAAACAGAGGACAAGGAAGTTAAGACAGCCCCAGAGCAATTCGGTGAATGTGTACGTCTTCCTCCCAGCAGCAAGGCGAGCTGCTTTTCCTGCTCCTGACTGATGGGCTTTGCAAAGAACACATTTGCCACATCAGCAGCCACATCTCCAGTGCCCGGGCCAGGCTGCTTTCTTCCAATAAAGACAGCTGAGCATCAGGAGTCAACACTCAGCTTCATTTGTGATTGCTTGCTCTCATGGAGACCCCATTCCAGGCCCCAGGCCGAGTCCAGGCGTCTCACGTCAGGTCTGGTGACTCACCCCATATGCCAAATAACGAGACGTGGCAGAGGCAGGGAGAGGAGACAGATTCCACGGCCTCCACGGGAGACAGCACCTGAGGACATCTTTAGCGGCTCGGGGTGGGGTGGGGGCATTGACCTCAGGTTACATAGAATGGGGGACTGGGGTGAGAAAGATCCACAGAGTGACCCCAGTCCCGGGTCATAGGGGAGGCCCGGGGGACCCAAGCATGGGCTTTGGGAACAGTTTGCCTGGTGAGTGATCTCCTGAGATTTATCAGCCAATATTCTCCATCCACCCCCCCCACCCCCAGGTTATAAAAGACTGCAGCAGAGAATAGCAGGGGTCTAAGGACACAGACACAGAGTGGGGGGGGGAACTCTAATTCATTCACAGGATGCAGCTAAAGCATCTTTTACGGTGCCTTATCATCTGCTGGTCCACACAGCTTGACCCCTCCACCTTGAATTCTTGTTTTTTGGGGTGGCCGTTTTTGACATTCTGTCTAAAAGGTTCAGTGCAGTGACTTCTAAATACATTATCTTGGTTGGATTGAGGAGTTGTTTCACAGGCTCCTACTTGTCTTTTGTTTGTGTGTGTGTGTGTGTGTGCGCCAGTCTTGGGGCTTGAACTCTGGGTCTGGGTCTGTGCACTGTCCCTGAGCTCTTCAGCTCAAGGCCAGTGCTCTACCATTTGAGCCATATCACCACTTCCGGTTTTCTGGGGGTTAATCAGCACGAAGAGTCTCACAGGCTTTCCTGATCAGGCTGGCTTTGAACTGTGATCCTCAGATCTCAGCCTCCTGAGTAGCTGGGATACCAGGTGTGAGCCACCAGCCCCTGGTGACCTAATTGTCCTTCTTTCTACAGATCAGTAAACGAAGGGGAGGCATTGTTAACTACATGACCAAGAGCAAAGTCCCCGAGTTTATATGAGTTTATACCTACGTGCCCTTTCAGTGGACTTGATTTCCCTTTATTCTGTAGAAAGGACAGAATGGTGGGAAATGCTGAAACTCACAGGAGCAAAGGCCTCGGGGAAACACATTCAGCTGGGGAAGGGGCCTCCAGTGAGACCAGGCTGATGTGAAGCACCAGGAAAGCGTCTGTAATCTGCTTGCTGGGGTGTTTAAGATCAGTCCCTTTTGTTCTGGGGGCCCAGGGACTTTCAGAACAAGATTTCTGCTGGGACTGTATGGGTAGGTCCCAAAAGAAGTATTCATTGTTAGCATTAACCCCACCTCTGGTCCTCAGCTCCGCCCAGACCGGAGCTCCTCCTGGCCCTAGAGTTCCTGCCCTACAGCTGGCCTCTCTCCACCCAGACCCACCTGCGCCTGCCACTATTCCCAGAGCCACCTGCTACCTGGATAGGGGCAGACGCCATGTGCTCCCTCTCCCAGGGGAGATATGGTCCTTCTAATAACTCTTATAATAATCTTTCTCCTGTGTGTGCCTGCCTCTGTGTGGTCCATTAGGCTGGTTGTGAAGGATCTCAACACATATGATCTGATTAAGTAACTGTAACCCTTCTGCACATCATTTTTATAATAACAATTGTTTCTTAATTTGCTTTCCATGAACCAAACACTGTGATAAGCCCCCCATACACACACAAAAAAAGAATATAAAATGTGAAATCAGAAGCAGAACACATTATTTATTATTAAGAAGAAGGCAAAACATTTAAGGCAGAATCGCTTTGTAGAGAACAAACTCCAGCTTAGTGGTTAAAAGGAAATCTCAAAGATAAAGGCCTGAGTAAAGTAGAGAGTTAAGCACCGGGGCCATTTGGGAAGCTAATCAATGCTTTCTGCCATTTGGGGAGGTAATGGTTTCCTAGGGCTATGATATCTGTATTTCTCTAGCAGAGCCCTCGAAGCTCACATCCCACTGAGCCAGGCTTCTGCACTTCAAAGGAAGACTTGCTCTACCTCCCATCCTTGGAACTGAGTGCACAGTCCCTGTCTCCTGCCTAGGCACCGGGATGTCTGCAGGAAATTCTTTGGTCTCAGCCACTTTGTTGCTTTGATGCCATTTGTAATCACTAACTACTAGTTCTGCTTTTGTAACTTGCTTCTTTGTCAATTGCAAAACTGCCACTGACCACCTGGGAGAGACACCCCCCCCCCCGCCCCCGCCCCATGGGTCTCGCCTTTAAATGCAATGAACTATTTGACTTCACTGCGGGTCTTCACTGTCTTGGTGTAGTGGGGGTCAGTCATCATGGCTAATAAACGATTCTGAGCCTGATTGACTGAGTGTGGGTGACTCCTTTCCCTGACTGTAGGTTCAAGTCCCACCAGCCCAGGGAAGGTGGGATACTTCAAACACGCTTCTGCTTCCGTTTGTGTTTCTTATGCCACTGAGGGTTGGAGTTCATTTGGTAGCCGTGGGAGTGACTAGAGGGCAGAGCGGTGGACAGAGCCCTTGAGAGCCTGTGCCCATGTGGGAGAACTTGAACCCAGACCTACACCAACTTCCCACATCTCCATTGATAAAGTGGGGCCCACAGAGACAGGCTGGGTCCTCCAGTGTCGGTCTCAGCCCCACCACTCACATGAGAGCCATGGGGCCAGAAGCAGGGCTGGGAGAATATTGATTCTTCACAAGGGAGCAGCAGGCTCTAGATCTCTGCAATGCCTTCCTTCTAGAAACTAGGAGGGGAGGGGATTAGAAGCCTGGCTCAGTTGGTGGAGCACCAATCAGGTAGTAGAGTCCTGGTCTCAGACCTAAAAAGAAGAATAATGTAAAAGAACTTGGAGGAGCAGTGATTTTCTTTTCTTTTTTTTTTTTTTTTGGGTCCGGTCGTGGGGCCTGAACTCTGGGCCTGGCGCTGTCCCTCAGCTCTTCACCTCAAAGCTAGCACTCTACCACTTGAGCCACAGCGCCACTTCCCGCTTTTTCTGCTTATGTGGTACTAAGGAATCGAACCCAGGGCCTCATGCATGCGAGGCAAGCGCTCTACCACTGAGCCACCTTCCCAGCCCAAATCTTCATTATTCTTATGTGGCTTGGAAAGCAGAGAACATTCCGGCAAGCTCCCCACTAGGAATGCTGTGGTCTTACCAGCCCCAAAGCACAGATGTCATGCCCATTGCTTCAGGTCACGTGATCCTTGTGAGGCCGGGTGGATCAGAGAATACGAGGCATGGTAAACAGCTGGACAGGAACTCAACAGCAGATAAGCTAAAAACAAACACAGGAGCTACTCATCCATCTACTAGCTGCCTTGTGGGCAGGGGGTCCTGCTCCCTGAGTGCACAGGGCTTGGAAGCTGCTCTACTCTTCTCGGAGGCTGAGGACTCTTAGGAGCTGGAAAACTGTCGTCTTTTCTAAGTACTGAAGTCAGAGACTTGTTACTCTAGGCCTTGACTGCCAGTGGCCCCTAACCCAATGGCCAACAACAATCATGGCTCATGGCAGCAGCTAAGGTTGGCTCTTGGGTTTTGCCAGCTTTCTGGAAGGTTCTACTCTAGTGGCAAGGGTTCATGGTCGGTCGGTCACTTGCTTTTGTTGTTGTTCTTTGTTTCTGTTGCCTCTGTGTCTAGTTCTTCTTCTTCTCCCCTCCTATGTCCTTCTCTATGTGTCATGAGCTCATAGTAAACAGTCAAGAAAAGACCAAGCAGGAGCCTTCTTTTCTTTCTTTTCTTTCTTTCTTTCTTTCTTTCTTTCTTTCTTTCTTTCTTTCTTTCTTTCTTTCTTTCTTTCTTTTTCTTTCTTTCTTTTTTGTCAGTAGTGGGGCTTGAACTCTGGGCCTGGGCGCTGTCCCTCAGCTCTTCAGCTCAAGGCTAGCACTCTACCACTTGGGCCAAAGTGCTGCTTCCAGTTTTCTGGTGGTTAGTTGGAGATAAGAGTCTCATGGACTTTTCCTGCCCAGGCTGGCTTTGAACCATGATCCTCTCAGATCTCAGTCTCCTGAGTAGCTAGGATTACAGGCTTGAGCCACCAGTGCCCAGTGAGACTTTTCTTTTTTCTTTTTCCTTTTGTCAGTTATAGGGCTTGAACTCGGAGCCTGGGTGCTGGGATTATGGGCATGAGCCACCCATGCCTGGCTGTTCATCACCTTTATGATAACAATTAAAATATACATTAAATAAAAGAACTTTCGGGAGGTGATATAGGAAGGATTTGATATCAGGTGAAGGGATAGAAAAGAAGGACTGGGAAAGGCTCATTAGGGACACTAAACTGTTGGAGAGGGGGAGGACTCACACATGAATAAGGAGGAGTCAGAGAAGGGGTGAAGAGGGAAGATAGTGGAAGAACTCAGAAACCCTAGGCCTATTCCTGGGATTGTGTGTCTGGGTTGTGTGGCGTGGTATAAGTCATTTGAACTTTTTGAGTTTTGATGTTTGTATTTATTTATTTTCTTTTAGTTTTTAACATAGAAAGGGTGAGAGCTACTCAGGAGGCTGAGAACTGAGGATCATGGATCAGAGTCAGCTGGGACAGACAAATCTGAGAGAGTCTTATCTTCACTGAACCAGCAAAAAGCTGGAAGTAGAGGTATGGCTCAAATAGTAGATCCCCAAGGCTGAGGGACAGCACCCAAGCCCTGAGTTCCAGTCCTTTAGTTGTCAAAGTGACATGTGTTAAGGGAAATATTTTCCCCCAGGGCAGAGAAAGAGGATACACATCTTCTCTCTTTTCACATGCTCATCCAGTCCACCATTTATCTCCCTTTTGGTCTCTATTATTACACACCATGTAATTTGGTAAGCTAAGAAGAAACGCAACGTCATCTAGATTTCCTGGTTGTCCATTCAAGTGTACAACTCTCACAAGCTTGAACCTGAGATGGTTGTTTGCTGCTTTGGAAACCTGTCCCTTGCATTGCCAGCCACACACCTATAATAAGGGCAGGGTTAAGCCAGGCACTTGTGGCTCATGCCTGTCATCCTAGCTACTCAGGAGGCTAAGATCTGAGGATCCAGGTTCAAAGGCAGCCAGAGCAGGAAAGTCCATGAGACTCTCATCTCCAAAGAACCACCAGAAAATTGGAAGTGGAGCTGTGACTCAAAGTAGTAGAGCACTAGCCTTGAGCAAAGGAGCTCAGGGACAGCACCCAAGTCCTGAGTTCAAGCCCCAAGACTGACAAAAAAGAAAAATAAACAAGGGCAGGGTTGATGCACAAGTGTAGAGAAAGAAGATTCTTTCTCAGGAGCCAAAGCGCATTTGTGCATCGTCAAGAGGCCCACGTGGAATGGCCTCTCAAGTTTCTATAGATAAAACCATTATAGGAAATCAATCTGCACTCTGTTTTCTATTATTACTGAGCCCTAATGTCACAGATGCAGCCAGGGGAACCAAGAGACAGTGATTAACCTTCGATGAGAGGGATTCCAGACCATTCAAAGTCAAAAGCAGTGCTCAGATTCATACCCACGAGTGCTCGACGTGACTTTGAGGGATGACTCCCCCCCCCACGCCCCAATCTAAGCCTGAATTTGTTCAAGTGTAAACAGAAAATGTAGGGAGAGTGTTAGGGTTAGAGATAGGAAGCTACCATGCGGTCTTCGGGCGGAAAAAGAAAAGTTTATTCCAAACTGCTGGCCTAGCATGCAGTGGAGGTGCGCACAGAAAGGGCCAAGGGGGGCTGAGGGGTGGGAGAGGGGGCTGACACCTGGTGGGACTGGGGTTAAATAGGAAGGGGAAAGGAGGAGATGTGGCTGGGGTGGTCCATGATGGATGTGACCTCAGAGAAAGGGGAGGTCACTGCCCCTCCTCCCCCCACCGTTGTGCTGGTCACCTGGGCAATGCAGGTGTGTGTGTGGGGGGAAGACTTCCTGCTTGGGAAACAAAGGGGAGGGGGAAACCTACCTGCGACTGGTATGGAGAGAAGCAGACCCTTTTCCCTGGCAAACCTATCATCCCAGGCTTTTGATAGTTTTAAAGTTAAAAGGGGGCATTGATGTTCTTTGGCTACTTCCTGCTGTTAAGGGACATGTACACTGACATTAGGAGAAGAAGGTGGAGGTGTTGTCCGGGTCGGGAGAAGGCAGCAATGTTCCTTGGTGGTGAACAAGTGTATGTGTCCTTGGATAAAATCTGAAAGAAAATCTTGCAAGGCAGGGCTGAGCAATAAGAAAAAAAAAAATTAGAGAGCACACAAATGGCAGAAGGTTTCAAGGCAGAAAATTAAAGATTGGATGACTTGGTAGTTCAGTTAGTTCCTATCTCCTGCGTTCCAGGTGATCCTGGAGTCGGTGAAAAATGTCCCTAGCTACTTCTGACATCTGGTAAATGGGTAGGGGAAAGCATGTAGACTGGTTAAGAGTAAGCAGTTAGAAGCTGGGGCTGGAGTGGGTAAAGGCCCAATAAGAGGAGCTGGTGGGTGTCTGGATTACAGAGTATGTACAGGAGACCTAGGATGCTGCCAAGGCTAACTGTTCTAAGACTCACTTTGAACATTAGACATGCTTGTTAACTGTTTCTCTTGATCTCTTGGCTCTGGTTAATTTTGAAAGGGCAGGCACAAAGTGACTCCATTTAGGATGTGACATCATCTCCTCTTACTCTGCTCCATGATCTTGCCACCAGGACTGGCTTTGTCCCTGGGGGTGCTCATTGCTGGGATGGCTTGTCCCAGTTGACATTTTTGCTCATTGGCTTGGGTGCTGATCCTGAGCTCTTTTGCTCAAGGCTAGTGCCCTATCACTTTGAGCCACAGTGTTACTTCTGGCCTTTTTGAGGAATTTATTGGAGCTAAGAGTCTCAGAGGGATTTTTCTGCCGGCTGGCTTTGAACTGCAATCCTCAGATCAAACAAGACTTTGCTACAAAACCATTTTTTCATTTCCAATTAAAGCAACAAGGAGATCAAAAGAAAGCTATGCAGGGCTTACCTGTAACTTGTCAAGAATTGACTAACAAGTAATTGTCAATTATTCCTCTGTGGGTCAAGTAAAATACTGCAGAGAGTAAAGTCTGTAACCTACAATGACAAAACTCAGTAGACGTGATGAGAGTTTGCAAACAGCAACTGATTAACTGAACACAGCATAACTGTAGGATACTACTTAGATTGAAACCATTGTCAACTCTGTATCCAAGGTGGCTTACATACTTGGAAAACACCTATTAAAAACTTGACAAACTTAATAGTGTGCAATTACTTTCATACATGCATATAAAGAAGGAGATGCTAATTTTACATCGATATATTAGTCTTGACCGTATTTAAATCAGTTAACTTAGTTACATACTAACTTTACTTAAAAGCACTATTTTATAAAACTGCCCATTTTCTCCCTTTAGCCTGCAGAAACAGTTATCAGAAAAGTTTTTGTTTTTGTTTTTTTTGTTGGTCGTGGGGCCTGAACTCTGGGCAAGGGCACTGTCCCTCAGCTCTTCAGCTCAAGGCGAGCGCTCTACCACTTGAGCCACAGCACCACTTCCATCAGAAAAGTTTTTAAACATTTTGGTAAAGAGACATATGTTAGGATACAAATGGATCCTTGAATACTTGCTAGATGGGTGGGGGGGTTCCATGAGAACTCCACCACATGGACAAGATGGTCAACCTCTGGGTTTGCATAAAAATTGACCTTTGACCACTTGCTAGGAGTGTGAGGGTCGTGTGCAAACTTACCACGTGGCCAAGATGGCAAAAGACAAGTCAGGATGTTAAGACCTGGTGGTCTCTATAAAACAAGCAAGCAAGCAAGCAGACTAGTGAGTGAGCGAGCCAGAGAGCAAGATTGGACTCTTTTTTTTTTTTTTTTGGTGGTAGTGGGCCTGAACTCTGGGCCTGGGCGCTGTCCCTCAACTCCAGCTCAAGGCTAGTGCCCT